>NW_026651597.1:0-718500 GCF_030265065.1 Corythoichthys intestinalis
GCACCGGACAGTACACTAGCCGCTCACGCATTCCCTCACCGCAGCTCCCGGAGCACTGAAGTAGATAGGAAGATTTTTCTTGAGAAGGCCGTACCAAGAATTAAGAGAGCAAAGATTTTTACCGGGCCCCAGGGTGACACACTCCAGTTCGAGCAAGCCTTTTGAGGGCAGGTCAAAGTGCTGACGGGTTTGCTGGACACTGCCTGACAATGGAAGGGACGTAGAGGACGATGATTCTGGGTATCCACACACTGGATATCCCGATACCTCTTTCCCACCACAGCACATATTTCTGGACACTGTGGACATTCGCAGTTCAAACTCATTGACAGATGACTTATTCGAGGACGTGTGTTACCTTGCTCCAGCTGCCACTTTGCCAGGTGGCACATGGCTGAAGATGACAGGTGCGAGCAGGTTCAGGTTTCTTGATACTGACACAGTCTTCATCCTTCTGGGAACTGCATGTTACAGTCCTCCATATTGCTCCAATTCCACATGTGGTTGAGCACTGCTTAGGGACACAACGTCATGTTTGATTTTCAAACAATGTATGCTCAGGCAACAGATTACATTTGTCACTTTAGTCATCTTTTTTTTTTTTTTTTTTACTGTACACCTTTGACATAGCGTATCTAATGTTTTTAGAAAATACATACAGTATATTAGTGAACAATCATTTTCTGAAACCCGGAAAGATATTTACACTATAATTGGCAAGAATCTGTCTGTCTGTGACGCTTCTTTCTGAAAATAGGACTCGCATAATTGTCAAATATGCTTGGGGAGAATGTTGGCTAAAAGAGCAAAAGGTTATATACTATAGATACATTTTTAAAATGTTGGTCAATGAATGGTCTCATGATGAATAGAAATATATTGAATAGAAATATATGTTTTTTGCATTGGGTTTTGTGGTAAAACTTAAAAACGCAGGTTTTATGACTGCAAAACGTCAGTACGATATTATAACAAATATGGATTGTGGCCAGCCTGAAAACATAGGGGGTGTTGTTAAGGGCTTGGAATACTGTGGCATTCAAAAATGTATTATTTAGATGATGTATAATGATCCTAACATTTCGCACCCACCTCACTCCAGTTTCCTACAAGCCAGAACACATCCATGTTGACTGCCTCATTTTTGTCCGGAGCGGGATGGGGAGCCGATTTATTCTGGCTCTTGGAATGGTTACCTTTGGACCGGATGGAGGTTTTTTTTGCCGAGACATTTTTCTTGGTTGTCAAAGCAGGCTTTTTCGTTTTAATAACCTTTATTGTGGTCTGGGGCCATGATGCAGTGCTAAGGTTCGTTGAGGGAGCTTGTGTTGTGTGGAGGCCGCTTTTGGGTGGAACCAAATGTGACTTCAACATGGGAGTAGTTAGAGGAATGCCATGCATCCTGTGGGTGTATGGAGTGATGCGAAGAGTGCTGTGATGACTGATCTTGGCAGTAGCATGTGTGGTAAAGGAGGATGTGGTGGCTTCTATGGTTGTGTGCAAGCCAGAGCCACTTGTTTGTAAACTGGGTGTGATGATTACTTGCGGCACTGATGTGGTTGATTTAAGAGGACTTTTCAACCAAGTAGTACTGACGTCCAGGTCAATGATCCCCTCCTCTTCTCGTGCCCTGTCTTCTGTGATGTAGTCATAACCAGGAACGCTCATTACCACGTTGGGTGTGCTTCCATCTTCGGTGTCCATTCCCTCTTCTGTTTCTGTTTTTAATTCACAAGGATCTTCATGATTCAGGGGAGGGATTTTAGCGGTTGAATATGTAGTGGTAGTTGTAGCTGTGGCTGAGGTACTTGTGGGAGTCCTGGGTGTAGAGGAAGTCTGAGTTGTGTTTCTCTTTGGAGGGTAAACACGACGGTATTTAGGAGGAGGCCCAGGTCGACGCTGAAGACTCGAACTGGGGCAGCTATGCAGAGCGCAAAGTGATCGGGTGCGTGGTTTGGTAACGAGGTCGCAGGTTTTTTGGGGTGCTAATGCACATGTCACTGTACGAGAGCGAACACCTCCCCCACATGTCACTGGACACTAGACAGAAGAATAAAGAAAGATTGTGATGTGGTCAAAAGGCAATGAAATTTCCTAAAAGTAAGACTTACTTCTTCCCAAACTCCAACAACCCAGTCCTGTCCGCATGGTACATCCCTGTTACACGGTACAACAGGTTTGGGTTTCAGGAGATGCTTGCACTCCACAGGATGGAGCACCCTTTCCTCACTCAACACCGTGCGGACACAGAGCACCGTGCGCGTTCTCAAGCCTTCCGATCCACAGGCGGCAGTGCACTGTTGCCAGCCTCCGACCCACCATCTGAAGATGAAGGGAAATTAAAACTGTGCAAAGACTGTTGAGAACACGACACTAAACAAGAGGATTTGATTGAACAAACCTGGCAGGGCAATCCATGTTCTTGCACTTCCTATGTCTGTCTTCTGGACGCATCTCTGGGTCACAGAGAGATTCATCCACAACGCCCACATCAATCTCAAAGCACCGTGCAGGCTGGTGTTGTTCACCTAAGACCGACAGACAGACAGACAGACAGACAGACAGTTATGAGGTCTATTGTCTAATTTAACCTTTAAAAAATAATGTATTTTCTAATTTAGCCTTTGAAAAGAATAATCACAATCCTCTTACTAGTAGATAAGTGATGCAAAACAAAGCTAGACAAAAAAACAATACCAGCACCAGGCCATGCATCACCCTGCACCCTGAGTTTCTGTGATACATGCCTGGATCCAGTATTGTTTACACTATAGATCCAGAATTGATATCAGATCTGGATGAAGATCTAAAATTGTAGATCATACAGAAATATTTACCTAAATATGCCCATTTCCATTATACTGATGCTAAATAGCTGTCAAACAACACCTTTGTTCTGATGTTTACTGGTTGAAACACACTACTCGTAAACAAATGTATATTAAACAGAGGATGAACCTAATCCACAGGTGGTGCTGCAGTCAGTCCATGCGCCATGTTTCCACTTGTACACGGATTTGATGACCTCATTTCCTGTCTCTTTGCTTTTCTTAATAGTGTACTCATACTTAAGGCCAGGGTTCTTTTCCTGAAACAACAGCTGGACAATCGCAGAGACTATGGTGAAAAGAATCAGGCAGGGATCTTTGTCAATTCACTAGCAGAACAGATGCTAAGCTGTGATTTGAAATGGCAGTTCTTAAAAACTTTAAAAAAGTAGTTTCTCTGAATGGGCATACCTGGAGTATGACCGGCTCTTTGGTGGGTCCAGGTGCAGTAAGGTTCTCCATGTTCCCATCACGTTCATAATAGAAGGTGGTCCCACCGGCTTGGTACTCCCCATTCCATTGGATGATATAGTTGCCGTTGAGGAAGTAGTCTTCTGATCCTTGTCTCCTCAGAGCCAGGAAATTACCTGCCTCTTCAGTTTCCTTCACCAGGATGTCCCGGGCCCCCTCAGGTATCACCCCCACATCCACGTAGCCTGCAAGAGATGGGAGGTGGGGCGTCGGAGTCACAGCAAGGTGGGAGATGGCCCACCACGGCTGCTGGTGTACGCATATCCAGGCTACCACAGCTTCTCTCTGATCTTTAATAGAGGGTGGGCGCAGTCTGCGGGGCTGGTTGGCATGTGTGTGTTCGGCGTGGGGGGCACTGCCCTGTCTCTGCTTTTTATTGTCTGTAGGTGGGGGAGGAGGGGGCCGTAATGGCGGAGGAGTAAGCAACTGTGAGTGGCTCTGTGGAGTTTAATGATGTTTGTGGGAAGGTGTGTGTCTTTCTGTGTTTGTGCTGCCGAGGAGGGTTAGACTTATGTCTAGACTTTTTGAAGTGTTACACATCTGGCTGGTTATCTGGGAAGGATGCTGTGCCTGACAAAGGAGGTAGAGAACATAGGCATGAGGGATCATCTTTATCCCTTAATGGCCTTTTTAGCTTGCATGCTGCCTTTGCACAACGTAGATAGAGCTATACTTGATTTCTATTGTGGAAAAAATAGATTTACTAGCCTGTTAATTATCCTGTTTCCTGGGGTTCATTAAAGGGTCAACATTGTCCATAGTCGTGAATATGAAAGTTTTTTGGTTTTTTTTGTCGTTATAGTTGTATGCATAGGTGCTTGGCAACTTAAGCCCCAAATTATTTAAGCATGTCGGGCTCTATTTTTATATCCCACGCAGGTTGAAACTTGTGTGTGATGGCCCTGGCCGTTTAACTGATGTTTGTTGTTGTGAAACAGATATGTTAGTATGGGGAATTGGAACAGTTCCATTTCGGGCACCATTGCATAACGTATATTTACATTGTCCACTAGTCGTCGGCCCTGTAAAGGTCGCCGTGCGTGAGCAGTTACCTTTTGACGGGGTTCATGTTATTTTGGGAAACGATCTAGCGGGACAAAGTTTTCCCAGTCCTAGAAGTTAGCAATAACACTGTATGTGAGTCGGTGCTGTCCATTTCTGAGGGCGCCCCAAAATTATTCCCGTCATGTGTGGTGACAAGAGCACAAGTGCACAAAATGGCGGATGCCGAATCCTCTATTCCTCTGTGTGGAGGGTACGTCGGCAGTGCCAAAGTTATCTGACTATAAAGTTAAGAGTGCTGAGCTGCTACCTGGTGGAATTGAATTGAAATTTGATGTGGACAGTGATACTTTCATGAGTCTTAAGTTCGTGTTTGAAAGCAGCTGCCTTGCCTGCCTCCGCCTCGCCCATGACGCAGTCGCTAGTCATTTGGGGATTCGTAAAATGTATGACAAAATTCTGTTATTTTTTTGGGGCCTGGTTTGAAATCCACTGTTGTAAAATTTTGTCACTCATGACATGTGTGCCAAGTTAGTGGAAGGCCTAACCAGGTTATTCCTCCAGCTCCCTTGCAGCCCATTATCGTTATGGGGGGCCTTTTGAAACCCGTACCATTGATTGTGTGGGTCCCCTTCCTAAAACAAAGGCGGGGCCACCAAAACCTGCTGACATTAATGTGCACGCCCACTCGACCAAAAAGCGGCCCTATCATTGTTATTGGCCCTCCAACATTTTGAAGTTTACTTGGGGTCAAGCCCACAACTGATAGCAGTGTATACTGACCATAACCCCTCAGTGTTTCTCGGACAAATTCGTAACAACAACCAGCGGCTAATGCGGTGCTTCGTGTTGATTCAGGACTTCAACCTGGACATTCGTCACGAGAAAGGTACCGACAATGTAATTGCTGATGCTCTATCCCGAGCACACGCCCCTGTTAATTAGGACCCATGTGCACGGCTATTACAGGGGGTATATGGGTTTTTTTTGGAGGTGGGGGTGTTGGCTCTGGCCGTTTAATTGTTGTTTTGTTTTGTTTGAGACATCGCCAGTCAGCTTATGGCCTCCGCCAGCTGGTTCCTTCCCCTCCCACCGTGGCGTACGCTG
This sequence comes from Corythoichthys intestinalis, assembly GCF_030265065.1. Lineage (NCBI taxonomy): Eukaryota > Metazoa > Chordata > Actinopteri > Syngnathiformes > Syngnathidae > Corythoichthys > Corythoichthys intestinalis. Next base: position 5,409 of record NW_026651597.1, read on the forward strand.
AGCAACATTAAATGGGCAGATGACGTGGCTACGGAGGGAGGTCTCCAAACTTCAAATATCAGCCGCTGTCAACGGTGAGCAAGGTTGCATTTGACAGCCGTCACATAACTCCTCGGCAGCTGCTTTTGCTCGCCGTACATCCACTTTAGCATTCCATCTAGAGTTTGTTACATTTCCACGTTTTGGTGAGGTCTTTTGTGTTTTGCCATTATTATATCATTTTTGTTCGACACTGTACATAAGAGCACGAAGCAGTAAGAGGAAGCTGCCACTCGTTTTCTCCTGTTTTGTTTATGGTAGGGAGCCAGGGTAGTGGCTGTCTTTTTGTTGTTTCCTTTTTTTTTTAAATCAGGGTTTAGTTAGCGGGTGGGGTTTAAGTGTAGATTCGTTTTATTTGTTGTTTTGGTCTGGGCTTAACCTGTGGCCTATACTACGAAGCCAGTTTTCTGGCTTAGCAGGGTAACTTCGAGAGTAACTTCATCACGTCCGACCTAAATTCGCAGCTAAGCGAGACTACGAAAGGTGGATATGTTGGAACCAAGAAGTGTTGCCATGGCAACACACGCCACACGCCAAACCTGGTCGTCTCAGAGTTAGATCTTGCTTAACCCCAGAATTCTAATTAACCACGCAATAATTAAACACTCCTCCGCGGACGTGTCCTCCTGACAATGACAGTGTACCTGGACGACCCATACGACATTGGCGCGCGGATTGTGAGGGGCTCTCTTCGGAGTGCACGGGTTTTTGGAGACCGCCAGAATCCGCTGGCGTACCCGGAAGATGTTCTCCATGAAAGATTTTCAGCTGAGGGAATTCTTTACCTGTGCCAACTGATCGAGGCGGACATCACTATAATGTAACCCGCCGAAGTCAGGCCCTCACAAACGGGCAGATTGTGTGCCTCTCCGTGCGCTCTTTCGCCAGGGACAATATATGCTTTCCAATGGTGATGCTGAATATCTGCGTAAGAACACTGTATGCCGTGCGATTCGAAGTGGGGTATGGAAACGCTTCAAATTGATCGTTGAAATTGCTGAATGTAAACGAATGCGGAGCTTTGCTCTCATATACAAGAAATATATTTAACGAACTTTTCCAGCGTTATTTCGTTGTGTAAATGAGTTAATAATAACCATAGAAATATGTAGACTATTTAAACATTGAGAAAACTTGCGTTTTTTTTCTGCCAACTCGAAGAGATTAAATTAAATGTCAAATCCACTGATAGGACAGACGCACAAATATAAAAGATATAAATGTTTATTGAATACTCATCTTACAGTCTTGTTTAACTGTGAAAATTCGTTACAAAAGACGGGCTTTAATTCACGCAACAACGCATGGCATCCCCGCATTTCCTTCTTCTACTGAGTCCTCACAAAGATAACATAAAATTATGGAGGGGGGGGGGGTCGGTTCGTTCTCGGGCCTGCAAATAAAGTTAATTGATTGGGCTCGGGTCGGGCTTGATTTTTTTAGGCCCAAACTAAGGAAAAAAAAAAAAAAAAACAGTCATACAGTCAATGGGACTAAACATACAATTATCCTGCTTCATGTGATGATGTGCCATAAATTATTTCTTACTGTTAACGTACCAAATCTTATTTTATTGTCCTGACAGCAGGCTTTATTTCTTTGCATGGACATAAGTAAACTGGCATATTGACGCATTCACAAATCACACGATCTGTAAATTCGCTGTCAACAGACCCGTTGCGTTCTACTCGCTGAAACGGTGTTTGATTTCGCGGTGAGGGTGGATTTTAATTCCTCATAACTCCGTATGATCATCGCGCATTCCTCCTCCATGAAGTAAGGTGCCCGTGCCATCGTCACAAGTAGTGTTTGACTCTGGTCTCCGCCCCCTTTCATGTGAACGCGCAGTAACTCTGACTGGGTTGACACAGGTTCGACTAATCAACCTCATAATCAGCGTCGTAGCACCGACTGACCACAAACTAGACAACCAGGTTTTGTCAACTCCGGTTATCCTCTGGTAAACTGGATTACTTCTGGGGAGGTTGAACTCAGTTCGTAGTATAGGCCACTGAAGGCAAGCTTCTTCTGTTGATGAAATTTTGTATTCACTGTTTGTTGTGATTTGGATGTGTAAATAAATTGTGTCAACTTGTAAACTCGTGGCTCGATTTATGTTGCGTCCTTAGCGAGCCTTCTATTGGGACGTGACATTGTGCGTTTTCTGTGGTCTAGGCAGGGGTGAAAGTAGGCCAGAACGGTCAGGAACACAGTTCCAGTATAAGATTCAGGGCCGGAACGCAGTTCCGATATAAGATTCAGGGCCAGAATGGTACACGGTGCTTTGATTCCAAAAATATGACGGCAACTGTCAAAACGCTATGTAAAAAAAAAAAAAATGCTTAGATGCCACACATGCATTTCATTTCCAAGAAGAAAACAATCTACCAACATCAGATTACATACACAAGTGTTAACAACAAGCATAATAGAGTGCTTGTGTCACGTAATCTGTTTCCACCAATATTTATTATTTACTTTATTCCACGGACGGCATGGCCTTTTCCCCAGCTGTGCAGTTATCTGAGTCTGATGTTGATGAGTCACGTCAATGTGCGAATGCACGCAGCAAAACAAAATGCCTGGACTCATTTATCCGTTTAATTGGCTGACATGTGATCAGCAGAGATACTGTAGTTAGCTCTGATTGGTTCAAATGTGCATGTTTTCTTGAACAACAACAACAACAAAAAAAGGTTTTCGAATTGATGCGACAAAAAAGGGCAATGCAACATAAAATGGATCAAATCTTTAAAAGCAAGGAAAGAGTTGAGGAGGCTTATTTATCATATTTAGTTTTATTTGCTCTGATGGGGAGGTTCCGAACATCTTAGCTGCCAATGTGCACTTTGGACTTATATTTTTTCATTTATCTTAGGCTACTTATTCATTTCCTTATGATTTAAAAAAGTCAATGTTTGCAAGATCTTCAAAATATATTCAATTTCACTCTGCGTAATATAAGTCATTTGGATTTATTTTTCTAAATGTATGGTACAAATATCTTTATTATGAAAAAAAAAAGAAAGAAAGCAAAAGTAAATGTTTACATTAACTTCAATTTTAATATACATCCTAAGTTCTTAAGTAATTAAAATGAGATTTGGCATTTAGTATGTGAGGAAATGAGGGAAAATAAAAATTAGGAGATGTAGGTTGGGGTTATTGCTGTTTTTGTTAACTTTTATTTTGCAAATCATTGAAAAAATAAAATTTTGAATGAAAAATCAGTTTTTGCATGTGTTATAGAAATAACTGTGCCAAAACACTTTTCTTTGCATTTCAGTTGTTTTAGGAGGTTTGACCCACAAAATGAAAATAAATAAATAAATAAATGATTAAACTAAATAAACATAAAAAAATAATCAATAAATTTCTGGCTCCGTGGCAACCTTCACGTCGGGGAGTTCCGGCAAGAAATTCTAGCCACTTTCACCCCTTGGTCTAGACCAGTGCTTTTCAATTATTTTCTGTTACGCCCCCCCAAGGAAGACGTAAATGTTTCGCGCCCCCCCCCCAAACTCTGCTGTCACTGTAAATAGTATCATTTGTTTATAATATTACTATTATAAGTACGCCTCTGCCTCACATTTGTTTTTTCTATTAGGGAAAATAACAGATCAACTTATAAAGTATAACTTTATTAACATTGTTTTGTTTGTAACAGAAAAGACAACGCGCATCAATTTGCCTGAATTAAAAATAAATAAATTTAAAAAATCACATCCAAACTGTAAAAATACACTCAAGGTACATTTTTTGACCATTTGATACTGAAAAATAAAATCAGTAAATAATAACAAATTCAAATTGATTATAAACATTAACTCATGAGGACAATATGCCAAAAAATTTGACCGAAAAAACAAAACTGAATATAAGAAGAAGAAAAAAAGTGTCATTGGACAGAAGAAGTTTTTATTTTCGCTGCTCCCAGTGTCACCTCCAGTTTGCAATGATGAGGGGTTATATTGCACCGAGCATGCTAACAGTGCTCACTGATATAACACTGACAAAGCGGGACGATTGTTGGCAATATTTGGCACGTTTTCGCTGAAAAACAACCAAGCGGCTTATCAATGAGATTGGGGTCTAATGTCTTTAAGTGGCGTCTTACTTGATTTGGCTTCCGGCTGTCCGCTATAATCATTTTTAGACACAGTAAACAGTGGTCTTTCCTCGTCTACCACTGTATTAAATGTCAAAGCCAAAAGGCAACCGGCCCAAAAAAAGCGCATTCTCGGCGGCCGAGGGAGAACCGTAGATGAGGGCGGGCGTCGTGATGATCCCAAGCCGAAAATGGCACTTCTCGGGCGGTCACGTGAGAACCGGAGAAGACAGTGGGTCGCTGCGTGAGTCTGGCCGGAAAACGGCTTTTGAAAACAGCGCACAGCTCTCCAGCTCTTCATGAGTTTCTTCTGTGTGCTCTTGCTTACTTCAAAAACACTGTGCGCACTTTGAAAATGAGAGCGCCACTGCCACCAACTGAGTGGATGTGCAAGTACACTTTATTGTAGTACGGCAAAAAAAACAACATGTTCCCCGAGGTCACACGCGCCACCCCTGGCATCGTTCTGCGCCCCCCTGGGGGGGCGCGCCCCACTATTTGAGAAGTACTGGTCTAGACCAAGTTTTGTCTGCTTCTGCCTTTTGTCGTACTTTAGGAGTGAACGTTAACAATTTCTTGTAGAGCCTAACAACAGTCAGTTCTGCATTCCCTTTGAATGTGGCGCTGCTCATTCTTGCTATGATATGCAATGCACTCACCAAAGCCTTCTCCCTTCTCAAATGACTTGTAGACTGTCTTGCAACTAGTGCCATCACCCAAGCACACGCCACAACGATCCTCCACTGCGTTTGAGTCGATACCATAATCACAGCCCACCTCCTTGGACAAAAAATGCATACATTATACACGTCGGCTCAAACTCATAACAGTAAGAAAAAAAAATACTCTGTGAATCTGTAGTAATGGTGCAAGGTGTTTCATAAATTGCTATACCTCCCCAGTCTCTCTGAGTCTCTTACCCAGCCACACTACCTTGCACACTCCGTTGACGCAGATGTTTCTGGAGTTGTTGTTCATGAAGCACGGGGTTCCATCAGTCACAGTGTCGAGCATTTTCTCTGAAAAGTACTCTGTGTCGGGCCTGCAGTGAAGCTCGCAGGGGTTCACTGCAGAAAGGAAATGACCTTTTCATGTATATTACATGTGTTTTTCATGAATATAGAGACAAAAGTAGACAGCAGTGTGAATAATTGTGCCCTGCGATTTGCTAGCAATTGGCTAACACCCTGTTGTTAACGTATTTCATGAGCGCTAAAAATGAATTAAGAGTCCAAAAGAGGTGAATATGCCCATGCTAGAATAGTTTTAAGGTATGGGTATTCCATTGTAAATGCTGCCCCCTAGTGGAAAGAACACAGACAGCAGACACAGAAACCTCTGCAAGTACTTACTGGGGTTAGCCACAGGAATCCACTTGTAGAGCTCGTTATGGTAGGGCACAGAATCAAACTCGCTGCATAGCATCTCTCTAAAAGTTGGACTGTCCTTCTGGCAGGGTCTTGTGTTACATGTCCGATAGCGCTTCCTCTCCCCGGTGCAGTACTTCCCCCCGAACTCTGGCCTGTGGGCAACAAAGTATTTCATAGAGCACAGACTTTGAACTATGAACATAGATTGTGTCAAATAAGCCCTTACTTGGGGTCATTACACTCTCTCTCTGCTGACTGAACCCCTGTTCCACAAGTCCTGGAGCAATGAGACCATGTTGTCCATTGTCCCCAGCCTCCATTGACCGTCTCGGGAAGTTTGCCCACAATTACACACTCGCCTGAGATACACCACTGAAAGCACATGACACCTGGTTATGAGAGGACAAAAACAAGTCAGCTTCGCCTCTTATACCTTCTCTGGTCCACAGCGAGTCCCGTCAATAGGCGAGTCCAGTTTGGAGCGACAAGAGCCATTCACAGAGCACCAAAGAATCTGGCAAATGTTCTAAATAATGACAAAAGTAAATTTAATGACTGCAGGTCACTTTCAAATGGACCACGTTGCGATACTCACATCCACCTCATGGCAGAATGTGGCGTTGGGCCCGTACTGGAGCTGGCACTGGTGGTGCGGGGTGTAACGAACACCGAGGCGTGCCAAAGGGGTGGTCAGATCTCTTTTGGAAGGCCGATCATCCAGACAGAAACCCCAACCGCGACTGCCAGAAAGAACAGTATGATGGTGTACAACATTTTGACACTAAGAGACCTAACAAGACGGACACTTCTTGTAGTCCTTCTTGTAGGTACCTCCTCCATGTTCACTAATGACAATAACTTCTCTACAACCATCAACAATGTACGTATCTCTCATTCCACTCAGGTTAAGAGGTTAGGTGTCATCCTCGACAGCACGCTCTCCTTCCGCTGTCATATTAACAATATCAGCAGATCAGCCTACTTCCACCTTTGAAATATTTCTCGCCACTTCCCTTCTCTCACTCTCCACCGCTTCCAATCTCTTTTGCAGTCTAATCACCTCCCGGCTTGATTATTGTAACTCACTGCTCTTTAGTCTCCCAAATAAGTCCCTCCAGAAACTGCAGCTCCTCCAAAACTCAGCAGCACCCCTCATCACGGGAACCCCCACCACAAACATCATACCCACCCTACGTCAACTTCACTGGCTCCCAGTTAAAGAATTAAGTCCAAGATCCTCCTCATTAGCTTCAAAGCACTTCATGGCCCTGCCGCAGCCTATTTATGAAATCTCCTCTGTATTAACACCGCAACCGTTCACTTTGCTCTTCTTCTACCCTCCACCTTTTTCTGTCCCTCATGTCTGTCTCACAACTTTTGGTTCGAGAGCGTTTAGTCACTGTGACCCCCAACTCTGGGACTCCTTATCCCCTGACCTTCGCAACGTATCAGCTCTTTCTTTTTTCAAATCCCGACTCAAAACACATCTGTTTAATCTTTCTTACCCAACTTGACCTTTAGCTCTGTTTTGTTTTAACACTTTTATCCGTCTTTTAATCTGTGTTTATTAATTTTAATCTGGTGTCTCTTGCAGAGTGTCCTTGGGTGTTTTGAAAGGTACTTGAAATTAAATGCATTATTATTATTATTATCAATACTTATTTGGCTGTAGGGTCAGAAAATGAGGCAAGAATGTGAATAGCCCCTCACTCAAGGAAGCGTGTGATGTAGTCTTTGGAGCAGGACGACCAAGTGAGAGGCGAACTGTCGTACATCAGCTGTCTGGACATGATGAAGGGGTGCCTCCCTCCAACCTCGCAGTCGTTCCCTTGGCCATCGTGATGGATTCCAAAGCTGCGCTTAACCACAACCGACAATCAGAGCCACAGTTTGTGTAGTTTATCAGAGTTTTTTTTCATACGCTCATTTCAATAGTAGTAAACATTATTTCTCATGCTATTTGGCATTCTATGCCAAATACCTCATTGAGTGTGCCTTTAAACCTATAGCCTTGAATTTCAGGTTTTTGTGAGATTAAAAAAAAAATGCGATTAAGATTAATAACACCAAAACTTTTCAAATGTTCAAGTACCGGTAGGCTTTTCCCTATTATTGTGAGCTTTCTAGGAGAAACGTAAAGGTTTTAAACTCACACTAACTGCTATTTGGAACAGTGAATTTTGACTGAAGCCCCAGTTCCAGCCACAAAAAAAAATTCTCCAAAGCCACCATCATACACAGCACGTCTTAAGGGGGACTGTGCATACACAGCACAACCTTGGTTTTAAAAAACATGAATGACAAACTTGAATACTGTGAATATAGATATATATATACATATAAAGTGTCAATTTTTGCGGTACTATTTTGAAATACAGACAATGTAAAAAGATGTGCACCTTGTATTTGAATTGTTGGTTTGGTAAAAATATGGGGACATATGAAGAATGTTAATTGTCTAATTTGTTGAAGTGGGAATAATATGAATAACAATCAAATGGAATGGGAAATACATGACGCTTTTGTTGTTATTATGGTTTAGCACCGAAAAAGAGGCTGGAATAATTAATTTTTGGGGGGACGCATTCACACAATAAACATAACCCACAAATTCACACCTATGACCCATCTCGTGGGCGATTGTGAATGCCACCGGTAAACCTGAATCCTCATTAATGTTGCAACTTCGGTGCGGTTGACACATGCCAGAAAGATGAGACAGGCCCAAGGTCTCGCAGGGTTGGTTCATTCCAGCGCAGATGTCCTTCCTGGGAGTTCAAACACAAACCGAGGAACATTTGACTCTTAACGGTTTTAACATACTTTGTACTTTGTACTTGTGTATTTCTTGCCTAGTAACCAACACAGCCAGGTCATGATGGGCGGGGTGCGTGTCACTCTGTGGATTTAAATTCTTCTGCCAGGCACAGAAGCTAGACAGAGTGGTGTCTGCATGGTGGACAATCTTTAGGTCTTTCTGTGTGGTCAATATTCAGAGCATAATGATTTTTTTGTTTAGTTTTTCTTTTATACACACATCAGTGTCTATACCTCTTCCCCCTGTAGTAGAATCAGACGAACCAGGAGGACATGGATAGCGTTCCCAATGCTGGCATCATGGAAGATGCCGGCCACCTAGTAAATACACGTAGATCAGAGAAAATATTATGGAAACCTTGACTTTTTCATTGCTTCTGTAAAAATAGCTAAGTCACTTGAGGTCAAAGCTCACCATATTCATGATGGTGAAAATGTAGGACTCCACATTATCGCTTCCGTGGTATTCGATGAGCTTGGAATCGGCAACCACCATGGTCTCCACCCAGCGCTCTCTGCTGACTGAGCGCCGGGGCCGGGACCGGGTTGAACCCTGATCCATCTCCCACTCCTCCCGCTCTCTTTCTTGCTGCACTGAGTCGGCATCTGAGGAAGAGATGTAGTAAAGTTCTTGACAGTGATTTTCTCAGCAGGCGTTTTTAATTGTCATTATTGATGAACCAGAAGGGGAATGAGTTTGCCTTTGTTTCTTTGGGCAGTTATTACGGGGAGACAGATTTCAGCATTTAGCCAAATAAAACCTGTTTTAACTTTCCTCCTTCTTTTGTACTACTGTAATATTCGGACTATAAGCAGGGTTTAATATATAATAATATATAAACATTGTGGTGCACAGCCACAACAAAATAAAAGGCGCCACGCCTTGCATAAGAGATGTTTTTCTTTAAGGCATTTTCAAACTAGCAGTAGCCTAGTGTGAAGGGTTCAGCAGCAACCTATTCATTTTGTATTGTAATGTCCATAACTTCGCGCGGTCCCCTAAAGACGAGCTGTGCCGCAAAGGGAAGCGAGAAGGAGAACGGGCAAGATAGCGAGAGAAAGTGGTCACATGTCCGGCAACCCGGTGTTATTTTGTTATTGTTTTTCTTTATTATTGTTGCCACAATAAAGTGGGTAAGCCAATACCGACTCCTCTCCTTCTTCCCCCCATCCTGGGCATTACAGTATTTTGGATCGGACTTTTCGGCGAAAGTGAGTGGTGGACGGCCGTCTTGGACATAACGGCAAGTTTGAATGAATTTGCGCCGAGAGGCGGGGCCCAAAATAGAGCCTTGCTCTATTTCAGAGCGCCGCCGCGCTAACGTCAACAACGCATTCAATAGCAGAGGGGTAGGCGTTCTTAAATCTGTGCTATCAGGCTGTTTCGGTAGACGGATATACGCAATCTTGGCTGACGAAACCTTGAAAAATGCGCTTTTTTTCAAGTTTCACGAGCTCTGGGACACTCGAAAAATGGCTCTCATACCTCTCCTAGCTAAGCTAAATGGTACCTCGATGCGAAATGTTTTAAATAGATCTTTGTTATTGTTCTAAAATTTGGAAAAAAAAAAAAAAAAAAAAAACGACACGGTGAGGCTGTCCGACTCCGATGCAGCCCCACCACTACAGCTTAAAAAAATCCTTGCGGAAACCTGATAAGACACTACTTTTTTCCCTCATTTTGAATCCTGCGGCTTATTTGTTGATTTGGGTTAATAGGTAACACTTTATTTGACAGCTTGTCATAAGCAGAGGTGGGTAGAGTTTTAGTCAAGTAAGAGTAGCGTTACTTCAAAATAATATTACTCAAAGTAAAAGTAGTCGTCCAAAAAATGTACTCAAGTACACGTAGAAAAGTATTTGGTAAAAAGAATACTCAAGTAATGAGTAACGTTGTGAGTAACTACTTTTATATATATATATGTATATCAGGAATGGGAACCTCAAGGCACCTCACGATACGATACGATTTGCGATACAAGGCTCACGATAACGATTGTCTCACGATATCACGATACAGCAAATACATGATATTCTACGATACAACTGTTGAAACGAAAAATAAATAGAAAAAATACTGTTTAAGTCATTTATTAAACAGTGACACCTTTTCAGTGCAACATTGTTGTAAAATATAAATCTACTGATAATTGTGTACCTGCACATATAGAGGAAACAAACCACAACCACTGATATTTCTTGGCGAAATCATGATGAATGGCACCCTTAATTTCTTAAGTTTTAAATCTTTTGAAAATTTTTAACAGTGCTTTAAGTGTCAATCAGCAGTTGAGCTTGGAGTGGGGCAATGATAAAATTGGTGGGTCTTTTCTTTGTATATGACCTTTGTTGTCAAAAGCATTGGTTTGAGCACTTCCACCATCTGCTTCAGCATTTGTGATGTCAGACTCAGTCAGTTACATTCTTCCTCACCTTAAAAACAACAAAATAAATAAAAAATATTACCTACTCAATAGCTTTTGAGTTGAAATTCTGATTTTTTGTGTGTGTTGGAAGTATTGAGTGAATTAAAAAAAAATATGAATTGAATGAATAGAAATTAAAAATGCAATAATTACCCGTTTTTAATATGTAGGACACATTAATTATCATGCACGTCACCTTATATATCTTGGAAGCTATTCAAACCGTTTTTATAGCTTATTGTATCAAAATGGCAGTCATAACAGTTTGTGTAGTAAACTAGATGAAAGTGGTTCTCAAATATGTCATCAAAATAATACATTTAAATGAAAAACTCAATTACTAGTACATTGCAAAACTTTCTTACCTCAAGTGATGCTCCATAGAAATCCGGTTTCCAATTAGTCACCAGCTGCCAGTGAACCTTATTTTATTAGACAATTCTTGCATACAGCAAAGTCCTTGTTCACCTTACTTCCTTTATTGTTGGTGTAAAATCCAAAGTGTGTCCACATGTGTGATTTTCAGCAATATTTTTCTCACTTTTTCCTCCACCGTTCTCACGAAGCTTTTTTATTTTTTTCAACCCACTTGGGACCACTCTTTTTCTCTAGGCGACTTGTGCGCACTTTACCTTCACCGTCACTGTTGAGCGCCCCTAGTGGACCGCCAAGGAATTGCTCAACAAACATTGAGCAGTTTACAGCATCCATACTCCATTGTATGGCCAATATGTCAAATAAAAGTATCGATGCTTGGCGGGAGCATATCGATAACCGATCGGGTTGCAAAATATCGCGATATATCGCAGTATCGAGATATTGTCACACTCTTAATGTATATATATATGTGTATATATATATATATATATATATATATATATATATATATATATATATATATATATATATATATATATATATATATATATATATATATATATATATATATACACACAGTGGTGAGAACAAGTATTTCATACACTGCCAATAGGTTTTCCCATTGGCAAATACTTGTTCTCCCCACTGTATATATACATATAATTTTTTTTTTTAAATAATGGTATTTTTTCCTGAGCACAACATTATCTACAGTATATAGATTGTTGTTATAATGATACTGTACAATAACCCAATATATAACCACATTAAGCCAAAGGGGAAAAAAACACCATTAAATCCCGATGAAAGAAAGAATAGAATAATTCATAATAGAATAATTAAAACTGGGAGAGAGGTTAAAATCCGCGCTTTCGAGTCATGTTGATGGCAGCGCTCTATATCAAATACTTCATTTTTTACGGTGCTTTAAAGTTGCCACGTGATTGAACATGCTGGCGTGATCCTAGAACTGCAAGCTTGTGTCTGATTGGTATAATAGAGTCATGTGATTATTGTTGTGACGTCTCATTGGTGAAATCGATAGAGCTACCCTGGTAGCTCTGATCGATCAGGTCCGATCACGTCATCTTCAAAGTATCGGAATCGGCCTTTTTTTAATATACTGTATATATATTTTTTTAATTAAATCGTTTTCTAATTGTATTTAATGTTACAGACATAATGTGTTACACTCTTCCAGAGTCTTTAGTATAAGCTTAAGGTAGGATTATCAAATTTATCGCGTTAACGGCGAGAATTAATATTTTTTACATTTATCATGTTACAATTAGGGCTGTCAAACGATAAAATTTTTTAATCGAGTTAATTACAGCTTAAAAATTAATTAATCGTAATTAATCGCAATTAATCGCAATTCAAACCATCTATAAAATATGCCATATTTTTCTGTAAATTATATATATATTCTGTAAAATAATTTGTTGAAATGGAAAGATAAGACACAAGATGGATATATACATTCAACATACGGTACATAAGGACTGTAGTGGGCATTTCACTCTACTGTCATTTAAATCTGTCTATGCTGTCCTCACTCCGAAGCGTCTACTTTTTCCAAAGCTAGACAGCTAGTGAACGACGCCTTAATAATCAGACTTCTTCCTTTTTCATCAGATTTATTAATAAAATGGCCTCAAACCACTGTCCTCTTTAGACCGTAGTGAAACTACAAAAAAAAGTACACAAGCATTGCATTAGCAACAACGTTAGCTTAGCACGCTATACAGGTTCACTAAACATAAACAAAAAGCGTCTCATACAAAAAATATAACATTTCGCTTACTAACATAATATGTACATTCTTTACAACAACCATACTTACGTTCAAATCTTGTCCAAGGATCATATAAGCACAACATTGCAACGTAGGCGTCAGCCAGAGACGTCGTGCAGCCATATTGAACTGGCAAGAAAGCAATAAACCATGTCGCAAAGCGCCCACAAGAGTTCGCTGTTAGCCAGCACAAAAAAACCTTGCTGTAAAACTTACCAAAAGGCAGAATACTGTCTGAGCAGGACATGTGCGTTAATTGCGTCAAATATTTTGACGTGATTAATTAAAAAAATTAATTACTGCGCGTTAATGCGATAATTTTGACAGCCCTAATATATATATATCTATCTATCTATCTATCTATCTATCTATCTATCTATCTATCTATCTATCTATCTATCTATCTATCTATCTATCTATCTATCTATCTATCTATCTATCTATCTATCTATCTATCTATCTATCTATCTATCTATCTATCTATCTATCTATCTATCTATCTATCTATCTATATCTATATATATATTAGGGCTGTCAAAATTATCGCATTAACGCGCAGTAATTAATTTTTTAAATTTTTATTTTAATTAAAAAAAAAAAAAATATATATATATATATATATATATATTAGGGCTGTCAAACGATTAAAATTTTTAATCGAGGTAATTACAGCTTAAAAATTAATTAATCGTAATTAATCGCAATTAATCGGAATTCAAACCATCTATAAAATATGCCATATTTTTCTGTAAATTATATATATATTCTGTAAAATAATTTGTCGGAATGGAAAGATAAGAAACAAGATGGATATATACATTCAACATACGGTACATAAGGACTGTAGTGGGCATTTCACTCTACTGTCATTTAAATCTGTCTATGCTGTCCTCACTCCGAAGCGTCTACTTTTTCCAAAGCTAGACAGCTAGTGAACGACGCCTTAATAATCAGACTTCTTCCTTTTTCATCAGATTTATTAATAAAATGGCCTCAAACCACTGTCCTCTTTAGACCGTAGTGAAACTACAAAAAAAAGTACACAAGCATTGCATTAGCAACAACGTTAGCTTAGCACGCTATACAGGTTCACTAAACATAAACAAAAAGTGTCTCATACAAAAAATATAACATTTCGCTTACTAACATAATATATACATTCTTTACAACAACCATACTTACATTCAAATCTTGTCCAAGGATCATATAAGCACAACATTACAACGTAGGCGTCAGCCAGAGACGTCATGCAGCCATATTGAACTGGCAAGAAAGCAATAAACCATGTCGCAAAGCGACCACAAGAGTTCGCTGTTAGACAGCACAAAAAAACCTTGCAGTAAAACTTACCAAAAGGCAGAATACTGTCCGAGCGGGACATGTGCGTTAATTGCGTCAAATATTTTAACGTGTTTAATTAAAAAAATTAATTACCGTGCGTTAACGCGATAATTTTGACAGCCCTAGTTATAATATTAATTGCAATTAACGAATGCGTTGCACGACTCACTCACGCATTGTCGCGTTCAATCTATAATGGCACCGTTTTATCCATGCAGTATATAGAGCTAAAAGGCAGCGTAAAATGAGTAGAGTGAATTTTGGCAGCCTTTGGAACCTTTTTTTAATTGGCTAAAGCCTTTCAAACCCTCTCCCAATGATTAGAATAATTGTTGGAAGCAATGTGGGGAAAAAAAGGCAGTAGTTGATCTTTTTCTTAACACCATATGTAATTTCTCAATGCAGAGAAGATATATCAATTGGTACCACGACGCACAGTCATGGTTGCACTTCCCATCATGCATTTGGGCAGAAGTTAAATGGCTAGAGTATCATTTACTGAAAGCTCAAGAAATACACTAGATGGCAATATTTAGTCACAATTTACAAAGTCACATTTATCCTTTAAGAATTACAAGTCTTTCTATCCGTGGATCCCTCTCACAGAAAGAATGTTAATAATGTAAATGCCATCTTGAGGATTTATTGTCATAATAAACAAATACAGTACTTATGTACTGCATGTTGAATGTATATAGTTTTATTCATTTTTTTCTTAATGCATTGCCAAAATGTATATGATCGGGAAAAATTATCGGGAATGATTGGAATTGAATCGGGAAATTAAAAAAAAAACAATCGGATTGGGAAATATCGGGAAATATCGGGATCGGCAGATACTCAAACTAAAACGATCGGGATCGGATCGGGAGAAAAAAATCATGATCGGAACAACCCTAGTAAAAACCTTAGTAAAACTACTCTTAGAAGTACATTTTTCTCAAAAAGTTACTCTTGTAAATGTAACGGAGTACATGTAACGCATTACTATCCACCCCAAATCAAATCTTTTTTTTTTTTTTTAAATTAAAAAAATAAAATATATAGATATATATTAAGAAAAGGGTTGGGTTATGGTAATGTTGAGCTTTAAATGAAAAGGAAACATATACCTGATACTCCACACGGACTTGGTGTCTGTTTTCCTTTGGCGCTGCGTTTTTCCCTGTGCGTTACCGTGGTAACTCTCTGCGAGATGATGTGCGGCTCTGGGGAACCTGCGGGATTGCTTGCAGATTTTGGGAGTGGCTCGATGAAAAAGTGTCCCTCAGGGAGGGAGAAGAAGCCTCTCTATCGCGGAAAAAAGCATAAGACACCACTTGGTTACATGATTTATGTTTTACAACACCAAGTTTGACACTGCCTCAAAGTACCAGCAGATAAAAATTTCTTTCTTAATTTCATCATTATTCATCAGGCGAGCTTGTAAACATTCTCTTTCTTCTTTTTACCCTGCAGGCAGATTCTGTCTGCAAAAAAGAGACATCTTGCCAAGTATGCCATGCAAGTTCTTACTGGTGAAGCACTTTCCTACGGTGAAACACACCCTCCAGCACAAACAGGTATTAAAGACGGAAAAAAAAAAAAAAAAAAGAAGGTCCTGGATAGTTTTTCTTTTAACTCATTGGCTGCCACTGATGCGATTGACGTCCGATTTATTAGATGTGACAGGACCGGTACTGAATATTCATGTTTTTATGTTTCAAATTAAACAAAAAGGTGTCTATAAATTATTCTTATTCTTGCGTCCGATTGGCCAGTTTCTCCAGTGTGCTTAAAACAGCTGTGAGAAATCAGGCGATATGCCAGATCCTGCGGTTCTGTAGTGCTCTGGCTATGCACAGTTCCAATTTCTAGGTCATGTTGACCACTTTCATAAGCAGGGGGGAGAAAAAAAATCCCCAAAAATGTTCATTCAACACCGTGCACAGGATATCATGTTTGCTTTTAGGGAATGGGGGGTTCACAGAGTTCAAATGGGGAGAAACCTTTTTAAACCCACTTGTTGCACTGAACTTTGGAAAATAGGCCACCATAGCAAAAGCATGAGTTTTTTTTTTTTTGCATTAACTTTTTAAGGCTAGGCAAGTTAACGAATTTACTCCGAGTTAACCCACAATCAATTAATTCAATTATCTATTTTAATCATGTATTAACATCAGAAGTATTAAAGAATAAGTTAAGTCTTTAGTCTGCTTCAGGTAGGTGAAACCTACACAAGCGGAGCAATATATCTGTCTCTGTCTGTTTGTTTGTTTGCCTGTCTGTATATGTTTTTTGTTCTGGACAACTCAAAAACGAATGAAAGGATTATTATGAAATGTGCATGATATGTTTGTAATCTGAAACGGAAGTGATGATAAGAGTTTGGGGTAATGAGGTCAAACATCACAAAAGGTCAGAAATTGAATTTTGGGATAAATTCCTAATGGATTAGTCCAGTGGTCTCCACACTATTCCACATAGGGCCGCAGTGGGTACAGGATTTCACACCACCACAACAAGACCACACCTTATCACCAATCTGATGTTTTAAAAGTGTAATCAGTTGATTGCAGTCAGGTGCTGCTTGTTTTAGTACAAACCACATTGGTTAAAAGGTCTGTGCTTGATCGGTATGAACAAAAACCAGGGCCCATAGCGGCCCTCGAGGACCGGTTTGGAGACGCCTGGATTAGTCTATTTAACCTAAATTTTCATGGTAGGAGATAAAATGAGAAAGGAAAGACTCGACGGTCAAAGGCCACAGAGGGCATAAATATAGTGATGCTTTGAATTTGGCTGCTTAGAAGGAAGTCTGCTCTCTCAGGATGCTTCTGTAGTTTGAGTCTGTATTCTGAACAGATTCAATGGAGAAGAGCATGCCTCATTACACTGCAGAACCAAACGTCAGTTCAGAGTGCTGTTTAGAGTGGTGGTGGTAGAGTGTAAGCTCACTCAGAATGTATGATTTGTATTACTACTTAGCTATGAGTATTCGTTACGACTATATTTTGTAGGCTAAACCTAATAACAAATAGCACAGGAAGAGAAAGTCAGGACAGACTATTACCACTGTATATATTTCTTAAACATTCATTATTGTTTCATTTGTATGACAATGTGATGAAGCACAGTTCATTTCAGGAAACTCATTCTACTAATTGTGATTAAAATTTGTAATCATTTTTTTTTAGCTTTGATGTCATTTTATCAGGTTTGCAAAACAATGTGCATTAAGTCTAAGGGTGTAACAAAATATCGAAATAGTGATACATCGAAATACCTTGTATCCCAAAAGGTTATCGATATGCTCCTGCAAAGAATCGATTGATCGTTTTTAAAAGGTGTGAATGTTTAACAAAAAAAAAAAAAAAAGTTGCCACCATAATAGTGTCTCTGTTAACTGATTGCAACTGACGGCGCTAGACCCCCAATCCATTTAGACGGGAAGAGGTGAATGAACTTTCGTTCATTTGAAACCAAAGGATTCGCAGCCCATCTTTCCGATTTTTGGGGCTTTTATAGTTAACTTTTTGTTTATTTTAGGGAATTTACAGGTCACTTACTGTTGAGTTTTTAGTCATTGCCTATTCATATGGGGAGATTCCCGGGTGAGTTTCTGTTCTGTAACAATTGACCCATTAATGCCCCAAATTAAACTTATTGGTTGCCATTTTCCTCCTGCGTGAGTCATCACCTTATTGTGGTGGAGGGGTTTGTGTGTCCCAGTGATCCTAGGAACTATGTTGTCTGGAGCTTTATGCCGCTTGCAGGGTGGCAAACAGGTCCTAGGTGAGGGGCAAGACTAAGCATGGCTCAAAAGACCCCTTTTGACAAAAAAAATGAATGGATCCAGGTTTCCCATGCCAGGACGCGGGTTACAGAGGCCCCCTTCTGGTGGCTGGGCCTGTACCCATGGACCCCTGCTGGGCACAGCCCGAAAAGGCAACATGGGCCCCCCCCCTTCCCATGGACTAGATATAGTTGGACTCGCCTCCACACACAGTGTGGGTTGTGGCAGTTGCCCACGGTGAGAGGCGCAGAGCAGGTGTGGGCATACCTTTTGCCCAATGGTTTGGCGCCCGTATGTTGGGGTTTGCCCCGGTAGACGAGAGGATAGCCTTCCTCCGCCTTCGGGTGCGGGGACGATTTACAGATGGATCGCACTCCTCAGCCTCCCCGGGAAAGTCTATTCAGGGGTGCTAGAGAGGAGGGTCCGTCGGGAAGTCGAATCTCGGATTCAGGAGGAGCAGTGTGGTTTTCGTCTCGGCCGTGGAACAGTGGAACAGCAGGGTCCTTGAAGGTGCATGAGAGTTCGCCCAGTCGGTCTACTTGTGTTTAGTGGATTTGGAGAAGGCGTTCGACCGTGTCCTTCAGGGAGTCCTGTGGGGGTGCTTCGGAATTACGGGGTTCCGAGCCCCTTGGTAAGGGTTGTTCGGTCCCTGTACGACCGTTGTCAGAGTTTGGTCCGCGTTGCCGGCAGTAAGTCAATCCGTTCCCATTGATGGTTGGACTCCGCCAAGGTTGATGATTCTGTTCAGTGATTCTGTTCATAACTTTTATGGACAGAATTTCTAGGCGCAGCTGAAGCGTTAAGGGGCTCCAGTTTGGTGGCTTCAGCATATCATCTCTGATTTTTGCTGATGATGTGTTGCTGTTGGGTTTATCAAGCCGTGAACTCTCACTGGAGCGGTACGTAGCCGAGTGTGAAGCGGTTGGGATGAAGATCAGCACCTCGAAATCCGAGACCATGGTCCTCAGCCGGAAAAGCAAAGCGTGCCTGCTCCGGGTCGGGGATGAAATCCTGCCCCAAGTGGGGGAGTCTAAGTATCTTGGGGTCTTGTTTACGAGTGAGGGTAGGGGGGAGCGGAAGATCGACAAGAGACAGATGAAGCTCTCGATTTACCAGTCGATCTATGTTCCTACCCTCACTTATGGTCACAAGCTCTGGGTCGTGACTAGAAGAACAAGATCCCGGATACAAGCGGCCGAAATGAGTTTCCTCCACAGGATGCCCGAGCTCTCCCTTAGAGGTAGGGTGAGAAGCTCGGTCATCCGGGAGGGACTCTGCATCGAGCCATTACTCCTCCGCATTAAGAGGAGCCAGGTCATGTGGCTCGGGCATCTGGTTCGGATGACTCCTGGACACTTCCGTGGAGAGATGTTCCGGGCATGTCCCACCGGCGGGAGGCCCTGGGGATAACCCAGGACACGCTGGAGAGGTTATGTTTCTCGGCTGGCCTGGAACCCCTTAGGATCCCGCTGGAGGAGCTGGTTGAAGTGGCTGGGGAGAAGGAAGTTTGGGCTTCCCTGCTAAAGCGACTGCCCCCACGACCCGACACCGGATTAAGCGGTAGATGATGGATGGACAATCGGACTGACAGACGGACGGATGCCATTGTCCTAGTTCAAATGGATTGGACGTCTACCAGTGATAAACTCACAGCAGATTGATCAAAATAGCTTGTTTTTCCTGTTTATTAGGTGTTTTGTAGCACGATATCCTGACCAATGTATCGATAATCGTTGTTTCGCCATACCGTGAGAACATTGTTATTGTGAGCTTTGCATTTTAAATCGTATTGTATCGTGCGGTAACAAGAGGTTCCCACCCCTAATAATGTCCAAAATGTCCCCTTTCAGGTTATTTTAGTTGGTTCTTTTTGCTTACCTTTTATCAATATCCAATTTGGATTGAATTTCAATAGTCCATAGTTAAATTTAAAGTATTTGTCTTGGTGAGTGGGCGTGTAGGAACCACAAAGTGGGCAGGGACTTGCATAGTAAGGACATAACGTGCTTTTCCGTTATCTTTAGGTGACTGAAGAGATGGTGTTTAACTCATTGGATGTCACTGATGCGATAGACGTCAACCCATTTTCACTTGAAGGAGCTGGCAGTCCTCCCAAGCGTCGTCACTGTCAATGAAACATGATTCCCTGCTGCAGGGCTCTACAAGCTTCTTTCCCAATTGACATATTTTTCAAATCTCCACCCAAAGTGAGAAGAAATTAAATCGTGAAGAAAATATTTAGAGAATGTCCTTTGGCTACAAGTGTTGATGGACTCATCCACAAAGGACGTAAGTTGATACATCCCCAGAAAAGTGACGGACATTCCCAGAAGCTCTGTGCACAACTTACAACTCATTTCACCGCTCTTGCACTTCTTTTTTTTTTCCTTTTCTTTTTTTTTTTAACACATGCAAACACAATGTGCTTGCTAATTTTCTAGCTGTCATACCTCAATATCATCTCCTATATAACTTCCAAAGTGCAAAGCAGGTGGTGGAGAGCAGATGGTCCAGGAATGAATGCTACAGGGAGGCCCATCCAAACATGCATCACGCCGCATGATTCATATGATCTGAACGCAAACATGTCGGACATCAGCACTCACATTTATACTATCTGTGCGCTGCAAATGAACGTGTTGCCACTGCACTTAAACAGGATTAATTTCTAAATGCTTAAGACATGTTTTATGATAACTGCTGACAACGTGGAAAAAATTGAGAATGATGCAGAATTTTGAAGATGTGATGCAGAGTAAAAGCTTTAGAAGACCTCGTTGTCGCGACAACCTGCCGAGATACATTCCAGCCACCGCAGGCATTAAGCGGATATATTTTAATGGTCCAACATGTGAAGACATGTAGACAGAAGGATACTAGATGATGATATTAAATTATTACATATCTCTGTTTTAACTCATTGGCTGCCTTTGGTAGCGATGGACGTCCAATCTGTTTGATCAGGTATCACTGTCAATGACTCTTCTGCCCTCAGCCGAGCGTATGGCTACTCGACTTTGGCAGCGAGCTAAACCAACAAAGAAAAATGGAGGCCCAAACTCCTTCCTCTCATTTATTTCTTCGCGTGAACGTGTGCGCGTGTGTGTGTGTGGCAAAAAGATTTTGTTTTGTCAAGGGTTCCCAACGATGTATGGTGCAGAGGAGGTGTGTAACGTCTTAACACCTCAAGGCCTCTTTTCCAACTGAAATAAAAAGTTCTTTCTGCCTGCTGCTTACAGCAAGTCGCCACTAGGGGAAGCCGAGCGCAAACAGCAATACCAAAGAAAAACTTAAGATTCTGAGTTAGAATAGCGACATCCTGTGGACGGATGAACAATATACAATCTTAGAAAGAAACCCAAAAAGTAGTCAACATAAGACCAGAGGACATAACACTCCCCGCCTGACATCTGCAAGATGTCAGCTCTTAACTAATGAACGATACACAACAATAACTCGTTTTACATGCTATCCTTAGACATCAAAAGCACAACTTCACGAATTGGGCGAATGTAAAACCTATTCTCGCCGTTTCGGCAAATCTTAACCTCAACTTTTCTGACATTACCGTCCTCACTTGGGAAAGATTTTGTGATCAGTCCGAGTGGCCAATTATTCCTATGTTCCAGAGACTCCCTCATTAAAACAACGTCGCCCATTTGAAGGTTCGGCTTTTTTATTTTCCACTTGCGACGAACCTGCAAGCCTGCGATGTATTCTTTCTGCCAACGACTCCAGAAAACATTAGCTAAGTACTGCACGCGCTTCCATTGGGCTTTGAATAGGTCACTGGTCTGAAACTGCCCTGGTGGAATCGGTGGTGTGCCAACCTTTTGCGTGAGTAGCATCGCAGGAGTAAGAATGACTGGGTTTTCGGGATCTGTAGAAACAGCTGTTAGCGGACGGGCATTTACAATTGCGGTGACTTCAGCTAACAATGTTACGAGTACTTCATGTGTGAGCTTCCCATATGGATGTTCAAGGAGCATTGCATTGAGGATTTTTCGGGTGACGCCGATCATGCGTTCCCAGGAACCAGCCATATGGGATGCATGTGGAGGATTAAACTGCCATTTGCACGCACTGTCTTTCAAGAATGTGCCTATTTTGTCATTGTGACAGCCTAGTTTGTCTATTTGGAGCTCTTTGCAGGCACTCACAAAATTTGTCCCACAATCAGATCTCAAGAGTTTGGCACCACCTCGGATGGCAAAGAAACGACGCAGTGCATTAATGAATGACGATGTGTCCATTGACTCAATCACTTCAATATGAATTGCACGTGTACTCATGCAGGTGAATATGACTGCCCATCTTTTAGCATCTGCATTAGCACCACGCGTTTTTCTCACTGTAACGGACCAGGGACCGAACACATCAAGGCCTACATTTGTGAAAGGAGGGTCCGTGGACAGCCTGTCCTCAGGAAGTTCAGCCATTATCTGTTCAGGTTGCCTGCCCCTTAATTTGCGGCATGTGATGCACTTGAAAATCACACTGCTTACTGCTCTTTTTCCTCCCACAATCCAAAAGCCCCCTGCTCTGACTGCTCCCTCCGTGAAATGCCTTCCCTGGTGACATAATTTTTCGTGAAAGTGTCTTATTATGAGCTGAGCAAGATGATGCTTTCCAGGGACGAGTATGGGATTGGTTTCTTCTGCAGACAACTGTGCTTTCTTTAGTCGGCCTCCAACTTTAAGGAGCCCTTGCGTGTCAACAAATGGATTCAGTTTGCTGAGTGGACTTGAGTTTTTTAGAGCTGTGCCTTTTTCAATGCATCCAATATCTTCTGCGAAGACCTCTCTTTGAACGGTGCGAATGATCGTGGTCTTGGCTAGTTGCAGTGACTTTTCAGTTAAATGTTTGTTGCAGTTGTGCCAGCCACGACAGGAAACCTCAGAGTTGTTCTTGAATGATTGAGCTATATGTAGGAGTTTGGCAATAGCCTTTTGCAGCACCTTCCAACTTGAAAACCTTTCAAATCTGGCACTATTAAACTGGCCTTTTGATAGGGTGGTAGTGCAAGTTGTTACCTCAGGACGCAACTCACAGTCAGTCTCTGGGTCTATGAGATCGAAGGTTTGACTTCGAACTTGACTTTGGTCCAACCTGGAGAGGAAAGCTGGGCCTCTGAGCCAGGTGGAGCTGGAGAGCTGCTCAGCGGGCAACGCTCGTGTGGCATGGTCTGCCGGATTTAAGTGTGTGGGCACGTAATGCCACTGGTGAGTTTGTGCAAAGCGCCTGATGCGTTCGACTCTGTTGTGCACATAAACGTGAAAGCGTCTCTTGGTGTTTGAGATGTACCCAAGCACTACCTTTGAGTCTGTGTAAAGATTCACCTGATCGACTGTGACATCCAGCTCCTCTAGAACCAACTCTGCTACTTCCACGGCCAGGACTGCTGCACAGAGTTCAAGTCGGGGTATGGTGATGTCTGGTTTAGGAGCTAAACGTGCTTTGCCGAGGAGGAATCCCACTTCGCTGTGTCCGTCCTCATTTGTGAGTTTGAGGTAGGCTACCGCACCTACGGCTTTTGTGGAAGCATCACAAAAAACGTCAATCTCTATTCTTTGGGCTGCAGACAGCGGTATTGAAGTGTACATTCTGGGAATTTCAAGATGTTGTAGGTGTTCGAGGGAACTTTTCCACTTTTGCCACTGTTCTAATTTGTCTTTTGGCAGTTCAGTGTCCCACTCTGAAACATTTGTGGAAATGTCTCTGAGTATGGTTCTACCCCCTACGATTACTGGAATAGCAAAACCAAGTGGGTCGAACACACTGTTGATAACTGACAGAACTCCCCTTTTTGTGAACGGCCTTTCATTTACTCTTACTTGGAACTTGAATTGGTCAGTCAACAGCTCCCATCCTAAGCCCAAACTGCGCTGCATTGGTGGGGTAGTCTGCCCAATGTCAAGACCTTGCATGCCTACAGCACGATCTTCGGTTGGAAAGGCTCCTGTTATGAGAGGACAATTGGATGAGATTTTGTGCAGGCGTATGTTACACTGAGCCAGCATCTTCTGTGCCCTACTAAGAACATCAATGGCCTGCTCTATGGAAGAGAATGACTTTAGCCCATCATCTACATAGAAGTGCCGTTCAATGAATTCTTTTGCGTCACTGCCAAATTCCATTTCTCCTTCTATGGCTGTTCTTTTCAGTCCAAAGATGGCGACTGATGGGGAAGGACAATTACCAAACACATGGACAGTCATCCTAAATTCTTGCACTTTTCCATCAAGGTCATGATTTTGGAACCACAAGAAACGAAGGTAGTTACGGTGGTCTTCTCGTACTACAAAGTTGTGAAACATATGCTCCACATCTGCCATAACGGCGTATGGGTCGGACCTAAACCGCATCAGAACTCCTACGAGAGTGTTGTTAAGATCTGGTCCCTTGAGGAGCACGTCATTGAGAGAAACATTGTCAAGTTGAGCACTCGAATCAAAGACTACCCTAATTTTTTCTGGCTTTTGCGGGTGGTAAACGCCAAAACTAGGGAGATACCAGCACTCTTGATCTGGCGCCAGTGCGGGCGCTGGTTCGGCATGGCCCTTGCTGAATATTTTCTCCATAAACTCAGCGTAATGCGCTCTCATTTCAGGTTTTCTTCTCAGCGTTTTGCGGAGCGACATTAAACGATTGTAGGCCTGCTCCCGATTGTCAGGTAGGCGCCGCCTAGGTGAGCGGAATGGAAGTGGAGCTACCCAGTTATTCGCCTCATCTTTAGCAAAGTTGTTGTGCATAATGTCTAGGAACAACGCATCTTCTGCCGAAAGTGCAACTTTGTCGTCATTTGTTGTTTGTTGGAAAATATGTTGTCCTAGTTCCGCTTGTGTGTTTAGTGGATCGTTTTTGGTGTATTTCTCTTTGATAACGATTGTGTTTTCGCAAGGACTGAGGAACGTGGGACGTCCACTGTTTAGAACGTTCGTCTTAAATGAGTTCAATGTGGGTTTATGAGCTCCAGAGAGACAGACATCACCTATGACAACCCATCCTAAATCGAGACGCTGGGCATGAGGTGCATTGTTTGGCCCATTTACCTGACCACGAACTTTATGAGCCTGAATGATGTCCCTTCCCAGGAGCAGAAGAATGTCTGCCGATGGGTCGAGAGGAGGAATCTGTGAAGCGATTGATCGCAAATGAGGGTGAGCTGCTGCTACCTCAGGGCTGGGAATTTCGTCTCTATTATCTGGAATCTGATCACATTCTGTTATTGTAGGCAGCATCATGGAGACCTTACCATCTACATCTTCTACAACAAAGCCATCAGCTTTGCGACCTCGTGTCTCTGATAAACCTGCACATGTTCTCATGGTGTATGGGAATATGGTACTTTGCACATTAAACATGTCAAAAAACGCAGATCTGGCTAAGGATGAATTGCTCTGATCATCCAACATGGCATATACCCTCTTTTTCTTTTCTGGAGAAGTTCGGCGATATACATTAACTAAACAGATCTTTGAGCATGATTTTCCTTTTACGCCTTGCCCACATACTTCTGTGCAACTGGCTGTGTTCACAGGATTTGGGCCCTCAGACTCCCCGCCGTGACTCTGGGTTGGGGGATTAAAGTCTTGAGGTGTCCATGGAGGTGGACCGACATGCATGGCAGACACATGAGCATCGCTATCACATTCTGAGCATTGGATAATAGCTTTACAGTCTCGAGCCCTGTGATTTGTGGACGCACAACATTTAAAACAAATGGCGTGCTCTTTGAGAATGTTCTTTCTTTCGTCTAGTGTTTTCATTCTAAACCCCCTGCATTTGACGAGTGAATGAGGTTTTTGGTGGATAGGACATTGTTTGTCTGGATCGAGTGCTGTCAATTTAGCCGGACTGATCTCTATTTTATTCACTGCTAGTGGAACTCTGTATTTGTCTCGTCTTACTGATGTCTTATCAACCCTTGGATTTATTACGTTTGAACACTGTAACATAAAGCTAGGGTCTGTTCTCATTTCAGCGTAGTCATTTACGAACCGCACAAAATACGAAAAAGGTGGATAGACTGCACCGTTTTCCCTTTTGTATTTGGTACCTTGTGTAACCCATGACTCCTGGAGTCCATATGGGAGTTTTTCAACTATCGGGTTTATGCCCCTTGGTGTGTCGAGAAAGCTAAGACCCGGCAAATAACTTTCACTTTTGGCATACGATAGCTCTAACAGAAGATCAGCAAGCTCCTGCAGTAAGTGAGTGTCTTTGTTGGAGATTCTTGGAAAAGTCTGCAACCGTTGGAAGAGTGAGGATTCAATTACCTCTGGAGAGCCATAAGTCTTGTCTAGCCGCTGCCACAGACGTTGGAGACCTGCCTGTGGATTACTCACGTGGACCGCCCTGATCCTCTGAGCGTGTTGAAGAGACTCCCCGCCGAGCCACTTGGTGAGAAGGTCGAGCTCTTCGCTGGGCTTGAGATTGAGGCCTTCCGTCGCGTTGCAGAACATGGACTTCCAGGACAGGTAGGACTCTGGCCGGTTGTCGAAAACCTTGAACCCCGATGTCAGCAGATCACGCCGTGCTAGATAGGCTGCTAAATTGGACAGTTCACTTTGTGGGGTTGCTGAAGGTGTAGGCTGGTGTGAGATGTCCGTTCTCCCACGATGAGATTGGAGATGCTCTTCGTCAGCGATGTCGATGTGACGCACATGTGGAAAAGCACCAGCTGATTTTGGGCTATTTTCTGGTTGTTGAGAGTCATTGTGCCTAACCAGGTGCTCAGTGTTTGGCGTTTGTGTGCCATCTGCTTGCACACGCTGGTCGTCAAAGTGAGCATGCACATACTCTTGTGCACGCCTGATGGAGGGGGGTGTCTTGGAAAATACCCCTTGCTCGCTGAGGTCGACTTTGGCGCGCTCCTCTTCTTCGAAAGTCGCCTCCCAAACTTTAGCTGCGGCGAGCGCTGCTTCTGCTTCACCTTCCGTCTTCAGAGCGTGTAGTGTTGCCTCGATGCGTGCCTTCTCGACCTCCATGTCGATTTGGCGTTTGGCGTACCGTGCTCTGGCGTAGGCAGCTTCGGCGTCTGCTCGTGCTTGTGCAGCAGCTTGACTCGTTCTGGACCGGCGTGAAGAATGAGAATGACTGGCCTCCGACCTGGTGACCACTTGGCTGATAGGTGGTGAAACTTCTTGCTGAGACATCTTGGGTGCTTGATGTGTTGAAAATCTTTTTACTCTTCTGCCCTCAGCCGAGCGTATGGCTACTCGACTTTGGCAGCGAGCTAAACCAACAAAGAAAAATGGAGGCCCAAACTCCTTCCTCTCATTTATTTCTTCGCGTGAACGTGTGCGCGTGTGTGTGTGTGGCAAAAAGATTTTGTTTTGTCAAGGGTTCCCAACGATGTATGGTGCAGAGGAGGTGTGTAACGTCTTAACACCTCAAGGCCTCTTTTCCAACTGAAATAAAAAGTTCTTTCTGCCTGCTGCTTACAGCAAGTCGCCACTAGGGGAAGCCGAGCGCAAACAGCAATACCAAAGAAAAACTTAAGATTCTGAGTTAGAATAGCGACATCCTGTGGACGGATGAACAATATACAATCTTAGAAAGAAACCCAAAAAGTAGTCAACATAAGACCAGAGGACATAACAATGACGGCTAATGAGTTAACCAGGTCAATGAACTATCAATTCACAGTGGCGCGTCCTTAGACATTTCTACACCCCTCCCTATGAAAATATGTAAGACATAAAAGATTTCTTGGGCACGAAATGGGTAGAATAGGAAACTATTTTTTGTCTACAAAGCATTTCTTTCTCACTGTGCCAAGTTATCAAGTCGGGTATTGCAAAAATTCATTCATCCATTATCTAGACTTCTAGTAAGTTGAAGCCTATCCCAGCTGATGTTAAATTGCTTCTTAGCAAAGAAAGTTTGGTATATTTTCTGCAATAAATGTGTTTTTTCAGCAGAAAAAAATTAAAATGGGACAGACAACACCTTTATTATGCTCACCCCAGTGGAAAGAGTCTTGTGTGTGGGTATAACTGATATGACAAAATGGCTGCGCTCATAAGCAATGTAATTTTTTGTTGTTTAACTCATTGGCTCCCTGTCACACTCTGTTGTACAGATAGTGTTTTGTTACAGAGCTGGTTGTGGGAGCGTTCCCAACGTCGGACCTGCAGCCAATTCAAGCTTATCAAGACTGTATTTAAACTCAGGCGATCCAACTGAAGGGTCCCGAGATAGGAACTTGCTGGTCGCCATTTGACATCTTGTACTTTCGAGTCGTATTGCATTTGCTGATTTCGCCCCTGCTTTGGGTTTTGATCATCTGCTGCTTTCGTCTTGAATTCCTCTACTTTGTACAGGTATTTGAGAGTTTTATCTAGTTATCTTACTGGCTGTCTGCCGACCACCTTGGTTACCCTCGGGTTAGTAGTATTGATCCCCTTTGAACTTCTGTCACGGACCTGTTTTGTTATTCCTCCTTTTCCGCAATCGCGTGTTTGTTTTGTTTGTATTTAATAAATCCTTGAACGCATCCCTCAGTTGTTGTCTCTTTGTTTACGCATTTGCAGGCCCTACACTGCCATTGACAGCGCTAGACGTCCAATCCATTTTGACTGGGAGGGACGAATGAACAAATCGTCAATGGCACTAAAACTTAAGCATTCAAAGCCAGTCCTCCCACTTTAAATGAATTTGATGCCTATTATTGTCAATGGCAGGCAAGGAGTTAAACATCATTTCCATTACCAGGAGCCAAAGAAATCCTTGATTTGTATACTTACTGTAATTTTCAGATTATAAGGCGTACCTGACTATAAGCCGCCACCCACAAAATTTGGCACGAAAACGGCATTTGTTCACAGATAAGCCGCACCTGATTATAAGCCGCAGCTGTCCTCACTGTATTTATTAGCAGGTAAGACTTTATTTGACAGCAGCATTATAAGATATTACACTGTCATGAGCATTAATGAATGCTTATGACAGATATCATTTAGTGACATCGGTAAATTATCTCACTGTTGAATATTGTAAAAGATCCGAGCTGGACATAAATGGAGTTAGTGACAAAATTTGCCGGATGAAACTTAATAACATATATCATAAGATTTCATTAATGCCCTTGACAGTGTTATGTCATAATTATGACAGTCTTATGACGCCGCTGTCAAAAAAAGTGTTACCTACTAACCCAAATAAATCAACAAATTAGCCGCACTGGACTATAAGATTCAAAATGAGGGAAAAAAGTGTCAAGGAACTATCACATCCTTGCCGTATAGACCCTACTCACGTGACGTCACAACTCCGCCCTCCTGACTGGTGCCGCCCAATTGTCCGTCAACACATCGTGTTTACCTGTTACGGCTACGTACATTCCTCCTATTTACGGCGTGTTTTTCTGCTCGTTAACATTAATAATCAAAATGGTGAAGGCGTGTGTGGCAGTCGGTTGCAATAACAGAGAATATAGACGGAGAGACTTGAAGTTCTACCGGATTCCGAGAGACCTGGAGAGGAGAGCGAGATGGGCTGCTGCAATTCGAAGAGAAAACTGGGCTCCAAACGATTACCACAGATTATGTAGTAGTCATTTTATATCTGGTAAGATGCATTTAATATATATTTAGAGGGTTTTGGGCTGACAACATACACGTATGTATGTAGTGAGAGTGCTATCGCTAAACCATATAAACATTAAAAGCCCTAGCTCCATTGACAAATGACATGAAATACATTAGACTTGACAGTGGATGTTAGCAAGAACAAAAGATTTTGAATTGAAAATTTTGTAACTCACCTTTCCAAGCACAAGATAGATTCCTGCCGAATTTTCGTGGACGAGGACCTGTTTCACCCAACCAGCAACGAAGTATTTATAAGCCTCCAAGCTCTTAAAGTTTTTCAAACTTTTGTGAGAATATGCTGATTTTGTGTGGATAAGATAATTGTAGATATCAGGGTAGCAGATGTCAGGCAGAGACGGCGAAGACAGCGGGTCCAAAAATATCGATTTGGGCATTAAATATGGATCTGGCGACTGTATAGAACGAAGCTTTTCCACATAACGCCTTTTATGCAACACATCCAGTGAGTTTACGGCATCCGAAAGCACCGGGTCTTCCATGAAATGCATTATAAATTGCTCGATCAATTGAGACCATTGATAATACAGACACAAAATGACGGACAATGGGGCGGAACAATACAGCGATCACGTGATTTTGTGACGTCGGTGGGTAGGGTCTATAAGACATCTGTAAGAGGGGAGGGGCTAAGCAGCCTCAAGGCATGAAGAACAGTTGTGTTATGGCGACCAAAAAAAAGCATGTAAAACAACGACAGAGATCTCGTTAATTGCATGACAAAAAGTAGGAGTTTATAGTCCGAAAATGACGGTACAGGAACCGTCTTTCACATGAAGTGAATTTAATTCTAGGTGTCTGTCCCTTTAAGCTAGCAATATCTCTGAATCCCGTTACCACTTCGAAATGTTTTTTAAATATGAGGTACAAGTACCACAGGAGGTTACCATAACATGGGTCAATGTTGTAAATACAACGGCCATGTGGGACTGCTTTACAGCTCTTTCCTGCTTCTGTGGGTTGTAGTGTGACCGCAATAAAGTCTCTACTGTTGGTGACCTTCTAAAACTTATTAGTAGCAAACAGGTAAAGGAGTGGCGGTTGCTTGTCATACAAAAAAACTACCTTTCAACTTTCTCCCAATTCAAGAGAATTCCTTTATGTTGGGTCAAAATCTCTTTTCTTTTGAGTTTGAGTGAGGAGAGCTAAAAAAGGACAATAGGTCTGAACTTGTTTGTCCTCATGCCTCAGGGAAAGGCTAAAGCTTGACGGCAAATTTCTTATATGAATGGATGGTCTTCCCGCAGAACCACGGACAAATCGTGAAATTATAAGACGTCTCCTAATGGTTCAAATAATGTTTAGCTATAAAAACAAAAAAACAAAAACAAAACAATGACACCCCAATGCACACGGCCATTTTGTGACATCAATTATACCCATGCACATAAACACTGATCAACTTGTGCACAGGTCCATGGAATAATACCGTAATTATTAATGATGTCATCAGGAATGGGAGAGTAGTCTGTGATACATGCATTTTTCATTGGCTAAAATGCCCGCATATCATGCAACCACTTCATAGCTTTTTAATTATGGTTTTTTCTATACTATTACCCATCGGAATAATTCAATTCTGTCCTAGGTAAAATTTTTTAAACAAGATTCTTTCTGCTGATGTTGTCTAAATTTAATTCAAATCTGTGTTGATTTGTTTCCTGAGACTGCAGCTGGAAATGTTTCCGCTCCACATCTGCCTATAAATTGGACTCTCTGGGGCAAAGTTTTTACTACAGTGAAAATTATGGATAATATATAAAAAATGGATTCCCTTGAGTTTGAAAGAAGGGATGGTAAAAAGTACTGAAATTCCATCTTGAAGATATGCGTTTTGAGTGACATGTACAGTGTCATACGAGCACTGGGCCGGACAATTGGGCAGGGTTTAAAGTGGGTCAGTTGTAAATTATGCCGCGGCAGGACAGGCTGTCATTAACTTGGCTAAAGAGTCAGCTATAACAAATGAGGCTCGGCAGGGAGAGGCAATGTAAGCCACGCTAAAATAACAGAAGACACTTGTTGCTGTGATGCAACAAAATACGCAAAAACAAGACAGAATGTGAAATTCAATGTAATATTTCTTTGGTTGGGATTTTCAGAGCGGCGATAAGTCCACCCAAAGGACAAACACTCCGGAAACGAGATGGCTGCATGGTCTGAAACCCTCAAGTTCAACCTTAGTTCTCCCATCTATCCAAGTTTTAAAAACAAGCTCCAAGTGAAACCATCCCCCAGGGGTTGACACTATGAGGGAGTTCAATGACAGGGCTGTATCAGATTTAATGTGACACAAAGAAGACAGGAAATGGTCTCATGGCGAGATGATGAGGATCAGCAGCAGCCGCCGGCAGGTCTGCAGGGCAACCGCTTTGCAAACAGTGTCGGGAAGTCTTTGAAAGGCAAACTAACAGACAAGACAATGTCAATGGAGACACTGTATTTGGAGCCTCAACCGCATTACACCTCTCTCCAAAAGTCCACTTTCAGTCAGAACCTCATTTTTTAATGTATAATAGTAGAGAAAAAGCTCGATAAAAGTCCACATTTTCACCGAGTGATAATGGTCTGTGGGGGCAGCCATTTTTTCAATGCTGATACTATTTTAGCCAATCAAAAGCGAGTATTCCAGATTACCTGCCCTTCCTCGTGATGTCATAATACTCATTGTCAAATGCACCTGCGCTTGAGTGTATAAAAGTGTATGTGCGTGGACATAACTGACGCCACAAAACAGTGGCAAGGGAAGTGGGGTGCTGAGGGTGCTGCAACACCCCTTGGTGTTGGGGAGGGAAAAAAAGTGTTTCGGTACATTCCTTTATTGTTGTTGCTGTTAAAAATTCATAAATAAATAAAACACGAACAATAGCGTATTTAACTTTGGGAATTAAATGCATATGGAGATCAATCATATATGTTGAAAAAAAAAAGTTATTAACACCACCTGACACCTTGCTTGCTACCGTGTCACGCTGAATAAGGCTCTATTGGAACGGAAAAGAAAACTATTCACAGAGGTTAGGTTGACAAGCGAATTAGCATTTTTTTCTTTACAAAAACAGTGAAATTTTGTAAAATTCAATTCGAGGTCGAAAATGAAGATGAATGTCCTTTGGTGTCTTCAAATAGGTCAGACACGCTTGCATTGCATGTTGTTGCTGTTGAGCTGCCGTCGAGCAGAGCGCTGTTGTGTTGGATGTTTATGTGCAATTTATTTGAGTATTGTTGAAACAGGGTGTTAAAGCGAGGCAATATTGGCCCTTTTAGGCTGGGTTCATACTGCAGGCCCATTTAGACTGCCTTTGTCCATTGAGGCCATTCAATTATTACACATCCACATTAATTCGGAGCAAACTGACCCGCATGGGCAGAAGCATCAAAACAAAAACAGGCTAGGTTCATACCACTTGTCTTAATGCACAAATCCGATTTTTTTTTCATATCTGTTATTTTGGTGTGCCTGTTCAGACTGCCTTTGTCCATTGAGACCGTTCAAGTACTACGCATGCGCACTAATTCGCAGTCCGACACGCGCTGCGCAAGAAGACCCGCATGCGCAGTAGCATCAAAACAAATGACCACACATGCTGGCTGTCATCCGTCATTCCAGGGATATCATATTTTGCTTTTCAAAAAGAGAACACAAATATCAGGCATAAATAATCCCCATTTAGGCTTATATTCATGGATCGATAGCATGCACGCACTGTACGTGCATGTCACACACACATACGGGCAGTTTGCCCGGACTCTCGGCCGTGTAAGCAATGTTGAAATATTGCTCATATAGAGCAGAGAGAAAACATTCTCAGGCTTATCCTCAACCCATTTTTATTTTTTTATGACTGTTGTCAAGCCCGTCCCCTCCCCAAAAGCCGTGTTCAATACAAGTTAGGCGCTAATAACGCACAGCTGCACCGCTACCGTAGCGTCTTTCTTGCTCTTTAATGACGTAATTGCTGCATGAATTCCGATTTGGGAGACTTGACAGTACAGACCGTCGCGACATTCTGGAAAAATGTGGCCCAAATTGGATTTTACCCACATACGAAAGTGACCCAGAACGGATTTTTGAAACGGTTCATTTCTATGCAACTTGTCATGTTCAGACCGTCAAGTTGATGCCTCACTCGAGTCAGAAAAACACGAAAAAATCAGACTCATGCATTAAGACCTGCGGTATGAACCTAGCCTTAGTTTTAAAATGTGTTCCTGGATCATTGTGCTGTCTTTCGGACACAAAAACTACAACATACACTGTACATGAAATAGAACGCTGTCTTTGTTGTAGTCTAGTAGTTGTACATAAAGTATTCAGCATGCGTGTGTACTGCCATTGTGCACACGTTTATGGAGAGAACGCGCGAGCCTGACAAATTTGGACCGAAACGGCTGTTTTTTGATGGGAAAAAGATACTCATCACCCCATGCTTTGAGTGACTTTCAGCATCCCTGCCACAAAATGTCTGCGCTTGTAAGCCATATCATTGTTTTGTGTTTAATCATGATTTTTCTCTATTATCAGAGTTCTATGAAATTTGAGATTTGCCTACATGAAAACTTTGAGCAATCATATTTCACATGAAGGGCATTTATAATGTGTTCTTTGTCCTTTCAACCCTTTATAGAGTACGCTTTTTGGGTAATTGGCTGGTATTGACGCACTAGACGTTCAATTCAAATCCAGTCAAAATGGATTGGACGTCTAGCACCGTCAATTGCACTGAAACATGAGCATTTAATGCAAGGGCGTAGGTTTGGTCTCAACATTGGTAGGGACGATATTACAGCATAACCTGTGTGACATTAATAAGGCCAAACAGATTGGTTGAACGGGGGTCAGGGCTACATTTCTCACGAATATAAACCTAATTAATTGATATGCTAAATCAGGGGTGCTCATGACGTCGATCACAATCGACCAGTCAATCGGAAAGCTAGTGTGGGTAGCTCGCGGCATCCCCCCCCAAAACACTTAAAAAAAAAAAATGTACATAATTAATTAAGATTGTTTGAGTGTATGTTGTGTCTTGTGAGCTTCATATGAGGTTATGCAGCACCCCTCTCTCTCTAAACAGCTTCTTGCTAACGTTTTTCTAGTTCCATAGTTTCCAGGAAACTTCACTACATTTCTCACAGTTTATTTAATGTTAACTGTAGAAAACACAAAGAGAAGGACACTTCTCTCGAAGCAACTTCCTACTTGAGATTTGCAGGTTAGCAAGTTCACACAGTTTAATGTTTTGCTAACACTGATGCAGGTTGGACCTACAGTAGCAAAATTAATGATGTGTTCCCCACTTCCAAAACAATGATGTCTTTTTACATTTCTAACAAGGGCTGCTGCTGGCTGAAAAAAAAATCTAACAAGGGCTGCTGCTGGCTAAAAAAAAAAACAACAACTTCTCATATCTCGAATACCTAATGTGCGTGTGTGTGAGGGTCAAGTCACCAGCCAATCAAATGTGCGTTCAGAAGGAAAAAATGGACCGGCACATTCAACAAGTGAAAAGATTTACATGTAAATCTAAACATAATGGAAAATAATTCACTTAATGGGGGGGGGGGGGGGGGGGGGGGTTATTTACAACTATTAAAACATATGGGGATGTCACAAGGTGGAAGTGTTTTAATATTTTGATTTGTTTTAATATTGTGTGCTGTGGGTTGCTTTTAGATTCATTGTTTGTAGTTTTAACTTCCAACCTAATTGACACCAATCAGAACACTTACGCAGGACACCTGTAATACTCTGGTCAAGATAACAAAATGGAGGACTAAGCCAGTTGGAGTATGACGGGGCGGGACAAAAGCAGTGCCACTTGTCAATAAAAGGCGAGGTGACGTGGACACAGGGGAGACAGAGCCACGAGAGCACAGGGCCACGAGAGCACAGGGCCACGAGAGCCACGAGAGCACAGGGCCACGACAGCTCAGGGCCACGAAAGCTCAGGGCCGCGAGAGCTCAGGGCCAGGAGGACGCCGAGTCTCAAGTCAAGTCCTGACGAGAGGCACTGGAATGACCAGGCAGACTGGAGACGATCACCGGAAGGCCCTGTCCGACGTGTCACGACCTGAGACAACCGCAGCGGCAGGGTGACAGGCCCTGCCTCGGCTGTTTGCAGACAGTGGAGAGACAAGAGCGACCGCCCAAAGGACGTTGGACTCCACCTGGCCAAGATCAACTTCGAGTGCCCTCCTCCAATTGTTGGCTTGTGACTTTTATGGTTTTAGCCCTTTAGTCTTTTAGCCTTTTTAGTTTTTTGAAATTTAAATAAATATTGTGAACTGTGAAGTCTCGAGTATCTCCTTGGTCCCATGGTGTCGCTCTCCACCCGGTTTCTCACATTTCCCCCCCGTGACAAGACCTGAAAATTTGGCGCTGTTGGCCGGACCGGGTCTTGAGAGCACCTTTGTGACCAAGGAGATTTATAGAAATCATGTACCCTGGTGCCCCTAGGCTGCCCAAGTTTAATGGATCCAATGAATTAACAGAGGCTCAAGTTGAAATTGTGCTAGGCGCATTGTTTGAAGAGACAAAATGCTAAATGACTGTTCTGGAGGATTGAGGAGTGAGATCAGGTCTGGAAAATTTTAATTTTTTTAAGATTCATTTTATGGGCTTAGGACCCTTGTGCCTTTTTGAGGTTTTGTTTTTAGCTGTGCTCAAAAAAACCCGATGAGATTGTACCTTCATTATTTTAAGATTATGAGTTGTATTGCAGGCTGCAGCACCCTGACTGGGATGATCTTCCCCTTCCGACACTGCGTTGTAAGACCAACTCAGCCGGGGAAGATTGGGTCACTGAACAATCAATGAGATAAACGAGTTCTGCCCATCTGCTGCCAATGGGGACTGGCAGGCCGCATAGCCGGTTGCAAGGGGCCAGTGGCCTCTCCACATCGGCTTTGAACTAGTAGTCCCCGTTACTGAGGTAGCAAGGGACGGGGTAGAATGTGCACCAGAGGTGACAAGGGCCACAGCATTCATTGGGCAATGCCCACCAATTAAAAAGGGGGTGTAGTAGTTTGGACTGTTAGTCACGGGGTCGCATTGATGCAATTGTCTTTTGGACCAATACTTTTCCTTAGCTAAGCGGGAAAAGGCCCCGGTAGTATTTGAGTTGCGAACAGCCAATGGCCTAGTGATCCTTTACGCAAGCTATGCGGTGTTGGATCTGGAAGTTGAAGGCGTTGAGCTATTGAGTCGTGGAGTGGTGATTGTGAAAGTTGCCAATTGTACAAACCCCTTAGTATTGAGACGAATGTGATGGCCTACCCTATTTAGACAGCTGGAGAAGCGTCCTTACGTTGTGCAGAACATTAACAATTAGAAATCTGCATGCCTCTGCGGCGTTGAAAGTAACAAAAGGTGAAGGTATGTAGCCGCCTCAGCAGAAATGAACAATTAGTTACTGAGCACAGCAACCCAAGGGGGAAACCTCCCCTTTGGTCTCTGGGTTTTTTCCGACCACTGCAGTTAACCCTCCAGGTAAGAGGAGTTGGTTCTTGGTCCGTGACGTTCAGCTGGGGCCAACTTCGGAAATCCTCCAAAACGGTACAGACTAAATGTTGCAGGGACTGCCAACATTAAAGTGTGGGGGGATGTCACAAGGTGGAAGTGTTTTAATATTTTGATTTGTTTTAATATTGTGTGCTGTGGGTTGCTTTTAGATTCATTGTTTGTAGTTTTAACTTCCAACCTAATTGACACCAATCAGAACACTTACGCAGGACACCTGTAACACTCTGGTCAAGATAACAAAATGGAGGACTAAGCCAATTGGAGTATGACGGGGCGGGACAAAAGCAGTACCACTGGTCAATAAAAGGCGAGGTGACGTGGACACAGGGGAGAGAGAGCCACGAGAGACAGAGCCACGAGAGACAGAGCCACGAGAGCACAGGGCCACGAGAGCACAGGGCCACGACGGCTCAGGGCCACGAGAGCTCAGGGCCAGGAGGACGCCGAGTCTCAAGTCAAGTCCTGACGAGAGGCACTGGAATGACCAGGCAGACTGGAGACGATCACCGGAAGGCCCTGGCCGACGTGTCACGACCTGAGACAACCGCAGCGGCAGGGTGACAGGCCCTGCCTCGGCTGTTTGCAGACAGTGGAGAGACAAGAGCGACCGCCCAAAGGACGTTGGACTCCACCTGGCCAAGATCAACTTCGAGTGCCCTCCTCCAATTGTTGGCTTGTGACTTTTATGGTTTTAGCCCTTTAGCATTTTTTAGCCTTTTTAGTTTTTCGAAATTTAAATAAATATTGTGAACTGTGCAGTCTCGAGTATCTCCTTGGTCCCATGGTGTCGCTCTCCACCCGGTTTCTCACATTTCCCCCCCCCGTGACAGGAAGACAATATAAATGACCTATATACCTGAAGTCATTACATAACGCAAATAAGGTTGCTTAAAAGTTGGTGGGGACAATTTGAGCATCCTAAAAAGTTGGTAGTGTATTTGTATTTTTGTATTTTATTAGGATCCTCATTAGGTGATGAAAACATCCGCTACTCTTCCTGGGGTCCACACAAAACATAAAACAGACAAGACATCAACATACTAATCAACATAGGCTATACTGTATATAAAAGAAAGAATAAATTCTTATATTGAAAATTCACACACTAAAACAAACATAATACAACATACCAACATAAAGACAGAAGAAAGATAGTAAGGAGGTAAATAGACAATATAAAAGGTAGTGTTTTGTCCCAACCGTCCCTATGCACCTACGCCCTTGATTTAATATCAGTCCGCCCGGTTTAAATGAACTGGAATTCTATCATTGTAAATGGTAGTCAATGAGTAACATTTGTTAGGGCCAAAACCAGAGTGTAGTTGTTATTTTTTTCCCCATATTAATTGTACTAATTTTGTTTTGTATTAGCATGCTATTAATTATCTTTTTTTATTTTTTACTTTTTTTTCTCTGCCTCCATTACCCAAAATATGATGTCCATTGTCCACATACATTATGTGGACAATAGGTTTAAGGTATTTATTTATTAATTAAATGTTTATAATTATAACCAATAACAGCCACTAGCTCTATAAAAGGTTAGAGAATATTTTCTTCAATATCAGAGGTCTAATTATTAGATCAAGCAGCAACCGTCTTTCACATGAAGGTCATTTATACTAGTTGTCTTTCCCCTTACTAGGACCCATTTTTCATGCGTGATCTATTTAGTGTAATTAAGGTTATTGCCTACTCAGCCTTAAAAACATAACCAAAATTGACTTTTCCAATCCCTAAAATAAATTTGACAAATTAATGTCAATGGCGCACAAGTCGAACAATCTATCCATTTTTCCAGGATCCCAACTGAGCTAGATTTCACAGGTGAGTTTGGTAAGAAATTGGGTACCCTCTTTTTCGTTGGTCATAAGTTTTCGCAAGAAAAACTGGATTAAAAGTGCATGAGATGTTTGATTAGTACATTTGTCAAAGCAATGACTTTACCACTGTGTCATTATGGTAAAAAAAAAAAAGAAATCTATTAATCATTACTTTTGGTGGCTTGAATACTGGACTGGTCTCTACTCAAATCACAATCAGAACTACAATATTTGTATGTGTGTGATTCCTTACCAGTCCATTACATGTGCTGATAGCAGCAGTTCCTTTCACATCTGACACCTCCACAGTGCCAAGAAGGTGACAGGACGTCCCCGATGGCGTCCGCCGGCTCTCTGTCTGGCTGGCGCTGCCATTGCGACTCTCCAGGATGTAGTCGTCGGAAAGCAGCTGATGGTTTTCCGTCAAATTGAGGGTCAAAGAGCCACCAGTATAGTTGAGCTTGTAGTAAACGCATGCCAATAAGCTGAGATCTCGCTTGACTCGTCCATGCTGGAAGTGGTGAGACAGAGAATGGGAGAGGAACTCTCCGTCAGCGTTGGTTTTCACTGGATGGACGATGGACCCTGATTGGGGGGCACCGCCTGTTGAATGAAAGACAGGGTTATATGCACTCTGAAGATTATCATTATGTATTATATGGGGGGAATTGTTCAAACCAAATAGAAAACACACACACACACACACACACACACACACACACACACACACACACACACACACACACACATATATATATATATATATATATATATATATATAATATTGTAATATTGTATATTGCTCTTTAACTAACTACCACAACACATACTCTGGGCTGGCAGTAAATGGGCTGAGCTAATGATAACTTTTCTACTCTACTGTAGTCACCACTGTCCCTGAAAGGGTTAAATACTGTATTATCCACATGAAAACCACCCAGCAGGGGTACCAATTTACTGCGTTAATTATGACTTGTTAATTATTCATTTTTTTTTTTTTTTGTTATCGAGTTGCCTTTTGATTGAGTTGAGGGATTGATTGTCTTTTACTGACTAGATTCATATACAGCAGAAGAAAAATGGCTTGGACTGTATATGTTGAAGTCTGTTTGAAACATTAACTGATTTTATGAACAATGTTACAACAATGTAACGACTAAACAATGTTACCTCAAACACAGGACACTTTTCTTTTTGAGGGATTGATGGTGAGAAAAAAAGAGAAATTTAACAGATCATAAAATAACTATCTGCGATCGCTGCTCTCCTTGCCCATATGCGAGGGCATGACAGACTGCAGGTTTACTATGTGGTGCATTGACTTGAGGTGCAAACAAGCAGTACACTGACCTTGTCCTGAAAAGACAGAAAGGTCCAAGTCTCCATGGCCAAAAACAAAGTGTTGCAGCAACAGAAGAAGCGTGCAGTCCTGCAACCATGGCATTATTTCATGGAAGCCAACTCCAAGCTGTGGAAAAGGAGTCCACGGGGGTGTTTGGAGCGAGTGCGTCCTGCCTCATCAGGGGACCCCAGGTTGGCTGTGCGTGAAAGAAAGGAGAAAGCTGAGGCTCTCGTGAGGAGGGAGGGAGGAAAGAAAGAAGGGAGGGACGGAGGAGGGTTCTTCTGCTGGAGCTGGTGTCTGTTTTCCTTCTTAGAGAAGCAACGTGGGGAAGGAGCTACGTGGGTTCCAACCTTGCCTCAACTTGCAAGCTCCTCAGACACACAGCTGCATGTAATGAAGTTTAGCTTTTCACTACTTGCGTGGCTTCACACTAACTCAAAAAAGTCAATACAGTATACTAATACCGTGTATTTACAAGGCACCCATTGGCTGCCACACTGAAAGATGAACATTCATAGCCAATCCTCCTGTTTAAATGAATTGGATGTCTATCGCTGTCAGTGGCAGGCAAAGAATCAAATACTACGAAATTTTAAAAAATAAAATGAACTTAAGGGTGTTATTTAGGGCCATAACCATTTATTTATCATATAAATTATAGTATTTATTAACATTGTATTGTTTTTATTAATAAAATTATACAGTATAAAACAGCTAATATAAGAAAAACAATAAGTTGTAATTGAAACATGGTGTCCACAGTTGCCCTAAAGGGTTTAAATAATGTTAAGAAATTTGTCATGGTTTAATGTTTTGAGTTCATCTCAGTTTCAAAAACTTTCCCCCCTTACATTTAAAAAGGGGTGTGTAGACTTTATGTGCACTGTATTCAAACTGGTATATTCACATTTTATATTCAAATATATTTAATTGGATCACTTATGATTTTGAATTTTATTCAAAAGAATAAAAATTTTGAAATGTAAGTACTGGTAGGTAAAATTACTTTTGTTCTGATTTTGCTAGTTCTATGTACACGTTTGAGTATATTTCGTATCAAATTAGGGAAAAAAAAAAAAAAGAGAAAATACTTGTTTAGGTCTATAAACCCGGGAGTAACATGGAATATTAAAGTGTATGCATTATCTTTATAGTACTATATATTGTATATCATGAGCTATGGCTTAAGATATTGAATATAGCTCCTTGAATATATTATCAATTCATCCAAAATTCATGTGCATGAGTTTTTTTCAATGGTGAAACATAGGCGGAGATTGAGAGGCGACGGGGTGCAGTGCTCCCCCCCGCCCGGTGGCCGAAAAATGTCATTGCATGTAATTAACGTTCCTATAAATGAACTTAAGGGTAGGTTCGGAATTTCTGACATAAGGCTTTAATTACTCGGTGGAGTTGATTTCAACAAATTTCGAGCAGTCTGTTAGTTATTTGTTAGTTTCAGGGCTCCGGAGTGGCTAAGCTACCGCAAGTCAATGGTGCCTGCTTAGCATACCAATAAAAAACAACATATGCGCATGAGAATCATGATGACCCATGCAATCAATAGTGTTGGCGATGTTTTCAGGATAAAGTATTTAAAACTTACCATTGAATGTCAATAACTGTTTGAACAGCAACATTTGTAATCCAGCAGCTCTGCAGGGAACAGGCTGTCTAGGCAAGCAGGGCGGAGTGATATCACATCGGCTTTTTTACCGCTGATTGTTTTTTTTTTTTGTGTGTGTGTGTGATCGAAAGGGACTCCCCAGCAGACTGAGCACGAGTGGTCAAAGCGCTCCTCTCTAATTTAGTCGCATTACGCATCCAAAAAATTGTCCCGCAGAATGAAATGAATTACGGCAGTTTGGTGTCACATTGTTTTGGCAACAAGGGTATTTCCAACAATGATCTGCATTTTGAATTTATTTCACTATGTCACATCTGTTAATTTCGTTTTATTGACACACTAAGAAATAAAATCACAGGGATTTTTTTTAAAAATTAACTCCGCCGACTATTTACATCCCCGCTAACTCGAAGATTAAGCCTAGTGGCAAAAATCCTGAACTTCTCCTTTTAAATAAAGGCCAAGATGTTAAAATGTTGTCTATACGTAGAGACGTTCCTTTGCTTTGCTTAGCCAAAACTACACCTGAGGAGGTGAGTTGGATATTTAGAATTTCTTTAAACCTAAGCTTTCAAAAGCTTCAACAACAACTGAGCTTGAAACGAGGATTGAACACGAACAAGATGTGCGGTACAGGCCACAGGTTTGGACACACCTTATTCAATGCAACACAAGTGAATGGCCCAGTCCCATTGATAAAAGCATGAAATTCAACTAATAAGGCATACCTGTAAATCGAAAACCATTTCAGGTGACTACCTCTTGAAGCTCATCCAGAGAATGCCAAGAGTTTGCAAAAATGTAATCGGAGCAAAGGGTGGCTACTTTGACGATACTACAATATAAAATATCTATATAGTTATAGTGAAACGAAACGGTTACCGTAATTAAAAAATTTGCATTACAATGTTGTTTTAAATCCTATGTTAGCTGAATTCTTTTAAAATGTGTTTTCCCATGTTGTTATATACAATGCAAGTGTGTTATTTTGGTATTATAGAAACTCTTGCCATTGACAGCAATAGATGTCCAATCCATTCTGCCACGATGTCCTAACTTCGTTGTATCTGGGTTGCGAAATTTTATATTCTGCCCAGATGGACTTAAATTGGCCCTCCTATTCCAAATTTTTATTTGTGACGGTACAAAAGCATAAACTGCATTTCTGGTGAACGAAATGTCAAATGAGCTAAAATCAGTGCAACATTTCCAATTTATTTTGCCGGACAATTTATCCTCATTCCTTCCACAGTTTGCTTTGACTAAACACGTTTTTCTCATTCGGTCAACAGTTTGCTTGGACCAAAAACACTTTCTTACTGTATATGTAACACAGTGCGTTGGCTGCAGTTTTTTTGCTTATGATACATACATTCGGGGAAATTCAAGTGTTGGAACAATATCACCAAATGTGAACTACAAGTAAGGTCAGACCCTTTGTGACCTCTTCCTTCCTGTCCATAAACTATGACAAAAACAACAAGTCCTACATGCCAAATACCCCAACAAGTACTAGCAAATAGAAAATGAATACTTCCCTTGGTCCTCTTTATTACGCCCACAGATTGAACCCAAAGGGACATCCACAAAGCCCTGCTGTTACAGTAATGTGCAGTAGACTGTGAAATATCTGAACCTGGGAAATAATCGGGAGCTTTTGTTCGTCTTAGGTGGCTTTCGTTCTCACTCAAGAAGTTGGTGGCCACGTTATACATCAAGGCGTCCCTGGGTTGTGCAGAGGAACATGTCTGGTTTGCTTGGGCCATTTCATTGCAATTTGTGAGAACTTTTCAGATGAGGCAAGCTCTCAAGGCTGTTCAAAAATAACACTGAAGAACAAATTGGGAAAAGAAAATCTGAGACATTTGTGCTGATGAAAATTAAAATTGGCATACAAAGCAAAAGCTAGAATTCTGCTCAAAAAAGAAAATACAATATTCTGAAATGTAGGTATTTTGAAAAACAAAATAAAAATAAATAACTTTGGCTAAGACTTAAAAAAAATATCTGATGTGCAAAATTGAACAGTTGCAACACTGAACAGTTTCAAGTTTCTCATATTAACTTCATGACCACAGCCTTGAAAAGGGTTATTAGGGCGGTCAAACGATTAAAAATTTTAATCGAGTTAATCACAGCTTAAAAATTAATTAATCGTAATTAATCGCAGTTCAAACCATCTCTAAAATATGCCAGATTTTTCTGTAAATTATTTTTGGAATGGAAAGATTAGACACA
The DNA here is from genome assembly GCF_030265065.1 of Corythoichthys intestinalis. Taxonomy (NCBI): domain Eukaryota; kingdom Metazoa; phylum Chordata; class Actinopteri; order Syngnathiformes; family Syngnathidae; genus Corythoichthys; species Corythoichthys intestinalis. The sequence goes on from NW_026651597.1 coordinate 49,628, forward strand.
AGACGTATACATTCTACATACTGTACATAAGTACTGTATTTGTTGATTAAAACAATAAATCCCAAAACAAACACACAACAGAGCCTTAGAACAGGAACAGAAACAGTATTATTTATAATGTGTGCAAAGTGCGTGTAGTGTACACATAAATGTGGCCCTCTTCCTCTGGTGGCCGGCTGATGGGCCAGAGGAAGGGTGCCAACTTCAAAAACTAGCCTCTGTCTGTCATGTATCCATTGTGCAGCGCTTTGTTTACATTTGCGGCAATAACGACACTTGCTTTACGGCAGCTAAGCCAATACAAGGTAGCTTGAGCTCGCATCCCCGCGAGTGTGTTGTATTGTGCCTGAGTCTTGTTAACCAAATAAAGGCAGCGTTAACAAAAGTCATCTGACCGCTCGTCATTTTACAGTCTTTGAGAGTTCGCAACTTCGCATTTGACAGCACACGTGCCGCATACCTCCTCGCCAGCTGTTTGCTCGCCATTCATTCACCTGTGCATTTGATCGCTATTTTGTTACACTCTCGCTTTTTCGGTGGGGTATTTTGTTTTCATTCGTTATTGGATCGTTTTTGGACGAGGAAGTTGACGTCACATCCGGTGAGTGTATCGTTTGTTTGTTAGCGCTGCTACTAGTCGCTAATCTCCTAGTGCTCCTCAATTGGTTTTATCCCACGGACACATCGGAGAATCGATCCTAGGCTGCTTCGGCTCTCCTAGTGCTCCTTAATTTGTTTTATCCCACGATTTAACAGGTCGTGGATTAAAACTACTCTACTCTCCTCTTTAGCTCTATCTTGCTAGCCTAGCTTATCCGAGCTATGGCTAGCCCTCTGCCTTCTTCCTCCCGTCTTTTCTGCTCAGTGTGCTGTATGTATAGCGAGCACCCTGACTCCTTCGTCGAGGACAGTAGTAGCTGTAGGAAGTGTAGCTTAGTCTCAGGGTTGGAGACCAGGGTTTCTGAGCTAGAAGCACGGCTCTGCACTCTAGAGACGAAAGCTAGTCCGAGCTATAGCCAGGTAGTGGCAGGGCCCGCAGGTCGTGCTTGCAGTAGTAGGAATGCTAGCGCAGTTAGCCCCCCAGCGAGCCCCGTGCAGCCGGGGGAAATTAAGGACGGATTTGTGACTGTACGGGGGAAGCGCAGTGGTAAACGCACAACCTTAGTGCACCAGCAGCTTCACGTCAGCAATAGGTTTGACCCCCTCAGCGACACACCGGCTGAACCAGACACTCTCGTAATTGGAAGCTCCATAGTTAGAGACGTGAAGCACCCGGCGGTGTCTGTCAGGTGCTACCCAGGGGCCAGAGTCAGTGACATCGAAGGAAACCTCAGGCTCTTAAAGCAGAGTAGGAAGAGGTTCCGCCATATCGTGATTCACGCAGGCGGTAACGACGCCCGGCGGAGACAGTCTGAGGTGCTTAAATTAAATGTAGCCTCGGTGTGTAAACTTGCTAAGTCGATGGCGGACACTGTAGTTTTCTCTGGTCCTCTGCCTAATTTGGTCAATGATGAGATGTACTCTAGATTCTCATCATTTAACCGCTGGTTGTCTAGCTGGTGCCCAGAAAACGATATAGTCTTTATTGATAACTGGCACGCATTTTGGGGCAAGTCCAGGCTTATGCGCCGAGACGGCATTCATCCGACTTGGGACGGTGCTGCTCTCTTAACTCGAAATTTGGCCTCCAAACTTAGTCCCCCAAAGTGACACTTCAGAGTGGGGGCCCGGGCGCAGTGTTGTAGTGTAAAACACAACTCTGTTAGCAGTGATCACTCGCCTCTTTCCGAGCTGTCACAAATCCAACATTCAGGACAGAGGATAGAGACTGTGTCCGTGCCTCGTATAGTGAACAGGAGAAAACAGAGTACTATAGGAACGAGACCAAAGAATTTAATACATATAGCCCCTGATAGCTGTGAAAATAAAATAACTCTTAATAAATATATAAAATGCGGATTATTAAACATCAGGTCAATCTCGCCCAAATCTCTGTTAGTTAATGACTTAATTGGGGATTATAATATTCATATTTTGGCCCTGACTGAAACTTGGCTTCAGCAGGATGACTTTGTTAGACTTAATGAATCCACACCCCCAAGTCACGTGAATTTTCACACAGCTAGAAGTACGGGCCGTGGAGGGGGGGGGGGGGGGGGGTGGCAGTAATATCACACTCTTGTTTAGGTATGAGCCCAAAAAGTAAAGCTACTTACATTTATAACTCCTTTGAAAGTCTAGCACTATCAATTATAGATGCTAACTGGAAGAACCAAAAACCAGTTCTTTTCATAGTGGTTTACCCCTGGTCCCTACTCACAGTTTTTGTTAGATTTCTCTGAGTTTTTATCCAGTATTTTGCTAAGCTGGGATAGAATTATAATTGTAGGGGATTTTAATATAGATGTTGATGATGAAGGTGACTCCCTTGGTAAGGCCTTTAATGACCTACTAGATGGGACGGGCTTCATTCAAAATGTAAATAAACCAACTCATAGTCACAAGCACACCCTGGACTTGATTTTAACCTACGGTACGGAGATTAGTGATCTTAGTGTCCATCCCCACAACCCCGTACTGTCTGATCATTTTCTAATTACCTTTCAGTTTGTGCTTCAAGATAATCCGCCACTAGTGACTAGAACTCAGATGAAAAGGACATTATGTGATCGCTCTGTTTCAGAGTATAAACAGATAATTCAGCCTATATTTGCCTCCATGTCATCTAATTATGAAGGAATAATGTCCGGCCTTGCTGTTAATGACGAGTTTGTTGATCGTGTTATGCTTACGCTTCGTACTACCCTCGATGTCGTCGCTCCCCCCAAATTAAAGTTTGTCAAGCCGAGACGAGCCTCTCCCTGGTATAATGCTGAAACACGCTCTCTTAAACAATTGACACGTAAATTAGAAAGACTTTGCCGCCGTTCCAACACAGAGCACACTGTCTCTGCCTGGAAACACAGTTTAGTGACATATAAGCAGGCCTTGCGTACGACTAAAACCAGATATTACTCATCCTTAATAAATGAAAACAAAACTAATCCTAGGTTTCTGTTCAGCACTGTAGCAAGGCTGACAGTCACAGCTCAATAGAACCTTATATCCCAACCACCCTTAGCTGTGATGACTTCCTATAATTTTTTAACAATAAAATCGCAACTATTAGAAATAAAATAAATGAATCACTTCCAGTTATTAGGTCTGATAAAGTGCAGACAAAGAATTCAGAATCTCCTATAAACCCCTCTAAAATATTAAATAACTTTACTATTGTAGACCAAATCGATGTAATTTCAATTATAATGTCCTCCAAACCATTAACGTGCCTCCTAGACCCAATCCCAACCAAACTTTTTAAAGAGACCCTGCCTCTAACTATTGACATTATCTTAAATATAATAAATACCTCATTAGTTACTGGCTACGTGCCGCAGTCCTTTAAATATGCAGTTATTAAACCGCTCTTGAAAAAACCTACTCTTGATCCTGATATTTTGGCCAATTATAGACCTATTTCTAACTTACCATTTCTCTCCAAAGTCCTTGAAAGAGTGGTAATTAAACAGCTCTGTCAGCACCTACAGGACAATAGTTTATTTGAACATTTCCAGTCTGGCTTTCAAGCTCATCATAGCACTGAAACTGCATTAGTTAAAGTAACTAATGACTTGTTACTAGCCGCTGACGTTGGATTAGTCTCGATCCTGGTTCTGTTGGACCTGAGTGCAGCCTTTGACACAATCGACCATAATATCTTATTGCAGAGACTAGAATGTGACATAGGCATTAGAGAAGCAGCCCTCTGCTGGTTTAAATCATATTTATCTAATAGGTACCAGTTTGTCAATGTAAACCAGCAATCATCATCGTACTCTAGAGTTAGTTATGGTGTGCCGCAAGGATCGGTCCTCGGGCCCATCTTGTTTACGCTGTATATGCTTCCTCTAGGTAATATCATCAGAAAACATAGCATTAACTTTCATTGTTACGCTGACGACACACAACTGGATTTATCAATTAAACCTGAGCAGGTCAGGCAAGTGGAAAAAGTAAGCACCTGCGTCCGAGATATACTGTAAATACCTGGATGAGCACTAACTATCTTTTACTTAACCCTGAAAAGACAGAAGTCCTTATAATAGGCCCGAAAAGTGTGAGAGACTCTTTAGCTGCCCAGATAGTCACTCTGGACAATGTAAGTGTAGCCTCCAGCACCACAGTTTAAAACCTAGGAGTTTTATTTGACCCTGACTTATCGTTTAAAGAACACATTAAACAAACCTGTAGAACGGCTTTCTTTCACCTGCGCAACATCGCCAAAATTAGAAATATTTTATCTAAAAGCGATGCAGAAAAATTAATTCACGTGTTCGTTACATCGAGATTGGATTACTGTGACTCCCTACTTGCAGCTTGTCCTAAAAGTTCTCTAAAAGGTCTTCAGCTAGTCCAAAACGCAGCAGCAAGACTTTTAACAGGAACCAATAGAAGAGAGCACATCACGCCTGTGCTCCAGGCACTTCACTGGCTTCCAGTCGAGTTTAGAATTAAATTTAAAATACTCCTTCTTACATTTAAGACCATTAATGGGTTGGGGCCATCTTATCTCACCGATGCTCTGGTTCCATACCGCCCCAACAGAACACTCCGATCTCAGAATGCAGGTCTACTGGTAGTTCCCAGGGTTTCTAAAAGTACTGTCGGAGCTAGAGCCTTCAGCCACCAAGCCCCTGTTTTATGGAATCAGCTTCCAGCTAGTATTAAAGAAGCCGAGACAGTCTGCACATTTAAGATTAGATTAAAAACGTTCCTATTCGACAAAGCTTATGGTTAGGCTAGTTGAAGTCGGAGTAGACTCACAGTTTAGTCTAAGCTGCACTAGAAGCTATAATGCTGGGGGAAGTACAGCCGCTGAGTTCTATCTCCTTTTCTTACTCTACCTACCACTTGTCTTACTTTATTTCTATTTTCCAATGTTAATATCTAGTTGTCTAGTCTCTTCATCACTAGTCACCCACTAGTGTCCCCTTTCCCCCCTCCCCTCTGTGGAGGGGCTATTTTTCAGCTGCAACCTCCTGACTGTCCGGACCCCTGGCTGGATAGACGTCCTCGCTGCTACCCCCGTCTCATCTGGCTAAATGGACCTCTTCTTGCTCCTTTACTCCACTGCATTTTTACGGACTGTAACTTCGCCTGCTAATTCCCCTTAGCAGTTCTGGGGTTCCTGTCTATCCGTCCTGGGAGTGGATCTCTCCTGACTGTGGTACTCCCCGAGGTTTCTCATTTTTCTCTCAATTGACTCTGGAGTTTTTGGAGTTTTTCCTTGGAGGGTCTTAAAGATAGGGGATACCCAGTACTTGAACTGTATCTATTCATCTTTGTTGCTTCATTTCTAATTGTGTATCATATTGCCTCTGCAAAGCCCTTTGAGACATCTGTTGGGATTTAGGGCTATACAAATAAAATTGAATTGAATTGAATTGAAATTGTTCACCACTGTAAATAAGAGCACCACAGCAGTAGAGGTAAACTGCCGCTTTCGTTCAACCCGTTTTGTTTAGTGTAGAAGCCAGGGTAGTGGCTGTCCTGTTATTCCTTTTTAAAAGATCAGGTTTTACTTAGCGGGTGGGGTTAAATGTTGCGTTAAATGCGTCAAATATTTCAACGTGATTAATTTAAAAAATTAATTACCGCCCGTTAACGCGCTAAATTTGACAGCACTTTACATTACGTCAGAAACTCGTTTGGTACGACTCCGTTCCGAACCGTGGACCACGTACCGAAACGGTTCAATACAAATACATGTACCGTTACACCCTTAAGATATATATATATTCATAAAACAAAAACATCTGTTACTTACAGAATTGTTCATATTTTTGGACCATCTCTGTGTGTTGTGACCGGTTTACAACTCTGCGTTGTATTGTTTAGCTTGAAATGACGACGGGGGTCGAGAGTGCGGTGTGATGTGCTTTTAATCTGATAAAACACAAAAAGTCGTGATCCTCCCGTTAAACTCGGCGATAACAATGTGCCCCTCCCCATCGACATCCATACAGAAAAGCGCAGAACTAATAAAGTGCACCCAGCTTAAAGGAGGTGGTGTCGCGTTAATAACTGACATAGGGAAAACATACAACATACAAGCAAAAACTTCCAACTTTGAAGGAGGATTGACGGAAATAAAATACAAAATATGAAAACTACCAAATTTTGTGTAGTTATAAAATAGAAACATACAATATTTGCAAGTTTGATATACTCCTGTTACATCTGGGTAAGACGTTATTTAATTTATTTTTCTAATTTTGACCCTTTTGGGGTTCCATACAACATGTTATAAGCGGGTCTAACACTGTACTTACCACATTAGGAAGGGGTGATAGTGGTTGTGGTTTAGCCACTGGCTCTTGAGCATTTTTGGCGATATGTGTTGTCCTGGTAAAAATAGGCTGAAACGGCAAGAGGAAAAAATAAAGTAAAAGGGATCTTGCTCCAACAAGGGATGGTTTTGTTGCGAATCCATCAAATGGTTGCAAAGGTAAGATGAGTTTACAGGAAGCCAATCTTCCAGGAGACTTTAGTCACCTACTTTTTGGAGAGAAGAGTGGAAGCTGAAGACAGATGGTTTGGCAACCCTCCCTAATTCTGGCGGTCTGACTTGTTGTGTCAATGTCTTCAGGTTTGAAATGTTCACTGCACAGGACCGACAACTTGGTGGTGGAGAAGGCTTTCCTCTTGACAGTCACTTCCCACTGCCTTCTCAATTGCTTCTCTTTAGGAAATCTGCAAATATGAACTCATAATTCGTCCGGATAACATGTACTGTACATGTTTAGGGCTGTGACACTGTAATTCGACGGTGATGTATCGCGATTGTGACGGCCCTGGCCGTTTAACTGTTGTTTTATTTTGAGAAGCCTCCAGTCAGCTGATCGTCTCCTTTGCCAGCTGGCTGCCTACCCTCCCAGCGTGACGTGTGCTGCTCAACACCAAATGGGTAGACGTCGTGGCCGCCGCTGATTGGCCACCAAAGGACGCCGCCAACTTCAAAAGTCAGCCGCTGTCAACACTTGGGGAGGTCGCATTGACAGCGTTTGTGCCGCGGTCCTCCTCTGCAGCTGTTTGCTCACCATTCATTCACTTGTGATTTTGATCACTTGCTCGTTACACTCCTGCGTTTTCCGGTGAGGTCTTTGTGTTTGTTCGTTATTGGATCGTTTTTTTGTTCACATTGTACATAGAGAGCAACGAAGCAGTAGGGGTAAGCTGCCATTTCTGTTCAACCCGTTTTCGCCTGTTTTGTTTAGTGTAGGAAGCCAGGGTAGTGCCTGTCTTTTCGTTCTTTTTTTTTAAGATCAAGGTTTAGTTAGCGGGTGGGGTTGAAGTGTAGATTCATTTTCATACACTGAAGCCAGCTTTTTCTGCATTTTGTATATTTTGTTCATTGTGATTTTGATGATTGTAAATAAATTGTGCCACTTGTGAACTCGTGTGGCTCGTTTTATGTTACGTTCGTAGCGAGCCGTCCGTGGGACGTAACACCGATACTTTGCGGAGGGGTCCAAACATGAAAGTGAAAATGATCGTCAACAATTTGTCTCGCAAAATACTTTGAACAGTCATAACTCAGCAGATATACAACATATCTGCGCCAAACTTCCCATGCTTGTTGAGAGTCATACCCTGAAGGGTTCTGTAGGGGTCATTTGCATCAACTCTACAGTGCCAACTAGTGGCGACAGAAAGGAGTTTTAAAAAAGGCCTTTCTTATTGGGTTTTTTCAACGTAGAGCAATGAAATTCGGGGAGTAGATACCTTAAGCCTAACTGCTCAAAAAAGCCTCTTGCACCCATATTCCAAATCCAACAGAAAATTGGGTATTTTGGATCGAATGTGAAATTTCTGTCCATTTCTAGTACAGTTTACATTTGGAGGCCTGGATATGCACGAAAACTCACCAAATTTTGCACATACATGCGGCTTTGTGTGGATTTCGATAATCTTGCAACGTTACAAAAAAATGTAACAAAATGGCTCAGTGGCGCCCCCTTGAATTTTTCAAAAAGGCGTTTCCTATTAGGTTTTTTTAACGTAGAGCAATGAAATTTGGGGAGTCGATACCTTGTGCAAAACTGCTCCAAAAAGTCTCTGCACCCATATTCCAAACCCAACAGGAAATCGGGTATTTTGGATCGCTTGTGAAATTTTTATCAATTAACAGGGTGCACATTTGAGACCTTGTCACAGAGGGAATCAGTTGGATCATCTTCAAAATTGGTTAGACAATTCAGGAGACATATGAAATCTAAACTTTTCAAAATGGTGCGTTTTCATTCATGGGTCTGACCTGGGCGTGGTGCCAAAGTCGGCCATTTTTTCGGCAAAATGACAAATTCAGTAAAGGACTAATAGCTCCTTGAAACAACGTTCAATCTTTTTCATATCTGGCATGTATATGCGGCATCCCACCCTTAACACGAGTGCATTGAAATATTACTCATTAGGTCTAGCGCCCCCTAGTGGGAACAGGAAATGCCTTTTTTACGAAACAGGCTCCTCCTCCAAGGAAAAAAAATCTATTCACCTCAAACCTGCATCAGGGGAGCCTTAAGACATGTGTTCAGGTGCCTGATGAAAAATACTGAGGTTTGGTTGAAGTCGAAGGGTCCAACAGGAGAAGTAAAAATGACTGAAGCCATTTCGTCTCACCACAAGTTTTGAACAGTCATAACTTCTACAACATATCTGCGCCAAACATATCGTGCTTGTTGAGTCATAGTCTGAAGGGTCCTGTAGGGGTCATTTGCATCAACCCTACAGCGCCAACTAGTGGCAATAGAAAGTCACTCATTTTTTAAAATATATGTCCAGTTCTTTTCAGGTTGGTCATTGTAGTTTCAAGACCTTTTAAAATACTTATTTTACGGCCCATGTCCACATGTCTCTGTCTGTTGCTGTGATGACCCTTTATTCGCTCCTTTTTTGTAGTCCTCTGTCCAATAGGGGTTTTTATCTCTTAGGTGTGTGAATGTAAAGAGGCAACTTTCGCGCATGTTAGGTTCTAATGAGATGATTAGAGAGGACGATCTGCCACCACCCTGACCTGCACACTGTCCGAGTTGCATGACATCCGAGTTGCGCTAGATTGCGAGGGCCCGTTCAGTCCTGCTTGCAGGCCTAGTTCAAACTTGAGTCTTGAAAAAGAGGGGGTTGTCTTATAATCAGGGCCGTCTTATATTCGGGCCAATACGGTAGTTTGTTTATTAAAACTGAAATACCGTATTGGCCCGAATATAAGACGATGTTTTTTGCACTGAAATAAGATTGAAAAAGAGGAGGTCGTCTTATAACTGCGGTCTAAAAAAAAAAAAAAAAAAAAAACTGCGGCCTAGACATATACCCATTCACGACGCTTGATGGCGCCAGTCATCAATGAATCAAATGCTGAACGCGACTCGGGCGGCCAAAGGGAACCCCTGACACGAAGAAGAAAGTGGTAAGAAGGAAAAGAGAAGAAAATACCAGTAATAGAAGAGATAACCGAAAATGGAGAAACTTCGCGACAATTTGGAGAAAAGTGGGTCGAAGATTGGCCAGGTTAACCGGTGTTTGGCCATTCCTTACTACGCGGCGAAACGTCCTACACAATGCTCAGGGCGCTTGCATATGCATTCACACGCATGCGCACATCGGTTGGAAGCGGCGAGTACTCACTATTTTTGTTTTTATTTAGTTATTTAGAACCTTTTCACAGCCTCAAAGATACTTTTTGCATGTATTACCCTCTCATACTTTTAACCATTGTGTTTTTTTGTGTTAGCTTTGAAGCAGTTGACCACATTAGTCACGTAGCGTATTTAAATCGTCCTTATTTGACATAACTACATTTAAGTATTTTCTGCAGGCATTTCTTTAGTACGTTATTCCTGTATGCATCTAAACAAAACAAGTTTAGAGCGCACGGTAGTAATTTAGGTGTCAAATTCGACTAATGTAGGACGTTTCGCCGATGTAGGACATTTTGGCAGAACACCGGCAGCTGAGGAGAAGTTATGACGCAAACTTCAAGTTGATGGTGATAAATGAGGCGGTGTCTTCAAACAACTGCAAAGCGGCTGTGAAATATGGTGTCACAGAGTGTAATGTACGGAGATGGAGAGCTCAAAAAGATCGCCTAAAAAATGCTCAGTCAGAGAAAAGCTTTCCGTGGTCGTTTCTGTATAAAAATTAATTTGGTGTTCAAAAAGTCTTTTTTCAAACTTAAGTCTTGAAAAAGAGGGGGTCGTCTTATAATCGGGGTCGTCTTATATTCGGGCCAATACGGTAGTTAACTTTTTAACTTAATAGTTAAAATCTTTTCATAGAAGAACTAAATCTCACATGATGCTTATCGATGAAACATTCCACTATAACATGTCCACCACCGGTGACTTATTTTTAGGGGGGATGTCATACGAACACATACTGATTTTTCGGACTATAAAGCGCATCAGAGTAATAAGGCTTCAACGAATGGCCTATCGTAAAACTGCATTCGTATATGGGGCCCACCGCATTATAAGGCACAGCAGGAGTAGTAGTAGTAGTAGTGGTGGTGGTTAGGCTTGTCTTATGCATCCACTTGATAAAGCTGCGCTCATGCCAAGATGAACAATATTGGTCCATACTGTATATAAGGCTCATCAGATTATAAGGTGCACTGTCAGCTTTTGAGAACACAAAAGGTTTTTGGTGCACCTTATAGTGCGGAAAATACAGTATGTAGCATTGTAAAGGGAAACATCTTATTTTCAACGGGATAATAGGTTGTCATTTGGGATGATTTTTATTGAGCAGTGCAGATTTTACGGTGTGATTGGGCTGGATATCGTCCTTCCATCTGACAACGCTGTCTGTTTGTCCCCAGTCCGTGTCATAACTTCCAGCGTTACTCTTGAAGTTTTGTTTCGAAGAGAGAAAAAGGAAAAACAAAGCCTGCATGAGTTGAATCGACCCAGAGACTATTCAATACCTATCCTGTATCTGCTCTCTCTCAGTCCTTCTGTTATCATTAAGATAGAGGAGGACTTTTCTTTACAATGGGAAAGTTCTTTTTTTCAGAAGCTATTTCAATTTGTGACTTTTTATCATTATTTTGTTCATTTAGACGCTGGTAAATGTTTGTTGTTGAATTAAAACAAAAAAGAATTAATGAGTAATATTTTTGGCTCACCCTCGGTTTTCTGATAGTTTCCTCTAGTTCTGCCCTGAATAGTATAATAACAAATCTTCTGAGTTCTGACCGTTTTATAAACACTACTTACTTATGGAATGTGATTCTCTTGGCTTTTGTATCCGCTATGCACTTATTTAAGCATCCCATTGCAGCACAATACTGTGGCATACTGTCATTTTGTTTAAAAATACAATACGTAAAATAAAGTCTATACACTATAAACAATTCGATAGTACCGCTCCAAAATGGTGGCTGACTTGCAGCGCTTGGCTGTCGCAACCCAATGGGAGTTCCGACAGAATGTGACTGGCGCATGCGTAGTACATGCTTACGCTAACCGTGCATGCGTTGATATGCGACCTTTTTACGACAGTTTGGGTATGTCATGTGTTCGGGGATTTTTTAATAATTTTTTTTAAACAATGTAATGGCTGTATTGGAGAGCTGTATTGTGCTTACCTACAAGCCACTGTAACGTGGAATTTGGGGGGTGGGGGTGGGGGGTGGGGGGGGGACATTGATTTTTATTGTATTTATTAATTCTTTAATAAGAAACTATTAATTTAGCTCAATTTAAAAACCCCATTGACTGTTAAAATGTTATGTATGTATGTATGTATGTATGTATGTATGTATGTATCTATCTATGTATGTATCTATGTATGTACATTTTTTAAAGTCCTGTTACGTGAGCCTTGCTTGGTGAAATAAAGTTTTTGTTTTATAAACACGAGACCCCCAAATTGTCGACCCATCATTAAAATCCATTTTCTTCTTGCCATGAGTGACATTCAGAATAATAATAATAATAAAAAAAAGATTTATGAACAATTTTGTTGTTGTTGTTGTTGTTGTTGTTGTAATTAATGGATTTATAAAAGTAATAATGCAGGACATTGTGGTAAAAACAAATTTTGGTGGGGGATTATCGTAAGTAGAATCGGCTTTATCAAATATATCGTTCACAACATTCAAATATTTGTTAGTTTGTTTATTTAATTTCGCACCAGTAAGGTAGCGGTTGCTGATGACGCCTTTAAACGCAACTCGTTGAACTTTGGTACACTAGTTAGCAAAATGGGCGTGGCGAGTCCGCTTAATGTGCACTCTTGTCTCTCTCCACTCGAGAGGGACAAGAAAGGACCACAAAAGCAAGCCGAATCGCTGTTTCTTCCCAAAATAATGACGCTTTTCGCTGCCAGGGACAACCCGAGGTAGGAAACATTGCAAACACGTTCACTGGTCAACGTGTTGACGATCTGTTGGGCGAAATTTTGCATGTTTTATTGGTTTATAAAGTGATCGCAAGGTTGATCCGTCTCAAGTGACAAAATGTTCACAGAAGTGTTTCACAACTTTTCTCTGTCGCGTCTTGGCACAAATTATACTTATGAAAAAGTCTTTTGGGCATACCACAAACAAAAATGACTAAAAATGAAACGGAGGTTCATAGACATTAGGTAAAGGTTCTTTCCTAAATAATAATTGTGTCAACATAAACACTGCGGCTCTTATATACTCTATAGGAAAATCACAAAATAGTTAAAACTACAACATTTACTGGCTCTGTGTAGATAATGTGCTCTATTTGTTCATGAAAAGCTAAAGAAAATATTTAAAAGTACTAGCCGTAAAGTGTTTTTTTTTTTTTTTTTTTAATTAAAAAATAAAAGTATTAAGCAAGCAGTACGCGTACACTGAACTAATGCACTCACCCCAAGGTGGAAAATTTCCCAATTAACTGTGAAATCTGGACTATTCCATAGAAAATCTTAAATAAATGAACAATGACATTTTATATCTCACAATTAGGAATTTTAGGACCACTTAACTCGTCTACTACTGATGGTGAATGATGTTGCCAGCAAATGGATTGGACGGCAATGGTGGCCATTAATATGTCATTCAGCCATTTCTGAATGCAGTACAGTATGACTCTGCTTCCAGCAGGCTTTAAGAAAAGGTGAAGATGGAGGACTTCTGGGCGGCAGTAGTTTGGGTTGGGAGGATATGGTTGTGCCTCATAGTCTGCCTGATCATGATCCCTGCCATGTTTGGTTTCTCACTGGGCATTTCGGAGGCCTACATGGACATCCTGGTCAAAACATTGGAGGTAATCTACTTTATTTCAAATCCATCCAGGCTCTAGTCTTCAAATAAGTATGGGGATGGTTCGATGGCGTAAGAATGTTATTCTTTTTATCTATTAGTGGGCCACACTAAAATTACAGAAGGCAAGCACAGAAGAACAAACACTCAAAGCATCTTCATCTAGTGGTAAGTACAACAGATCGGGGCCGGATGTATGGGGGGGCCGGGGTGGGCCCGGCCCACCCAGACATGAGTCATGCCCACCCAATCAAAATGTCGGGAATATCTATTGTAGCGTTGCACTGGATATAGAGAACGTACGGAGAGTTGGCCTCACCTACTTTTTTATTGCAGGATTAACGGTTACTGTTGGCCGCAACCATGGCGAACAAGCAATCACCAAAACAAGCTGTTTTTCCAACCTCGTTTGTTATCCGCGCGCTTCCTCTCTCTCCTCCAGACACATTCTCGCAATCGGACATCCGGGCATTAATGACGTCTCCAGCCACAACAAAGCGTCGCCATATTGAAGTGGGGGCAAAATACGGGTCACAAGCAGTTGCTCTGTTGTGCATTGTAGTACAAACGCGTTGAACTTTTGTCTTATTTGCGGTCTTTTTACCGTCGGAATGACTAAAAGTTGCCGTGTTGCGGGTTGTAACACAAGGAAGAGTTCGTAGCCGCATTTGAAGTTCTTCATTCTTCCTCATGAGAAGAAAAGGACTAGCAAATGGCTGAAAGCAATCAATCAAGGAACAGTAAAAGAAGGCGGCTTAGTGGACCATTCTCGCCAGTGGGAACCTAAATCCAGGCACATTTACGTTTGCAGCTGACATTTTATTACTGGTTAGTAAACTTTAATCGATTTTTTTTTTGTTTGTTTTTTTGTCCCAATTAGCTGCTAGGATTCAGTAGACTAGGCAGTGGTTATTATTACCGTAACCGACAACTCGCAAAGCGTTATTTTTCTTTTGCCGTGAACTGCTCTGATCGGTCAATCGGTATATTATTGGCCTGGTGGGAATTGGTTATTTTGCCGTGACGTGTTCACGGCTAAATAACGCTTGGAGGCGAATTACCGGTTACAGCAGAAATAATCACTCCGTATATACTACCAGTTTTCTTAGTTCCACACAGTACATATTCCACGTAATTGATGAAGGTCAACTTACTGGGTGACTTTATGAGGTAGTTGTAGATGTTTCCGAACTCCACTGCAGGCAATTCCTTTGGATTGTTCATCCAGCTATCAGCTGCGACTTTGTATAGGCAGATTTGCAGGCCAATACACGCTAATTTTAAGTTGTATTGCCTCCTCTCGTCTGTCGGCAGTGACTCGTGATAATAATAAGTCATGTTTAAGACGTTTTTATGAAAATACACAGCTGAAATATATGAATTTCAGACGTTTTCCTACAGATGTTTACCTGTGCGTGCCCCCATCTCAAAATGGCGACACGTTGCTATGCGAGATGACGTCATCATGACATCACGCCGACTGCGAGAATAAGTAGATAGATGGGGGGGGGAATAAATAAATAACCCCCCCAAAAATTTATGCAGCCTCAATGGGACACAAGCCAGTGTCCTACTTGCGCCGGTCGCAAGCCTGGAGAAATGCAGAGGGTAAAAAAAAGCCTGCATTGGGGTGACACCTCAAGATTTCATTGTGCCCACTCTGGTGGGTAAACCTAGATCCGGGCCTGCAACAGATGTGGACTGTTGGTAGAAAAAGTATACACGCTGTTAAAATACAGATTTTGGAATGAAAATGAGACCAAGTTTTAATCTCAAAACTTTTTTCCATTTATTAATTACTAGAAACTGTCATTTTCAAGTAGTATTTTGGGAGTTCGAAGGGAAGTAAAACTAAATCACTCAAAAATAAAGATACACGATAATATCAGTCACCGATAATTATCGGCCGATAATGGCAATTATGACGTCACACAGATAATCCAGATAATAAAAAAATTCAACCGATAATGCAATCCGATAATTATATATTTGATTTAGCTTCCAAATGTGCGCAACCGAAGAATTCAGCACGCCGCCTCCTCAACCCCTCCCCTCTCTGAAGCCCCTGAGGGAGGAGGGGTTGAGGAGGCGGAGTTACACGACAAGAAGTAGTTGAATATTATGGCGGCTGTTACTAAAAAAAAAAAAAAACGACGCTCTCGCCATCTGCGGAACATGTACCGTAGAAGTTCCACGAGGCAGAAAGAAAGCGTCCTCATTCAAAACCACTAACCCAGCAGCCATTTAAAACTGCTCCACAAAGATTTTTGGAATGAATACGAGGATGCTGCTAGCGGGAATGCTAAAGCTATTGTAAACACTAAGTTAACCCTTTAAGGTCTGGGCCTATTTTGTCTGATTTTGCATGCCCTTGAAGTTGCCTTTATATTTCAAAGACAGAATTGTTTACGATGGCCTGGTTTGGTCCCTTTTTTTGTGACAACTTGAACTTCATGTCCAAACTGTTTTTTCCTTCACTGACCAATTATAAATCATAATTTTGGGCCCAAAAAGACCAAAAATTCCAAAATCGTTTTGTCAAAATTTTTAATATTGATGTCCAATTGACAACCAAACATGCGTAACGAACCGTTTTGAAACTTTGTAATATTTATTCAACATGTTAGGATGAACATTCAACCAAAAAAAATTAGAATAAATAGTCTTTTATTTGACAATTCAACATAAACAACAGGTATAGCCATTGGCGTTTTTTGCATTTATACATGCTCTAGTCAAAACAGGTTATATACAGCAGACCAAACAGTGAAGAACAGTGAAAAAATATACCATCTAACACAAAAAGTGTTTAGAGGCCATCTCTTTATGAGTTTAGGTATTGCGGCCCATCACCTGATGAAAACTATGTACACACAATCAAGGTTCTTGAACACACATTTATATACACAAATTGAGAAGACTGATTGTGGGAAAAAAATATATATATATAACATTGGGGAAAAAAGTATTTTCAAAAATATTTACAATAAACAAGTTAAATTTTTTTCAGGCATGCCACTCCGAAAAGCAGTTTCGTCCTGGAATTAGACACAGGGCTACATCACAGCCCACACTTCCATGGGGTGTCGGTCCTCTTTCCACCCTTCCATTTTCATTTCACTTTACTTTCATTGTCACTATAAATGTACATGAAACAAAAGTCAGTATTTATGAAAATAATAAAGTATAAAATAAAATATATACAGCAATAAATAATAATGGAAATCTATATGTATGACAATAGAAAGAATACCGTAGCTGAATATGTGCTACATCCCTAATCTTCATATAGAAAGAAGACCACAAATTATACTTTGATCTGATATGCACATTTTATTATTACATACACAAACACGCACTTATATTGCATCAAAATTAACTTTGTCTTGCAATATCAAAAGAAACTTTTACAGCATTAAAAAAAAAAAAAAAAAAAAGCGAGTTGGCTTACCTCTGCTCGTCGATGGCGTCACCCACGTGTTCAAATCCGTCACTATCTTCACTCGAGGACTCTTCCGAAGAAGACGATGATGACGAATTTGGACCACCCTCTTCCTCAAGTTGATCAAAAAGCACAATTGCTTGCGCTAAATTTAGTTTTCCGTTCATCCTCAAAGTCACACAAAGTCGCTCGCTCGCTTGCTTGATTCAAACGGCCGTCGCTCCCCCCTCGCTGCTTCAGAACACTCCTGCCTCTCGTTCGGTGGAACCTCGCACGGCAGTTATATTGATTAAAAAAAAAACAACGCATTTTGTGCTTCCACTGTGACTTCGAAAGGGTTCGTTTGATTTGTGTTTTTTTCATGGAGCTTCCGTTTTGAAAAAGGACAAGAAATGATGGAATTATAGACATAAACAAATGATCCATGCAGCGTTTTAATGTTTTTTGAGAGGACAATAAAACTATAAAACTTAAATGACAATATCTCACGTTTTAGGTGGTCGATTGACTTCAAATAACAACGAGAGTAAACCGCAACTTCCGCACTTTAAAACGAGACCAACCAACGGCATGTGGGTGACGTAATTAAAACGCGAGGGTGCTTCAAAGACGACGTGCGCTGAGGACGCGCCGGCGCGTCCTTCGACTCTCAAGGGTTAAACTACAGGGCTTGTGACGATACAGAGTCGGGCTGTTTGGGAATGCAGGCCAAGGCAGGTGGTAAATTCGCATCTAAGGCTAAACACCGGCACGACTGGAGACCGCTAGTCGGCAAGTAGCCGTCTTCCGACGGAGCCCCCCGCTCTGGCTCTCGCTCAGGCCGCCACCGCCTCGCCGTAGCCGGGGTGGGCCGAGTGCGGTTCCCCGGCTTCGGGACCTCCGGCGGACACCCCGGTTTCTCGAGCGTTCCCCCACGGCGTGCGAGCAGAGCCAGGACCCGAATACGCCGCGGCGAACCGGCTGGGGCGGGCGGATTATCCGGTACGAACGTAGTTGCCGCCGAGACGAGACACGTTTTTTTTTTTTTTTTATACCTAAATGACCCGAGAACCAAAGTCCTGGATAAAAAAAATAATGCAGTTTATACGACCACCATTTTTCATGAAAAAGTGATGTCCAGTAAGCAAGCTTATCATGACGGCACAGTGGTTAGATGGTAAGAGTGTGACAATATCTCGATACAGCGATATATCGCGATATTTTGCAACCCGATGGGTTATCGATATGCTCCCGCCAAGAATCGATACTTTTATTTAACATATTGGCCATACAATGGAGTATGGATGCTGTAAACTGCTCAATGTTTGTTGAGCAATTCCTTGGCGGTCCACTAGGGGCGCTCGGGAGTGGCGGTGAGGGTAAAGTGCGCACAAGTTGTCTAGAGAAGAAGAGAAGCTCCAAGTGGGTTGAAAAAATAAAAAAGCTCCGTGAGAACGGTGGAGGGAAAAAATGAGAAAAATATTGCTACAAATCACACATGGGGACACACTTTAGATTTTACACCAACAAGAAAGGAAGCAAGGTGAACAAGGACTTTGCTGTATGCAAGAATTGTCTAAGAAAAATAAGTTTCACTGGGAGCTGGTGACGTAGTGGACACTGGAGTTTGTGAGTTTTGCTTTCATCACTTGAGGTAAGAAAGTTTTGCAATGTAATTGACTTTTTAATTTACATGTATTATTTTGATGACATTTGGTGTTGAATGATATAAAATAAACCAGGACCCTAAACTGGATGAAAATGAATATCGAACAAGCCCACATGAATTTACAGATTTATTTGAGAACCAATTTCCATCTAGTTTACTACACAAACTGTTATTACTGTCATTTTGATACAATAAGCTATAAAAATGGTTTGAATAGGTTCCAAGATATATAAAGTGATGTGCATGATAATTAATGTAGCCTACATATTAAAAATAGGTAATTATTGATGTAGCCTACATATTAAAAATAGGTAATTATTGAATTTTTAATTTCTATACATTCAATTCATATTTTTTTTAATTCAATACTTCCAACACAAAAAAAAAAAATCAGGATTTCAACTCAAACACTATGAAGTAGCTAATATTTTGTTGTTTTTAAGGTGAGGAAGACTGTGACTGAGCAAGTCTGACATCTTAATTGCTGAAGCAGATAGCGGAAGTGCTCAAACCAAGCAACAAAGTTCATATACGAAGAAAAGACCCACCAATTTTATCATTGCCCCACTCCAAGCTCAACTGCTGACACCTACGGCACTTTTTATTTTTTTATCTCTCCAAGCGATATCAGTGGTCGTGGTTGGTTTCCTCTATATGTGCAGGGGCACAATTTGCAGTAGATTTATATTTTACAGCAATGTTGCACAGAAAAGGTGTCACTGTTTAATAAATGACTTAAACAGTATTTTTTTCTATTTTCAAATATCTTTTTTTCGTTTCAACAGTTGTATCGTAGAATTTCATGTATCCAATTTCTGACCAATACATCGATAATCGCTGTATCGTGATATAATCGTTATCGTGAGCCTTGTATCGCGAATCGTATCGTATCGTGAGGTGCCCTGAGGTTCCCACTCCTATTAGATGGTAATTTAAACATGGAGAAAACGAAGTCAGCCAGTCAATAATACATTCAGAATGTAAAATGACGAGCGGTCAGTTGACTTTGTAACGCTGCCTTTATTTTCGGCTTAACAAAACTCAGGCACAAAACAACACGCACGCGGATGCGAGCTCCAACTCTGTCCAAATAGTACTGCCGTGTATCAGTTTAGCTGCTGTAAAGCAAATGTCGTGAAAGCCGCAAATGTAAACAAAGCGCTGCAGAATGGGTACATGACATCTCGCTCTTTTGAGTTAATCATTTTCTCAGTGTGCAACAAAGCATATAACATTAGCAATCACTTTTCAAATTATTTAACTTATTTCTCTGATCAATTACAGTCACAGTAGATAATCAAATTCTTAAATCTATATTCTGTAGCCACAAATATTATTCAAAATCTTTCCTTCTAAGTTTTTTTTTTTTTTTTTTTAGGATTAAGTATAATAATGTATTGCTTAAAACAAAGCTGTTAAGATTTTCAGCTAGCTATTTTTCTTCCAAGAAATCTGAGAGAAATACACTTGAAGCGATGGCAGATAATTTCACTTATTGCCAATAGATTTACACTTAAAACTGACTAGTTTTAAGGAGGTGTGTTTTGCAATGTATTAATATTATATATGTTAGGAATGGCTTACTTTTAAAGGCATTTTTGTGCAACTTAGGTATTTACTCTTTAAGTAATTGTTGCCAAAAGTTTACCATTACACAATGTCGGACAATCTGTCATTATTTAGATGTTTGAATTGACGACTTGTTCATATTTTATATTGAAAAAAAGAGCAATAAATTATATTTTTGCACAGTGATATTTTCTTTTGTGTGTACTTTAAAATTTTACATAAATCTTTTAATAGAATTATCGGCTTGACATTATCGGTTATCGGTTGGAATGAGGAGGAAATTATCGGTTATCGGTATCGGTTGAAAAATGTATTATCGTGCATCACTACTAAAAAATAGAATCAAGAGATGTTACGATCCAATGACGTGGTCGGAAATTGGGTGTGATCTGTTTTTTTAAAAAGTCTGCAATCTCACCTCCCTGATCAGAGATAATTAGTGATGCACGATGATAGATTTTTCAACCGATACCGATCATTTCCTCCTTGTCCCAGCCGATGACCGATAATGTCAAGCTGATAATTCTATTAAAAGGTATATGTAAAATTTTAAAGTATACACAAGAGCAAATGTTACTTTGCAGAAATAAAATATATTGCTCGTTTTGTCAACATCAAATGCGAACAAGTAGTAAATTCCAACATCTAAATAATGACAGATTGTCTGACATTGTGCAATGGTAAGCTTGATAAGAACAAATGCTAATATTTACTTCAAGGAAGTGGAATAATCTGGCCCATTCATCTGTTAATTAGTCTATAACACTCAAAACAAGATGGAGAAAAAAATATTTGTCTAGATTTAAGAAAAATTATCTGATGAAGACGTCATAAATTTATAGTTTACTGAATGCATCACTGACTGACTGACTTCTTGTAAGTGTGGTTTGGTGCATGTTGAAATTATCATCTAACCACTGGGCCGTCCAGATAAGCATGCTTACTTGACATCACTTGTCCAAATGTCCATGGTGAAACTGATGTGATCGGCATATTTTTCACGAAGAATGGTGATCGTTTAAACTGCATTATTTTTTCATCCGGGGCTTTGGCTCTCGGGTCACTTCTGTAAAAAAAAAAAAGTCTCTCGTCCGACCGAGCTTTAGCCTTCGCGCTAGCAGCCGCCTCGTATTCGTTCCAAATATTTTTGTGATGCAGCTTTAAATGTCTGATCAGGTTAGTGGTGTTGAATGAGGAGGCTTTCTTTCTGCCTCGTGGAACTTCTGCAGTGCATGTTTTGCAGATGGCGAGCGCACCGTTTGTTTCACACACAGAAAAATCTACCAACGCTGGTGACAGAGCCGCCATGATATCCAACTGCCTCAACCATGTCGTGTAACGCGTCACTCATGCAACAGGGGCTTCCGAGGGTGGAGGAAATGAGGAGGCGGCGGTGCAGAATTGGATAAAACTGCTTCGATTGCTCACAATTGGAGACCAAATCAAGTATCTAATTATCGGATTCCATTATCGGCCGATAATTATCTGTAACCGATATTATCGTGCATCTTTAGAGATAATCCAATGTTGATGGTTTTCAAGTTGTTTCTAACATGCCAGTTAAGGTTTAAATGAAAAGCACACAAAAAAGAAAATCGAAAAACAAAGAAAACCCTTTGTTTTCTTTTGTTCCTTAAAATTCCGCAAGCTTAATGCTAGTGTGGGGCAGTGGCAATGGACGCGGTAACAAAAAATTGGCATCATGTCTCAATATTTAACTCTCAAAACAATTGTCAAACAAAAGCGGTTCATTCACGGACAAGAAAAACAACAACCTTTACTGACATATGCGCTTCGTATGCCGCCAAAAACAAATTTTATCAAAAAGCTAAATCTTGACTACTACATCTACCCCCTTTATGTCGATGTACAGTATGGTTACAGTATCTGTCAATGGCTCTATGCTTCCCAATGGCAAAATTGCGCAATCAGAGAAAATCCATTCCATGAAATTGATCTTGGTCTAATTGTTTTTACAGGCTGAAGTCCTGTCAAGTTGGCACTCAGGCTGTTGTTTTAGTTCTCGTGGATACTAACTTTGGAGTACAAGTCCTTCGTCATTCGTGAACCAATTGTCTTGAAACTTGGTAGCTATGTAGAATGAGCCAGTATCTATTGGTCCTCGGAGCCTGATTTTTTTTTATAAAATATATTTTTTAATCGTAGCTAATTAATTAATTTCTGAATTATAGTTAGGAGTTTGTCGGTTCAGGGCAGCACTCTGTAGGTTAGGAATTTGCCAGTAGAAGGCAGTGCTGAATTATTGTTACCTGTAGGTGACAAATTAGGCAATAGAGGGCAGCTTTCAGCCTCAAATTGCACACACGTTCTTGTTAATGTCACAAAAAATATTGTTTGATGAAAGGCGTTTCGACTTTATGTATTCACTTTTGAAAAACAGAGCTTTGACGACAGGCATGCTGCAACGTGTCATTTCCTCATGCGGTTAAAGTCAGGCAAAGAATGCTGAAATGAACGACCACAAAAAGCAAGATGTAGCAATGAATGTGGCTATCGTCATACACAATAAACATAGGTCACCATATACGTTTATGATCGGCTACAGGGCCAAGTTGCTGAGGAAACTATCGCAACTATCTCACAAAATGATATTTTTCTTATCACGCTTGGTTTGGAAGACCCTTAACATCGGGAAAGCAGGAAAATGTTCAACGGTCATTCAAATTACTCTAAAAAGAAAATAAATAATAATGTGCTGATTTTTTGCAGTTAGAAAACACTTAAAGAATTTTGTCCCAGGCATTTTGCACCACACTAGTATTACAACCAACAAGCCCCTATGACAAAAAGACATAACCCGTAAAAGCACAGAGAGCCATTTAACAATGTGAGAATACCATTTTATTTTGTAGTTTTTTTTTTTTTTTTTTCCTTTTGGTTTTATTTGTTCTTCGAATTGCATGGCATGGCTATAAATGATGTATTCTAATTTCTCCACCCTTGCTGTAAAATAGAAACAAGCTACGTCAGCATCCAGTGTTTGCAAAGTGTGTCACTGTTATATTCATCATTACGTAATCTAGACTTCAGTCAGTATAAAAACTTTGAACGCTTCAGAGGCAGTAGTCTCCCACATATTGTACATTTGTGTGAGTACAGTGATACCTCAGCTCACGAACGCTTAAGCTCACGAATTTTTCGCCTCAAGAACATTAAATTCGCGAGCATATAGTCTCTGCTGACGAACTAGTTTTCGGCGGACGAACCAATCCACGCGGTCGAACAGTGCCACGAGAAGCTGACGCACGCTCACGGCGTCCCAGTTCGTCCCCTCCCTTTCGTTGAGTGCGGACGTGGTTTGTGTTTGATAGACATTTTGGACCATATTGAGTGTACTTTTGCTATTATGGGACCGAAAAAGACCCCACCACAGGCTAGTGTTAAGCCTCAGAAGACATTAAAGAAAATAAGGTATATTTTTGTGTAGTTTTAAGGCTTATTTAGTAGAAAATTATGTTTAATGAGGACCTGGGAACGGATTATTCTCATTTTAATGGTTTCTTATGGGAAATAAATGTTCGGAAGACGAACTTTTCGCCTTACACTTTCTGGGAACCAATTATGTTCGTGAGCTGAGGTATCACTGTATTTGTAAAACATGCGCTTATCTTTAATCTTGGATTTTGCCCTTTATCTTATCAGTTGAAACCAGATCAGTTTTGTGATTAACTCTTAAGTGGACCATCACATTATAGTATGTTAGATCAAGATGACATTTAGTGACATGATTGCATGTAGGGCTGCAACTAACAATTCTATAATCGATTAATCAGAAGATTAATACATTAATCGGAGAAATGTCACTATTTTCAATTACCTTCACAATTTAACTTGAAGGCATGTTGTAAGTAACAATGAAGACAAAACGGATGACTATTTCTTTCTAAAATATTTTATCACAGCTTCCTGACTTAGCTGTAGTCTACAACTGTACTGTTTTAAATAAATAAAACAAGGTTTTTAATAAAGGTTTTGAGGATGAAACATGAAAAGAATTTCTCTGTACACAAATCAGAAAAAAATCCTGTTCATTCAAATTAAAAAAAAAAAAAAAATTAAGTTTTTTTTTTCTTGTGGGCAAAGCGCTGATATGAAGTGTGTCAATGACTCATTTCTTTATACAAACTAAACAACAAGATTGAATAAGGAGGAGGTAGACTAATGAATCAGTTTTCTTTATCTAATAGTTGTTCTTAAATACAATCCAAATCCAATTTCGAAGCATTTGTATGACAATTTCGTTTGAGTTTGTAATGAGACTCGAAGATGTTATATGAAATGGTTATTTGTGTGATTTCTTTATAAAAAGAAATGACACAATTTTACTCTCAAACAATAACTCAGGTGCTAATATGCTTCTCCAAAACACAATATAAACAAACACTGAAGACACTAATCAGCATAATTGCTAACTAGCTTAGCGCTCCGTGCTAAGTAGTAATGTATCATCAACAAAGAATACAAACAATACAATTGGCTTTATATACTCACCTCTGACTGAGGCACACTGGATCCAACAACACAAGACATTTTAACTCTCGACACTTTGTAATATTATGGATTCAGCAACCCAACAGCATCAGCAGTAGTTGCTAAAGCAGTTGCAGCAGGGAACTTTCTCTCCCTTGCTCTAATCACTGACGCGCGCGCAGCCACACATTACACACAAACTAGGACCCAAATGGGCCAAAAATCGATTATTAAATTAGTTGGCAACTAATTTATTAATATATTTTAATTGATTAGTTGTTGCAGCCTTAATTGCATGATTCTAGGTAGACCACAGATTTGCTTATTGCATTTGTACATATTTGTGTCTGAGCTCTCATCCAGAGGGAAGATGGCTCCATGGAGAAAGAGTTAGAAGAATTAAGACGAAGTCGCCCCAAACCTCCAGTTGGTGGCGATTTTACACTTAGCGACTGTTTCTATTTCACCCGCAGAGGGATTGAGAGCATTGTAGAGGATGAGGTACGATGACGTTACTTTTTTATTTTTATTTTTTCTTCATCAATAATAACACTTGTATTTTGAATCAACTTTTGATCAAGGTGACTCAGCGGTTCTCTTCAGAGGAGCTATTGTCTTGGAATCTCCTCACTCGCACCAACAATGACTTCCAATACATCAGTCTGAGGTTAACCCTGGTCTATGGTCTCGGCATATTTGTCAGATACTGTATTCTCGCACCTCTCAGGTATAGTGAACGAAAACATGCCGATTGTGTTGTTGCATGGCACATTTAAATATAAAATACATTGACATTGCTAATTCAATTCTCATTGTCACTGATTAGCACCCACGAGAAATTATCCATTCACTCATATTGACTTTCAACTCGGACGCACAAAAAATGTCCATTAATGGGCCCAAAAATAAATGAACTGGAAGTGACCCAGAAATGCCCCCAAAACCAACATGTAACTAGGCCTGCAAGCAGGACTGAACGGGCCCTCGCAATCTAGCGCAACTCGGACGTCATGCAACTCGGACAGTGTGAAGGTCAGGGTGGTGGCAGATCGTCCTCTCTAATCATCTCATTAGAACCTAACATGCGCGAAAGTTGCCTCTTTACATTCACACACCTAAGAGATAAAAACCCCTATTGGACAGAGGACTACAAAAAAGGAGCGAATAAAGGGTCATCACAGCAACAGACAGAGAAATGTGGACATGGGCCGTAAAATAAGTATTTTAAAAGGTCTTGAAACTACAATGACCAACCTGAAAAGAACTGGACATATATTTTTAAAAATGAGTGACTTTCTATTGCCACTAGTTGGCGCTGTAGGGTTGATGCAAATGACCCCTACAGGACCCTTCAGACTATGACTCAACAAGCACGATATGTTTGGCGCAGATATGTTGTAGAAGTTATGACTGTTCAAAACTTGTGGTGAGACGAAATGGCTTCAGTCATTTTTACTTCTCCTGTTGGACCCTTCTGCTTCAACCAAACCTCAGTATTTTTCATCAGGCACCTGAACACATGTCTTCAGGCTCCCCTGATGCAGGTTTGAGGTGAATAGATTTTTTTTCCTTGGAGGAGGAGCCTGTTTAGTAAAAAAGGCATTTCCTGTTCTCACTAGGGGGCGCTAGGCCTAATGAGTAATATTTCAATGCACTCGTGTTAAGGGTGGGATCCCGCACATACATGCCAGATATGAAAAAGATTGAACGTTGTTTCAAGGAGCTATTAGTCCTTTACTGAATTTGTCATTTTGCCGAAAAAATGGCCGACTTTGGCACCACGCCCAGGTCAGACCCATGAATGAAAACGCACCATTTTGAAAAGTTTAGATTTCATAGGTCTCCTGAATTGTCTAACCAATTTTGAAGATGATCCAACTGATTCCCTCTGTGACAAGGTCTCAAATGTGCACCCTGTTAATTGATAAAAATTTCACATTCGATCCAAAATACCTGATTTCCTGTTGGGTTTGGAATATGGGTGCAAGAGACTTTTTGGAGCAGTTTTGCACAAGGTATCGACTCCCCAAATTTCATTGCTCTACGTTAAAAAAAACTAATAGGAAACGCCTTTTTGAAAAATTCAAGGGGGCGCCACTGAGCCATTTTGTTACATTTTTTTGTAACGTTGCAAGATTATCGAAATCCACACAAAGCCGCATGTATGTGCAAAATTTGGTGAGTTTTCGTGCATGTCCAGGCCTCCAAATGTAAACTGTACTAGAAATGGACAGAAATTTCACATTCGATCCAAAATACCCGATTTTCTGTTGGATTTGGAATATGGGTGCAAGAGGCTTTTTTGAGCAGTTAGGCATAAGGTATCTACTCCCCAAATTTCATTGCTCTACGTTGAAAAAACCCAATAGGAAAGGCCTTTTTTAAAACTCCTTTCTGTCGCCACTAGTTGGCACTGTAGAGTTGATGCAAATGACCCCTACAGGAACCTTCAGGGTATGACTCTCAACAAGCATGGGAAGTTTGGCGCAGATATGTTGTATATCTGCTGAGTTATGACTGTTCAAAGTATTTTGCGAGACAAATTGTTGACGATCATTTTCACTTTCATGTTTGGACCCCTCCGCTTCAACGAAACCTCAATATTTTTCATCAGGCACCTGAACACAGGTCTTAAGGCTCCCCTGATGCAGGTTTGAGGTCAACAGATTTTTTTCCCTTGGAGGAGGAACCTGTCTCGTAAAAAAAGGCATTTCCTGTTCTCACTAGGGGGCGCTAGGCCTAATGGGTAATATTTCAATGCACTCGTGTTCAGGCTGGGATACCGCATATACATGGCAGATATGAAAAAGATTGAAAGTTGTGTCAAGGAATTATTAGCCATTTACTGAATTTGGTGTTTTGCCGAAAAAATGGCCGACTTTGGCACCACGCCCAGGTCAGACCCGTGAATGAAAACACACCATTTTAGAAACTTAAGATCTCATATGTCTCCTGAACGGTCTCACCAATTTTGAAGATGATCCAACTAACTCCCTCGGCGAAAAGGTCTCAAATGTGCACCCTGTAAATCGATAAAAATTTCATATTCGATCCAAAATAACCGATTTCCTGTTGGGTTTGGAATATGGGTGCCAATGCTTTTTTGAAGCGGTTTTAGACAAGGTATAGACTCCCCAAATTTCATTGCTCTAGGCTGACAAACCCTAATGTTATAGGCCAATTTTAAAATTTCAAGGGGGCGCCACTGAGCCATTTTGTTACATTTTTTTGCAACGTTGTTAAATTATCGAAATTTACAATTTTCCGCACGTATGTGCAAATTTTGGTGACTTTTCGCGCATGTTCAGGCCTCCAAATTGGCCGTTTTCATTTGCCCTGAAAAAAAAAAAAAATAATAATAATCCTTTGCAAAACAATAGGGCCTTCGCACGCCTAGTGCTCGGGCCCTAATTATCTAAAATCAATAGGAATTGAACCGGAAATGCTCCAAAATCGACAGTTTAAGACAAAATCAACAGTAAGTGATCCAGAATTTCCCCAAAATCAATAGGAAGTCACCCAAATTTTTCCAGATATTGCTATTTCTAGGTTTATTCCTTGGAAATACAATTAAGATTGACTTTATCAAGTTTGAACATAAGAGGACGTATAATAGAAAATCGTCTTTTTCCAAGTAGTTCGTATTTGAATAAGTTAGTCTATCAAGGAGTTTAATAACACCTCAAAAAATGCCCCAAAATGTTACCCATTACTTTTTATGGGGGGAAAAAAAACTTGAATGTAGTCACAATGTTGATAAGTAAGAATCATTGAGTTTCAATGAGACTAAACCCCATCTTAAAAATCTATTTCATTGATTTCAATTTTTATATAGTTATTTTAACTTTTGTGTATCTATTCATTAAATTTGGATTTTATTTTTACACTTTTGCTCCCTTGCGTAGAATGAAATAATTTTATGTTATTCACACCTTAAACTAAATTGGTGTGAACTGGTCAGAAATAGATAAATAAAAGCTGAAAAAATGACTAAAAATGAAAAAATAAATAAATGTTGAAATCAGTAAATATGCAGTATAACATGAGGCGCATGCAGTGCTGCTGGGTCTACAAAGTACACTTCTGGTGCTCTTCGGTGTGGGGATCATAAAACCGAGGTTTTTTGTTTTTTGAATTGTCAGTAAATATGCATTTTAATGATCAACTTTTAAATAAATTAAATGGAAATAAACACAAAAATAAATCTTAAAAATATAGATATTTAATGACATGTTTAACTGTTTATGTCGTTGATAATCATAGACGTCCAGTCATATAGTTCTTTTCATTCTTCTGATGTGTGTGTGTGTGTGTGTGTGAGCGTGTGTGTTAAATGAGTTTGTCGCTAGTCGACGTTCAATCCATTCAAAGTGGGAGTGTTGCCACCCGTCCCAGTTTAAATGGACTTTGGACATCTGTCGCTATCAATAGCAGCCAATGAGTTAATTTAGGCATGCCCGTTTCAAGATTACAGGAAGAATACGAAAGTATTGCCCAAATTGCACTAAACTGTCAGTGTTGCAAATCATGTGTTGTGTTCCCCCTCAGGATAACTCTAGCCTGTATTGGTCTCACCTGGCTGGTCATGGGCACATCGGCAGTGGGGCTGCTTCCCAACTCGAGGTAATCACGAATCACTCACGAACCACACTGGAAAGCCTTCATTTGACTTTTCATGTTGAGTGCTCCACTTTTGTCATCAGGATGAAATTCTGGCTCAGTGAGTGGGTCCACGTCATGTGCTACAGAATCTGTGCCCGAGGCCTCTCTGCCGCCATCCGCTATCACAACAGGTACGACAAATCCAGACAAATGCAGGAAAATGTGGTCTTTTTTTGACTTAGAATTTTGCTGCTTTGCTTTTGACCCGTTAGGGAAAATATACCGAAAAAAGGCGGCATCTGCGTGGCTAATCACACCACCCCTATTGACATTGTCATACTTTGCAATGATGCCTGCTATGCTATGGTAGGAAAAGCAATACCCGACACACCTGCGGACATTTTTGTAGTCGTGAATGAACTGGTTTGTGTCAGGTGGGCCAAGTGCATGGAGGTCTAATGGGTGTTGTCCAGCGGGCAATGGTGCGGTCCTGTCCCCACGTGTGGTTTGAGCGAGCTGAGATGAAAGATCGCCACCTGGTGACCAAGAGGTCAGTGGTTCACGTTTCGCCCTCCACGAATGAACCAATATGATTGTATAGCACTTGACCGACGCGGTGCAAAAAGAAGTCTGTCCTGAAATAGTGCAGTGTTTGAAGTCACAATGTTAACACATAGTGGGGAAATTTGGGAAATGAAACAACAACTATTTTGATGGTCGATTACTCGTAGAGAGACACTTTATGTCAGAGTTCTCTTTTTTAACCCTCTTAACCCTTTATAGGCTAATTGACTATTTTGGTAATAAAAACAAAAAAACAAAAACAAAGAGGGAATCAAAATCCGATTCCAATTCCGAATCGGTTCCGAGTGTTTCGAGGCCTCGACATCACAATGAAAAAGCCTTAATGATCCCTTTAACGATCCTAAAGACGCATATTGCGGCGTGACGTGTCTTGTTGTCCAGAACTAGCATGGCGCCAAGAACCACTCGCTCCAAAGTTTGGCTACACTTCACCAGGAAAGAGGGTGAAAATGAAAGGTTACGATAGTTTAGCATGAGCATTGCCGCCGTAAACATAACAATGACAGCACGTAGGTTCAAACGCTCGAAAGTGTGTTCACTTCACGAGGAAAAATTACAACAAAGCGACTTGCAGTTAGGCCTGTCGCGATAACAAATTTTAGTGTGCGATAATTTATCTCATAAATTATTGCGATATGCGATATTATTGCGCCCCCGCAATTTTTTTTAAAAACCAATTTACAATAACACAGTGAGAATACAGTATATATATCAATAGATCAGACATGTCCAAAGTCCGGCCCGGGGGCCAAATGCGGCCCGTGGTCAAATTTCATCCGGCCCCCAGCCTCTGTCATAAAATCAATAGCGTCTGGCCCGCACACAGACTTAATAAATTGGTCAGCAGTACTGCTACCAGCATATGAAGTAGCTTACACACTAAATGCTGCTCCTCATTTACCCACTAAAAGGCAGCAGCACTCTAAGCGACATTACCCGTGTTACCCTTTATTCCCCATTTCTAAAATGGCGACAATCGACAAAAAAAAGAAAGTTGACTGTGACGGCCGACGCTTCAAGGATAGGTGGAAATTGGACTATTTCTTCTCTAAAATACGCAACAACTGTGTCTGCGTCATTTGCAAAGAGACAGTCGCTGTTTTTAAAGAGTTCAATGTGAGGCGATATTACCAAACAAGACACGCTGACATGTACGACAAGATTACAGGGAAGATACGTAGCGAGAAATTGAAGCAACTTGAAGCTAGTTTAATTTTACAGCAGCAGTATTTCGCAAGAGCCCGAGAGTCGAAAGAGAACGCCACAAAGGCTAGTTGCGTGATTGTTGAAATAATTAATTTAGGGCTGTCAAACGATTAAAATTTTTAATCGAGTTAATCACAGCTAAAAAATTAATTAATCATAATTAATCGCAATTCAAAGCATCTATAAAATATGCCATATTTTTCTGTAAATTACTGTTAGAATGACAAGATAAGACGCAAGACAGATATATACATTCAACATACTGTACATAAGTACTGTATTTGTTTATTATAACAATAAATCAACAAGATGGCATTAACATTAACATTAACATTCTGTTAAAGCGATCCATGGATTGAAAGACTAATAGTTCTTAAAAGATAAAATGTTAGTACAAGTTATAGAAATTTTATATTAAAACCCCTCTTAATGTTTTCGTTTTAATAAAATTTGTAAAATTTTCAATCAAAAAAATAAACTAGTAGCTCACCATTGTTGATGTCAATAATTACACAATGCTCATGGTGCTGAAACCCATAAGCTCAGTTGCACCCAAGCGCCAGCAGAGGGCGACAAAACACCAAAAAACACAAGTAACAAGTGGACATGACACTGTGCTGTCATTTTAATCCGTTTGAGCGGGGCATGTGCGTTAATTGCGTCAAATATTTTAACGTGATTAATTTAAAAAATTAAAAACCGCCTGTTAATACCATAATTTTGACAGCCCTAAATTAGTTTTAAAAAAAATAATAAAGCAAATGTGACACACAGAATGGCTTGCTAAAATTTGCATAAATATATTGTTCTACGTAAAGGACGTCAGCCAAGGTCGGCCCTCCACATTTTTACCACACCAAATCTGGCCCCCTTTGCAAAAAGTTTGGACACCCCTGTAATAGATCAAGTACACCCATTTAAACGCGATAAATATTTACTCTTAAATTCAAAAATACTTTTTAACAAATCACAACTAAAAACAATAGACCATGCCTCTTAAGTAAAAGACAACAATATTAAGACCGCACAGAAACACAGAATAAATAAAATATGTTTTTCAAGAAGAAAAGATAAAATTGCACTTAATAACTTAAGCATTTAGGCAAATGAAAACTTTCCCCCTCATAGCTTCTGCTATGGTGTTCCATTGGGATGCAACGATACAGTTAAGTCACCGTTCGGTACGATTTTTGATACGGGGACACAATTTTCGATCCGATTCAATACATTTAATGCTCTGGAAAAAAAAAACTAACAAATTGTATTTTTTGTTTCTTTTTTTCTTTTTTTGCTAACGAGCAAAGATTAAATTGCCATCATATAAACATGCATTTTAGTGCATAATATTTATGTGCTTACTTCTTACTGATCTGAAGAAATTTTGTATAAAAGTGGTGAGAACAATCTTTACTGTTTGTAAAGTGAGGCGACACTGACACTGTTGATTGCTACAGCTCTCGTAGCAGCTAGGTTTACTACATGAGCAAGACATCATATTTGTGGTCCGAATCCATCTGTGTCACGTACTGAATTAACAATATCAGCAGCATTATCTATAGTCACTGATATGGATTGATTTGGCCTTCTTAACTTCCATTCAGTCATGGTGCTTTATAATTCATGTAGTATATGGACTACGTGTCCCATAATGACTCTGGGCTCACGTAGCCATGGCACGGGACGTAGCACATCTAGTTTGCTAGTTCATGATATCTAGTGTGTGCGCGCATAAAAAAGTTAGCAAACGCCACATTCACGTCTGCTCATTACTGCACAACAACACCAGCATATGACAATCGACTTTCATAAACAGGACGAGTTTGAAGCACAGCGCTCTTTATTTACCACTCAATGTTCCTCATGTCAGCTGTCTGTTGTCAAACCGAGGTTGTTCGTAACAGCCAAGTCAGTAACAATGTTTTGGCGGACTTCGTTGTAAATATCCGGTGTTATGCCGAAAAATAGCCGCCCCGCGTGAAAGGCCACCCCTGACGGGCGCGCCCACACGTCAACAACACCGGCACGGCAGAGATGATCCGCAGTCAATCCAGAGCACTGACGCGGCCGGTATACGTTGAACAATAGGATATAATGGGAACGATTGGCTCCGGCGCTACTTTTTGCTGGATCTGGAGCGAAGATGCATTTTGCGTAGTTGGTAACAAGGAATCCGAACTTTTAACAGCAACATCTGGCGCACCCACGCGCGCACACACGTGCACGGGAGGCAATAAATCGCAGCGGAAAAATTACCGCCTTCATTTTTATTTATCGTGCGATAAATGGAATTATTGCATATTGCGACAGGCTTACTTGCAGTCATTGCAAGGTGGAGATAACTGCATCGGGAGGGAATAGACTGCACTGTCCTCACTGAGACGCTAAGGCTCAGTCCTGGCTATACAGCTAGCTAAACTCCCAAATGACGATGCAGAAGATGTTGGTATAATTTGCTGACTTTATTCAACCATCACTTGAAGAGTGAAACTAAAAATAGAAATGAAACAAATCAATTTCGTCCCCAATAACAAACAGGTTTGCATCAACGTAAATCAGCGATAATTAGCTGCTAATACAGTAATAACAAACAGTTAGCATGCGTTCGCTAGCATTAGCACATCGTTCAAACCACTACACAACTGGATTTAAGTGTCCGATCGCGAGTGGAAACACACAACAACAACAACACAAAAGATGATACATACAGGCGTTGCCTCTGTAGATATTTTACAAACATTAACAAAGAACGTAGGCTCGTGGCAGTGTTTCCCTTTCTCACGAACTCGCTCACTCGCTTGGATGCTGGACTACTTCGCGTGTAAGCGCGCTCTTCTTCACGTGAGCGCGTTCTTCTTCGCGTGAGGAAGTGCAAGGGCGCCCCCACTTGAGCGTGAAAGCTCCATAAAAAATAAAAGGCATGCATTTCAATATAATGGTAAACTTTAACACAGGGGTCCCCAAACTACGGCCCGCGGCTCCACATTTGGTCCGGCCCCCTGAACAATACCAGAGAGGATTTTTTTTTTTTTTTTTTTTTTCTCAGTAGTGTTATGTATTTCATGGCCTTTTTCTGTGAATAACTCAGAGAGGGTTATTTGGTTATTATCTATTTAATTAATAGTGCCATTAATATTATGGTATATTATTATTTTTATTTTATTTACTTTTGTTCCGTGAAGAATCCACAGAGGGTTATTTGATTGTGACTTTCTGAAAAACAATTTTTTTTTTTACATTTATGCACTCCTGCAATCGTCAGAAGGGAAAAGTTATGTGGCCCTCACAGGAAAAACTTTGGGGACCCCTGCTTTAACACATATTGCCAAAGGTAGAACAACGACCTATATGCCAATATATACCAATATTTTTTATTTTGCATTTGCCACTTATTGCCACAGTTAACATTGAGGCTTTGGGCCTCTTTTGACCTCGTTGTGAGTTTGTAAGGTTGCGACTTCTGATTAAACAAACTCGATGCCAATCAAAATGTTTGTTCTTCTTTTCCCCCAAATTAGAATCGATAAGAGAATCGATAAAGAATCGACTCGTTAAGCAATATCGATAATGGAATCGAAATCGTAAAAATCGTATCAATTCCCATTCCTAATAAAAATAGAAATATATTCTGGTTATGGCCTCCAGTAACACGCCAAATTTGATTTTTATTTTACTTATTTTTATCATTTCATTGGATTTAACTCATTGTCCGCTACTGACAACAATAGACCCCTGATTCATTTCAACATCTTTCAGTGCTGTTGACTGCCGTCACTGACAGCCAGTGAATTCAATGAGTGCCCTATGAATATAATCATTTTCATTCATTTAGTTTACTATCAAATATCTGATAGGATTCACGCATGACTGGGTGCAATTAGACACACTCAAGTAGAGAAACTATCGGTGCCAGGATTAGTGATCAGTCAGCATACAATAGGATGTCAACATATCCACACGTGGAATGTTCCCTCTAATTTTTCATGTGTCTAAGCAGACACACAAGCTCCCTGAGCACACTGCGGACCACGGTGAGCAACATCAGATGTGTACCCTTGGGTACACACGCCTGTTCAAAACCCTGGATCATAGCAATTACATGGCTTATCAAAAGAATGAAACTACAGCAGCAATTTTCATTAGTTTACTTTTAATATAATTGATTTGGCCCGCATAAAAAGAAAAAGAGAAAAATTTCGTTGTTCATGAGATGTGTACTATGTTATATGTGAGAGACCTGCTTTAACCATAGGAAGAATTCTGACCTGGGTAAGGTCCACTTGTGGCATAGATCAGGGGTCCCCAACCTTTTTTGCACCACGGAGCGGTGTGATTTGGGTCGTTTTTTTTTCACGGAGCAGTGCTCTGTCAAATTTTGCTCCCTTATAAAATTTTGCTCCCAAAACTTGTGTGGCGGTGAAAAAGCCCTTTTATATTCAGTTGGACTCTTTTCTACATGTCCGTCCATGATCAAACATAAGTTAGTAGTCCTTTCTTTAAAGAAAGTTTGTAGTGTTTACTTTGGAATCGTTGAATTCGTGACCATTTTTAACGTTACGCATGTGTCAGAACACCGGCAATGTGCGGCAGAAAAATACAGCAAATATCACATAACATTTGTTTTAGCCCCGTCGTGTAAGTGCAGGGAAAATATAACTCAGCTGCTGAATCAGTGGGAGGCCTGAGCTTGTTTCGTTGAGACGAGATGGTCCCATCTAGGTGTGATAGGAGAGTGAAAGACGCCCGCTTCACAAAGATACAATGTTGGATATTGTAGCACGGTTTTCAGTGCTCTCGTAGCGATGTAAGGATATTCCGGAATGACTTTAATCCAGAACCTTGGTAGAGTTGTTATCTCAAATGCACAGTACATTTAAGGTCCCCGTCATTTGTGATCTCTGCAAGCTGATCCTCCTGTTGCACAGATATGCTCGAATCACTCAATTTATTCACAAACTGGTCACAAATCCACTCCTTTGCAGTTCGCAGGTCTGTCGTGATTGGGAAGTACCGTAGATTTTGTTTTCTTCGAAGTTGTAGGCTCATCTTCTGGCTCGTTAGGTGCCCTTTTCCCCGTAAAAAATCTGCCCAAAGACATCTTTTTTTTCAGTCATTCTAGTGTAGGGGCTAATTATGTCCAGGAACAAATGTGATGCGCCCGCCCTACGTCATACGTTATTATCGAGGACAAGCGCACGTAGATATACAAAACAAGATGTACTGCTAGCAGTCCAATCAATGGATTTCTATGACGACATTCTATCCTGTAGTATTATATCTAGAGTAGACAGGGATATTGGAGTGTTAATGGGCACAGGTCAAAGTTAATTGGGCCACAATGCAGTCATTAATAAATTATTATTTCTGTGCAGCCCGGTAGCAAATGCGCCACGGACATGTACCAGTCTGCGGCCCGGCAGTTGGGGACCCCTGGCATAGATGACTTAATAAATAAAACATAATGAACAACCACAATGGGAGTACAGTAAAATATACTCACACATTAAAACTGTTCAGACAATAAGGACAATCAAGATTCCTATTGCAGCTTCACTGCAAAAACACGCCTCCTTAAAACTAGTAAACTTCCCTTAAGTGAATATATTGTGACCGCACACGAGTTAGGCCTGGCCAGGAAGCAGCTTGAGACGCCAAGGTGTCCAACCAAACAGTTCTTTAATCAGCAAAACCAGCGGGTTTCCCCAAAAGAAAAAGGCCCAAATGTGGCACAAACAGTAACAAAGCAAACAATCAACTAAAATGTCTCAAAAATGGCAACCTAGGTCTGTTCTCATCAAAATACTCAAAATGTCTTACAAGTGGCAACTTAGGTCTGTTCTCAAAATACTTTCTTCCAAGTCTCTCTGTCAATCTCCTTACGCCTTCCCCTTTGCTTCATCTGGTCGTCTTTTATCTTGTCCTCCAGGCCAGCTGCAATTAGGTGGCTTAAGCAGCCACACCTGGCTGCGTTGTGCGGCATGCTGGGAATTGTAGTCTTTAGGCTGGCGGCCATTTTGACTTGATTCTTCTGCTCTGGAAAAGGAATGTAACGGCCCTCCACTACCTGTCCCCGCCTGATGTCACACATCCCCCTCCCCGGGCCTGACGTCCTCGGCAGGTCGACGGAAGCCCAAAAGGCATCCCGGCGGGACAGGGCATCAGCGTTTCCGTGTTTGCTCCCGGCCCTGTGCACAACAGAAAACATGAAAGGCTGCAGGCTCAAGAACCATCTCGTTACCCTGCTGTTGGTTTCCTTGTTCTTTGCCATCCATTGCAGCGGGGAATGGTCCGTCACCAGCGTGAATCTCCGACCCAACAAGTAGTATTTCAGGGTCTCCAGCGCCCATTTAATGGCCAGGCACTCCTTCTCCACCGTGGCATAATTCTTCTCTCTTGGCAGCAGCTGCCGGCTCAAATACAGGATGGGATGTTCCTCACCCCCACTGACCTGAGCCAGTACTGCTCCTAGTCCGGTCTCTGAGGCATCTGCCTGCACCACGAATTCCCTGGTGAAATCTGGGGCCGTCAGAACCGGTGCGCTACACAGGGCTCTCTTGAGGTCAATAAATGCTGCTTCAGCTTTGGTGTTCCAGCTCACCATCCGAGAGTGTCTCTTGGTGGTCAGCTCTGTAAGTGGGGCAGCTATCATAGCGAAATTAGAGATAAATCGGCGGTAATAATTAGCCAACCCCAGGAACGAACGAACCTGTTTCTTGGTCACTGGTCTGGGCCAGCTCCGAATGGCCTCAAGCTTGGCCTCCTGAGGCTTTACCAAACCTCGCCCAATGGTATACCCCAGATAATTAGTCTCACTACACGCCACCTTACATTTCTTTGGGTTCGCAGTCAGCCCTGCTTGCCGGAGGGAGTCCAGGACCCTCTGCACCCGTGGAAGATGACTTTCCCAGTCAGAGCTTTGGATTACCACGTCATCGAGGTAGGCTGCAGCATATTCTTGATGAGGTCGCAGGACTTGATCCATCAGCCGCTGGAAAGTGGCCGGAGCGCCGAACAAGCCGAACGGCATCATTCGGTACTGCCAAAGGCCTCCCGGAGTGGCGAAGGCGGTCTTCTCCTTGGACTCTGCTGAAAGGTGGACTTGCCAATATCCTTTTGTTAGATCAAGAGTGGTAATGAAGCGAGCGTTTCCCAAATTCTCAATGAGTTCATCCACTCGCGGCATAGGGTAGGCATCAAATTCTGACACTTCATTGACTTTTCGGAAATCATTACAGAAACGTATGGTGTTATCCGGTTTTCCAATTAGCACTATTGGGCTGGACCAGGCGCTTTTAGATGGCTCGATTACCTTCATGTCTAGCATCTTCTTCACTTCGTCCTCCACGATTTGCTTGCGAGCCTCAGGTATTCGGTACGGTTTCTGGTTTACCTTCTTCCCAGGCTGGGTGCGGATTTCATGTTCGATGAGGTGCGTGCAGCCTGGCCTCGCCGAAAATACATCCTGGTTGCCATCTACAAGCTCTTTTGCCTGCTGCAGTTGGTTGGGATCCAGATCGGGTCCAAACTGCACTTGTTCCCGAGCCGGGGTGTCCAGGTCTCTGGGGGGAAGGCATGTGAACAATACTTCTCTCTCGTGCCATTTTTTCAGCAGATTGACATGGTAGATTTGCTCACCTTTCCGCTTGCCCGGTTGTCTCACCTTGTAATTAACCTCCCCCACTTTTTCAATTATTTCAAAGGGTCCCTGCCAGGTTGCCAAGAACTTGCATTCTACCGTGGGGACCAGCACTAGTACTCGATCCCCGGGCTGGAATTCCCGCGGTTGAGCTGTCCGATTGTACGTACCCCTCTGTTCTCTTTGGGCTTTTTCCATGTGTTCTTTCACTATGGGCATAACGGCTGACATCCTTTCCCTCATGGCCCCTACATGTTCCACCATGGTTCGGTGGGGGCAGGGTTGCTCCTCCCAGGTCTCCTTGGCGATATCCAGCAGACCCCTGGGCTTGTGGGAATAAAGTAGATCGAAGGGTGAAAAGCCTGTCGACGATTGAGGTACTTCTCTTACCGCAAACAGGAGATAGGGAAGTAGCTGGTCCCAGTTCCGGCCGTCCTTGTCAATGGCCTTCCGTAGCATCGCCTTCAGAGTCTTGTTGAACCGTTCCACCAACCCGTCCGTTTGAGGGTGGTAGACAGAGGTCCTCAACTGTTTCACTCTTAACAGCGTACACATCTCTCGGGTGACCCGAGCCATAAATGGGGTGCCCTGGTCCGTTAGAATTTCTTTAGGAAGACCTACTCTGCTGCTGAAGAGGAAAAGTTCATGAGCAATGTGCTTAGCGTTGGCCTTTCGTAATGGGATGGCCTCTGGATACCGGGTAGCATAGTCTATAATTACAAGGATGTACTGGTGGCCTCGCGCGCTCTTAGGGAGAGGCCCTACAATGTCCATTCCCACCCTTTCAAATGGGGTTTCTATGATAGGCAACGGCACCAGGGGATTCCGGTACCCTTGTTTGGGGGCTTTTAACTGGCACTCTGGGCAACTGCGGCAATAATTTTCTATGTCCTTGTGAACACCTGGCCAAAAGAACCTTTGCAATACTCGTTCTTTGGTTTTCTCCACCCCTAGATGAGCCCCCATTACGTGAGTATGAGCTAACTGCAGAACAGTGGGGCGGTGCATGCGAGGTACAAGCAATTGTTCAACAATTTTGTCTTTAACTTTCACCACTTGGTATAAAAGCCCATTTTTTACCGCAAAGTGGGGATAGGCAGGAGTGGTTCGGTCCCCTACCAACGTTCCCTCTATTACCTGAAGGTTTTTTAAAACATTGCAAAACGTGGGTTCTTGTAATTGAGCAGTGCCATACTGACCCTTTAAGGAGGATTCGGCCTCTGGGATCGCTCGTTCCTCGTCACTGGAGGCAGACTGTGGACTTGAGGCAGTTGAGTCTTCTGGCCTGTATCTTGAGCCCCGGTCTGCTGCGACAAAAGCCGGGGTGATCTCCTTGCGATGTCTTCGCTCGAGCCTCTTGTGGGCTTCCCGCCACAACTTAGGAAAGGCCGGGCAGTCCCGGCCAATAAGGACAGGCACGGGAAGGGCCTTGACAACCCCCACTCGCACATTGAACGTGCCCTTGGTAGTAGTGAGCCTCACCTCGGTGGTCGGATATTCGTGGGTGTCCCCATGGACGCAGACAACTGGTACTTTTTCTCCTCGCTCCAGGTTGGGGGCCTCCAGGACCCACTCCTGAACCAGGGTCCTCGTGCTTCCTGAATCCAACAGGGCTTCCACATCCCGGCAGTTGACAGTGACTGGACACATAGGCCGTGGGCTTTCACTTTCCCCCAGGAGGGCTGCAAACTGGGAGGGGGTGCTGCCAGAAGACTCTGCGGTAGGCATGGGCACGTCAGACTTTCCACACTGCCACGAGATATGTCCTACCTCTCCGCAGCGGTAACACCGACGAGCCTCAGGAGCCAGGGCGCTTTTTGACGGCTCTAGTGTAGGCAGTCCTCGTCCCGGGTCTATTGGAGGGGCCCGATCACGATTGGAGCTGCTGGTTCGCTGGGGAGTTGAGGCAGCAGGCTTACTACGGGGCTGTCGAAGCATGTCCGCAGCAGCGTGAAATTGTTCGACCGCCTCAGTTAGCTCTAGGGTCGTTGTGAATTTCTGCTGACTAACTGCCTTCTTGGCGTCGAACGGCAGGGCTCGTAAGTAGCGGTCAATCACCAGAGTCTCTACCATTTCTGCTGGGGTCTTTTTGTCAGGCTCCAACCACTTCTTGGTTATTCTAATCAACTCGTGCATCTGGGAGCGGGGGTTGAGCCCATTTTGAAAGGTCCAGCTATGAAACCGCTGGGCCATGCCAAACCTTGTAAGGCCATGGCGGCTCAATATTTCGGCCTTTAGCTGGTCATAATCTTGTGCACTTTCTGGCTCTAAATCTCGATAGGCGTTCAGTGCCTCCCCCGAGAGAAAAGGGGCTAATAGGTTACCCCACTGGGGTTTCGGCCATCGCTCTTGAACAGCAGTGGATTCAAAAGCATGGAGGTAGGCCTCCACATCATCAGACACTGACATTTTGGGAATGAATTCACTTGCCTTGGGTTTAGCTCGGGCCAATTGGTGAAGCTCTTGCTCTTTAAGCTGGTTGGCCCTCATTTGCTGTTGAAGCAAGGCCACCTGGGTTTCTTGTTGTGCCTTCTGGGCCTCCAAGAGCATCTGCATTAACCGCTCCATTCCGCTGGGCTGTTGGTTGGTGTGAAGCTGGGAGAAAAGCTGGGATAACTCGTCTATGGCGTCCGTCTCTGTAGTCTGGTCCTAGGCCCACATGCCCTCATTCTCCACCATCTGTGACCGCACACGAGTTAGGCCTGGCCAGGAAGCAGCTTGAGACGCCAAGGTGTCCAACCAAACAGTTCTTTAATCAGCAAAACCAGCGGGTTTCCCCAAAAGAAAAAGGCCCAAATGTGGCACAAACAGTAACAAAGCAAACAATCAACTAAAATGTCTCAAAAATGGCAACCTAGGTCTGTTCTCATCAAAATACTCAAAATGTCTTACAAGTGGCAACTTAGGTCTGTTCTCAAAATACTTTCTTCCAAGTCTCTCTGTCAATCTCCTTACGCCTTCCCCTTTGCTTCATCTGGTCGTCTTTTATCTTGTCCTCCAGGCCAGCTGCAATTAGGTGGCTTAAGCAGCCACACCTGGCTGCGTTGTGCGGCATGCTGGGAATTGTAGTCTTTAGGCTGGTGGCCATTTTGACTTGATTCTTCTGCTCTGGAAAAGGAATGTAACGGCCCTCCACTACCTGTCCCCGCCTGATGTCACAATATATATAGTCTTAAAATAAGCTTGTTTGTCAGAAATTCAAGAATAGATATTGTTCAAAACATTATTTGAAAGCAAACTTGGAACAAGGATGGACTTTTACGGAAAGTGAAACTATCCTTTGGGATAAAAGACTGAATTGCAAAGGGCAATACCACTTTTGGTATTGACCGCAAACCTTCTGTTGTAGAGCATCCTATATAAAAGCTAATTCTTGTGTTGGAATGTTTGAAAGCTTACTGAATTGTGGTTATTTCATTGTTGAAAATTACTCATTTTTTTGTTGTTAATAGTATGCATACTTTTGGTGGGAGTGTAAATAACCAAAGCCTAATTTCTGTCTCCCGAGCATATTTTATTTTGTAATTCACCATAACTTCCTGTTACGCTTTTATTTTGGTGTATTTCTTGTTCCGTGTGTTTTGCAATGTTGTAACTTGAAGGCGGGCCAAAATGAGTGACGGCTAACTGTGACAGTTTTGATCTAGTCTCGTGGCCCCTCTGGAAGAGGCAAAGCTCTTATGGTGATCCTTTTATTTTCTAAGGTGATCGGTTGGTTTGATTAACTAGATTATATCAGTTCTAAAATTAGATATTAATTTATACTGTAGCGCTTGCAAAGATTGGCATTATTAGCACAGGAGTCTAGCTCTCTTTTCACCATTAATGGAAGCGCCGCGTTGCCGTTTCGAACGCACCAATAGGAGTGTCGCGCTGACACATTACAGTGGCGCGGACAGTTGTCCGAGTCGCGCTGCCGTATCGAACGCGACAATAGGAGCGTCGCATCGCTGTATCGAACACACCATTACTGTGGCGCACAGTAGTAGTGACGCAACATTACGTTTATGTTGAATTTTATTTTGTGCGCTGCATAGATTTTCTTGTGCGCAGAGTATGTTCAAGCAGTGCGCGATTGCGCACGCGCACAGCTGAGAGGGAACATTGCACACGGGATTCACATAATACTGGGTTTCACACCTCAAATTGCTTAATTTGTATACGCTCCACTCCTCTCAATCACATATCTGTCTGCCCCCCCCCCTCCTTTTTCACCCCTTGGTAAAAAAAAAAAAAACAGAAAATCACATTGTTTGATTTTTAAAGAATGTGTTTCCAAATTAGAGTGGAAAATAAGTATTTGGTCACCTACAAACAAGCAAGATTTCTGGCTGTCAAAGAGGTCTAACTTCTGTTAACGAGGTCTAACGAGGCTCAACTCGTTACCTGTATTAATGGCACCTGTTTTAACTCATTATCGGTATAAAAGACACCTGTCCACAAACTCAGTCAGTCACACTCCAAACTCCACTATGGCCAAGACCAAAGAGCTGTCGAAGGACACCAGAGACAAAATTGTAGACCTGCGACTTCCGGTGGAGAGGAGAATGGAGTAGGTCGTAGGCGTTGAACGCTCCCGCTCCGAACTGACATTTCAACTACCTTTTCACAACCCATGCCTGCTCAAACACTGAGTAATCAGCAGTGGTCACTTTCTGACGTACCTGATGGCATCTGGGACCAGACAAGCGAGGGAAAAAGACACGAGGAAGGAGGACCCATCCACCGCTAGCCACATTAGCATGTCGGCGTTGACTAGCTTGCTGGAAGACCATAGACAATCCATTGCGGCCGCGATGTCGGCAGAACTCAAGTCCGCATTTTCCTCCCTCGACGCCAAACTAGACTCCCTACAGTTAACCGTGAATGACTTTGGCGAGCGAATCACTATCCTGGAGAGCAATTTTGGCCTAGCCGAAGAACGCATCCACACTCTGGAAGTTTCATGCGCCTCGCTAGCCGACACTTGCATAAAACTTAAAGCCCGGAACGCAGACTTGGAGGCACGAAGCAGGCGAAACAACATCCGGATCATCGGTCTGCCAGAATCAGTGGAAGGTCCAAAACCCACGGAGTTCTTCGCACAAGCCCTGAAGGAGATTTTCGGGGTACAGCTGCTCCCGTCCTCGCCGGAATTGGACCGGGCTCACCGCACCTTCGCTCCAATGCCGAAACAAGGGGACAGACCGAGACCCGTGATCGTGAGCTTCCTTCGATATCAGACTAAGGAGCTGATCGTTCGAGAAGCCCGGCGACGGAGGAACACGTTGAGGTATCGTGACTCGCCGATTCGGATTTATGAAGACTATTCGCCCGACGTCTTGGTGCAACGTTCGGCCTATCGAGAAATAATGGCGAAACTGTACGACTTGGGCCTCAGGCCAGCTCTACTCTACCCGGCGAAGCTACAAATCGTCAAGAAAGACGGTAATAGACGGCGATTTTCCTCCCTCGAAGAGGCTACTGCCTTCCTGAAATCCTTGACCTCTGTTTAAATATATTTGTTTCCCTCGTTTTCGGACTGGATGGCCTTTGCTAGGCTTGGACTGCTAGAGTGGTATGCTTTCAAGATAGCACCCTGTTAACATTGGGGTTAACTATTTTTCTTCTATTTTTTACTCTAACACACAGCGGGAAATAACTATAGAGAGTGATTTTTTTTTTCCCCCCCTCGATCTCGTCTTGTGAAATTTCGTGCATGGTACAACTTTTTTGGACTGGTTCTCGTTTCCTTGCTCGATCCTTGCTGTTTACTTTAAGATTTAATATATTTTTTTATTATTATCCCCCCCCCCCTCTCCTTTTAAAAAGACGAGGGGACAGGAAGGGTAAGAAGAAGAGGAGGGAAAGGAGAAAAAAAAAAAAAATTAAAAAGAAAAATAAAATAAATAAATAAAAA
Organism: Corythoichthys intestinalis; assembly: GCF_030265065.1. Lineage (NCBI taxonomy): Eukaryota > Metazoa > Chordata > Actinopteri > Syngnathiformes > Syngnathidae > Corythoichthys > Corythoichthys intestinalis. The sequence goes on from NW_026651597.1 coordinate 94,036, forward strand.
TCATTTTTGACAAAACTATTACTGAGGGAGGGCACCATGTTGAGAACCAGGGTTAACCTTACGTCCGGCGGGAGCGTTATTGGTATGGGAACTAATGAGTACAGTAGAAACTGGAGGCTATATAGATGTATGTTTGATGTTTGGTGTTGCAGTAATTTTTTTATTTTTTATTTTTGTTTCATTTCGGTTTTGTCTTGTTTTGGGTTTTTCTTTCATTAGTTTTGTGTGCCCCCCCTCCCCTCCCCACCTGTGCAGGGCAATGTGGCTTTGTTTATTTCAATAACTTATTAATATGTCCATCATTCCTACATATAAAAGTAAGGGCTGCAGGTTTGTGTCTTGGAATGTTAGAGGCATTAATGATACCATAAAAAGGGGCAAAGTTCTCTCACACTTAAAACAGCTAAGTGGAGATATTTATTTTATTCAAGAAACTCATCTTAAAGCATCTGAAGTTTCCCGTCTTAAGAAACCATGGATGAAGTACGTGTATCACTCAAAGTTTTCGGCGAGGTCAAGAGGTACAGCCATTATTATTGGTAAAAATATTCCCTTTGAGCCCAAAAAGTTAACCGAAGATCCAAATGGTCGATTTGTTGCAGTATCTGGCAGGCTATTTGACATCCCGGTAGTTTTGGTGAGTGTCTATGCACCAGTATGGGACGATGCCCAGTTCATAATACGTCTGTTTTCCTCCTTGCCCGATATAGAGTTTTGCTACCCTATTATAGGTGGTGATTTTAACCTTATTCAGGATCCGATTTTGGATAGGTCTTCATCCAGACCCCTCACTCTATCTAAATCTGCTACTACATTAAAAGCGTTTGCAGATCAGCTTGGACTCAGTGACCCCTGGAGACATCTTAACCAATCTGACAAAGTTTTTTCATTTTTTTCCCACGTCCATCACACTTACTCTAGAATTGACTTTTTCTTAATGGACAACAGATTGTTGGACTGGGTAAACCTGAGCAACTATCACAGTATAGTTGTTTCAGATCACGCACCGCTTTCACTGGATATACATTTTCCAAATTACACACCTCCATGTACGCAATGGAAACTTTCCTATTTTCTATTAAATAACTCACAATTCAAACAATTTTTTCAGCAAGAAATTACAACTTTTTTTGACATTAATGATACTCCTGAGGTCTCCAGAGGCAATCTATGGGAAGCCTGCAAGGCGTATTTGAGGGGACAAGCGATTTCATTTGCATCCTATCAGAAGAAGACCGACACAGCTAGGATGACTTGGCTTGCTAATCAGATACTAAAAATTGACGCACAATATTCTGTTGCCCCCACTAATGTTCTTTATGATGAACGTCTTAAATTGCAAGCTGAGTATGATTTACTGTCAACAGCAAAGGTTGAAATTAAATTGTTACACTCTAGACAGCGTTATTTCGAACAGGGCGATAAGGCAGGTAAACTCCTTGCTCATCAAGCTAGATCAGTTGCCCTTTCAAAACTGATACCAAGAATAAAATCAATCTCTGGGTCAATAGTGTCAGATCCCAATCTCGTGAACAAAACTTTTGAAAATTTTTATATAGATCTGTATACGTCTGACCACTCACCGGAGGTCTGGGATGGGGATAACCCGCTGGAGAGGCTTACTTACCCTAGAATGAATGCTGAGTTGGTTGGCGGAATGGGCGGGCCGATTTTACTACTGGAAGTACAAGATGCACTTAGCCAACTACAGAAGGGGAAATCCCCTGGCCCAGATGGATTTGGGGTGGAATTCTACAAAACCTACTCAGATGTAATTTGTCCACAACTGGTCAAGGTCTACAACGACGCCTTTTTTACTGGTAAACTACCCTCGACTTTCTATGAGGCAAACATTTCCCTTCTATTAAAAAAGGGAAAAGACCCAGTTGAGTGTGGTAGCTATAGGCCCATAAGCCTTTTAAACGTGGATCAGAAGATACTCGCTAAGGTCCTAGCAACGCGTCTACAGCAAGCCCTCCCTACTCTCATCGCTGCTGACCAGACAGGGTTCATGGCCGGCCGAGACTCGTCGTTTAATACAAGGAGACTTATTAACATTATTGGCTCTCCTGGTTCTGAGGTACCTGAAGTTGTGATATCATTGGATGCTGAAAAAGCATTTGACAGGGTTGAATGGAAGTATTTGTTTTATATTTTAGCAAAGTTTGGTTTTAGTGATGATTTTATTAAATGGATCAAAATGCTTTATCAGTGTCCAACTGCTCAGGTCCTTACAAACGGGGTACGGTCAGCTTCATTCCCTCTTCATCGGGGCACCAGGCAGGGTTGCCCCCTTTCTCCCCTCCTTTTTACTCTGGCAGTGGAACCACTGGCTATGTGGTTTCGTGAAGAAGCACGAGTAATGGGCATCACGAGGAATGATGTCACCCATAAATTATCTCTTTATGCGGATGATTTGTTACTATATTTGTCAAACCCAGTTTCTTCCATCCCGATCGTCATTGACATTTTAACACAGTTTGGCAAATATTCCGGATACAAATTAAACTTTGGAAAAAGTGAACTTCTGCCAATTAACACCCTATCAAGAATGATACCAGCATCCTCTTTTCCATTCAAAGTTACAGCTGAGGGGTTTCGATACCTGGGTGTTTTCATCCCTGCTTCCTTTGCTGACCTTTTCAAGAGTAATTTTCATCCATTAATTGATAAATGCAAGCTCGACATGACACGCTGGTCACTGCTTCCACTGTCGCTGACTGGCAGAGTTAATTTGGTTAAAATGGTTTTACTCCCTAAATTTCTCTACCTGTTTCAACACATCCCGATTTTTTTAAGGAAATCCTTTTTTCACAATCTAGACAAATTAATCTCTGCTTTCTTATGGCCAGATAAGCGCCCCCGGATCAATAAAACAATTATGCGGTTGCCCAAGAACCAGGGAGGCCTCGCTCTTCCGAATTTCATTCTTTATTACTGGGCATGTAATATTGTCAAAATAAATAATTGGCTACTGGGAGACATAGACCTCTGCCCTTCATGGGCTAGGCTTGAGTTAAGATCCTCCAGGTTGTCACTGAAGTCTCTTCTTACTGCAAAGCTTCCTCTAAAGACTGCCCATCTCTCCCAAAACCTTGTTGCCATAAATTCATTAAAAATTTGGATTCAGTTTCGTAAAAACTATGGCTTAGCGGGTCCTTCAATTCTTGCACCAATAGCAAAAAATCATTTATTTCCTCCATCTAACTTCGACTCCACCTTCGTAACCTGGCACAATAGAGGCCTGAAAAATATTCAGGACCTATACCTTGATGGGCGCCTAATGAATTTCGAAGAGCTATCGAAGAAATTCAGTCTACCTCAATCCCATTTCTACCGGTTTTTACAAATTAGGCACTTCATTCAATCTACTTATCCAAATTTTCCCAATCGGCCACCAACCTCCTTGATTGATTCCGTGCTCAACCTAGACCATGCCCATAAACAAACCATTTCATCCATCTATAATTTCTCAGCTTGTCAGAGCCCCTTATATTCTCACTCCTTAAAACACAAGTGGGAGAACGAGATTGGGACTGAAATATCGGACAGTCGCTGGAAGCAGATTTGTAAGCTGGTCCACTCCTCCTCCATTTGTGCCAGACATGGTCTATTGCAATGCAAAATCGTTTTTAGAGTACATTACACCAATGCTCGACTTGCAAAAATTTACCCCACTATCATTGATAGCTGCAATAGATGTAAACAATCACCCGCTGATCACACACATATGTTTTGGTCTTGTCCTAACCTCACTAATTTTTGGCGGCAGATCTTCAACACACTGGAAACCGTATCTGGCACAGATCTGGGGGAGGACCCATGCATAGCACTTTTTGGTTGCCCTCCTCCATTACCCGTTTTATCAGCACCTGACCTGCACCAGGCTGGGAAGACTGAATCTGCAATAGGTAAAACGCTTGGTGTAAAGAAATCAACTGTGGGAGCAATTATAAGAAAATGGAAGACATACAAGACCACTGATAATCTCCCTCGATCTGGGGCTCCATGCAAGATCTCACCCCGTGGCGTCAAAATGATAACAAGAACGGTGAGGAAAAATCCCAGACCTAGTGAATGACCTACAGATAGCTGGGAGCACAGTAACAAAGGCTACTATTAGTAACACAATGCGCCGCCAGGGACTCAAATCCTGCACAGCCAGATGTGTCCCCCTACTGAAGCCAGTACACGTCCAGGCCCGTCTGCGGTCCGCTAGAGAGCATTTGGATGATCCAGAAGAGGACTGGGAGAATGTGTTATGGTCAGATGAAACCAAAATAGAACTTTTTGGTAGAAACACAGGTTCTCGTGTTTGGAGGAGAAAGAATACTGAACTGCATCCGAAGAACACCATACCCACTGTGACGCATGGGGGTGGAAACATCATGCTTTGGGGCTGTTTTTCTGCAAAGGGACCAGGACGACTGATCTGTGTAAAGGAAAGAATGAATGGGGCCATGTATCGAGAGATTTTGAGTGAAAATCTCCTTCCATCAGCAAGGGCATTGAAGATGAGACGTGGCTGGGTCTTTCAGCATGACAATCCCAAACACACAGCGAGGGCAACAAAGGAGTGGCTTCGTAAGAAGCATTTCAAAGTCCTGGAGTCGCCTAGCCAGTCTTCAGATCTCAACCCCATACAAAAATCTGTGGAGGGAGTTGAAAGTCCGTGTTGCCCAACGACAGCCCCAAAACATCACTGCTCTTGAGGAGATCTGCATGGAGGAATGGGCCAAAATACCAGCAACAGTGTGTGAAAAGCTTGTGAAGAGTTACAGAAAACGTTTGGTCTCAGTTATTGCCAACAAAGGGTACATAAAAAGTGTTGAGATGAACTTTTGGTATTGACAAAATACTTATTTTCCACCATTATTTGCAAAAAAATTTTTAAAAATCAAACAATGTGATTTTCTGTTTTTTTTTTTTTTTCTCAACATTCTGTCTCTTATGTTTGAGGTTTACCCATGTTGACAATTACAGGCCTCTCTAATATTTTCAAGTGGGAGAACTTGCACAATTAGTAGTTGACTAAATACTTATTTGCCCCACTGTATATGAAAGTCGAATAATGAACTTTATCACAATATGCTAATTTTTTTTTAGGAAAACCTGTATTTATACATTTGTTTGTGGCAGCTTTATGTGTCATTGTCAGCATTAGATGTCTTATCCATTTGTTTCTGTGTCACCTGCAGGTTAAAGGATCACGTGAATGACAAGACAAAACTCCCCATATTGATATTTCCAGAGGGTAAGTTTAAACATCAGCACGATGTTTTTTTTTTTTTTTTTTTTAATGGTGGTGTTATTGGATTTATGAGTGATGACAGGTTCTGCCGTGTAGTATATAACTGTAGGTAGTTATGCAGACCACACACAATTCTACTAACTCCCTTTTGGATGTTGCTGCTCTCCGGTGTCTATAGGAACCTGCATTAATAACACGTCAGTCATGATGTTTAAGAAGGGAAGTTTTGAAATAGGAGCAACAATTTACCCCGTGGCAATTAAGGTATTTCTGTAACTCCTTTTATATTCCTCTTTTAGTTTTAAGAATGCATCATCTTATCTTATTTGGATACGTGTGTGTATATAAATACATGGTATACATTAATTGCACTGCTTATTATGTTTCTCTGTAAAATTACATTTGTATCCATGCTGTACTTTTAGTATGACTTTATTTCACAGTGGCGTCATAAAACTGTCATAATTATGACATGACACTGTCATGGGCATTTTTTTTTTGTTCAGCACTTTTATAATCTATTATAGTAACAGCATAACAAAGTCAGAGACATTTTGTTATGTTATTTTCATTATAAAACATCTATTAACTCTACAGACAATGTTTTAAGTAACATTTAACTCATACAAGTGTAATTAAAAACTAAAATAAACAAAATTATTCAAACATTCAAATGACAAATGTACTCAAAACAGAAAGAACTGGAATGTCCAATATACATATCGTGGGACGCTTTTTGTAGCCATCTACCAGTCTTTGACATCTGTCTGAAAAAAGTTTGTCCCACTCCTCAACGCAGAATACTTTCAGCTGTGAGATGTTCGAGGGGTTTCTTGCATGTACAGCCCGTTTCAAGTCACCCCACAGCATCTCAATGGGATTAAGATCTGGGCTTTGACTCGGCCATTCCAGGACTCTCCATTGTGGATTTACTGCTATGTTTTGCTTCATTCTCATGTTGCAGGGTCCAGTTTCGCTTCATCTTTAACTTTTTCACAGATGATCTCACATGTTCCTCAAGCACCCTCTGATACACGATAGAATTCATGGTGGATTCTATGGTGGTGAGCTGGCCAGGTCCTGCTGTAGCAAAACATCCCCAAATCATGACACTTCCACCTCCATCCTTCACAGTTGGTATGAGGTTCTTTTCCTGGAATGCTGTATTGGATTTACGCCAAACATGTCCTCTGTTCTGGTGTCCAAATCATTCAGTTTTAGATTCATCTGTCCAAAGAACATTATTCCAGAAATCCTGGTCTTTGTCTACATTCACTCTGGCAAACTTCAGTCTGGCCTTCATGTTCTTCTTGGAGAGCAAATGTTTCCTCCTTGCACACCTCGCATGAAGGTTAAATTTGTGAAGTCTCTTTCTGATTGTAGAGGCATGCACTTTCACATCATCAGTAGCAAGAGCCTGCTCTAGATCCCGTGGTGACATTTTAGGCTTTTTGGAGACTTCTTTTAGCATCTTGCGGTCTGTTCTCGGGATGAACTTGCCTGGACGGCCAGACCTGGGCATGTTGGCAGTTGCTTTGAATGTCCTCCACTTGTAGACTATTTTCTGGACAGTCGAATGGCTGATTTTATATTCTTTTGAAATCCCTTATCAGACTCAAAAGCGTCTACAATCTTCTTTGCCTTGCCTTGCCTTCTGAAGACAGCTACTTTGATCTCACCATGGTGTTTTCTCTCACTTATATAGTCAGGGGCACATTAAACTAAATGTGAGGTTTAAATAAGGCAAGCCTCCTTCAAAACCCTGGGTAATGATGTTCTAATCATGTGCAGCTGATGTGATATCCCTATGTGTGATTTTAGTCATTTTAAGTGGGATTGAATGTGGGGGTGTTCTAATTCATTCCTCAACAGAAATTGCATCTATTTAAAATTACATTTTACATAAAGTTATAAAAAAATCTTTTTTTCCGTTTTAATTGTTCTATATGAATTTCTTAAGATTGTTAAAATTGATATTTAATATTCATATGACCAAATATGTTACAAAACACACAGGCTTCCATATAGGGTGTCCTAATTTTTTCACATGGCTGTATGTTGAAGCGTTTCCTTCAAGAAATTAGCTACATTTCTCACTCTGAATTCACCTATGTGTACAGTATGTGACATTTTAATGACATTAGAAAAAACTTCTGTGTCACCAGAATTAATATAGCACCTAAAACAAGCAAAAACAGCAGTACCAGATTCTTTTTTGTGTATTCACATAAGGGCTGCAAGTTATTGGGAAAAAATGACATTGCGACTTTTTAGAGGTATGCAATATATATTGTGATATCATAACTAGAATAATTTTCAGCAGATGTCTTGAATAGCTCTGTTTGGAAAGACTTTGGTTGACTCACCATGACCACTTTATACCCGGCTTACGAACGAGTTCTGTTCCTACACTCGCGACGTAACCCGAATTTCCGTGTAAGTTGGAATTAACCCGTTAAGCACCCCTACAAAAAAGCTATCGAAAAAGGCCAAAAGTATCGTATTTGGTTTAATGATAGATACACTGCTCACTGGTGGCAGCGTTGGGTCTAGCTGGACTGTATGACTGACGACCAGACTCGTCTGACATGGATAAAGTACAGCTGCGCTCTGGTTTGGCCCACATAAGGCTGTTAGTTGTTCAGTCGTTTTGAACATCAATGTACATATGTGTGTTACAGCTTTACAAATGGTCAAAGGTGAAGGATGTCAAAAGCTTCAAAAAGCACAATTGCCCTATTTGCTGTCTGTAAAGCTGAACAACCTCACGCTTATTGAGGACAGAACACGTCATATTTATAGAGTATAAAATGCATTGCATTTGCATGAAAAAATGCATAGTGGAACGAAATTCATTTTCTAAGCACTTTTTCCATGGTCTCAATTAGGAATGGGAATCGAAATCCGATTCCATTCCGAACCGGTTCCTAGTGTTTCGAGGCCTTGACATCCCAATGAAAAAGCCTTAACAATCCCTTTAACGATTCCTAAAGACGCATATTGCGTCGTGACGTGTCTTGTTGTCCAGACGCATCAAACTAGCATGGCGCCAAGAACCACTCGCTCCAAAGTTTGGCTACACTTCACCAGGAAAGAGGGTGAAAATAAAAGGTTACGATGGTTTAGCACGAGCGTTGCAGCCGTAAACATAACAATGACAGCACGTAGGTTCAAACGCTCGAAAGTGTGTCTTCACTTCACGAAGAAAAATTTCAACAAAGCGACTTGCAGTCATTGCAAGGTGGAGATAACTGCGTCGGGAGGGAATACGACAGTACTGTCCTCACCGAGACGCAAGTCTCAGTCCTTGCTATACAGCGGGCTAAACTCCCAAATGACAATGCAGAAGACGTTGGTATAATATGCTGACTTTATTCAGCCGTCGTTATGACACCATCACTTGAAGAGTGAAACTAAAAATAGAAATGAAACAAATCAATTTCCTCCCCAAGAACAAACAGGTTTGCATCAACGTAAATCAGCGATGATTAGCTGCTAATACAATAATAACACAAATGGTTAGCATGCATTCGCTAGCATTAGCACATGGTTCAAACCACTACACAACTGGATTTAAGATCACGAGTGGAAACAAACAACAACAACACAAAAGATGATACATACAGGCGTTGCCTCTAGATATTTTACAAACATTAACAAAGAACGTAGGCTTGTAGCAGTGTTTTCCTCTCTCACTAACTCGCTCACTCGCTTGGATGCGGCACTTCTTCTTTGCGTGTCAGCGCCCTCTTCTTCACATGAGAGCGTTCTTCTTTGCGTGAGGAAGCGCAAGGGCGCCCCCACTTGAGCGTGAAAGCACCATAAAAACTACATGCATTTCAATATAATGGTAAATAATACACTTTAACACATGGGTCCCCAAACTATCCGGCCCGCCTCCACATTTTGTCCGGCCCCCTGAACAATACCAGAGAGCATTTTGATTTTTTTTTTTTTTTTTTTGTTCCTCAATAGTGTTATTTATTTCCTGGCATTTTTCCATGGGGAACTTAGAAAGGGTTATTATCTATTTAATTAATAGTGTTATTATTATTTATTACTATTATATTATATTAATATTTTTATTTTATTTACTTTTGTTCCGTGAAGGTTCCAGAAAGGGTTATTTGATTGTGGCTTTCTGAAAAACAAATAATTTTTTACATTTAGGCACTCCTGCAATCGTCACACTTTTTCTGTTACAAACTGACCCCGGCCCCTCATCAGAGAAGGGAAAGGTTATGTGGCCCTCACAGGAAAAAGTTTGGGGACCCCTGCTTTAACACATATTGCAAAAGGCAGAACAACGACCTATATGCCAATATATACCAATATTTTTTATTTCTATTAGACAAATGTTTCAGTAAAATGTTACACATTCTTGTGCATTTGCCACTTATTGCCACAGTTAACATTGAGGCTTTGGGCCTCTTTTGACCTCGTTGTGAGTTTGTAAGGTTGTGACTTCTGATTAAACAAACTCGATGCCAATCAAAATGTTTGTTCTTCTTTTTCACCAAATTAGAATCGTTAAGAGAATCGATAAAGAATAGAATCGTTAAGCAATATCGATAATGGAATAGGAATCGTAAAAATCGTATCAATTCCCATCCCTAGTCTCAATACAGCATATAGATTGATAATTACTCCAAAAAGTACTCTCTCTCACCCAAAATTCATCTTGATGAATTCAAGCTCTACTGTGACCTGAATGAGCACAATATATACTGTATATATTTTTTTTAATAAACTTTTTTTATTGATCCCATGCTGTAAAAGCAAGTGAGGTAACGACATTTTTTACATATCAAACAAAAACAAACAAACAAAAAAAAAACAACAATAAAAACAAACAAACAACAAAAGAAACATTCAGCCAAAAGAATAAAAAAAACCTTCCCCCCCAATACCCACGGTACATATTGTATCTCCAAAAACATTTTAATATTATTTAAAAGTATAGTTTGATCCCTTTAAAGGGGAAAAAGGCACTGATCAAGAAAAAATACATACATACCGTAATTTCCCGAATATAACGCACTTTTTTCCCCCAAAATCAACTTGTAAAATCATGGTGCACATTATACACGGGTACAGGGATGTAGACAGAAATATATATATATATATATATATATATATATATATATATATATATATGTATAAACCAGGTTGTGTTGAAGAAATGTATGCGGCGATCCGTTGCCGACCATTACGGTACGTGACGTCACCATTTTGTTTCGGTAATACTTTACTCTGGTCGGTCGAATGATTTCGTCTGTGTTAAATTTTGCTTTTTTCACTTTTCATAAAGCACAGAATTTAGTTTCTTGAACTCATCTGAGTCAACGTTTATTGGAGCTCCGCAACTCGGACCATAATAAACGTAACACAACACAGACTTCCTGTGTCCGTCAACTATATCTGTCCCTCGGGAAACTCAAATCCAAATAAGAATTGTTCCTATTGGTACATTCTCGTCTACAGCAATGCGTTCTTTCCGATTTTCGGCTTAAATTCTCACTTTTATTTTACCTTATCAATCCATGGAAGAAACATTTATTCATCATAATGAAACGAGCAAGTTATACAGCAGCCTTTAAAAGACAAGTCACATCTGTTTTGTTTTCTCCTGGATTCTGGTAGGTTGAAGAAGTTATCAGATCATATTATTACCGTACATATTGTCAGTTTACGGTAATGTTTGGAACTACCAATGTGCTATGCTTGTGCTGTGTTTCACCAGTCAGTAAAATTACATTTCTGTATCTGTGCACGAGCTCTGTTTTCTTGTATTCTTCTATTTATTGGTGCTAAAATTAGGGTGCGCGTTATACACGCGTACAATAATTTTCCCTAGATTTTACAAGTAAATTTGGGGTGCGCATTATACACGGGTGCGCCTTATATTCGGGAAATGACGGTGTGTGTGTATATTTATATATTAGGGCTGTCAAACAATTACAATTTTTAATCGAGTTGATCACTGCTTAAAAATTTATTAATCGCAATTAATCGCAATTCAAACCATCTATAAAATATGCCATATTTTTCTGTAAATCATATATATATTCTGTAAAATAAATTGTTGGAATGGAAAGATAAGACACAAGATGGATATATACATTCAACATACGGTACATAAGGACTGTAGTGGGCATTTCACTCTACTGTCATTTAAATCTGTCTATGCTGTCCTCACTCCGAAGCGTCTACTTTTTCCAAAGCTAGACAGCTAATGAACGACGCCTTGATAATCAGACTTCTTCCTTTTTCATCTGATTTATTAATAAAATGGCCTCAAACAAGTGTCCTCTTTAGACCATCGTAAAACTACAAAAAAAAGTACACAAGCATTGCATTAGCAACAAGGTTAGCTTAGCACGCTATACAGGTTCACTAGACATAAACAAAAAGCGTCTGATACAAAAAATATAACATTTCGCTTACTAACATAATATGTACATTCTTTACAACAACCATACTTACGGACAAATCTTGTCCAAGGATCATATAAGCACAACATTACAACGTAGGCGTCAGCCCGAGACGTCGTGCAGCCATATTGAACTTGCAAGAAAACAATAAACCATGTCGCAAAGCGACCACAAGAGTTCGCTGTTAGACAGCACAAAAAGCCTTGCTGTAAAACTTACCAAAAGGCAGAATACTGTCTGAGCGGGACATGTGCGTTAATTTCGTCAAATATTTTAACGTGATTAATTTAAAAAATTAGCCGCCCGTTAACGCGATAATTTTGACAGCCCTAATATATATATATATATATATATATATATATATATATATTTATATATATATATATAATTAGGGCTGTCAACGCATGCACTGAATGACCAGCTCGCATATTGCCTTAAACAGATTACAATGAGGCCGTTTATGGACATTAAGAGTGAAGAGAATGCCACCGGCCGCTTGGGGGCAGCGCCGTTCCATACAAATGTTATTTCTTCTAAACGTGGGAGAATTAGTAGTTGTGAGATGTTTATACTGTATGCACAATGCAATGCAAATTGCTATTTGTGCTCCACACATCTTTCGGTAAGTTTTCTTTCTTTTAGTGGCAATTATGTGTCTTGTGTGTTGTATTTTGGGTAAGATATGTACAGAGATATATATTTTATAAAGGCGAGTGGACACAGGCGTTCTTTGGACCGCGCCGTTTATTGACCCTTCTCCTTCACAACAAACATAAGTATCGTTTAATAAAAGCACAACAAAAATAATATTCCTATCTCTCTCATAAAAAATAATGTTCACAAAAAGAAAAGCACTTCAGTCTATAGTAATAATGAGGCCCTATTCTCACAGTTAAACAACAATGCAAAATGAACTGGCATTCCATATCAAAATAGCTATGCAAAATACACGTAAAACTTACTCAGACTTTGGTCACTCTATTCTTATTATTGTTATTTTTATTCTTCTTATTATTATTATATTAACTCTATTTTTGATTGAAAATTTTACAAATTTTATTAAAATGAAAACATGAAGAGGGGTTTTAATATGAAATTACTATAATTTGTAACTATAACATTTGTCTTTTAAAAAACTACAAGTCTTTCTATCTGTGGATCACTTAAACAGAAAGAATGTTAATAATGCCATTTGTGGATTTATTGTTACAATAAACAAATACAGTACTTATGTACAGTATGTTGTATGTATATATTCGTCTTGTGTCTTATCTTTCCATTCCAACAATAATTTACAGAAAAATATGGCATATTTTATAGATGGTTTGAATTGCGATTAATTAATTTTTAAGCTGTAATTAACTCGATAAAATTTTTTAATCGTTTGACACCCCTAACATATATATATATATATATATATATATATATATATATATATATATATATATATATATATATATATATATATATATATACACAGGGGTGCACATATTTTTTTTGCCCAGGTTCTCAGAGGAGGACCTGGAGATGTGACTTGGTCCTCATTGAGCTTGAGAGCCGACCCGCCTGATGCGATAAAATTATGACAAGCTTTACTTAGAGCCAATTACCTTTAATTAATTATGTTAACAATTAATGCTTGATTATCAAGTGGCACTACAAAATTGCCATGACTTTGAAGTGAAATGTAAAGAAATAAACATAAAAGCACTAATTCAAAATAAAGGGCATTCATATGCGGCTCCCACATTAACTCCAAGCCTTTGTAAAAGTGGGATGTCCTCCTCATAAGAGCTCATTGAACGTGCATGTTTAGCTTTGTGAAATGCGAGCAAAAACACGTTTGTCAGTGCATGGTGCTGTTCTTCAATAAGTTTTTTCCGCCACTTGTCCACAGGGCGAGTCTGGCATCGATAGTTTGCTTAATGCCACATGCTCTGTTTTTTTTGGTGCGTTTCAAAGTTTGGATGGCTAAAATTCTTTGACCCTACATAAAATGCCCTGCTCTTATTAACGACATTGGGATTCTCACGGCAAATGTTGCACTACATTTCCGTGCGAGCATCATTTGCTTCTAGCCATGGTACCTCCTGCAGCCACTTTTCAGCAAAAGTCCTTTTTTCCGGTAGCTCTGGTGACGTCTCTGTCGTCTGTCTGTCTTTTGACGGGGGTGGGAGAACACGTAAATAATTACTCAGTGGGGCCTGCCTCTTTGACATTTTGAGAAGTGATTTTCTCGTGTCCGCCGCAATCGGAGAGGTCAGCCATCGGTACGTAAAAACGTATGGAAGCCGTTGAGGGCCAGCGCGTTTGTCTACGTCCAGTACACATGCGCGCATGCGGACCACTTATGTGCACCCCTGTATATATATAAATATGTATATGTGTATATTGTGTTGTTTTTTTTTTCCCCAGGCAAACAATCTACAAAGATGACACTCTGTGCTTCTGACATGATAAAAAAAAAAAAAAACATTCTCATGCAAGGTCATGCACGTGCACATCATCGGTTGAAGCCTGCTCACATCGATCATAAGTGGAGGAGACTGCATCAATTAATTTGGCTGGCCTGGCTTTGGTATAATAAGCTCTGTATAGACTCCTACACTGAGTAAAACAGGGTTTAGCACAGATTGAAGATTTGTGTGTCGTACAAAAAGTTTCTCTCCAGACCTTTTCAGATGTACTCATTTCCAAACCCGACTTCCAAACCGCTTTAAGGGTGTTTAAAGTGGAATCAGAGTTGAATCTAAACAGAAGCAGCAGGGAGTGCTGGGAAACCAAAGTGAGCGAACATAAGACATCTGTAAAAAAAAAAAAAAAAAAAAAAGACATTTAGGGAATGAAAACTTTTTAGCTAGTTGTTGAAATGAAGCAACGGTTGAATTCAGATATACTCAGGGGTGAAAGTGGGCGGGAACGGTCAGGAACGTAGTTCTGGTATAAGATTCAGGGTCGGAACGCTGTTCCGGTACACGGTGCTTTGATTCCGAAAATATGACGGCAACTGTCAAAACGCTATTTAAAAAAAAAAAAAATTAAATACAAAGCTGCCACACATGCATTTCATCTCCAAGCAGAAAACAATAATGGGAGGCTATCAGTATTCTCACAGCGAAGCCAATATGTCAAGTTCTTAATGTTAGCTGGCCAATAATAATACAAAATGTTTGGGAGAGCCATTCCACCTCATTCTTTGGGTCTTTGTAGTGTTTGATAGCGCAATATGGGTTTCTTTTTATTCCATATAAAATCCGTAATCCCATATAATATAATATAATATAATATAATATAATATAATATAATATATATATGTATATATAATAGTCCACCGATTGGAAAAAATCTGAATACACTGGCACGTATACAGAAAACGAGGGGGATTGTTCAATTTAACTGAATTTATCCCAGCCGGAACAGATAGATTAAGCAAAGGCCATCTTTTGAAGTCTTGTTTGAGCTGTACAAGCAGCGATTTTATATTCATCTTATTAAGGTTGCTCAATGTGTCCGCCACATAAACTCCCAAGATAAACAAAACCTGATTTAGTTACTTTAAATAGAATTTTATTTCTAATGTGTATACCTTGACTAGCTGATTTAAAGAAAATATTTCACTCTTCCCCAAATTCAGTTTATAACCTGAAAGTTTACTAAAATCACCTAATTCAATGAGTGCTGCAGGAATGGAACGAGATAAGTCAGACAAAAACAACAAGATCGTCCGCTTAAAGTCCTCATGAGCATTGATGAATGCTTATGACAGATGTCATTAAGTATCATCCGGCAAATTTTGTCAATTGATGTCCAGTCCAGATCTTTTACATCCATTCAAATGTGAGATAATTTGCTCAATCACATTTAGTGATATCTGCGATAAGCAATTATTAATGCTCATGATGGTGTCATGTCATAATTACTGTATGATGGTCTTATGATGCCGCTGTTAAATAAAGTGTTACCTTATTTTCTCATGCGATTAATCACGATTTTAATGTGTAATCATTTCCCAGCTATATATATATTTTTTCTCATCCATTTGCCTCAGTATGACCCCAAGTTTGGGGACGCCTTTTGGAACAGTTCCAAGTACAGCATGGTCAACTACCTTCTGAGAATGATGACAAGCTGGGCCCTGGTCTGCAATGTCTGGTATCTCCCCGCCATGCACCAGCAGGTCAATTCAGTCAATTCGGCGCATGTCCCACCATTGCATCGCTACTGTTTTATTACTGCACGCGTACACTTGAGACGCTCATTTCAGTCGGTCACACAGGAGGGGGAAGATGCTGTCCAGTTTGCCAACAGAGTCAAGTCAGCCATCGCTCACCAGGGCGGACTAGTGGACCTACAATGGTGAGAGTAAAGCAAATTTGGAACATATTGTAGGCCTGAGTGACTTTAAGATTGAGATTGTAGATTTAAAAAACCCAGCACCCAGTACTAATGTATTGTAATGCGGATAGACGCCGCCGTCAGTGCACTTGAAATTTCTAGAGCAAATGGTAACCAAATGAACTAGTGCTGCAGCTGTCAATTATTTCACTAATCGATTAATCTTTCAGTTAGTTCGAATAATCGCATAATCTGATTAGATACATTTAATGCATTGCAGAATTCATTTTAGGAGCTGTAAAACAAAGGTTTACTAAGATTGCACTGTCAAAAGAGCATTAAATGCAAAAACAAAATAAAATTCCCGAGTGTTGTTTCAAACTTCAGAATTGCACTTTCATTTCACAAGAGCGATAAATGCTTTTAAAATAAATCAGGCATGAAAATGGGTCAGGGGTTAAAAAGGTGAGAAGGGTGTGGAGGAAATATATTCCAGTACACTGTATTGTATACCCCAACAAAATATTGAGCTCTGTCGACCCACACTGTGTTTCAGCAGGGCCATGCAGAGACCGGTGGAGGGGTGGGTGCTCGTAGATCAAAAGGGGCACATGAACAAGTATTTAATACACCTTAAAACAACATAACTTCAATTTTAACCAGCTTTAGATAATAATTGGCTGCGACTGTGACATACTTTAATTGGGAGGGGGCAACAGTGAATAGAAATCAAAACTGTCATCCACACTTTCTGGCTGTGACTCAGTCAGTCTGCCTCTTTTCTTCCTTCAACCTCTGCATCAAAACTTCCTTCCTCAACTTGTTCATCTGAGAACAAACCACATCAGATGGTCACTGAGCCACCAACAGCACAGTTTTCTTAAAACTATTATTTCATTATTATCCATACTTAACAACTCTAGCACCTAATGATTAATAAAGTAATGACATAAAAATCTTATAGAAAAATAACATTGTAATTGTGTTTATAATTGGATTTAATACCCGACTATCCTTGCAAACTTGTTCTTACCAGGTCTGCTATTCACCCAGCTGATGAGGTATCCACTGCCTTTAGCAGCCTCATCTAACTCCTTTTTTTTATCCCTCAATCTCCCTTCCCTACGACGCATGTCTATGTAATGAAATATAAATATTTAAAAAAACAAACAGACTCCCCGGTGGCTTTTAGTTTTAAAGCTTTCTTAATTTCTTTCTCACTCAATAACGATGGAGTTAGATTTGTGTATTTATTATTCAATCAAAAAACAAAGTTATTTCTATCAAAAACAAAGTTGCTTCAATCAAAATACAGTATATACTTTTAATCCCAAAAAGTAGCTTCAATAAAAAAAAAAGTTTTTGATTGCAATAATAAATTTGAGACAAAAAAAGCATTTGAAAACTATTTTTCTTGATTGAAACAAATGTTTCCATTTAAGTAATGTTTTGCGTTTGGGCCACATTTTGGCTAGGACATTTGTGTCTTTATTATTCAATCAAATAAGTTGCTTCAAACAAAAAAATATATATAAAAAGAAAAACTTTGCACATGTGCCAATCACCGTTTACCAAAGCCTGAGAGGGTTTGAGTAGACTCACGATGAAGCTTTTAATAAAGCCAAGCATTTTCTAACTACTTTATTCTTGTTTAAAAATAATTCGGTGGGGCAGTAACATGTTTAAAACTTATCATAATTCTTACATTTTGAAGTGCTTGAAAACCATTTATAAATGGTACTTTGGTGAAAAAAGTGAAAAAACATGTCATATATATGTATCTTTTTTCCAATGTAAAATCTGAATAAATGCATTGAACACGCACAAAAAAATGGGGTGGGGGGGTGGGGGCGCTACTTCGCGGTTTTCACTTATTGCGGCGGGTTCTGGTCCCCATTAACCGCGAAGAACGAGGGATCCCTGTATTTCTGAAAAGCTTTAAGAAGCAGGACTCATTCCCACCACTCGTCGGGCCGCTGTTGTGCCGACACCGGCCGTCAGCTCAAATCCAAGCCGAAAATAACGAGTCTCCGGCGGACGACGGGAGCGATGTGAGGCGCCCCCTCCATCCGAGAGAATGCCGCTTAATTTGACTCAACAGTGTGTTTCTTCGTTTATATTACCGTTAAATACACAAGCTTGACGCCAATTTAACGGGAGCTATTTTTTTTCATGGGAGATTTGGCTAGCTCTGGCAGTGTTCAACGCAAGCTGCAACGAATGGCAGTAACTTTTTTATATCGCAAAACGTGAAAACGATTGAAACCATTACTCACCAAATTCAATCTGCTGGCAAATACAGGCAAGTGTGTATGCTGCGCTCTGGTGTGCCCCGATGTGGATAAGGCCTGCTTTTTAGCTTTGCAATGCAACCGAAGGCTCTCCGAGCACTCCATGTACACGCGTAAGGAGTGCGCGCGTTTGGAATAATGGAACGCAGCTTGGGCCGATGATTGGTTCTCGTCAGCGAAGCATCTAGAAGGATTTGCTGACTGTGTTCTTAAGTGCTCAGTTTACGTAATAAGTTAATCACATGATGATAATAATAATAATTAAATAAAACCTCCCGACCCCCCCCCCCTCGTCCCAAAAAGAATTTCTCCTCGGATCTACGCAATTCACGTAGGTCGCCCTTTTTGACTTCAAAACGGCGAATTTCGCCGAAAGGTGAGAGATTTTCATGCCTGATAAATTAATATAGACCCTACCCACCGACGTCACAAAATCACGTGCTGGCTGTATGGTTCCGCCCCCTTGTCCGTCATTTTGTGTCTGTATTATCAATGGTCTCAATTGATCGAGCAATTTATAATGCATTTCATGGAAGACCCGGTGCTTTCGGATGCCGTAAACTCACTTGATGCGTTGCATAAAAGGCGTTATGTGGAAAAGCTTCAGTTTATCCATTCGCCAGATCCATATTTGAAGCCTAAATCGATGTTTTTCGACCCGCTGTCTCCGCCGTATTTGCCTGACATCTGCCAGCTACCCTGATATGTACAACTATCTTGTCCACACAAAATCAGCCTATTCTCACGAAAGTTTGAAAAACTTTAAGAGCTTGGAGGCCTATAAATACTTCGTTGCTGGTTCGGTGAAACAGGTCCTCGTCCACGAAAATTCGGCAGGAATGTATCTTGTGCTTGGAAAGGTGAGTTACGAAATTTTCAATTCAAAATCTTTTGTTATTGCTAACATCCACTGTCAAGTCTAATGTATTTCATGTCGTTTGTCAATGGAGTTAGGGCTTTTAATGTTTATATGGTTTAGCGATAGCACTCTCACTACATACATACGTGTATGTTGTCGGCGATTAGCCTAGCAATGATCTTAATTGTGGTTGTCAGCCCAAAACCCTCTAAATATATATTAAATGCATCTTACCAGATATAAAATGACTACTACATAATTTGTGGTAATCGTTTGGAGCCCAGTTTTCTCGTCAATTTGCAGCAGCCCATCTCGCTCTCTTCTCTCCGGGTCTCTCGGAATCCGGTAGAACTTCAAGTCTCCCCGTCTTCTCCGTCTATCTTCTCTGTTATTGCAACCGACCGCCACACACGCCTTCACCATTTTGATTATTAATGTTAACGAGCAGAAAAACACGTCGTAAATAGGAGGAATGTACGTAGCCGTAACAGGTAAACATGATGTGTTGACGGACAAGTGGGCGGCACCAGTCAGGAGGAAGGAGTTGTGACGTCACGTGGGTAGGGTCTATACCTGAGTTTAGCCTCATATGGTGTGATAAATAATCATGAGGCTCAAAGTACAACAAAACAAGTGGCTAACTTGCATAGCAAAAGTCAGCTAGCTAAAATGCTAACTTTATTTTTTAAAAGCTCTTAAATCGTTCAAATGCCAATTTACACAAAAAAACTGCAAAATAAGTTACGAAGTTACGAACTAAGTTACGAATGCATAAACAATCATATTAGCTCCAACAAAAACTTAAAACCAATGTTGGTCTCAACAGGGAGCAGCTGGATCCAGCCATGTTAGATGAGTTGTGTCATATTCACTGTTGCCACTAAAGGGCAGAGTATCCACCCAAATGTATGAAACAAAATGCAAACACTTTCTAAAGACACCATTACAACGCCACTCTAATTATACGAATACTCAATTCGATTCGAAGCTATTTAATAATCGAATTACTCAAGTCAATCGATTAATCGTTACAGAACTACAATGAACAAATACTGCTAAACCTAAGCTCACAATACCAATTTTCTCCAATTAGCGAAGCAAGTAACTGATTGAAGAAAATACCTGCAGGGACGGAGGCCTGAAGCGAGCGAAAGTGAAGGAGTCGTTCAAGGAGGAGCAACAGAAGCAGTACAGCCACATGGTGGTGGGAGACGACAGCAGCAGTAACAGCGACTGATCGCGGGGACCAATCGCCTTTACTTGAAACTTATTCCCTCACGATGTGGACCTGCTCCACACACTCGCAGGTGCAATAGTCAACTTTATGAGGAGATGGATGGCGAATGTGCTGCTATTTTTACATATATTTGCTTGCCATGATGTTAAATGTCATGGATTAAATATGTAGAAGATGATGGATACAAACACTGGATGCAGGATGATATTTATGTGCTGCTTGTTGTTGTTGACGTTGTTTTTTTTCCCTAGATAAAGTATATGATTTTGCCATGCTGTCGGTGTCCCAGATTTCTTATTGTATTGCCAGATTAGCATACTTTGTCAGAGTACCATACACATAGGCTGATATATCGCTTTTACACACATTAAATGTTGTTCAAAGCACTTTATAAAACTTACTGTATAATACTGTACATATTGAATTATAGATGTACTAGGGATGTCCCGATCCAGGTTTTTGCACTTCCGATCCGATACCGATACTGGCCGATACCGATACCAGCCTATCTGAGCATGTATTAAAGTTTAAAGTTATTTAGCCTCCTTACTTAGTTGTCAGACTCATGTTGAAAAGGGTTTTAGTACTCTTGATAACAACTAGCCAGCTGAATTAGGTGAGTTTGAATAACACACAATGATTGGTAACAAGAAACTGAACTGTTTATTCAGTGACAAACACAAAACATTATAAATAACAAACAGAAATGGCATAGTCAGTCAGTAATACATAATAATACATACATAATACATAATACATAATAATAAAACGTGCAAGTAATATTGTAAACTGTCAGTGGAAAATCCCACAAACCCCCCCAAGCTATTAGATGCTTTTAATGTTTCGTGCATTAGTTACAATAATTGTATAAAAAGCCTCTCAGGTTTAAATAAACGACTATTTCAGTATCAAGTTAACATTTTGAAACGGTAAATAAAATACTCAAGTCCCCATTCTGTATCAGCAGCTTTAAATTACATTCAATTAATTTAATTTTGCGAATCAACTGTTAAAGTTGTTAAAATTGCTCCCGTTATTCCATAATTTCCCTTCTGTCTACTTTTAACATGTGAAAGTTTTAAAACTGTTTTGAAGATAGATTCAAGTCAAGATTTTGCGGATTTAGGAGTATTTTAAATAGTTAATTACGTTCGCTTGAAAGGTTCACTACAACAGCCTACAAGGGAAGTCTCCTGCTTTAAGATGGCGGCTGTTTACTAACGCACGTAGTTTTTAATGCACGTGTTGCTAACGGTGTCGAGTCTGTCATTTTGCATCTAGTTCTACATACATATGATATCTATTAGACAAGCATGATGGACGGCATTGTGTCCCGAAGACTGCACTGTGTATTAGTTCCGCTTTACTTGACATATTTCAAAAATCGGAATTTGGATGTCTGTGAATTGTTCTCGAATCTTCCACGGCTGAATCGCTGAAGGACGTAATGACGCCTGGGCATGTTGTGCCGTGGTTCTAATGCTGCGTTCCAGAAAAGTGGGATGTCGGACTTTTCCGACTAGGAAAATATCATTGGAACGCCACTCTAACTGGGAGGTCCAAGTCGCAAAGTCGGAGAAAAAATAACTACCCCGACTTCCAAGTTGTTTCAATCTGACGTCACTGGACAAAATGGCGCTCAAGAAAACGTATTGAATGATAACACAATAATGAAGTAAATCAAGTTTATTTGAGATGCCATGTATTTTTTCTCATACAGTGAATTATCTTTGTTGTGCCATGTTTTTATAATGACGATCAGCAAAGGATGTAACTAAAAAAAGGCAGTTTACAGTGTGGGCAATAATGCAGCCGTCGTTTTTCCTCTACTATTTGATCGCTTATAGGAAGGCAGGTTCGCTGGAGGTCAAAATGTCTTTGGATGGCCAAAATAAAACACACCTCGTCGCGATCAGCCATCTTTGTTGTTTACATTTGCTTGGAACGCTTTGAGGTCGGAACTGGTACCATCCGAGTGGGATAAATCCGACTTCCCACTTCTCTGGAATGCAGCATAAAGGTGTTGGATGGTGCGCCTTTACTCACGAGAGATAATGGCTTGTCATCCATCATGAATTCTTCGGCAATGACTCTTGTTATTCCCTTGGCTTTGGGACTGTCGAGTGCCAGTTTGTCACGCATAGCAAAAGTTTCTGCCAGTGTTAGTTGCGTTGGTTCTATTAAAACTTCTTACAGCTTTACCACCACGCTTGACTTTATTGTGGCATATGTTGCACTCTGCCTCTTCGTCTTTGTCGTCCTTTAAGGTGAAATGATCCACACAGCTGACATTTTTACCGATAAAGTCTCTCGGTAAATTGGGAGACGGTAATGTAGTGTGTTGAAGGAGTGCCGTAAAATGCGGATCGGATTTTAGGGAAACCGAAGCAAAAACTGGAATGGATTATGTATATCGGTGTGCTGGAAAAACCGGACCGGATTTTCCAAAAAACTGGATCGGAAGTCTGGATCGGAATTTTTCCGTGTCGGCCGATCCGATACCGATCCGCATTTTTTTGCCCATATCGGCATCCGATCCAATCCAAATATCGGATCAGGACATCTCTAAGATGTACTGTAGTCATGTACTAACCACATACTGTATGGTATACACTGGGGGGAGGGGGCATTCCATTTGATGAGGACACCGATCCAATCCCGATCGTTTTAGTTTGAGTATCTGCCGATCCTGATATTTCCCGATCGATTGCTTTTTTTTTTTTTTTTTTTTTTTTGCTCCCGATTCAATTCCAATCATTCCCGATAATTTTTCCCGATCATATACAGTGGGGAGAACAAGTATTTGATACACTGCCAATGGATTTTCCCATTGGCAGTGTATCAAATACTTGTTCTCCTCACTGTCCATTTTGGAAATGCATTAAGAAAAAAATGAATAAAACTCGGACGAATATATACAGTTGTGGTCAAAAGTTTACATACACTTGTGAAGAACATAATGTCATGGCTCTCTTGAGTTTCCAGTTATTTCTACAACTCTGATTTTTCTCTGATAGAGTGATTGGAACAGATACTTTGTCACAAAAAACATTCATGAAGTTTGGTTCTTTTATGACTTTATTATGGGTGAACAGAAAAAAGTGATCAAATCTGCTGGGTCAAAAATACACATACAGCAGCGCTAATATTTGGTAACATGTCCCTTGGCCATTTTCACTTCAATTAGGCGCTTTTGGTAGCCATCCACAAGCTTCTGGCAAGCTTCTGGTTGAATCTTTGACCACTCCTCTTGACAGAATTGGTGCAGTTCAGTTAAATTTGATGGCTTTCTGACATGGACTTGTTTCTTCAGCATTATCCACAAGTTCTCAATGGGGTTTATGTCAGGACTTTGGGAAGGCCATTCGAAAACCTTAAATCTAGCCTGATTTAGCCATTCCATTACCACTTTTGATGTGTGTTTGGGGTCATTGTCCTGTTGGAACACCCAATAGTACCCAAGACTCAATCTTCGGGCTGATGACTTTAGGTTATCTTGAAGAATTTGAAGGTAATCCTCCTTCTTTATTATCCCATTTACTCTCTGTAAAGCACCAGTTCCATTGGCAGCAAAACAGCCCCACAGCATAATACTACCATCACCGTGCTTGACGATAGGCATGGTGGACTTGGGGTTAAAGGCCTCACCTTTTCTCCTCCAAACATATTGCTGGGCATTGTGGCCACAAAGCTCGATTTTTGTTTCGTCTGACCACAGAACTTTCCTCCAGAAGGTCTTATCTTTGTCCATGTGATCAGAAGCAAACTTCAGTCGAGCCTTAAGGTGCCGCTTTTGGAGCAAGGGCTTCCTTCTTGCACGGCAGCCTCTCAGTCCATGGAGATGCAAAACATGCTTGACTGTGGACACAAACCTGTGTTCCAGCAGCTTCTAATTCTTGGCAGATCTGCTTTTTGGTGATTCTCGGTTGAATCTTCACCCTCCTGACCAATTTTCTCTCAGCAGCAGGTGATAGCTTGCGTTTTCTTCCTGATCATGGCAGTGACAAAACAGTGCCATGCACTTTATACTTACAAACAATTGTTTGCACTGTTGCTCTTGGGACCTGCAGCTGCTTTGAAATGGCTCCAAGTGACTTTCCTGACTTGTTCAAGTCATTGATTTGCTTTTTCAGATCCATGCTGAGCTTTCCCATTGTAGCGTTTGTGGGCGTTTGCATCCAGTGAGCCCTATTTAAATGGCCTCAGAGAAGTCAAAATTGCTAATTCGTGTTGCTCTATGTATATTTTTGACCCAGCAGATTTAATATAATAAAGTAAATAAAATACATAATAAAGTCATAAAAGAACCAAACTTCACGAATATTTTTTGTGACAAAGAAGTATCTGTTCCAATCACTCTATCGGAGAAAAATCAGAGTTGTAGTAATAACTGGAAACTCCAGAGAGCCATGACATTATGTTCTTCACAAGTGTATGTAAACTTTTGACCACAACTGTACATTCAACATACAGTACATAAGTACTGTATTTGTTTATTATGACAATAAATCCTTAAAATGGCATTTACATTATTAACATTCTTTCTGTGAGAGGGATCCACGGATAGAAAGACTTGTAATTCTTAAAGGATAAATGTGACTTCGTATATTGTGACTAAATATTGCCATCTAGTGTATTTGTTGAGCTTTCAGTAAATGATACCGTAGCCATTTAACTGTTATGCCCAAATGCATGATGGGAAATGCAACCATGAATGTGCGTAGTGGTACCAATTGATATATCTTCTCTGCGTTGGGAAATAACATAGGGTGTTAAGAAAAAGATCAATTACTACCTTTGTTCCCCACATTGCTTCCTACGATATTTGTAATCGTAGGTAGAGGGATTGTAAGGCTTTAGCCAATTAAAAAAAGGCTCCAAAGGCTGCCAAAATTCACTCTACTCATTTCACGCTGCCTTTTAGCTCTTTATATAGGTAAAACGGCGCCATTACAGATTGACCGCGACAATGCGTGCGTGGGTCGTGCAGCGCATGCGTTAATTGCGTTAAATTTGATAACTCTACCTTAAGCCTAAACTAAACTCTGGATGAGTGTAACATATTAAGTCTGTAACGTTAAATACAATTAGAAAACGATATAATTAAAAAATATATATTAAAAAAAGGCATGTCCGATATTTTTTTTGCCGATTCCGATACTTTGAAAATGACGTGATTGGACCCGATCGATCGGGACGATCGGGGCATCTCTAATTTAAACCCTTGATGCCTATATTGTCGCGAAATAGTGACATTACAGAACAAAAGATTCAATGGCTTTTAACCATGCTACGGAATTTATTAGTTTATGTCATGATGATGATGATGAGTACCTCATTGACAGCAATAAACGTCGAATCCATCCATCCATAAATGGGGTGGCGTGGCTCAGTGGTAGAGTAGTTGTCCCCCAACCCAGGCAATGTAGTGTAAAGCGTTTTGAGCACCTTGAAATGTGGAAATTCCATACAAGTATAACACCATTCTATAGACCCTACTCACCTACGTCACAAAATGACGTGTTGCTGTATCTGGCCGCCATATTGTCCATCATTTTTTAGCCCTATTCTCAATGGTTTCAATTAGTCGTGCAATTTATAGAGCAATTCATGGAAGCCCCGGTGTTATCTGACGCTGTAAACTCACTTGATGCGTTGCATAAAAGGCGTTATGTGGAAAAGCTTCAGTTTATCCATTCGACCAGATCCATATTTGATGCCTAAATCGATGTTTTTCGACCCGCTGTCTCTGCCTGACATCTGCTACCCTGATATTTACAACTATCTTGTCCACACAAAATCAGCCTATTCTCACGAAAGTTTGAAAAACTTTAAGAGCTTGGAGGCTTATAAATACTTTGTTGCTGGGGAAACAGGTCCTCGTCCACGAAAATTCGGCAGGAATCTATCTTGTGCTCGGGAAGGTGAGTTACGAAATTTTCAATTCAAAATCTTTTGCTCTTGCTAACATCCACTGTCAAGTCCAATGTATTTCATGTCATTTGTCAATGGAGCTAGGGCTTTTAATGTTTATATGGTTTAGCGATAGCACTCTCACTACATACATATATAATATGTAATAAATATGAAGTGCGATAGCACTACTCCAGATTGTCCCTAGTTGAATTTATTTTTTGGCTTTTGACTTCAATAGTGAAATTGTAAATTAATTGTATGACAACTGTCTTATTATCCCCTTATAATTATATATTTTCAGTTCAATTACAACGTCTGAGTGTATGTTGTCGGCGATTAGCCTAGCAATGATCTTAATTGTGGTTGGCCCAAAACCCTCTAAATATATATTAAATGCATCTTACCAGATATAAAATGACTACTACATAATCTGTGGTAATCGTTTGGAGCCCAGTTTTCTCGTCGAATTGCAGCAGCCCATCTCGCTCTCCTCTCCGGGTCTCTCGGAATCCGGTAGAACTTCAAGTCTCTCCGTCTATCTTCTCTGTTATTGCAACCGACCGCCACACACGCCTTCACCATTTTGATTATTAATGTTAACGAGCAGAAAAACACGCCATAATAGGAGGAGTTTACGTAGCGGTAATGCATCAACAGTGACGAGTTGACAGACAATATGGCGCGGGGGCGTGGTTGTGACGTCATGTGAGTAGGGTCTATACAAGTATAACACCAAGCCATTTTGGCTGGGAGTCAGGTAAAACTGTATTGGACGTCTGTTGCCGTCAGTGGCAGTGAAATGTGCTAGTCAGTGCCAGTCATCCCAGTTGAATTGGATTTTATGTGAAAGATTTTTAAATCATGTTTTCTTTTTTAATTTTGGCATAAAGGGTCTTCTGCCCTCAGTTGAGCGTATGGCTACTCGACTTCGGCAGCGAGCTAAACTGACAAAAAAAATGGAGACCCAAACTCCTTCCTCTCATTTATTTCTTTGTGTGAACGTGTGTGTGCGTGGTAAAACTGAAACATACATAAAACACCAATGTTATACACAATATAAAAGGTTCTATACAATAACATGTTTATGTAAATAACAGAAAACTGGCTCAATTATGAGCTAATAAAATGAAGTGACTACTTTAGCTTAGCACAAAAACGTGTGGGTTCGCGCCACATAAATAACAACAAATTAACAGAATAGAGACAACAAAATTACATCTAACCCATTGTTAAAACGTACAAACTTACAGATTTTGTTTTGTCAAGGGTTCCCAACGATGTATGGTGCAGAGGAGGTGTGTAACGTCTTAACACCTCAAAGCCTCTTTTACAACTGAAATAAAGTTCTTTCTGCCTGCTGCTTACAGCAAGTCGCCACTAGGGGAAGCCAAGCGCACACAGCAATACCAAAGAAAAACTGCAAAGTCAGAGTTACAATAGCGACATCCTGTGGACAGATGAACAATGTACAATCTAAGAAAGAAATTAAACCCAAAAAGTAGTCAACATACGACCAGAGGACATAACAAAGGGGTTAAAGTGCCTGTCCAGAGAAAATGGTCAAGTCCAGTTTATTAGCCCAAATTTGATCTAATTAAGCATACTAGCACGCATTAGTCCCAACCTGTCAAGTAGTTTTGACACAGTCCCCATTGGTAGTGTTTCTGCCCAATAAGTTTAAAGAGCCTATAGCAGGGGTCAGGAACCCGCAGCTCTACAGCCGCATACGGCTCTTTCGTGCTGCCCTAGTGGCTCCCTGGAGCTTTTTCAAAAATATTTGAAAATGGAAAAAGAGATTTTTTGTTTGTTTGTTTTAATATGGTTCTGTAGGAGGACGAACATGACATAAACATTCTTCTAATTCATTAACATTGTAATAAAGTTAAAGGGCAACTGAAGACCTTTCCGGATTTTGGTGTAATTTTACGAATATAAACTTTGGACGAGTTCATCAAAACAACCATGACATTATCAACACGTAATTGCAAGGATAATTTGCGTTTTTTTTTTTTTTTAGTTTTTTTGCAGTCCGTTAATGGTCCCTTCGCTGACGTATATTTCCCTGACGCAACAGAGAAGACTATCCACAGCTAGCATAGCAGCAGCAACGATGTAAGTGATATTTCCACCAAAGGTAACCATTCAGGATCGCTCTTTCGTGACGCTACCGATGGCAAAGGCTCCCAGGAAAGATGAACTACAATTAATCCCTACAATTTTGAACCTGAGGCGTCAGATGACGGCGATTTACTTGACACAGCAGATGTCGTCATGACGCCAATTGACAGCTTGACACTTCATGAACGGGAGAGTGAGTGATAAGCCTAAGTCCAGCATCGTGATTTTTTATTTGAGAGAATGCGATTACGTGGTTGTATATTTTTCCATGCTCTCCACAAAGCTAAAACTGGATATTAGGTAATGGGACAGCTCCTACCGATCTAAATATGGTAAAGCTAGCCCAAATGTGGCTAAATGAATTATATGTTATTGATTTTTTGATATGTTTTTATTTTTCAGGTGTTGCTGTAAACCGTCAAGTAATTACCCTTCCAAGAGTATGCCTGTGTCGTCAGGAGATCCCAGACGTGAGAGCCAAACTTGAGGAGGCTGAAGCACTGACAGGGGCATGAATTACATTTAAAAAATAAAACCATAAATTGTAAACAACTGACATATTTTGTTGACTGTTTAATGTATTCTATTGGCATATAATATATTATAATTATATTACATTCTGAAAAAATATTCAATAGGCCCCAATAATAAATGATAACAGATTTATGTTGAATCAGCATCAGCTTTCGCTGTCAGATTGTGACACAACATAGAAAGCTAAGTTATATCAAGCACACAATAGCACACATCAAAGAACATAAATTTAGTAAACAATACTAAGTTAGTAAGCAATACAAAGTTAGGATAGCAACGGACTAGCGCAACATTGAAAAATTATCATGGCAGTGGGAAATATGTATTTACTCTTTTCTGTAGCATTAAGTGTTCTCTGTACAAAGATAAATCATTATCATTAAAATATGAAGGTAACTAGATTTTTCTTTTAAAAAATTGTACTGTATATATGACTAGTTTATGATTTCATGTCATCAAAATTTGCTACATTTATTTCTCCTAAGTCATCGTCATCTGATGTCGCAGTCGGAAGAAATTGAGCATCTGGCAGGCCTCATAGGATCTCTTCAGTCGTCATCGCTGGACACCGCATCACTTGGGTCATCATATGACTCGACCCACTCCCTCTTGAGTTTGGGAAACTGGGTGACGACTGACTTGCAACGCTTTTTTCATCATGTTGGGTTTCCGCCGCTTAATTTTTTTATGTTTGGCTTACTGGTGGAGAAAAAAAAAATCACAGCAGCATGAAAATATTGGATGAATCCTAATTTTAATTTCATAATAATTTCTTGGTGATCAAATAATAATGCGCCAGTCAAAGCAACATCTATTTGATGCTATTGTTCCCTCTTCAAATAGGCAGACCTTGATGTTGCAGTACAATAGTTATTGTTGTATTGAGATGTATTTGATACATTAGGGCCTGGCAGGTGGGTAGTTTTATATATAGGCTTTATATTTACCTTATGACAGGCCAAAAAACAACGAGCCAAGGACCTATTTGGTGCTGGGGACATTTGAATTTACATAATACCTATTGATATAGTAATAAAATCACATGAGTAGACCTGTCAGCAAACCTATCTACTAGAGATGTCCCGATCGATCGGGATGCCGATCGATCGGGACATCATCATCATCATAAACTAATAAATTCCGTAGCATGGTTAAAAGCCATTGAATCTTTTGTTCTGTAATGTCACTATTTCGCGAAAATAGGCATCAAGGGTTTAAATTAGAGATGCCCCGGTCGTCCCGATCGATCGGGTCCGATCACGTCATTTTCAAAGTATCGGAATCGGCAAAAAAATATCGGACATGCCTTTTTTTAATATACTGGACTGTCTCAGGAAATTAGAATACACAATATTCTAAT
Organism: Corythoichthys intestinalis; assembly: GCF_030265065.1. Taxonomy (NCBI): domain Eukaryota; kingdom Metazoa; phylum Chordata; class Actinopteri; order Syngnathiformes; family Syngnathidae; genus Corythoichthys; species Corythoichthys intestinalis. The sequence goes on from NW_026651597.1 coordinate 124,371, forward strand.
TTTTTGAGACAGTCCTGTGTATATATACAGGACTGTCTCAGGAAATTAGAATACACAATATTCTAATTTCCTGACTGTCTCAGGAAATTAGAATATTGTGTATTCTAATTTCCTGAGACAGTCCTGTATATATACACAGGACTGTCTCAAAAAATTAGAATATTGTGTATTCTAATTTTCTGAGACAGTCCAGTATATATGTTTTTTAATTAAATCGTTTTCTAATTGTATTTAACGTTACAGACATAAATTGTTACACCCATCCAGAGTCTTTGGTTTAGGCTTAAGGTAGGGTTATCAAATTTATTGCGTTGATGACAGTAATAAATTTTCAAAAAATTTATCACGTTAAAATATTTAATGCAATTAACGCATGCGCTGCACGACCCACTACTCACGCATTGTCACATTCAATATATAATGGCGCCGTTTTACCAATATATAGAGCTAAAAGGCGGCGTAAAATGAGTAGAGTGAATTATGGCAGCCTTTGGAGCCTTTTTCTAATTGGCTAAAGCCTTACAATCCCTCTCCCAACGATTAGAAATATCGTGAGAAACAATGTGGGGAAGAAGGGTAGTAGTTGATCTATTTCTTAACACCCTATATTATTTCCCAACGCAGAGAAGATACATCAATTGGTACCACTACGCACAGTAATGGTTGCACTTCCCATCATGCATTTGGGCATAACAGTTAAATGGCTACAGTATCATTTACTGAAAGCTCAACAAATACACTAGATGGCAATATTTAGTCACAATATACAAAGTCACATTTATCCTTTAAGAATTACAAGTCTTTCTATCCGTGGATCGCTCTCACAGAAAGAATGTTAATAATGTAAATGCCATCTTGAGGATTTATTGTCATAATAAACAAATACAGTACTTATGTACTGTATGTTGAAATATATTCGTCCGAGTTTTATTCATTTTTTTTTAATGCATTGCCAAAATGTATATGATCGGGAAAAATTATCGGGAATGATTGGAATTGAATCGGGAGCAAAAAAAAAAAGCAATCGGATCGGGAAATATCGGGATGGGCAGATACTCAAACTAAAACGATCGGATCGGGAGCAAAAAAAAATGATCGGAACAACCCTACTATCTACTTATGACAGGGCAATAGCAACAAAAAAAAAATGTCGCGCTTCAACAAACAGGCAGTAGGAGTCCCCCTCATTTATCAACAGAAGTGCATCAAATTTTAGAATCAGAGGGTCTACTTACGTCTTTGTAAAACCAAGGTTGCATTGTTTTAGGTTTTCAAAGCTGTCGTCGCTGAAATAATGAAAACAATGAGCCGATTGGAGACCTGTATGCATGCTCACAAAATCGGTCCAAACCTTTGCAGGAGAAGTTTTTTTGGACCACTCATAGAGTCTCGAGTCTTCCTGTGAGCAATGCATCGCTACACATCGAGATGGCATGACGAATCTCGCGAGTAAAACCCAGCAAATGTTTGCAATATATGGCGAGGATAGCATGGTACTATATTTCTGTGTTCAGAGTGGTGGCGAAGCTCCCTGGAAGTTACGTCATCAGGTAGCGGTCGGCAGGGCGGCGCGTCCCTCGTTGCTATGGTGTTGCTATGGCCATAACTCAAAAACTACGCAGTCAGTCATTATAATTTTTTTTTTATGTGACTTTTTGAGACAGCGAATGATGCATTTAATACAATTCAACTGAGTAAAACACTCAAGAGCGAAATCTGAAAAGCTCTTCAGTTGCCCTTTAAACTTCAGGCGGCATCATACAACAGAGGAGTCATGTGGTACATCCTTCTCTAGGATTCACTGCCGTGAAAATATACATTTAATCATGAAGTCTCATTATGTTTTTGTAGCCAATTTAGTAATTTTGATCGTAGCCTAATATAGGTACATAGAGCCTGTGCTGCCTTCATCATACACATTTGTTTTTTTGGTTCAATATGGCTCTTTCAAATTTTGAGTTGCCGACCCCTGGTAGCGGCGGACTGGGAGGTGCGAAGTGATCCGGGAGTCATACAAAGACCGGCCCACTTCATGGATGGTGTTGGAAGCCATCCAACCAGCAACATAGACAGGTCCACTACTAATATCAACTAGGCCTGTCGCGATAACAAATTTTAGTGTGCGATAATTATTCTCATAAATTATTGCGATATGCGATATTATTGCGCCCCCCCCCCAATTTTTTTTAACCAATTTACAATAACACAGTGCGAATACAGTATATATTAATAGATCAAGTACACCCATTTAAACACAATAAATATTTACTCTTAAATTCAAATACACTTTTTAAGAAATCACAACTAAAAACAATAGACTCTGCCTCTTAAGTAAAAAACAACAATATTGATACCGCACAGAAACACAGAATAAATGTGTTTAATAAAAAAAAAAATTGCACTTAATAACTTAGGCATTTAGGAAAATGAAAAAATTTCAAGTCAGAGCTTCTGCAATGGTGTTCCATAGGAATGCAACGATACAGTTAAGTCATGGTTCGGTACGAATTTTGATACGGGGGACACGATTTTTGAGCCGATTCAAAACATTTAATGCTCTGTAAAAAAAAAAAATAACAATTGTATTTTTTGTTTCTTTTTTTTTTTTTTTTTTTGCTAACAAGCAAAAATTAAATTGCCATCATATAAACATGCATTTTAGTGCATAATATTTATGTGCTTACTTCTTACTGATATGAAAAAAAATGGTATAAAAGTGCTGAGAACAATCTTTACTGTTTGTAAAGTGAGGCAGGGCACACCGTTGATTGCTACAGCTCTCTTAGCAGCTAGGTTTACTACATGAGCAAGACATCCTATTTATGGTCCGAATCCATCTGTGTCACGTACTGAGTTAGCAATATTTGCAACATTATCTATAGTCACTGGTATGGATTGATTTGGCCTTCTTAATCTCATGTGACAAATGACAGTTTAGAATTCATCGATGTAGTATATGGACTACATGTCCCATAATCACTCTTGGGCTCACGTAGCCAATGGCATGGGACGTAGCACATCTAGTTTGCCATTTCATGATATCTAGTGTGTGCGCGCAAGCATATGACGGCTTTCATAAACAGGACGAGTTTGAAGCACAGCGCTCTTAATTTCATTCAGCTGTTCGTTGTCAAAGTGAGGTTATTCGTAGCAGCCAAGTCGGTAACAATGTTTTGGCGGACTTCGTTGTAAATATCCAGCGTTGTGCCGAAAAATAGCCGCCCCGCGTGAAATGTCACTCCTGACGGGAGCGCCCACAGTCAACAACACCGGCGCGCCATAGATGGTCCACAGTCACTCCGGAGCACTGACGCGGCCGGTATACGTTGAACAATAAGATATAATGGGAAGAGATTGGCTCTGGCGCTAGTTTTTGCCGGACCTGGAACGAAGATGCATTTTGCGCAGTTGGTAACGAACTTTTAACAGCACGTCTGCCGCACGCGCGCACACACGTGCACGTGAGGCGATAAATCGCAGCGGAAAAATTACCGCCTTAATGTTTATATATCGCGCGATAAATAGAATTATTGCATATTGCGACAGGCTTAATATCAACTAACCTTGGCCAGAACCTATTCAGAACAGTGGATTTACAATACCACAAATCTGAGAGCTGTACCCTGGAACCCAATCTAAGTCCACATTTACTACTTTTAATTCAAATTTGCATTATATTTGTACAGTAAAAATGCATAGTTTTGAGTGTGGGAGTAGTCAGAGAAGTCTACTACTAATATTCAACAACCTTGGCCAGAACTTATTCCGAATTGTGGATTTACAGTACCACAAAAATGAAAACTGTAACCTGCTCAAAGTACAGGGGGGCAAATAAGTATTTAATCAACCACCAATTGTGCAAGTTCTCCTCCTTGAAAAGATTAGAGAGGCCTGTAATTGTCAACATGGGTAAACCTCAACCATGAGAGACAGAATGTGGGAAAAAAAACAGAAAATCACATTGTTTGATTTTTAAAGAATTTGTTTCCAAATTAGAGTGGAAAATAAGTATTTCGTCTCCTACAAACAAGCAAGATTTCTGGCTGTCAAAGAGGTCTAAGTTCTTCTAACGAGGTCTAACGAGGCTCCACTCGTTACCTGTAGTAATGGCACCTGTTTTAACTCATTATCGGTATAATAGACACCTATACCTCAACCTCAGTCAGTCACGCTCCAAACTCCACTATGGCCAAGACCAAAGAGCTGTCGAAAGACACCAGAGACAAAATTGTAGACCTGCACCAGGCTGGGAAGACTGAATCTGCAATTGGTAAAATGCTTGGTGTAAAGAAATTAACTGTGGGAGCAATTATTAGAAAATGGAAGACATACAAGACCATTGATAATCTCCCTCGATCTGGGGCGCCATGCAAGATCTCACCCCGTGGCGTCAAAATGATAACAAGAACGGTGAGCGAAAATCCCAGAACCACACGGGGGGACCTAGTGAATGACCTACAGAGAGCTGGGACCACAGTAACAAAGGCTACGATCAGTAACACAATTGCGCCGCCAGGGACTCAAATCCTGCACTGCCAGACGTGTCCCCCTACTGAAGAAAATACATGTCCAGGCCCGTCTGCGGTTCGCTAGAGAGCATTTGGATGATCCAGAAGAGGACTGGGAGAATGTGTTATGGTCAGATGAAACCAAAATAAAACTTATTGCAAAGGCTTTAGCTACTAGATTAGAACAAACTCTTCCCACTATAATTCATAAAGACCAGACCGGCTTTATTAAAGGACGTAACTCTACAAACAATATAAGACGCTTGTTAAATCTTATTAATATTGCACAGAAGTATAAACAGAAAGCAATTATCCTCTCTTTGGACGCAGAAAAAGCATTTGACAAAGTCAACTGGATTTTTCTCTTCAAAATTTTGGAAAAATTTGGCTTCGGTGAGCCATTTATCCGTTGGATAAAAATATTCTACAACGCCCCAAAAGCCACGGTAAACACAAACGGGGTCATTTCACAAAGTTTCTGTCTTCAAAGGGGAACTCGACAAGGCTGTCCACTCTCACCCCTATTGTTCGCTCTATTTATTGAACCATTAGCAATTGCATTAGCAATAAGACTAATATCAAAGGGATCTGCTCGCAAACATCAGAACACAAAATTAATTAATACGCAGACGATATACTATTATATATAGAAAAAACAGAATCCTCCCTACATGAGACTTTTGAACTAATAAAGACATTTTCACAAATATCAGATTATGCTATAAATTGATCAGAATCAAATATAATGACCTTATCAACAAACTCATGGAATCCTGCAGATGGTAAATGGTGTTATACTTATATAGCGCTTTTCCACCTTTCAAGGCGATTTACACTATCTCGCCATCCACCTGCTGGTGATGCAGCACCAGGAGCAACATGGGGTTCAGTATCTTGCTCAAGGACACTTAGGCGAGTTCATCAGGGCGGAGAATTGAACCCACAACCTCTGGTTTGGGGGACAACTACTCTACCACTGAGCCACGCCACCCCACAGATCAAGATCAAAATCACAATATTCCAATAAGGAATATAAAGTATCTTGGAATCAACATTTCACCAAAACTTACCGAATTAACTAAACTAAATCATACACCCCTCTAAGCAAAAATATGTGAAGATTTGACACACTGGAATAATCTACCCATCTCACTTTTGGGCCGGATAGCAACAGTCAAAATGAAAGTATTACCACAAATAAACTATTTGTTCTCAATGATCCCCTTTAAACCCACTCAAAAATGGTTTCAAGACCTAGACTCAGCCGTCACAAAATTCTACTTTAAAAACAAGAAAAGCAGAATTAGCCTTGCCAAATTGCAAATAAATAAACCAGAGGGGTGTCTAGAGGCCCCTAATTTCCAACACTATTATATCGCAAATCAAATACAATATCTTATTAGGTGGTTATATCTTAACACTGAACAACAGTCATGGCTAGAATTAGAGCAAACAGACTGCAACCAAATACAATTGGCAAACCTCCCCTTTATTAGTTCTAGTATTAAATACCATAGCTGCTTCAAAAACCCAATGATAGCATGTACCTTGAAAGCCTGGTGGAGAGGTATGAAAATTACGCAATCACAACAAGCCCTGTGTAAATTTTCACCAATCTGGCACAACCCAGACTTTGGCGTTAATAAAATTCCTATCTATTTCAGCACAGGGGATGATACAGGAATAAACCAGTTACAGCATTTGTTTAAAGATAATACATTCATGTCATATGAAAAAATAATAAAGGATTTCCAGATCAAAGGGGTCAATTTCCTTCAATACAATAAAATCAGAGCAGCCATCAGAAGCAAATTTCCATCACTAACGGGTACGTTAGACCCACCACCTTTCGTAAATAAAATAATAAATATACATCCTCAACAAAAAAAAAATACTTTCAAAAGTATATAAAGCCCTCTCATGTAACAACTCTACTTGCCTACCAATCGAAAAATGGAATAATGAACTTTCGGTAAAATTAGATAATAACTATTGGTCCAACATCTGTAAAAATACATTTATAATGACAAAGAATAAGAACCTTCAGCTTATACAGTTCAAAATACTGCACAGATGGCATATTACTCACTACATCTAAAATGCACAAAATGGGGTTCTCCCAATCCGATAAATGTACAAGCTGCAACGAAGATACTTCAGATACATACGTTCATGCTCTTTGGCAATGTAAACCATTACAAGATTTCTGGGCACAGGTAACGAAGAAACTCTCTTTCCTATTGAACTGCAGGATTCCATTGTCTCCAACTCCTTGTCTGCTTGGCGATCTGAATACAGTGAACATCTCTATCCATCAAACCCGTCTACTACTAGCAAGTTTAACGATAGCCAAAAAACACAATATTGTTGAATTGGAAAAACAAACAAAACATTAGCATTAACCAATGGCTAAATCTAATCATTGAATATATAACATTAGAGAAAATATCTGCCAAACAGACAAATAAAATGGACAAATACGAACAACAGTGGGAAACGGTCGCAAGAATGATGAACATAGAATAAGGATTCTCTCTCACCTGCGATGGAATGCCACAAAAATAATAAAAATGTATACATAAATTGATGTGGGGTGTCCAGGGAAGTTGTATGCATCCTTCTGCAGCTGCAAACTGGACATGTTTAAATCCGAACTGTTTTATACACTCCCAGCAGCATGTAATAAATAATTTTTCTTCCGTCACAGTTTAGTCGGTCAATGGGCTTATTTTACTGTTACGGATGGGGAGTAATTTTTCCTTTTGTTCAGGTATGTATGTTTTTCCTTTTACTTTGTACTGGTTTATGTTGGTTTTCACCTGTATTTTTCATTTGCAGTAGTTTCCACCTGTGTGATCTCAGAAGGCCTCCACAGCTGGAACCACTTCCTCATTAGTCAATCATCCAATCATCTGTTCGTCCTGCCACTATATAAGTTGAATTGTTTGCTCTGTTCAAGAGAGGCGGTGGCAGCTCTCACTTTGGTTGTATTGGTTTGTTGAAGCCTGTTATGATTTGACTTTGATTCCGTTTGTGAAGTTTGCTTTCTGCCACTTGTTTATTAATGATCTCTTTTGTCTTTTTCTTTAGGTTGGCGCAGAGCACAGAGGTAGGGACTTTAGTTAGACACCTGCAGGTCTACATCGTGTCTCCCACCTCACGTAGGTACCAACTCTCTGTATTAGTCCATTAGATAGAGCGGCAACACCACCCATGTATTTTGGGGCACAATAGGTGCCTGTCACTGTAGTGTTTTAGTTTGGGGGTTGTTTTGGGTTCTAGGTTTAGTTGGGGTTTTTGAACTGTTTATTTGGTGTTTGCTGCATAGTGCAGGGGGTTGGGTAAATGTTTGTGTGCTCTGTGTCCATTGTTTCTTTTCTGTTAAATAAACTTTTTATTTGCAATTTTGACTTGTCACTGCCTCCTCATTGCACACCTGCCGTCTTATGTTACGCCGCGGCCCCTGACCACCAGGGGTACTCGTAACATTTGGGGGCTCGTCCGGGAGCTTTGTGGTTCTGCGGGGGCGGCAGGTGTGTTGGTGTGCAGTGGCGGTCGGATTGCGAGTTTTGTTTATTTAACTTTAACTTTTTTTGGTAATTCCCTGCACGCCCTGGTAGACGATGGCCACAGGCTTTAGTGTTGAGGATTTCTTGGCGGGTCCCACGGTGGGACAATTGGACCATTGTAGAAAAGCGGATTTTTGTGCAATCGGTGCGCATTTTGGAGTTGAGCTTCCCATGTCTAAATCTTGGGCTCAGCTGAAGGCGTCGGTCGTTGAGTTGCTGGTCATGGAGGGCGTGTCCGTTGAGGGGGTAGAGGGTCTGTCGGATTCTCAAGTCCCTCCAGTTTTTCGAGTTGTGGGGAGTGCGACTCCTCCCACTAGCCGTAGGTCATCGTTGGATGGAGCCGGTTCGTCCCCTCGGTTAAGGGTTCGCTTAGCTCGTTTGAAGCTTGAGAAAGAGGAGAGGGACCGTGAGCTCGAGTACAAACATCAGCAGGCCTTGTATAAATTAGAACTCGAGGCTAGAAATGCTGTCCGATTGAAGGAATTGGAACTGGAAATTAAGAGGCTTGATGTAACATCGGGAACTAATTTGGTCGCAACACAGGGTGATAATTCATCACATAAACCATTTGACGCTAGTCGGCAAATTGGTCTCGTCCCCGAATTCCGTGAGTCGGAGGTGGACGAGTATTTTGAGACCTTCGAAAGAATAGCCACGGCTTTTAAATGGCCACCGGAGGCGTGGGCGCCCTTGCTGCAGAGCAAGTTGATTGGGAAAGCTCGTGACGTGATGAATAAAATGCCTCTGAGGGATAGCATGGTTTATGCTACGTTAAAAGAGACTGTCCTGCGTTCATATAGCCTTGTTCCTGAAGCATATAGACAGCGTTTCCGTGTTCACAGGAAGGCCCCGGAGAAAACATTTGTTGAGTTTGCTAGTGAAAAGCAAACTCTTTTCAATCGTTGGTTAAAGGCAAGTGAAGTCACGGATTTCAATTCGCTCTGTGATTTAATTTTGATGGAGGATTTTAAGAATAGTCTATCGGATCGGTTGGCTACTTATTTAAATGAGCAGAAGGTCACTAATGTGTCCGAGGCAGCTGTGCTGATAGATGAGTATGTGATTACTCACCGACAGCGCATTGACAAAAAAGATGACTTTGAGAAACGGGACAAAAGTAAATCGAGTTTTAAAAGCCGGTCTTGGTCAGGGCGGGGGTCGCCGCCTCCTTCGGCAGAACGTCGCTGTTTTCTTTGTCATAAAAATGATCATTTAATAGCCAACTGTCCAGAGCGGAAAAATGATGACTGTAAGCCTGAATCTTCCCCGATTGGGTTATGCGCTGTGCGCTCTGAACCGGTTCGAGTACATGAAGGTGGGGGTTCCTCTTACGAACCTTTTATGCTCGACGGTTGTGTTTGTATAGGCTCGGGTTCTAGGTTTAGTTGGGGTTTTTGAACTGTTTATTTGGTGTTTGCTGCATAGTGCAGGGGGTTGGGTAAATGTTTGTGTGCTCTGTGTCCATTGTTTCTTTTCTGTTAAATAAACTTTTTATTTGCAATTTTGACTTGTCACTGCCTCCTCATTGCACACCTGCCGTCTTATGTTACGCCGCGGCCCCTGACCACCAGGGGTACTCGTAACATTTACAAAGAAACCCATAGACAATTTGGTTTCCAGCTGCTGGGGAACGTATGCAACTTTTTTTTTTTTGGAACACCCTAAATATTACTTATCAGACTTGGTACAATTAAGGAACTATGCGTAAATAATACACTTCACCGGTCCTTGGCATACATCTAATGGTGTTTAACCCTTTAAGGTCTGGGCCTATTTTGTCTGATTTTGCATGCCTTTGAAGTTGCCTTTATGTTTCAAAGAAAGAATTGTTTACGATGGCCTGGTTTGGTCCCTTTTTTTGTGACACCTTGAACTTCATGTCCAAACTGTTGTTTCCGTCACTGACCAATTATAAATCATCATTTTGGGCCCAAAAAGACCAAAAATTCCACAATCGTTTTGTCAAAATTTTTAATTTTGATGTCCAATTGACAACCAAACATGCGTAACGAACCGTTTTGAAACTTTGTAATATTTATTCAACATGTTAGGATGAACATTCAACCAAAAAAATTTAGAATAAATAGTCTTATATTTGACAATTCAACATAAACAACAGGTATAGCATAGGCGTTTTTTGCCTTTATACATGCTCTAGTCAAAACAGGTTATATACAGCAGACCGAACAGTGAAAAAATATATACCATCTAACACAAAAAGTGTTTAGAGGCCATCTCTTTATGAGTTTAGGTATTGCGGCCCATCACCTGATGAAAACTATGTACACACAATCAAGCTTCTTGAACACACATTTATATACACAAATTGAGAAGACTGATTGTGGGAAAAAATGTATATATATATAACATTGGGGGGGAAAAAAGTATTTTCAAAAATATTTACAATAAACAAGTTAATTTTTTTTCAGGCATGCCACTCCGAAAAGCAGTTTCGTCCTGGAATTCGAAACAGGGCGACATCACACAGCCCACACTTCCATGGGGTGTTGGTCCTCTTTCCACCCTTCCATTTTCATTTCACTTTACTTTCATTGTCACTATAAATGTACATGAAAAAAAGTCAGTATTTATGAAAATAATAAAGTATAAAATAAAAATATATACAGCAATAAATAATATTGGAAATCTATATGTATGACAATAGAAAGAATACCATAGCTGAATATGTGCTACATCCCTAATCTTCATATAGAAAGAAGATCACCACAATTATAAATTCCTGCCTTGGATACACACAGTTCACGTACGACTTTGATCTGATATGCACATTTTATTATTATATACACAAACACACACTTATATTGCATCAAAATTAACTTTGTCTTGCAATATCAAAAGAAACTTTCAAAAGAAACTTTTTCCAGCCTAAAAAAAAAAAAGTGAGTTTGCTTACCTCTGCTCGTCGATGGCGTCACCCACGTGTTCAAATACGTCACTATCTTCACTCGAGGACTCTTCCGAAGAAGACGATGACGAATTTGGACCATCCTCTTCCTCAAGTTGATCAAATAGCACAATTGCTTGCGCTAAATTTAGTTTTCCGTTCATTCTCAAAGTCACACAAAGTCGCTGCTCGATCCAAACGGCCGTCGGCTCGCCACCTCGCTGCTTCAGAACACTCCTCCCTCTCGTTCGGTGGAACCTCGCATGGCAGTTATATTTACTTAAAAAACGCATTTAGTGCGTCCACTGTGACTTCGAAAGGGTTCGTTTGATTTGTGTTTTTTTCATGGAGCTTCCGTTTTGAAAAAGGACAAGAAATGATGGAAATATAGACACAAACAAATGATCCATGCAGCGTTTTAATGTTTTTTTGAGAGGACAATAAAACTATAAAACTTAAATGACAATATCTCATGTTTTAATTGGTCGATTGACTTCAAATAATAACGAGAGTAAACCGCAACTTCCGCACTTTAAAACGAGACCAACCAACGCCATGTGGGTGACGTATTTAAAACGTGAGGGCGCTTCAAAGACGACGTGCGCTGAGGACGCGCCGGCGCGTCCTTCGACTCTCAAGGGTTAATAAACCTCTTCTTCTGTCAGCTTTACAGGTGGAGTTTGTTGGCGTCCTGCCCTGGGCCATCCCGTCGCCGGTCTTGGCCCCCGGGATTTTCGGCCGGGGCTTGTCTGGTTGCATCTGGTTGTGCGGGGGTCCTGTCGGGCGCGTGCTGGTGTCGTGGGCGGGTCGGGGTGCCGCGCGGGTGCCGGTCCGGGGCCGCGGCCCTTCCCCGGCCAGCCGGGGTGGGGGCTGGGGGGTGTATGCGGCGGCCATGGTTCCCTCCCGGGTCCGCCCAGTCGGAGCCGCGTCTCCCTTTACCGGGTGCCGGGGAGGTGCCCTCTGGTGTCATACCGCGCGCCCCTCCTGGCCCGGGGGGGTGCGCTTCCGTCCCCTTGGTCTGTTTCCGGCCCTGTCCTTCTTCCTGGGCCGCGGCGGCCGCCGCTGCCCCCCGACCGGCGGGGTCGTCGACAGGGCCTCTTGGGGCCCACGGGGCCTTGGGTGGGGCTTGCTGTCCCTTGCCGGTGGGGCGGACGTCCCCTGGTCGCCGGCGCTTGGTGTGGCGCCTGCTCGGGGTGCGGGGTGGGTGCTCGGTGGGGGGGCTGTCGCGGAGGCACCGTGGGTGGTCTGGGGCCCTGACGCTTCTTCCGCCCTGCGGCCGGTGGTTCTGGTGGACGGGGCCACGCCCGCGGGAGCCTGCCTCTTAACTCACGCACTTCTCACTTCGGCACTGTAAATATTTTTCACCCTGGCACTTACATGCTCATACATTTCTCCGGAGAGAGTTGGCTTTACAGTCCCGGCCCGGCTTCCCCACTGTTTTTAATGCACCACAAATCAAGGTTGTGGAATGGTTGGGACCTATTGGGGGGGGTACATCACGGTTGCCTCCTCACCACAGGCCCCGCCATCCCTGCACCTTTTTTAAATGCACCACACACATCATCCACAGGAGAGCTCCGGCAAAGGGTGGTGGGACGGGCGGCTGGGCAGAAACTCCATGCCCTAAGCCAAGCTCTCCTATTTTAATGCATACATTGCACTACCCTCCCCTCACATTCCCATCACGGTGCTGGGTGATGGCTGCCAGTCGGGAACCTGGCAGCCACAGTAATAGGGTGGTAGGTGGGTCCCACACTTTTTCCATATGGCGTGGCTCCTGGGGTGTGGCCTCCCTTCTGCCTGGGCTGCCGGCCGCAAGAGTGGGTTGGGGGGTCGGGGTTCCGATCTTGCATCGCCCCGTGGCTGTTCCTGGGCGTTCTCCTGCCTCTGCCTCCCCCCCTCTTCTCTGGCTGGGCATCCGCCCTGCGCTCCGTCGCGGGTCGCTGGCTGGGCGCCGGTGTATCAGCGGGGTGTCGCCTGCACCGGCGGGGGGACCCTGCCTTGCCTGGGGCTTGGTGGGCCGCTGGGGGTCCCGTGGCGTGCTGTGCCGGTTGGGGGGCTGCGGCTGTGGCTCGTGGCCCCTTGGGGGTAGGCGTGGGGTTGGTGGTGTGTCCCCTCCGGCCATCCCTGAAGGCCGGTTGATGGGTGCGCGGGTGGCCCGGGGGACCACCCTGGGTCCCGGGGGGGGGGAACGACGGCTCCTTTGCTGGGCTGCGGGAGGAGGGATGGGCCGCGCTTGGCCCCCCGGCCACCCGCCCGCCCTCCCTCCCCGAGCTGGCTGGGTCGGGCCGTGGCCCTGGGTTGGCGCCCGCGCGGCTTCTCCACCCGTCTGCGTGGCTGTCGCGCGCCTGGTGGGGCTTGCGTGCTGCTGGATGTGGTAGGGCATGCTCGGGTTGGGGGTCCCGTGCCGGGATTGGCGATGCGGCGGCGTAGGGTTGGTCGCCAACGGGCTTACACTCATAAGAGATTCACACGATTACTGGGTTCTAGATCACAGAACTGATTTGTGTACACTCTACCCCTTTCAATCACTTGGCTTATAGGCTTATAGACACCCCCACCCCAATCCCCCTCTTTCACTGGCCAATAGGCCCCCACATGGTGTAAACCGGAAATACATCTCACTGACGATAGCACCAGCATATTAGTGACTAGTCTAGTTGTTCAATGTATTTCTTGTTTTGTTTGTGTATGTGTTTCTTTCCTTTCTTCTTTTGTATTTCTTTTCTTCTGTCCCCCCATAATCCCCTCCTGTTCGCTGTTTTGTCATAATAAAAAGGTATTTTGAATGATCACAACGGGAGTATGTCAGACTCTCAATGTGAAACATTAAAACTGTTCAGACTATCCGGGCACTTAGACTTCCATTCTCTGTGTCAAACAGCTGACCAGGACAGGTTAAAAAAACAAAAACAAATCAAAAACAAAAAAACAAACAAAAACAAAATAAAAACTTTTTGGTAGCAACACAGGTTCTCGTGTTTGGAGGAGAAAGAATACTGAACTACTGTGAAGCATAGGGGTGGATTCATCATGCTTTGGGGCTGTTTTTCTGCAAAGGGACCAGGACAACTGATCTGTGTAAAGGAAAGAATGAATGGGACCATGTATCGAGAGATTTTGAGTGAAAATGTCCTTCCTTCAGCAAGGGCATTGAAGATGAGACGCGGCTGGGTCTTTCAGCATGACAATGATCCCAAACACACAGCCAAGGCGACAAAGGAGTGGCTTCGTAAGAAGCAGTTCAACGTCCTGGAGTGGCCTTGCCAGTCTCCAGATCTCAACCCCATAGAAAATCTGTGGAGGGAGTTGAAAGTCCGTGTTGCCCAACGACAGCCCCAAAACATCATTGCTCTAGAGGAGATCTGCTTGGAGGAATGGGCCAAAATACCAGCAACAGTGTGTGAAATGCTTGTGAAGAGTTACAGAAAACGTTTGGCCTCCGTTATTGCCAACAAAGGGTACATAACAAAGTATTGAGATTAACTTTTGGTATTGACCAAATACTTATTTTCCACCATGATTTGCAAATAAATTCTTTAAAAATCAAACAATGTGATTTTCTGGTTTTTTTTCCCATATTCTGTCTTTCATGTTTGAGGTTTACCCATGTTGACAATTACAGGCCTTTAATATTTTCATGTGGGAGAACTTGAACAATTAGTGGTTGACTAAATACTTACCGTATTGGCCCGAATATAAGACGGCCCTGATTATAAGAATACCCCCTCTTTTTCAAGACTCAAGTTTGAAAAAAGACTTTTTGAACACCAAATTAATTTTTATACAGAAAATAATTCCAGTACATCTGAAACGAATGATAACAATATATTTGAGAGAAAAAGCATGCTATTTTGCCTCATTCAAATCTTAATATCAACATTTAAATATGTAAACTAAAGTGCAATCATATTCATAAATGCATGGCTTCTGGTTTTTGAAATGTAAATAATAACCATCAAAGTGAAGTCTAACTGTAACTGTAGTTTGAAACAAATCTGAATAAGGAAAAACATTCCAATAAAATAATGCAAACTGGTTAAACTAGTAGCTGAGATCTGTCATGACAGAACATCGCTTCAATGAGATCTGGCGTCATCTAGCGTCGTGAATGGGTATAATGTCTAGACCGGGAATATAAGACGACCCCCCTCTTTTTCAATCTTATTTCAATGCAAAAAACACCGTCTTATATTTGGGCCAATACGGTATTTGCCCCACTGTATACATGTAGGACTTTTAATTCATTTTTCTAAATATTGGTACAGTAAAAATGTTTTGAGTATGGTAGTAGTCAGAGAGGTCTACTATTAATATTCACCAACCTTGGCCAGTACTTTTTCAGATTTGTGGATTTACAGTGCCACAAAAATGAGAACTGTAACCTACAATTTACTACAACAACTCGTTGCTCAGGGCAATCACATAATATTGGACTGACATGACAGTGCATGTAACACACATGTAAGATGGAGTGGTTTTAAGAGCAGGCGACATGATTTCATTTTTAAATGATGACAATGGTGGCATATATTTTAGAGTGTTGAGATTGTTTTTAAGAGTTGGGAACAAAGCTAGCACAGGGAAGTCGACTGCCTTGCCGCTTGCTGCATTTACCGTAATGCCTGGATTACACAGGTGCGCTAATTTTAGGTTCCGCTCATTTGCCCATCAGCTCATCGGGGAAATCCCCAGTATCCCCGTATGCCAGTCCGCCCTTGACCCCTGGTCTAGAGTGTGACATCACAAAAGGTGTTAACACTGTCGTATGGCCACACTTCCTTATTCCAATTTGCGAGTCCATCCATCCCTTTTGGCTTTATTTAATGAGTGACAGCTTGTGTAATGTATGGCTGTACTAAAAATCCTTTCAATACAAGATTCACATCTTTGTCCATTCACATCATTCATGTTTCAACATGGTACTACAACATTTGACACTCAAGGGGAGTCAAAATCAAAAGATAATAGTATTATCAATGCAATAACATTGACACTCCTATTTGATTTACTCAACCCCTTGATGCCTGTTGTCGAGAATTTTTGACATTTCAGAACAAAACTACTAAAATGCCTGTTTGCTGTATTATTATTTTATGATGTAGTTTACCTTATTGGCTGCCTGTGACAGCAACAGATGTCCAATCCAATTAGTCAAAATGGATTGGTTGTCTATCGCCGTGAATAGCACTCAAACATTATTACTCACTGTCAGACCTACCAGTTCAAATGTATTGGAAGTCTTATTGCCATCAGTGACAGCCAATGTTCAAGGGAACCTTAAAGACTTGTAGAAACAAATGTTATTGCCGTTGATTTAAAAATCTATAATATTTAGTACAGACCTACGGAGGGCGTCATGTTTTATGAGCGCAATGCACGCTAGGGGTGATCACGTGGTTGGGCTGCACTGGGAGAATAGCTGTGCTGGCTAGCAAGCGAAGCTAGTATGACAACTGACATGATTTTGTGACATTCTGTTGCTGGTCAGATTGTTTTGTCACAGAGCTGTGGGCTGAGTTCCCAATGTCGTACCTGCATCCAATTCCAGCTCATCAGCAGTGTCTGTAAACCGATCCGATCCTAGACGTCTTGCCGAGAATTGACTTGCTTGTTTTGTATATCCCGTTGTTGCTAGTTGCATCCTTGCCTTGTTTTTGTTTCGTTCGTCTGCCTCTCACCGTGGTTTTCACTCTGTTTTTTCTTTTTCTTTATTGATCCCAACCTAATGTCACGGACCCAGGTTTTACAGCAAAGAGACAGAAAACGCATGTGGGTTGCGATTGAATTATCAGAAAAATCAAGACTCTGACGTCACGCGGAAATATAATCCTGTGGTCTACACGCTTGTCTGTCGGACCACAAACGTGGGTTTTAATCCCGCTGGAGACCTTGGTTTAATTGCTTTTGCTGCTCGTTTTGTGAAATATCGACAGTTCTGTCCTGTTCATCACTTGTCCGCTCAGGTAGAAATTGGAAAGGCAGAACCGACGACATGCTTATGTAGCTTAAAAGTGATTTTTTTTTTTTTACGCTGTGGTAGCCCAGCAGCACCGCCCAGTGACGTCACTGCCCCAGAGTGCATTGCGTCGTCAACAACATTGCCGACCTTCTAAATTTCATTAAAACGAAAAAAATTAAGAGGGGTTTTAATATCAAATGATTATAACTCATATTAACATTTATCTTTTAAGAATTACATGTCTTCTCTTTGATGAAGGAAGCGAGCAATTGTCACGTGGGAAAAAATTCAATCGAAATGCTATGATTTGAACCCATTTTAATGTTATCCAAGTGTACAAAATCAAATGGCACTACATTTTTAGCAGCTTCCCTATTTTTATCTTACACAGCCTCATAAACAGGTAAAACAAATCACGGCACTTAAATAACACCTAACATGGCAGTCACTGTGAATGGTCAACATGGTCTGAGGCATTTAAAGTAGAAGACACAAATGAGACTTTTTGGTTGGCTGACCAATAGATGCTTTGCTGCTTATTTGGTCCTCACTGTCTTCCATCTTGAGTTGTTTTTCACTGACGTTAGACTTGTTACCTGAAAACAAATGAAGGAATTTCAATTTGTGAATTCAATATTGATTTGGACATTTGTGCACTTTACTTGAATGGTCCACGCTGCCTTCTTTGTCCTGAAACAGCAATGATAGCTTCACTGTACATTGGCTTGCTGTATATTTTAAAAAAGCTCATCAGAAGGGATTTCCTACCTCAGTTTTGGTAGTTTTGTTTTTCTTCCTCTGTTCCAAATATCTGCAAATTGATGACAACAATGAAAAGCTGAGATTACTTCAAAGAATTTTCTTTTTAGCAGCTCTACCAGTGCGAGTTGGCAGTAACCTTCCCACCGTTGCAGATACGAGTCGCAGTTCCTGTGGTCAAATTTGGCTGCCGCCTTGAGCGTGTCCGAGAATCCCACATCCACTCGGCCTGACGCCCCAGATGCAATCGGCATCTCGACCCGCGTTCATTTGGATGCGACTCAGCAGTCGGTCCTGTCGTATGGATTTTCAAATGCGCCTTCCTATTTATATATGAGCGAGCAGAAAAAAGAGGCCACTTGGATTTTAACTGGGGGTTTGTTGTCATATCCATGGCAACAGGAATGGCAGCTGTAAAAGGGGCTTGATGGTTGGTTTGGGGTGACTCTAAGGGCACGTGTAGAATGGGAACTTGGACACCGAACAGAAACGAGCATCCGTCAAATATTTGTGTTGTCTTGGTGACCAAAATCTCCAGATGAAAGAGCAGACAAGACAAGCAATTCTTCCTACTTATTACCACTATTGATTAAATTAACTCTTATATGACTTCTATTTTTGTGGGATTTGTAACTTGCTCTTAAGTTTTATGTGTATATATATATATATATATATATATATATATATATATATATACAGTGCCTTGCAAAAGTATTCGGCCCCCTTGAATCTTGCAACCTTTCGCCACATTTCAGGCTTCAAACATAAAGATATGAAATTTAATTTTTTTGTCAAGAATCAACAACAAGTGGGACACTATCGTGAAGTGGAACAACATTTATTGGATAATTTAAACTTTTTTAACAAATAAAAAACTGAAAAGTGGGGCGTGCAATATTATTCGGCCCCCTTGCGTTAATACTTTGTAGCGCCACCTTTTGCTCCAATTACAGCTGCAAGTCGCTTGGGGTATGTTTCTATCAGTTTTGCACATTGAGAGACTGACATTCTTGCCCATTCTTCCTTGCAAAACAGCTCGAGCTCAGTGAGGTTGGATGGAGAGTGTTTGTGAACAGCAGTCTTCAGCTCTTTCCACAGATTCTCGATTGGATTCAGGTCTGGACTTTGACTTGGCCATTCTAACACCTGGATACGTTTATTTTTGAACCATTCCATTGTAGATTTGGCTTTATGTTTTGGATCATTGTCCTGTTGGAAGATAAATCTCCGTCCCAGTCTCAGGTCTTGTGCAGATACCAACAGGTTTTCTTCCAGAATGTTCCTGTATTTGGCTGCATCCATCTTCCCGTCAATTTTAACCATCTTCCCTGTCCCTGCTGAAGAAAAGCAGGCCCAAACCATGATGCTGCCACCACCATGTTTGACAGTTGGGATGGTGTGTTCAGGGTGATGAGCTGTGTTACTTTTACGCCAAACATATCGTTTTGCATTGTGGCCAAAAAGTTCAATTTTGGTTTCATCTGACCAGAGCACCTTCTTCCACATGTTTGGTGTGTCTCCCAGGTGGCCTGTGGCAAACTCTAAACGAGACTTTTTATGGATATCTTTGAGAAATGGCTTTCTTCTTGCCACTCTTCCATAAAGGCCAGATTTGTGCAGTGTACGACTGATTGTTGTCCTATGGACAGACTCTCCCACCTCAGCTGTAGATCTCTGCAGTTCATCCAGAGTGATCATGGGCCTCTTGGCTGCATCTCTTATCAGTTTTCTCCATGTTTGAGAAGAAAGTTTGGAAGGACGGCCGGGTCTTGGTAGATTTGCAGTGGTCTGATGCTCCTTCCATTTCAATATGATGGCTTGCAAAGTGCTCCTTGAGATGTTTAAAGCTTGGGAAATCTTTTTGTATCCAAATCCGGCTTTAAACTTCTCCACAACAGTATCTCGGACCTGCCTGGTGTGTTCCTTGGTTTTCATAATGCTCTCTGCACTTTAAACAGAACCCTGAGACTATCACAGAGCAGGTGCATTTATACGGAGACTTGATTACACACAGGTGGATTCTATTTATCATCATCGGTCATTTAGGACAACATTGGATCATTCAGAGATCCTCACTGAACTTCTGGAGTGAGTTTGCTGCACTGAAAGTAAAGGGGCCGAATAATATTGCACGCCCCACTTTTCAGTTTTTTATTTGTTGAAAAAGTTTAAATTATCCAATAAATGTTGTTCCACTTCACGATTGTGTCCCACTTGTTGTGGATTCTTGACAAAAAAATTAAATTTCATATCTTTATGTTTGAAGCCTGAAATGTGGCGAAAGGTTGCAAGATTGAAGGGGGCCGAATACTTTTGCCAGGCACTGTATATATATATATATATATATATATACGTGTGTGTGTGTGTGTATATATATAAAGCCTGTATAAATATATATATATATATATATATACATATACATATATATATATATATATATATATATACACAGTATACACATATGGCGAAAAACACTCAGGTGACTTGAAGTTCCACTCTGAGACCCCCAATTTGGCCAAATTTCAAAATTGTCCGATATGCATGTGTGGTACATCATTAGAAAGCTTAAAATCTCCATTTTCTGGAGGAAGAAAAATTTTGAACATGAGGGCTTTTTGAAAAAAAAAAAAGTTTTTTAAACAGCAAAACCTTATCTGGAGGCGAGAGCACGCGAGAGCAGAATTACAGACGCCGTGATTTTAACACGATATTATTGCGTACTTATCTTGTTTCGATCCACAGACTCCATGTAGCAATCACTGTGTCCAGACACAGTTGTGAACGCCCACAGCTGGATTTCTGGGGGATTTTATGTGTGAAACATGGCAATATAACAAGGGTCGCGATGCAGAAATCGCAGACATCAAGGAGTGGTCGAGATTTTCTTTTTCATATATTTACCCCTTTAAAACGTTTTATTTTTCAATTCTTCTTTGTTTGGATCGATTATTTATCATCTAACATATCGGAGAAAATGCAACAGTAACCAAAAAAAAAAAAAAATACAATTGAGCAATAGTTATGAGGTAGACATCCGTGACTTTTTTACAGACGCCATTTTTTTCATTTGTTTAAGAGTTTGAAATATGCGAGTGAATAATTTTTTAAAGTCTTTTTTTTTTTTTAAACGAAATAGACGAAATTAGACATCAATTAATGATTATAAGCTAAAAATGACAGACTTTTGGAATAATAAATATAATTAATTACCTTAGTTTTATGGCTGGGTTAAAACAAAAGCGGTTGCGCGCTTGGGTGCGACATATTTTATGGGTTTCAGCACAATGAGCATTGTGTAATTATTGACATCAACAATTCCAAGCTACGAGTTTATTTTTTGTTTGAAAATTTTAAAATTTTATTTAAACGGAAACATTTAGAGGGGTTTTAATATGAAATTTCTATAACTTGTACTAACATTTATCTTTTAAGAACTACAAGTCTTTCTATCCATGGATCGCTTTAACAGAATGTTAATGTTAATGCCATCTTGCTGATTTATTGCTATAATAAACAAATACATAACTTATGTACAGTATGTTGGATGTATATATCCGTCTTGTGTCTTATCTTTCCATTCCAACAAAATTTTACAGAAAAATATGGCATATTTTATAGATGGTTTGAATTGCAATTAATTACGATTAATTGGCTGTGATTAACTCGAATAAAAATTTTAATCGTTTGACAGCCCACCCGGGCGGTATGGTCTCTCGTTTCAAGCTCGGGTCCTCTACCAGAGGCGCAGGATCTTAGCTGTCCCTAGGATTGCACTCTTCTGAATCGAGATGTTGGACGTTGTTCCTGGTATTTGTTGGAGCCATGCACCCAGCTTGAGGGTTACTGCCCCTAGTGTCCCGATCACTACTGGCACCACTCTTGCCTTCACTCCCCACATTTTCTCCAACTCTTCCTTCAACCCTTGATATTTCTCCGGCTTTTCATGTTCTTTTTTCCTGATGTTGCTATTGCTCGGGATTGCTACATCTATCACTACTGCTGTCTTCTGATGTTTATCCACCACCACTATGTCAGGCTGGTTGGCCATCACCAGTTTGTTTGTCTGGATCTGGAAGTCCCAGAGGATCTTGGCTCGGTTGTTCTTGACCACCTTCTGAGGTGACCCCCACCTTGACTCTGGGTTCTCCAGTCCGTACTCGGCACAGATGTTCCTGTACACTATGCCTGCTACCTGGTTATGTCGTTCCATGTATGCCTTGCCTGCTAGCATCTTACACCCTGCTGTGATGTGCTGGACTGTCTCAGGGGCCTCTTTGCATAGCCTGCACCCGGGGTCCTGTCTGGTGTGATAGACCCCAGCCTCTATTGCTCTTGTGTTAAGGGCTTGTTCTTGTGCTGCCATGATCAGTGCCTCCGTGTAGTCTTTCAGTCCGGCCTTTTCCAGCCACTGGTATGTTTTTCCCATGTCAGCTACCTCCTCGATTTGTCGGTGGTACACACCATGCAGGGGCTTGTCCATCCATGGTAGCTCCTCAGGGTCCTCCTCCTTATTGGGGTTCTGTTGCCTGAGGCATTCACCGAGCAGGTCATCACTGGGGGCCATTTTCATTATGTACTCTTGGAGGGATGTAGTTTCCTCCTGGATCGTGGCTCTGATGCTCACTAGTCCTCGGCCTCCCTCTTTCCGCTTTGTGTAGAGCCTCAGGATGCTGGACTTAGGGTGAAACCCTCCGTGCATTGTAAGGAGCTTCCTTGTCTTGATGTCCGTAGCCTGCATCTCTTCCAGTGGCCAGGATACGATGCCAGCAGGGTATCTGATTACTGGTAGAGCATAGCTGTTAATGGCCTGGATCTTATTCTTGCCATTCAGCTGACCCTTGAGGACCTGCCTCACCCTCTGTAGGTATTTGGTTGTGGCAGACCTTCGAGTTGCTTCCTCATGGTTTCCACTTGCCTGTGGGATCCCCAGGTACTCGTAGCTGTCCTGCACATCTGTTATGTTGCCTTCAAGTAGTTCAGCCCCTTCAGTTGAGATCACCTTCCCTCTTCTGGATACCATTCGCCCACACTTATCTTGTCCGAATGACATCCCGATGTCATTGCTTTTTATTCTCGTGAGGTGGATCAGGGAGTCGATGTCACGCTCGTTCTTGGCATACAGCTTGATGTCATCCATGTAGAGGAGGTGACTGATGGTTTTTCCACTTAGGAACCAGTACCCGAAACCACTCTTGGTGATGATCTGGCTGAGGGGGTTTAGGCCTATGCAGAACAGCAGGGGTGACAGAGCATCTCCTTGGTAGATACCGAATTTGATGCTCACATGTGCAACTGGCTTCGTGTTGGCTTCGAGAGTTGTCTTCCACAGCCCCATCGAGTTCTGGAGGAAGATCCTTAGTGTCCTGTTGATGTTATACAGCTTCAAGCATTCCAGAATCCATGTCTGTGGCATTGAGTCATAGGCTTTCTTGTAGTCAATCCAGGCGGTGCACAGGTTGGTGCTCCTAGCTCTGCAGTCCCAGACGACTGCCCTGTCCACCAGTAGTTGGTGCTTGGCTCCCCTGGTGTTATTGCCAATCCCTTTCTGTGCCATGTGCCTGCTCATTTTAGCCGCCAATATGCCTGATAGGAGCTTCCATGTGGTGCTGAGGCAGGTGATAGGCCGGTAGTTGGATGGTACTGTCCCCTTCTGGGGGTCCTTCATGATGAGGACTGTCGGACCTTGGGTTAGCCACTCTGGGTGGGTCCCCGACCTCAGCAGCTGGTTCATTTGTGCTGCTAGGCGTTCATGGAGTGCAGTTAGCCTCTTAAGCCAGTAGGCATGAATCTTGTCGGGCCCTGGAGCTGTCCAGTTCTTCATCTAGCCTTCGTTTCCATGGAGGCTCCTTCTGGCTACTGGCGCTGCTTATCTTGTAGCCAAGTGAACAAGTATTTGATACACAGTCAATGGGAAAACCCATTGGCAGTGTATCAAATACTTGTTCTCCCCACTGTATATATATATATATAGGCTATATATTTATATATATATATATATATATATACAGGGGAGCATCATTTGCTTCTAGCCATGGTATCTCCTTTAGCCACTTTTCAGCAAAAGTAGTTTTTTTCGGTAGCTCCGGTGACGTCTCTGTCGTCTATCTTTTGACGGGGGTGGGGGAACACGGAAGTAATTACTCAGTGTGGCCTGCCTCTTCGACATTTTGAGAAGTTATTTTCTCGTGTCTGCCGCAAATACAGTGGTCAGCCATCGGTACGCAAAAGCGTATGGAAGCCGTTGAGGGCCAGCGCGTTTGTCTACGTCCAGTACGCATGCGGACCACTTATGTGCACCCCTGTATATATATATATATATATATATATGTATATATGCATATATATATATATATATATATATATATATATATATATATATATATATATATATATATATATATATATATATATATATATATATATATATATATATTGGTACCTCTACTTAAGAAATTAATTGGTTCTGTAAGTAGTTTCTTAACTTTAAAATGTTATATTTGTCACATTTAAATGTCGTAATCCGTTCCAAGCCGCCCAAAATTCAGACAGAAATCTTTTATAATGCATAAAAATGCATCAAAACATGTAACAAATATATATTACAATTACATTTTTGCACAATAAACATAAAATCTGAGTTGTGCATAATGTCAAAAAAATAAAAATAAAAAGAATAGAGTAATGAATCAATGCACTCATATAAAGCTGTCGGAACACAAGGGGCACAGGACGCTGGGATACACACATACACATAAGGTAGAGATTCCTCTTAGCCAATTGAATGCCAGGAATGCTAGGCAAAAGCCAATTGCAGAGCAGCTATAAGTATGTTATGTTCAGTCAACTTGGGAGCTGTGAGTACTTTCTTAACAAGAGGCAATATTTTCCCATTGAGGCGTGTCTTAATCTCAAAATTCTGTATGTAGAGACGTTCATAAGTAGAGGTACTACTGTATTTAAAAAAAAACAACAACAACAAAAGAGCTATGAAATAACACATTTGAAACACCTTTACCTCAACTTCATGATCTGCCTTCAACAGTTAGAATATTAATATATTTTCCAAATACTATATAATAAGCATATGACAAAATTTAATTCTTGTCAAAAGAACAAACAAGATATTTAAGTAGAAAATAGGGAAAAAAATATTATTCAACCAATTGACTTACAGTAAGTGTGTCCACCCGTTTATTATTAAGATGTAATTTAATAATAATACTAATAGAGATGAATAAAATTATCAATATACCATTCATACCCACATATGGTCCATCCATTCTCAACACCGCTTATCCTTGTCAGGGTCAGGTTTTATTGTTATTTTATTTCCACTGTGATGAAGAGCCATCGTATCTTTTTTTAAAATTTTGCATTAACTTTTTGAACTACCTATAAATATGATATTTGCTATTTGCAACAATGATAATTAAAAATTTTAGAACTAAACCGTTTTACATGATTTAAAATATTACTTTTTTTCCCCTAAAGATTTTCTTGCATTTTCATACTTGTCCTTGTCTATTAACATTCTGGATCCAAATACTGTACTACTATTTCTGTCTTGTTAAATTGAACAACAACACAAAAAACAATTCATCATGAATTCCCATTTCTTTCTCGAGAAAGGTTTTGTGAAAAAAGATGTCATGTTTCATCACTGACCGTTACATTTTACTTATGGGCTGCTATTGAACGTTCATTTGCCACTCCCAGTCAAAAATGAATTGGCGTCTCGCGCCGCCTTTTGCACTGAAAATGATAATTCATCAACAGTCCTCCCAGTTCAATTAAGCTTTAGTTACATTTTCTTAGATGCACCAGACACAGCTTAAAAAAAATTCAACATATGATGGATCTCTTTGAGAGTTATTGAATTTGGGACTTGAGTAACTTAATTTTATGCCATCATGTGCACAAGCGTGCGGGGGGGGGGGGGGGGGGGGTTAAGGAGTTACTTGTGTTAAGGAAAAAGAATCTGTTCTGAACTGAACTGACACAAACACTGGTGTAGGTATTTCTTTCTTTCGACATTTTCCGCATGACTACCATGCGAGGCTTGTTCACGACTCTTCCTTCTCATCTCCGTGGGTGATGATGTAGCAGAGAGACTTGTAGTCAATGTTCCCTGTCGGGTCGATGGGAGCCAGCGCAAATGCCTGATCCACCTAGAAGACACATGACTTATGGCTCCAACTTTGGATATTTCAAAGTTAAAAAAAAATGTGTGTATATATAGTGTTGCACCCATACCTTAATTTGGCTCCCAATACCGAGTATGTTATGTGGCTGTGTGGCATCGACCATTGCTAATACTGTACTAATTAGAGATGCCCCGATCAATTGGCATCCTGACCGATCTGGTCCGATCACATCATTTTCAAAGTATCGGAATCGGCAAAAAAATATCGGCCATGCCTTTTTTAAATATATTTATATATTTTTTTAATTAAATCGTTTTCTAAATGTATTTAACGTTAGAGACATAATATGTTACACTCATCCAGAGTCTTTAGTTTAGGCTTAAGGTACCGATAACGGCGGTAATTAATTTAAAAAAATGTATCACATTAAATATTAAACGCAATTAATGCATGCGTCGCGCGACCCACTCACGCTCAATCTGTAATGGCGCCGTTTTACCCATTTAGAGAGATAAAAGGCAGCGTAAAATGAGAAGAGTGAATTTTGGCAGCCTTTGGAGCCATTTTTTAATAGGCTAAAGCCTTACAATTCCTCTCCCTACAATTGGAAATATCATGGGAACAGGGGTCGCGTTAACCGAATATTTTCCGTCGTTGACCGATTTTTTAAAAACGGTGACGGAAAAAACTGAAGTCCATCCGTCATTTTGACCGGTTGCAATTCACACCCCAGACCACAGGGTAGCGAGTGAGCATATTAATTAGCTATTGTCTCTCTTGATGCATGACGTCGTTGGCCTTACTCTGAAAAATGTCAAGGCAACTGAGTGTCCGAAGTTTCTTCAAAACGCCCCAAAACGACGATGGTGTTGATAAAAGAGGTGAAAAAACAGGGACTGCACAAGCGGGCACGCAATTCAAGTCCATGCGCACCAGGAGGAAAGTGTGAGACTACGTTCAGGCCACAGCAGGTGAACTGTTAATTTCATTGTTCCTTAATGTAGCCTACCTACTGGGGCCAGTCAGCTGTTTTTGTCACTGCGGAGAAAAAGTTACATATTCATCTGCTTGATGTGTGATGGCACGGTGTGGATTCTCTGTTAAGCTTGTTCAGACAGAATATTAATTTAAAATGAATGAAAACTAAATACTATTGAATATGTTGAAGCGGTATGCAATGTTAAGAGTCTTGTTAGCTGCGGGCGCACGATCCTATTCCCCTCACTATCCACTCGCGGGGGCCTGCGCTTGTCAGTGACGTTCCTTATTCTCGCTATATGATTATACAACTTTAACATTTGTTAATAATACGCTCTGTGTGTAGTATCATCCATCGCTTTTCCTTTTTAAATGGGCACTTATAAGCGAACGCAAGAAGAAACAACGGGAACATTTTTAAACAGGCATTTCACGGGAGAGCATTTCGACTCTTCGGCCAATCATATAGCGAGAGCAAGTGGATAGTGAGGGGACTGCGCGCGGCTCTTAAGTGTCTCTGTCACGTGACTGTCGTAGCCGGTGTAGGTTCACTATCCTCTTCCCCTCACTATCCACTCGCTCTCGCTATATAAGCTATATAATTGGCCGATGAAATGCTGTATGTTGAATGTATATATTCGTCCGAGTTTTATTCATTTTTTTTCTTAATGCATTGCCAAAATGTATATGATCGGGAAAAATTATCGGGAATAATTGGAATTGAATCGGGAGCAAAAAAAAAAAAGCAATCGGATCGGGAAATATCGGGATCGGCAGATACTCAAACTAAAACGATCGGATCCGGAGCAAAAAAACATGATCGGAACAACCCTAGTACTAATACATTTTTTTTCTAAACAAATACAAAATTATTTTTTTCTTTTATACAAAATTACTGCAAAGTCACTTTAATGTAAAGAAAAATGCTATCATGGCTTGGTCGGACTCTGCTTAACAAACTCTGTGCCTACCTGGTATGGGTGACAATAAATGAATGAAGACTGAATGAATGCTCTCAAAATACAACTTAAAAAAAAAAAAAAAAAAAAATGTTTTTTTTTTTGATAACATCTTTATTGATGCCAATGGTTGTTTCCATCTATTAAATTTAGAGGCCCAGAAATGCTTCATGTTCACATATTCTCACCCGAACGAGATTTTATTCCTAATGAGAAGGGGAGTTTTATGTGGAAGTATAATGCATTAAAACACTTATTCCAAAAATTTGGAACATTTTTTTTTTTACCATGCATATCTGTGACATCGTGACACGTGTTTCAGTTACTAAAAAGCTAGTAAAAGCTGAGCAAGCTGAAGACAGGGCTGGTGCAAGACTGAACTGGTCTATCCAAGACAAACATATTTATGTACAGCACAGGCCAAATGTTTGGACACACCTCATTCAATGCAACACAAATGAAGGCTCCGACCCCATTGATAAAGCAATAAATTACACTATTCAACCCTGAAAAGGCATACCTGTGAAGTCAAAAACCATTTTAGGTGACTCCCTCTTGATGCTCATCAAGAGAATGTCAAGAGTGTGCAAAAAGGTAATGAGAGCAAAGGGGGGCTACTTTGAGTATACTAAAATATCATACATGTTTTTAGTTATTTCACCTTTTTTTTTGCTCAGTACAGAATTCTACATGTGTTCTTTCATAGTTTAATTACCTTCAGTGAGAATTTACAATGTAAGTAGTGATGACAATAAAATGCACAAATACAGTTGTGTCCAAAATTATTGGACGGCCGCAGTCATTAAGTGTTTTTGCAAGTTTGACATTCATTTTTCATCTTGTTTATAATCACATCAAATAATGGCATGTCAAATAGACAAATACAACTGAAATAACCTAAATATTTTGGGGAATATTCCAATTAATGGCCTTTCCATGATTATCTCATTGACAAAATTATTCAACCCCCCAAGTACACCACTGTTAAGAACAAAGGTTTCCATCAGGTGTTGTCAAATGATGATGAAAACATCTGTAGATGTGAACGGAACCCTAATAAGCAGCAATTAAGCAGATTTTAAAGGACTGTGACACATGGCTCTTCTTGGTCAAAAAAAGTTCAGAGAGGAAGTCATTTCACTTCATAAGGAAGGATATGGATATAAAACGATAACAAAAGGCATAAAAATTTCAAGAGACACAATTGGGAGAATAGTCTGCAAGTTTAAAGCTAAAGGCACAGTGGAAATGCTACCTGGGCCTGGTAGAAAGAGGTTACTGTCTGCAACTGCTGTGTGATACCTGAAGCGAAAAGGTGGAGAAAAATCTCCGGGTGACAGCTGAGGAACTACGACAGGACATGTCATCGGAAGTTATTCCGGTTTTATCCAAGACCATAAGACGCACACTGCGAAATGATTGCTTCCATGCAAGAACTCCCAGGCCCAAACCGCCTGCTGACTCCAAAGCACAAGAAGAATGCCAAAAAAACATGTGGACAAACCACAAAGGCTTTGGGATACTGTTCTCTGGAGTGATGAGACCAAACTGGAACTTTTTGGGCTAATGGATCAACGCTACGTGTGGAGGAGAAAGAATGATGCCTATAAAGAAAAGAACACCCTATCTACTGTGAAGCACGCTGGGGTGTCAGTCATGCTATGGGGTTGTTTTGCTTCATCAGGCACAGGGAATCTTCAGCGTGTGCAAGGTATTATGAATTCAGTTAACTAACAGGAGATCTTGGATGAAAATGTCATGCAGTCATTGACAAAGCTGAGGCTTGGGTGAGGTTGGACCATCCAACAGGACAATAATCCTAAGCATACCTCAACATTTATCATATCTTGGTTGCAAAAGAAGAGCTGGAAGATTCTGGAGTGGCCATCGCAAACACCAGACTTCAATCCTATTGAAAATCTGGTGGTACTTGAAGAAGGCAGTTGCAGCACGCAAGCCCAGAATTGTTAATGAACTGGAGGTCTTTGCCCATGAGGAATGGGCAAATATACCTGTGGATCACTCCAATAAACTTGTGTTAAGCAATGCTTCACGTCTAAAGGATGTTATTGTTCCAAAGGATGTTGTACTAAGTACCAAAGTTATACATACCTATCGGGTTGAATAATTTTGTCAATGAAGTAATCACAGAAAGGCCATAAATTGGAATATTCCCAAAAATATTTTTGTTATTTCAGTTGCATTTCTCATTATTTAATGTGATTATAAACAAGATGAAAAAGAAATGTCAGACTTGCAAGAACACTTATCTACTGTGGGGGTTGAATAAATTTGAACACAACTAGGGCGGACAACACAGACAAGACTGAAAAAGCAGTTTCTGCTCTTGCAACCCTCTATAAAATAAACTGCTGTATTTTAAGCCATTTGGTCAATCTGCACAAAATAATTTGTTCTGACCGAAAGTGTGATGCATGAACGCAAATCCTCTTCTGATCAATAATTCCAGTGTTTATCTAAAACTGTGCATTCGATCATAATTTTAATCCAACCTCTAATTAGATTAAAAGAATTTTTTCCATGTAAATGTTGCCAATGTTCATGAAATTTTTAATCCTGGCTAGTGTTACCATTTGACATGTCATTTAGCAACCATCTAAAGTATATACCAATACATCGAAAATATGACTGCGATTGAATGTGAATGAACGTGATCGAACTACGAATGTGATCATATGATCTATTCAACAACACTTACCAAAATTAAAACTCTCCTAAGATTATATGTACAGTATATCTTGGGAAGAGGAGCCATCGGTTGAAAACTAAATCTCGAATGATTTCTTTTTGCTCGCTGATACCGATGCCTGCATTTTAGTGTCGTATCGGGGCCCCTCCGGATACTAGTTTCGGGATCGGTGCAACACTAAAAAACAGACCACAAGCTAACCTCTTCTGCTGTAAATTTATCCGCCTGGTTCATCAATAATCGTCGAAATCTGGTCCAGAACAGAGTTGAATTAAGATTGAACGTGATGGTGATGAATTCAAAATGAGAACCTACTCTTCCTTGTTGACGAATCCCGTTGCATTGGGGTCGAAGAGCTTAAAGGCGGCGAGGATGGTGTCTTCCGGATCGGTCCCTGCACACCAAACGCATTAAATTCAAAGCCCGATGTCGTGGAATCGAAGCTACCGGTCAAGTTCTCACCATTGAGTTTCTCGCCAAACAGCGATAAGAAGACGGTGAAGTTGATGGGACCTTTGCCCTCGTTCAACATCTCATCCAGTTCTTCTTCCTTTATGTTTAGCTTTCCTGGGAAGCAAATAGTGATCTTTTATTGGAGACTTCCAGGAAATACATTCATTCATTCATTTTCCATGCCGCTTTTCCTCACGAGGGTCGCGGAGGTGCTGGAGCCTATCCCAGCTAACTACGGGCAGTAGGCAGGGGACACCCTGAACTGGTTGCCAGCCAATTGCAGGGCACAAGGAGACATACAACCATCCACGCACACACTCACACCTACGGACAATTTAGAGTGTTCAATCAGCCTACCCTGCATGTTTTTGGGATGTGGGAGGAAACCGGAGTTCCCGGAGGAAACCCACGCAGGCACGGGGAGAACATGCAAACTCCACACAGGAAGGCCGAAGCCCGGGATTGAACCCTTGATCTTAGAACTGTGAGGCAGACGTGCTAACCACTCAGCCACCGTGCCGCCCCTCCAGGAAATATTCATCGATATTTTTTTTTTCACCCCTTTTTTTAATTTAAAATATTTTGTAATAAAT
Source organism: Corythoichthys intestinalis (assembly GCF_030265065.1). Classification (NCBI taxonomy): domain Eukaryota; kingdom Metazoa; phylum Chordata; class Actinopteri; order Syngnathiformes; family Syngnathidae; genus Corythoichthys; species Corythoichthys intestinalis. Next base: position 155,911 of record NW_026651597.1, read on the forward strand.
ACAATGGGGAAAAAAAAGGTTTTCTTTTTTTTAGATAAAAAAATTAAGCAAATGTAAATCATTATAAAAGACACTATTGACTAATTATGATGAAATTTGTACCAGTCATTTATTTTTTTGAACTCAAGCCATACATTTTTCTTTTACATTACTAGCAATGAAAATGATGTAAAATTAGTTTGCAAATTATTATATGAAATTAAATTGACATTACATTGACAATGATAGACCATGTGGCTCTTAAAAACCAAATAAAAAACTCTCAAAGTGAGTTTATCACACTTAGATGTCCAATCCATTTGAAGTGGGACAGTGGCAACAAATGTAAGCTTTCCTACTTCTGATAAAATAATTTATGAATGTCAATTTAAAATAATTGAAAAATGATTAAATGATTGTCATAAGATTAATTGAAAATCATTTTTTTAATAACTCATTGAGTGCCATAACAGTGATAGACGTCCAATCCATTTTCACTGTGAAGGCTGTTAGCGATCGAACAAGTCAAAATGGATCTATCGCCATCAGTGACATTGCAAAAGTTAACCAAAAGTGATCATGTTCAAATCAACTTTAGTCATTTGTATGTTAATCTTTTTTTCATGATAATGAAATGATTTAAATGTTGTGTAATGAGATTAATTGACAATATATCTTTTTATTTACAAAATTATATAATAAATTCAATATCTACACTGTTAACTAATGGTGTTTCCTACCTGTGTGACCAATGTACAAATATTTTCAAATTTATATTGAAATAAAGTTGACCCCACCCATTTTTTTTTCAATTAACAAATTTATGAAATTTATACTTTAAACTTAATATAAACATATTACAATTTAAGAAAGGAAAACCATTATAACTACAGCGCTACAATTATTGGTTACACTTCATTTGAATGCTTCTTATGACATAGTCATAAGACTGTCATAAATATGACATGACAACTATGATGAATATAAATCATTACTTACAGATTACAGATGTCACTACCCAGTCATAATTATTATTAAATGTAGGTGTTTCAGTCCATTTTTAGGTGTCAAAACTTTTCCATCAAATTATTACCCAGTTGTGCATAGGTCTCCTTCAGGTCTTGTTTCTTAATAACGCCATCTCTGTCCTGGTCAATGCAACCAAAAGCCTGTACAGGAAACGGCAACAAAAAATACAATGGAGACTTTGTAATAAATTGAAATTTTTTTCCAGTCTTACCTCTTTGAACTCTTGTATCTGTGACTGCTCAAACATGGAGAAAACATTGGAGCAAGTCTTCTGCGCTCCCCTTTGTCTCTTATTGGACGCTTTCTTGCTGGCCTACAACATGACCCATGTAAAATCACATCTTCTCTTTGAGTGATTTTGTGACTTACCATGTCTGCGTGATCTGGCGTAGATTCCCAATCGAGGCCTGACGTCCGATTGGCTTTTATACACACAGCGTGTTATCTGCTGCCTCCTGTAATAACGTATGGAGGGAGCGCAGACCCATACATGGCTGCAACTGCTGTCCATGTGTCACCAAAAGGAGCTGATAAGAGGAGAGGCAGGATTCTTGCAGGTTGAACATTGGAGATATGCCAAGCAGCAAGTGAAGCTTGATGTTTGACAGGTCAGGCCTCACTAACTTTTTCCAGTGATTGGATTGTATTCTTAGTTTAATAAGTGTGACTGGACTCGATGTGCACTTTTTGGCCTTTTAATATGTCCACCCAACATCGGTATCGTATGTATAACTACATTGCACAAACAGACCTGAAATATTGCACCACACCTCAGGTACATAGGCATCTCACCAAATTGTAATACATATTTCTGTTGTGTGATTGTTTCTGATTAAAATTAAATTTCTTGAGATGGGGATTTTGGATTATTTGACAAGATAAGATCATGAAATGTTTCAGGAACAAGTAGTTTTGTCATTCTCAAGACTAGTCTAGGTCCTGGGATCCCATTTTGAGTGTCTTGGGCTGGTAAATGGACCTGCGAGACCAGTACCTTTAACATAATTCATGTCATTTTATGGAAAATCACTTGGTAGAAAAAATATTACTTTTTTGTGTTAGTGACATTCCGCCACCCCTGTCAATAGTTGCAACCTTACATATGTATACATAACTGGGACCGTGCGCTTTGGTCAGATGAGACCAAGATTGAGCTTTTTGGCAACAAACACTCTAAGTGGGTCTGACGTGCCACGAAAGATGCGCATGCTGAAAAGCACCTCATACCCACTGTGAAGTATGGGGGTGAGTCAGTGATGCTGTGGGGCTGTTTCGCTTCCAAAGGCCCTGGGAACCTTGTTAGGGTGCATGGCATCATGAATGCTTTGCAATACCAGGAAATTTTAAATCAAAATCGGTTGCTCACTGCCCGAAAGCTGAAGATGGGTCGTCACTGGTCAGCAAGACAATGACCCTAAACATATGGCCAAATCTACACAGAAATGGTTCACCAGACACAAAATCAAGCTCCTCCCATGGCCATCTCAGTCCCCAGACCTTGTTTTGTTGGCAAAAGGGGGTTGTACAAAGTATTAACACCAGGGGTGCTAATAATTGTGACACACATTATTTGATGTCAAATATTTTTTTCTTTGTGTGGGATTTTTTTCCCCACTGAATGAATGCACTTGTATTGAAGGTTGGATTGTTCTCTTTTTTTCTATTAAGGTCCCATATTATTTGAATAAAAAAAATATTAGAAGCTAAAAAACACATCTTTTTCAGGGGTGCCAATAATTATGGCGGGCACTGTATATATTCATTCACTCATTCATTTTATGTGCCGCTCATTCTCATTCTTCTGACGAGGTCTAACGAGGCTCCACTCGTTACCTGAATTAATGGCACCTGTTTTAACTCATTATCGGTATAAAAGACACCTGCCCACAAACTCAGTCAGTCACACGCCAAACTCCACTATGGCCAAGACCAAAGAGCTGTCGAAGGACACAAGAGACAAAATTGTCGACCTGCACCAGGCTGGGAAGACTGAATCTGCAATAGGTAAAATGCTTGGTGTAAAGAAATCAACTGTGGGAGCAATTATTACAAAATGGAAGACATACAAGACCACTGATAATCTCCCTCGATCTGGGGCTCTATGCAAGATCTCACCCTGTGGGGTCAAAATGATAACAAGAACTGTGAGCAAAAATCCCAGAACCACACGGGGGGACCTAGTGAATGACCTACAGAGAGCTGGGACCACAGTAACAAAGGCTACTATCAGTAACACAATGCACCGCCAGGGACTCAAATCCTGCACTGCCAGACGTGTCCCCCTACTGAAGAAAGTACACATCCAGGCCCGTCTGCGGTTCGCTAGAGAGCATTTGGATGAGCTAGAAGAGAATGTGCTATGGTCAGATGAAACCAAAACAGACCTTTTTGGTAGAAACACAGGTTCTCGTGTTTGGAGGGGAAAGAATACTGAAGAACACCATACCCACTGTGAAGAATGGGGGTGGAGACATCATGCTTTGGGGCTGTTTTTCTGCAAAGGGACCAGGACTACTGATCTGTGTAAAGTAAAGAATGAATGGGGTCATGTATTGAGAGAATTTGAGTGAAAATCTCCTTCCATCAGCAAGGGCATTGAAGATGAGACGTGGCTGGGTCTTTCAGCATGACAATGATCCCAAACACACAGCCAGGGCAACAAAGGAGTGGCTTCGTAAGAAGCATTTCAAGGTCCTGGAGTGGCCTAGCCAGTCTCCAGATCTCAACCCCATGAAAGTCCATGTTGCCCAAAGACAGCCCCAAAACATCACTGCTCTAGAGGAGATCTGCATGGAGGAATGGGCCAAAATAGCAGCAACAGTGTGTGAAAAGCTTGTGAAGAGTTACAGAAAACGTTTGGCCTCCCTTATTGCCAACAAAGGGTACATAACAAAGTATTGAGATGAACTTTTGGTATTGACCAAATACTTATTTTCCACCATGATTTGCAAATAAATTCTTTAAAAATCAAACAATGTGATTTTCTGTTTTTTTTTTTTCACATTCTGTCTCTCATGACTGAGGTTTACCCATGTTGACAATTATAGGCCTCTCTAATATTTTCGAGTGGGAGAACTTGCACAATTAGAAAGAAAAAAAGAAAACAAAAAAAACCTACAATGCTCAAGTATGTCGAAATCCAGCGTAGGGCTACTGCACCTTAAAACATGTTTTGTTTTCTCCTTGAGATAACCGTTGTTGTGATTTGGTCCAAACAAATAAAAGTTGATTTGATTTTATTTGACTTAGAACACATCCATAACTGAACAGTATGGACATGCAGGTGAATATGGTTTTTTTTCTCGGTTTTATTATTATTATCATTATAGCTATTCTTTGTTCCGCAGCCCCTTTGAGCTCAATTTGAGCCCTTAGAATGCTTCATAATGCACCAAAATCGGCAAGGAGGTCAAGACTGGTGCAATCTTTGATACCGTGTAAAGACAAATTCCAAATACACTATGTAGCTCGTCCTAGCAGTCATTCTTTGTCCCGCCGATGCTTTGAGCCCTACTTTGACCCCCTCAGAATGCTTCAAAACTCACCAAACTCAACAGCCAGGTGAACACTGGTGAAAACTTTGATAAAAGGTAAAAAAAAAAAAAAAAAAAAAAATCAAAATATGCGTAAATATGTGTAACGCCCCCTAAGAACAAAACCAACATTTCTTTTTTTTTTTTAAGGTGAAAGAGGAGGTAACAACGCAAAGGTTAAAACGTAAAACACATCAGTACTATATGAATGGGATACCATACGCAGTGCCCAGACTGCCGTTAGTACTACATCCAGTTTTCTTTGGGTGGGCAAAGCGTTCTGTGGGTGGGCACTGCCCACCTCCCACCACCCCCCCAACTCAGTAATGCCTCTGTTTCAGTGAGTGATCTATACAGGGCTAAGACTAAAAATACAGTATATTTTTCATTAAAATGATTAAAATCGATTTTTTTTTTTTTTTTTTGTCTTGTCTCAAACTCAGCTTATCTAAATTTTGGTCAGTTTCAACTCTCTTCTTCGTCTTGGTCTCAGATGGTGTAGTTAGAGTGCAACACTGCAAATAATTGAGACCTGTCTGTGTTTCCTCTTCATCTTCATACCTAGAGTAAGCACAGTACGCCACTGACATCTATTGTCCACAATATAAAACGGGATTTTTTTGGGGGGGGTGTCCTTCTGTCATTGAAGACCAAACACACAGATAATTTAACTCAATAGCTGCCACTGACAGCAATAAATTTCCAATTCTGACTGGGAAGGGTTGGCAGATATCAAACAAAGGCCAACCCCTCCCAGTCAGAATGGATTACAGTGATCCCTTGTTTTTTGCAGTTAATGGGGACCCCCCCAACACAAAAATAGAAAATCCGCGAAGTAAAGGCGGAGCTTATTTACACTAAAAAAAAGAAAAAAAATCAGATTGAACCGCATCGGAAAGAGAAACATATAAGAAATGTTTAGTTTCCCTTTTTTCCCCCAGAGAATAAAAAAAAAACTAAAAAAAAACAAATAATAAATAGATTTTAAGCACTGAAAATGTAATATTTATACTATAAATGACATACTGTATATATATATATATATAAAAGAAAAAAATGATTTGTACATGCATACATGCATTATCTTAACATTTTTAAATAACACACTGTATTAATTTGTTTTTATTGAAAAAAATTCTGCAATGGACTAAGGGCGCGAAGTTTGTGGCGCAATATAACGAGGGATCACTGTTGATGTCTAGCACCGTGATAGGTAATATAAGAGTTCAACATCTGTCCAAAGTTCTCCAATAAAAACAAGATCACTGCAGAGCAAACCAATACATTTGATTCAGTCATCCCAATGGATTAGACGTCTATCACTGTCAATGGTAGCCAAAGAGTTAATACCGATTACAAATAAAATCTCTTCCTGTCAACAGTGAGAGTTCCTTCATCCCACCAAGTCCGCCTTTCACCGTGTCATCATGGAGGCCGCCATCTTGCAGGCCACAGCGGAGATCAGCGCCGCTCCCCGACCGCTTCCCTCTTCTGATTGGATGAAGGTGATCTTGCAGTGTGGCGTCAGCTCTCTGACTATTTTGTGGAACCTGTCACGGAAACTACATGCAAAAAATAAGTCAAAATCTCACTTTAAATTAGTACTAAAATTAGAGATGTGACCGAAAATTCGGCAATGAAAACCTTCGGCCAAAAATAGTTAAAACTGTATTTTCGGTTTTCTCTTTAAGGGCAGAAAGTTTACCACTGAAAAGTGTGAGTCTTAGCACTCTTGTGATGACATCATCAAAACACGCTGTCTCGCTAACACTACTAGCTCACAGCCAACATGTCTGCGGTTTGAAAGTATTTCAAGGTCTCAAAGAAATGTTAAAGTTATTAAATGAAGGAAAATTAAAAAATTTTTTTTTGCTTCATCGCCGCTACACGCTTCTTCTGAAGTTGCTTTCCATTGATGTCTCGCGTCACATCGAGTACAGGGCATTTGAGCCCGTGCGTGAGTAGTTTGGAGTTCAAACAAGCAAACAGTATACAATTAAGTAGTATTTAAATGCATACAGTATATGTGCATTCACTATTGTTGAGTACAATACATTTATAGCACAACCACTTCCTCTTTTAGTCACTTTTTCCGCGACCTCCACACCCCATCTGCCAGTTGTCGTTTAAAGCAGAGACTTCGATCAGCTCGCGCTGGAACTCGGCCCACTCGCCTGGTTCCAGATCGAATACACGTGTTACGCACGAAAGTACTGAGTCTTATTTTAAGTAGTAGGAGAGTTATAATAGCCTAATAATAAATAGTCTAATAGTAAAGAGTTTTACTAGTTTTGGCGAAAATGAAATAGCTTTTTGTTGTGAACCATAGGTGGAGTTTGACTGTTGAGGCGGGGGGGGGCACAACATGTTGATGACTGTGAAACGCAGTGTCAGCAATAAAATTAACTTAGAAGAATATTTATAATAATAAGTTGAGAATGAGTGTTTTTTTTGTTTCCCATCACTTTTGAGGCAAATTCTAAATCAGGCTGCTAGCAGGACAGCTATGCTTTTCGCCAAAATCACCATCCATTGAATATGGTACGCCAGCCGGTGTCGTGCCAATGTAGTTACCGCAATCAAAAAATGTTATCCCCCGGGCGGAGCCATATGGAGGTAGATTTGTGTCTTCATTATTCGATCAAAAAAAAGTTGCTTCAATCAAAAAAAAATAGTTACATCAATCAAAATATATTTTTTCAATTAAAAAAAGTCACTTTAATCAAAAAAATGTGTTTGAATGCAAAAATAAATTTGAAAAAAAAAAAAAAAGCTATTTTTATTTGATTTTTTTTTTTCTGATTCAAGCAACTTTTTTGATTGAAGTAATGTTTTGTGTTTGGGCCACATTTTGGCTAGGACATTTGTGTCTTTATTATTCAATTATGATGATCGAACACTCTGACTCTGTCTCACTTTATGCCCTGCTTTTTGTCAGCTTGTCTTGGGTAAATAACTAAGTTAAATAACAAGTTTTAGACCCAACATTTAATCATAGGAAAAAAAAGTTTTTGAATGCAAAAAAATATTTGAGGCTCAAAAATGTGAATTTACACACTTAATTTTTCATTTAAAAAGTTTTCTTTGATTTTAGCAATCCTTTTTTGTGTTTGGGCCATATTATGGGTAGGAGATTTGTGTCATTCAATCCCCCAAAAAGTTGCTTCAATCATAAAAAAATATTTTCAATAAAAATAAAAAAAAATCATTTAAAAAATAAAATTGCCCTCCCCAATGTGTGTGTGTGTGTGTGTGTGTGTGTGTGTGTGTGTGTGTGTGTGTGTGTGTGTGTGTGTGTGTGTTGGGGGATAATATGCAAGGTCTAAGGTACTAGTCACATGATCTGTTCAAAAAATAACTTTGACCCATTATGAAAATATCTTTTTTGTTCATTTCATTCATTTTTGTTGCTTTACAACTTATATATATATTAAAAAAAAAAAAAAAAAAAAAAAAAATATATATATATATATATATATATACATTTATACATACATACACACACTCACCGGCAACTTTATTAGGTACACCTGTCCAACTGCTCATTAACACTTAATTTCTAATCAGCCAATCACATGGCGGCAACTCAGTGCATTTAGGCATGTAGACATGGTTTAAGACAATCTCTTGCAGTTCAAACCGAGCATCAGTATGGGGAAGAAAGGTGATTTGAGTGACTTTGTACGTGGCATGGTTGTTGGTGCCAGAAGGGCTACTCTGAGTATTTCAGAAACTGCTGATCTACTGGGATTTTCACGCACAACCATCTCTAGGGTTTATAGAGAATGGTCCAAAAAATAAAAAGTATCCAGTGAGCGGCAGTTCTGTGGGCGGAAATGCCTTGTTGATGCCAGAGGTCAGAGGAGAATGGCCAGACTGGTTCGAGCTGATAGAAAGGCAACAGTGACTCAAATAACCACCCGTTACAACCAAGGTAGGCAGAAGAGCATCTCTGAACGCACAGTACGTCGAACTTTGAGGCAGATGGGCTACAGCAGCAGAAGACCACGCTGGGTGCCACTCCTTTCAGCTAAGAAGAGGAAACTGAGGGTACAATTTGCACAAGCTCATCGAAATTTGACAGTGGAAGATTGGAAAAATGTTGCCTGGTCTGATGAGTCTCGATTTCTGCTACTACATTTGGATGGTAGGGTCAGAATTTGGCGTCAACAACATGAAAGCATGGATCCATCCTGCCTTGTATCAACGGTTCAGGCTGGTGGTGTAATGGTGTGGGGAATATTTTCTTGGCACTCTTTGGGCCCCTTGGTACCAATTGAGCATCGTTGGAACGCCACAGCCTACCTGAGTATTTTTGCTGACCATGTCCATCCCTTTATGACCACAATGTACCCAACCTCTGATGGCTACTTTCAACAGGATAATGCGCCATGTCATAAAGCTAGAATCATCTCAGACTGGTTTCTTTAACATGACAATGAGTTCACTGTACTCAAATGGCCTCCACAGTCACCAGATGTCAATCCAATAGAGCATCTTTGGGATGTGGTAGAACGGGAGATTCGCATCATGGATGTGCAGCCGACAAATCTGCACCAACTGTGTGATGCCATCATGTCAATATGGACCAAACTCTCTGAAGAATGCTTCCAGCACCTTGTTGAATCTATGCCACGAAGAATTGAGGCAGTTCTGAAGGCAAAAGGGGGTCCAACCCGTTATTTGTACGTGTACCGTGTACCTAATAAAGTGGGCGGTGAGTCAGCAACAATACTCAGGTAGGCTGTGGCGTTCCAACGATGCTCATTTGGTACCAAGGGGCCCAAAGAGTGCCAATAAAAATATTCCCCACACCATTACACCACCAGCCTGAACCGTTGATACAAGGCAGGATGGATCCATGCTTTCATGTTGTTGACACCAAATTCTGACCCTACCATCCGAATGTCGCAGCAGAAATCGAGACTCATCAGACCAGGCAACGTTTTTCCAATCTTCTACTGTCCAATTTCGATGAGCTTGTGCAAATTGTAGCCTCAGTTTCCCATTCTTAGCTGAAAGGAGTGGTGCCCGGCGTGGTCTTCTGCTGCTGTAGCCCATCTTCCTCAAAGTTCGACGTACTGTGCGTTCAGAGATGCTCTTCTGCCTACCTTGGTTGTAACGGGTGGTTATTTGAGTCACTGTTGCCTTTCTATCAACTCGAACCATTCTGGCCATTCTCCTCTGACCTCTGGCATCAACAAGGCATTTCCGCCCACAGAACTGCCGCTCACTGGATATTTTTTCTTTTTTGGACCATTCTCTGTAAACCCTAGAGATGGTTGTCTGTGAAAATCCCATTAGATCAGCAGTTTCTGAAATACTCAGACCAGCCCTTTGGCACCAACAACCATGCCATGTTCAAAGTCACTCAAATCACCTTTCTTCCCCATACTGATGCTCGGTTTGAACTGCAGGAGATTGTCTTAAACTATATCTACATGCCTAAATGCACTGAGTTGCCGGCATGTGTTCGGGTGATTAGAAATTAAGTGTTAACGAGCAGTTAGACAGGTGTACCTAATAAAGTGGCTGGTGATTGTATATATACTATATATATGAAAGTCAATTACTTGCAATGACACCTCTCGGCCACCAGGGTGGGTGTGGTCCCCCCCTTAAACTCCGCTTATGTTGTGAACTACATTTCCGGACAAACGTACATTAAGATCTTATTTAGCTTAGCAATTTGAAGCATGATACCCATTTTTCGAGTGTCCCAAACGTTGCGTGACGTGTGTGTCTGCGTCCCCCAAACAGAATGCTATAATGTCGCCAGAGTTCACTGCCACCGGGAACGCACCCTCCTAGTGGCGGTTGTAAGGGGGAACCACAAGGGCCTCCTCTCTAATTTGAATGGGTGCCCCGGTTCCCATTTTATTAGAAAGCATTGCAATCGGCGAATTATTCTTTTCTGAAGTGAGCGCGAATGAGATAATGTTTCTAGAGCATGTTAAATATTAATGCTAATTTTGTTTTTAAAATGGCTTTTCAAAAAAGTGATTACATTTACTGCTCCATGAATTGTATCCTTACTTACACACATTATGATTAAATTTGAATTATTACAAATTTGACCGGTTTTTACCTATAGTATTTCTTACCAGATGTTTTTACCGCCTTATGCAAGATAATCTGCATATTGCCGTGTTTACCAAAACAAACACTGAACAAAGATGGCATCAACACTTTGCCCGTTTCAGAAAAATCCTAGAACCGCCACTGCACCATCCCATGGGGTTTCAGAATCAGCAGCTGTCAAATGAAATTCCTCGAGCCTCTAGGGTTGAAGAACTAATGCCAAGGCAAAGGGCAGTAATAACCGAATAATGATTTTTTTTTTTTTTTTTTAAGAATGAATTATATGCATGTGTATTTTCTGGCTTTTCAGTTTTTCAGCCAAGTGTTTCTAATATTTGGTTTTCGGTGTCAGCCTTGAATTTTGCTTTCGGTACATCCCTAACTAAAATATATTTGGTGCGTCTTAGGCAGATGGTCTCACCATGGGTGCAGCTTGTATACGGAACCGTCCACCCCCACGGTAATGGTGAGGGCCTCTAAACCGCGTCGCTCCCGCATCAAGTTGATGACGCCGGCCAAGCCTGCGCCGCACATGTGAGCCGAGCGAGTGGAAACGCTCTCGCAGACGAGACCCACGATGTCACAGTCCAACTCGGACGGTAGAACACCCAGCGAAGACAGAATATTGTAGATGTGCTTACGGTCACCCGAATCACTGGAAAGAGTCAGGCACAATATTATATTGCTGCTACTACCATTTCTTTTGAATGCATCACTTACTATAAAGTTTGGGAGGGAGCATGTTTATGTTTTTTTTGTTTTTGGTAGTATTTTTTTTAGTTTTTCCTATCTAAAAACAGCCTTTTCGGTGTTTTCTCCATACAAGGCATGCACAATGGCAGTAGACACCAGTGCTGGATAGTTTATGTACTACTAGTGGGTTAGTAACAAAGACAGCGTTCTACTTCACCAGCAGTGTGTGTTGGAGTTTTTGTATTGGAAATAAAAGAGCCCGTGTATGATAATGCAAATCCAACAGCTCAACGGCGCAATTACACGAACACATTTGAAAACTAAAAGGTCCCATTACCACCTGCCTTTTCACAACACTAAAATAAATTGCTCAAGAATATCCAACAGCGTTCTGCACGGCGGCAGCTCAACAGCAGTAACTACTATGCATGTCCTTTAATTCGTATTTGCGCCATGTTAACCCTTCCTCAGTCAACAGTTAACTTTTCCATTCCAGTAGCGCCTTATTCAACGTGATTCGGTAGCAAGCAAGGTGGCAGGTGGTGACCATGTTATTAACAAAAAAAACAACAACTTCGAAATATACTGTATATGTCACATTGTGCTGAAGATTGTCGTGTCATGGTCATTTCCTGCTTTATTTCCCTAATCACCAATTGGTTCCACCTGTCCCCCATTAAAGGGCAACTGAAGAGCTTTTCGGATTTCGCTTGAGTGTTTTACTCAGTTGAATTGTATTAAATGCATCATTCGCTGTCTCAAAAAGTCACATTAAAAAAAAATAATAATAATGATTGATTGCGTAGTTTTTGAGTTATGGCCATAGCAACACCATAGCAACGAGGGACGCGCCGCCCTGCCGACCGCTACCTGATGACGTAACTTCCAGGGAGCCTCGCCACCACTCTGAACACAGAAATATAGCACCATGCTATCCTCACCATATATTGCAAACATTTTCTATGTTTTACTCGCGAGATTCGTCATGCCATCTCGATGTGTAGCGATGAATTGCTCACAGGAAGACTCGAGACTCTATGAGTGGTCTAAAAAAAACTTCTTCTGCAAAGGTTTGGACCGTTTTTGTGAGCATGCATACAGGTCCCCAATCGGCTCATTGTTTTCATCATTTCAGCGACGACAGCTTTGAAAACCTACAACAATGCAACCTTGGTTTTACAAAGACGTAAGTAGACCCTCCGATTCTAAAATTTGATGCACTTCTGTTGATAAACGACGGGGACTCCTACTGCCTGTTTGTTGAAGCGCGACATTTTTTGCTGTAGCTGTTGCCCTGTCATAAGTAGATAGGTTTGCTGACAGGTCTACTCATGTGATTTTATCACTATATCAATAGGTATTATGTAAATTCAAATGTCCCCAGCACCAAATAGGTCCTTGGCTCGTTGTTTTTTTGGCCTGTCACAGGGTAAATATAAAGTCTATATATAAAACCTGCCAGGCCTTAATGTATCAAATACATCTCAATAAAACAATAACTATTGTACTACAACATCAACATCAAGGTCTGCCAATTTGAAGCGGGAACAATAGCATCAAATAGATGCTGCTTTGACTGGGGCATTATTATTTGATCACCAAGAAATTATTATTAAATTAAAATTAGAATTCATCCAATATTTTCATGCTGCTGTGATTTTTTTTTTTTCTCCACCAGGAAGCCAAACATAAAAAATTAAGCGGCGGAAACCCTCAAAACGATGAAAAAAGTGTTGCAAGTCAGTCGACACCCAGTTTCCCAAACTCAAGAGAGAGTGCGTCGAGTCATATGATGACCCAAGTGATGCGGTGTCCAGCGATGACGACTGAAGAGATCCTATGAGGCCTGCCAGATGCTGAATTTCTTCCGTCTGCGACATCAGATGACGATGACTTCGCAAATGTAGCAAATTTTGATGACATGAAATCATAAACTAGTCATATATACAGTACACAGTTTTTTAAAAGAAAAATCTAGTTACCTTCAAATTTTAATGATAATGATTTATCTTTGTATAGAGAACACTTAATGCTACAGAAAAGAGTAAATACATTCGGCAGAACAAGTATTTGATACACGGCCGATTTTGCTGGTTTTCCCACTTGCACGCCATGTAGAGGTCTGTAATTTGTTTCATAAATTCTCTTCAACTGTGGGGGACGGAATCTAATACAAAAATCCAGAAAATCACATTGTATAATTTTTAAATAATAAATTTGTATTTAACTGCATGAAATAAGTATTTGATACATCACCAACTAGTAAATATTTCGGCTCTTAGTTCTTTTTTAAGAACCCCTCCTGTTCTCCACTCATTATCGGAAGTAACTGCACCTGTTTGAACTTGTTACCTGTATAAAAGACAACTGTTCACATGCTCAAACAAACAAACTCCAACCTCTCCACAATGGCCAAGACCAAAGAGCTGTGTAAGGACATCAGGGATAAAATAATAGACCTGCACAAGGCTGGGATGGGCTACAGGAAAATAAGCAAGCAGCTTGGTGAGAAGGTAACAACTGTTGGAGCGATTATTAGAAAATGGAAGAAGTTCAAGTTGACGGTCAATCTGCCTCGTTCTGGGGCTCCATGCAAGATCTCACCTCGTGGGGCATCACCGATCATGAGGAAGGTGAGGGATCAGCCCAGAACTACACGGCAGGACCTGGTCAATGCCCTGAAGAGAGCTGGAACCACAGTCTCGAAGAAAACCATTGGAAACACATTACGCCGTCATGGATTAAAATCCTACAGCACACGCAAGGTCCCGCTGCTGAAGCCAGTGCATGTCCAGACACGTCTGAAGTTTGCCACTGACCATCCAGAGCAGGGGTGGGCAAACCGGTCCTCGAGGGCCGCAGTGGGTCCTGGTCTTTGTTCCAACTGATTCAGCACACACAGTATAACCAATGAGGTTTCAGTGGAAACAAGGAGCACCTGACTGCAATCAACTGATTGCACTTGTAAGAAACCAGATTGGTGAAAGGCTGTCCTCATGATGGGTATGAACAAAAACCCGCACCCACTGCGGCCCTTTGTGGAATTAATTGCCCACCCCTGATCCAGAGGATGATCCAGAGGAGCAATGGGAGAAGGTCATGTGGTCGGATGAGAACAAAACTGAACTGTTTGGTCTAAACTCGGCTCGTCGTGTTTGGAGGAAAAAGAAGGATGAGTACAACCCCAAGAACACCATCCCAACCGTGAAACATGGAGGAGGAAACATCATTTTTTGGGGCTGCTTCTCTGCCAAGGGTACAGGACGACTGCACCGTATTGAGGGGAGGATGGATGGGGCTATGTATCGCCAGATCTTGGCTGACAACCTCCTTCCTTTAGCAAGGGCATTGAAGATGGGTCATGGCTGGGTCTTCCAGCATGACAACGACCCAAAGCACACAGCCAAGGCAACTAAAGAGTGGCTCCGTAAGAAGCATCTTAAAGTCCTGGAGTGGCCTAGCCAGTCACCAGATCTGAACCCGATAGAAAATCTATGGAGGGGGCTGAAAGTCCGTGTTGCCCGGCAGCAGCCCCGAAACCTGAAGGCTCTGGAGAAGATCTGCATGGAGGAGTGGGCCAAAATCCCTGCTGCAGTGTGTGCAAACCTTGTCAAGGACTACAGGAAACGTTTGGTATCTGTAATAGCAAACAAAGGTTTCGGTACCAAATATTAAGTTCGATTTTTGTGATCTATCAAATACTTATTTCATGCAATTAAATGCAAATTTGTTATTTAAAACTCATACAACGTGATTTTCTGTTTTTTTGTATTAGATTCCGTCCCTTACAGTTGAAGAGAACTTATGATACAAATTAGAGACCTCTACATGCTTTGCAAGTGGGAAAACCAGCAAAATCGGCAGTGTATCAAATACTTGCTCTCCCCACTGTACATATTTCGCACTGCCATAATAATTTTTCAATGTTGCGCTAGTCCGTTGCTATCCTAACTTTGTATTGCTTACTAACTTAATGTTGCTTACTAAATTTATGTTCTTTGATGTGTGCTATTGTGTGCTTGGTATAACTTAGCTTTCTATGTTGCGTCACAATCTGACAGCGAAAGCTGATGCTCATTCAACATAAATCTGGTATCATTTAATATTGTGGCCTATTGAATATTTTTTCAGAATGTAATATAATTACAATATATTATATACAAATAGAATACATTAAACAGTAAAGAAATTGTGTCAATGTTGTTTACAATTTATGGTTTTATTTTTTTAATGTAATCCATGCCCCTGTCAGTGCTTCAGCCTCCTCAAGTTTGGCTCTCACGTCTGGGATCTCCTGACGACACAGGCATACTCTTGGAAGGGTAATTACTTGACGGTTTACAGCATGGGTGTCCAAACCTGTCCTCAAGGGCCGCTGTGGGTTCTAGTTTTTGTTCCTACCAATTGAGCACAGACAGTTTAACCAATGAAGTTTGTGCTAAAACAAGCAGCACCTGACTGCAATCAAATGATTACACTTGTGAGACACCAGATTGGTGAAAAGATGGCGTCTTCTTTGGTAGGAATGAAATCCAGCAACCACTGCGGCCCTATGTGGAATAATTTGGACATCACTGGTTTACAGCAACACCTGGAAAATAAAATCGTTTTGTCATTTATTTTGAAAACTCAATAACATATCATTCATTTAGCCACATTTGGGCTAGCTTTACCATATTTAGATCGGTAGGAGCTGTCCCGTTACCTAATATCCAGTTTTAGCTATGTGGAGAGCATGGAAAAATATACAACCATGTAATCGCATTCTCTCAAATAAAAAATCACGATGCTGGACTTAGGCTTACCACTCACTCTCCCGTTCGTGAAGTGTCAAGCTGTCAATTGGCGTCATGACGATATCTGCTGTGTCACGTAAATCGCCGTCATCTGACGCCTCAGGTTCAAACATGTAGGGATTAATTGTAGTTCATCTTTCCTGGGAGCCTTTGCCATTGGAAAGAGCCATCCTGAATGGATACCTTTGGTGGAAATATCACTGACATCGTTGTCGCTGCTATGCTAGCTGTGGATAGTCTTCTCTGTTGCGTCGGGGAATCTACGTCACACTTCCGGGTTTGCAAAGGGACCATTAACGGAGTGCAAAAAAACTAAAAAAAAAAAACGCAAATTGTCCTTGCAATTACGTGTTGATAATGTCATGGTTGTTTTGACGAACTCGTCCAAAGTTTATATTCGTAAAATTACACCAAAATCCGGAAAGGTCTTCAGTTGCCCTTTAACTTCTGTCCTCTTTGTTTTGTGCCAGAGTGGCTTTGTCTGCTGACGCATCATCAGAACCTGCTGTTATCCACAGCCAAAGTCACCATGTGAATCAAGAATTTTGTAAGGCCTTTAAGTTTTTTTGCTACTTTGTTTTTTGATGGTGTTTTTGTCCTCCATGGTGGAGTGGATTTTTGTTTGAGATCCTTTGTTCATTTTTGACCCTGACGGAGGGTTTGTAAAATAAAGTCTCTTTTTAACCGCATCTGAGTCCTGCCTTGAGTTCGGTCCTGACTGTATATTTATTTATTATAGTTAATTATTAAGTTAAATACGCTATTGTTTCAATAAATTTTATTTATTTTTAACATCAACAAAAAAGAATCTACCAAAACACTTTTTTCCCACCTCAACACCAGGGGAAGCTGCAGCCCTGTCCTGGACATGTCACGCCTTCAGTCCACTGACTAAGGCCACGTCTACACCTAGCAGGGTTTTTTTTAAAGCGAGGATCCTGGCCTCATACGTCCTGAAAAAGGAATTACGTCTACACCACCACGTTTGTAGAAAAAAAGCATCCACAGCCATATATATTCATTTGCTTTTAAATCATAACATTCATAACAAAGCGCGAAAATAATTGTGGATAATTTTGTCTCGTCCTTCACTTGTGTTGTATTCCTCAATATGCAACAATGCTAGAGCAAAGACTTCACTATCAGTTAACGGGACAGCTCCTATAGATATTGCGCCGCGCCTTCCCGGAAGAGGCCGACGCAGGCAGGTAGAGCTGTGATGAACTCAAGCACATGCTGCGTTCTAACACCGGATTTAGGTGGAAACGGAAACAGGACGAAAGTTTTAGTGCATACAAGCAGGCACGAGTGTCTCAAAAGTGATTTGGTCAAGGATTCAAGGTAATTATATTTTTCGCACCATGCATGCACTTTGAAATGTTAATACAATGAAATCAATGGAAAAAATTAGCCTAATGTTAGCTTGAAATATTTACGTAAAATGAATAATGGCTGCCCATTTTTTTGCTTTTAACCAAGAATTTAAAGTGTTTCACGTTCATATCTATAAAATACCCGGGTTTTGTGCATTTATTTACAAGAATTTTCAACCTAAAAAGTTTGTTGTTTTGTTACGGCCGCCACGTTGGATCACACAATAGCTTAATAGTTTGAAATATTTTGGTAAAACGAATGATAGCTGCCCAGTTTTTTTTTTTTACTTTTAACCAAGAATGTAGAGTGTTTTACATTCATATGTATTTTTTTAAATTCCAGGATTTCCGCTTTTTTTTTTTTTTTTTTTTTTACAAGAATTTTCAATTTTCTTAAAAAGCTCTGTTTTGTGACTTGATTGTGATTTGATTTTCCTTTCAGAATCTCCCTGGACAAGGATGCCATAGAGCAGAACAGGCAGTTCCTTTCTTTCCATATGATCCTGTGCTGGGAGTGCTGCCCACCATGGCCAATGTGCTGATGATTGGAAAGAACGGGAGCTACTGGACCAGCGTAAAGAGCTTCATGGTCAGCAACAGGCTGGCCCTGTACCTGCACTTGCTAAAGCCTGTTGGGTTCTTCCCCGGTGACGTGTGGGCCGAGCTTGCCAGGGAGCTGGCCGACGATCAGCCAGACCCGCCGACGGAGGAGTTGCTCCTCGCCGCAGTCGGCAGCTATGCCGGCTACCTGGCCAGGAAGGTCCAGGCCAACTCCTCTGTGGCTCAGACCCGACCTTGCAGGGGTGCAGGTGCCAGGAGGGGCAGAGGCTGGCCAACACCATTTTACCGCACATCAGCAGGTCCCCCCTTCAACTGTTTTTGTACGAACTTCTCCAAGGATGTGACTTCAAAAGCGAAGGAGAACAAGGCCTTGGAGTGGCCGACCGGCAGGAAGGGGAGCAGAGTCAAGGAGGGCAGGAAAGAGACGGCTAGGGACAGGGACTTGTACAAGTCAAGGAAGCCATAGGCCAAGTGGCTATGTGATTGGTGAAAGACGAGGGCCAGATAGCAGACAAAATTATGCAATTGTGACATCGGAATTCAGTAATTTCAATAAGTTGCCATTGTATATAGAAAAATTGATATTTTGCTTTTGTTCAATAAAATTAAGATTGTTCTGCATGCTTTCATTAAGTCTTAAGTTTTTGATGTGAAACTTGAGTGATTTATTAGCTGTGAAAAACATATGTCAAAATTGCACTAAATGACAAAAATTTAAGTTGCTATTTTGGTCAAAAACTGATACGATATGCTAAATATTTTTATTGATCCTGAAAATACAGGTGATTATCTCTGCATTTGGTGATTTTTAGCGTAAAAATCTGAGAATTTTATCGTCATTTCAAGTTTTGTTATACTTACATAAAAGAGAATTGTGATTTTATAAAGGAACAACTTTTTATGCCGATGCTCATGAAGACTCATAGCACATAGCACATATAATCTAATAGAGTCTAATAATTAGAGCTAAACCCACAGGGAAGGGATCCATGTTGACTAAATGTAAACATTGGTTTATGTGTCACTTAGGAACAAAGATTGTCACAGACAGGGATGTTTTCACGGTTAAATCTTCAGTTATCAGGGTCCATGTGATGGCGCTACAAATGCAGAATTCGTACATTTTCACTTTAGTAGAGGTTTTTAATATCCCTCCAAAAAATGCGTGTGCGTGTGGATGATAGGCCACATCGTAGAAAAAAGTTCTTTTTTTTTGCTAATATACCCTACCACGTGTAGACATGGCCTCAGTGAAATATGCCTCACTTTGTTTCTCACCAGCATATGTGTCTGCATACTAGGGATGCAACGATACAATTAAGTCACAGTTCAGTACGATTTTCGATACAAGGGACACGGTTTTCGATTCGATTAAATACATTTAATGCTCTGAAACAAAAAATACAAGTGTTTTTTTTTGTTTTTTTTTTTATTTTACTAACAAGCAAAACTAACAATGCCATCATATAAACATGCATTATAGTGCATACTATTTATGTGCTTACTTCTTACTGATCTGAAGAAATTTTGTATAAAAATGCTGAGAACAATCTTTACTGTTTGTAATGTGAGGCGGGGCACACTGTTGATTGCTACTGCTCTCTTAGCAGGTATGTTTACCACATGAGCAAAACATCGTATTAGTGGTCCGAGTCCATCTGTGTTACGTACTGAATTTTTTTTTTTTTAATTTTTTTTTTTTTTTTTTTTAATGGGGATCAGAAGCAACACATTAAAGAGGCAATCAGCAGTAGATGTGCCCATCATCAGTTCATCAAATCCCCCTTAACTTTTATTTTTATACAACAACCAAACAGAACGACAACCCCAAAAACAAACAAACAAACAAACAAAAAACAAAAAAAAAGAAAAAAAAAAAAAAAAAAAAAGAAAAAAAGAAAACATACCGAAACCCACCCCCCGACCCCTAAAACCCCCGGCACATATCTCCGACCCATGTATTGTTATGAACAAAGGCTACATAACCAAAGTGTACATCTATATTCTGAGAGTTTTCAGGCATATTTCAAAAATTTAAATCAAGATGACAATCTGTGCTCCTAACATATAACAAAAAAGGGTTCCAAGTAGAGCTGAAACGAGTACTCGAGCAACTCGAGTAACTCGAGTTTAAAAACTGATCCGAGTAATTTTATTCACCTCGAGTAATCGTTTATTTTGACAGCTCTAAGCATCACGTTTTGCTAGGACTACTTTTAATGCGGGACAACGCGCTGTCACGTGCGGAGAGGAAGAAGGGGAAAAAAAAAAAACTTACCGCAGCCGACAGCCGCCACAAACGACGCCGACGTTGCTAAATACTAGCCCGCACAATGCTACATTGGTAACAGGCAGCGTCTGGCGCGTCTCATAGAGATCACATGTATGTTGAACTAGATGCGAAATGACAGACTCTGCCGCGTCTGAGCAGCGTTTGTAAACAGCCGCCATCTTAAAGCAGTAAAGAGCTAAGCGCTAATAAAGAGCGCTAAGCGCTAATAAATAAGATTAACGTTACTGTCGCTACTAGCTCACGGAACGTTAGCCCTGCGGAGGGCTAGGTTTCAATTAATTATGACCACTGTCGATGCGTGGCTAACGTGTCTTACATACAGGCTTTAACATAACATAGCACTGTGGAGTGATGAGGGTGTAAAATAAAAACTTACTTACTAACTATCAATTTTAGCTCAGTAGTCATTGCTGGATAAAACACCAAGTAGCACTGGTCCCTAATGTGCTCCAATACAGCCTGTATCATACATTTATTTTGAACACTGCAAAAACTCAAAATCCTATCAGGACTTACAGTTTAGACTAACTTAAAACTTAACTAGAACTTAAAAATGGCTTGACACAAAGAGAAATTCAATTGAAACACGTGGGGAAAAAATCCTAACTTTTAAGTGATGTGTGTTATCAAGCGTAACGGCATTTTTAGGTAAGATATATATATATATATATATATATATATATATATATATATATATATATATATATATATATATATATATTAATAAGATCTAAAAGTTTTTTGAGTGAAAGCAGTGAATTAGTCTTTTTTTTAAAATTCTAGTTACACCTGAGATGCAATTGTTGGCTGTTTTCAACAATATACAACGAAAATAAAGACATTGATTGACTGAAAATGGTTCAAGATTAGATGAAATGTCTTGTTTTCTCACGTATATGTATAATTGCTCTTCACCTAAAAATATATTTGTTTTATCCGATTACTCGATTAATCGATAGAATTTTCAGTCGATTACTCGATTACTAAAATATTCGATAGCTGCAGCCCTAGTTCCAAGTATTTTCAAAGGACCCAGATGATCCACCGAGTGTCAGTCTAATTTTCTCCAATTTGAGAAAATACAGCATCTCTTTAATCCAATAGCCTTGCGTAGGCGGTACTATTTCCATCGCAAGAGAATTAGCCTCCTGGCCAAAAAGGTTGAAAATGCAATGAGGTCTCTCTTCAGGGGAGGAAGAGAACGTGCAGATGGAACTACACCAAACAAGGCAGTCAAGGCATTTACAACAATATCTAACTCAGTGACCTTGGATAAAACAGAAAAAATGTCAGACCAATATGAAGTTAATGAAGTGCATGACCAGAACATGTGGACATAATCGGCTGGAGCCTGCTTACATCGATCGCAAGTGGATGAGACTGTATCAAATAATTTGGCCAGCCAAGCTTTAGTATAATGGTCCCTGTGTAGGATCCGGCACTGAGTATAACTATGTTTTGCACAAATTGAAGATTTGTGTGTCCTATGTAAGACTTCTCTCCAGACCTCCTCAGATATACTCATTCCCAAGCTCGACTCCCAAACCGCTTTCAGGGTGTTTAAGGTGGGGTCTGAACTGATTTTGTAAATGTTGGAATAGACTGTCGTTATTGCACCCTTTAATGACGGCAAAGGTGTTAAAAAGGTGTCTAACGCAGAGGCGGCAGGGAGTGTAGGGAAGCTTGGCCAAAGTGAGCGGACATAACTGCGAATTTGAAGATATCTAAAGAAATCACCATTAGGCAATGAATACTTTCCAACTAACTGTTGAAAGGAAGCAAAAATTGAATCCATATATAAATCCTCAAATGTTTCTATGCCCAGCCTAGTCCAGGTAGTGAACGTATTATCCAATAGAGAGGGAGGGAAGGCATGATTAAGCGAAATTGGAGCCTGACAGGAAGGCGCCTGTAGCCCAAAATATTCTCTGAATTGGTTCCAAATTCTGAGACACGAGAATACCACAGAATTTCGTAAATATGGAGAGGTGGATGACAGAAGTGGTGAAAACAGTAAGGATTTCAATGTCACCGGTTTAACGGAGTTGGCTTCGACAGCGAGCCACAATGAAATGCTATCAGTGTTCCCACAGCGGAGCCAATATGAAAGGTTTTTAATGTTCGCTGCCCAGTAATAGTATAATATATTAGGGAGAGCCATTCCACCCAGTTCTTTGGGTCTCTGTAGAGTTTTATAGCGCAGCCTGGATTTCTTTTTATTCCATATAAAATCTATAATAAGGCTGTCCACAGATTTGAAAAAAGAAAGAGGGAGAAACATCGGAATGCACTGGAACAAAAAAGAAAACGGGGGAGAATGTTCATTTTAACCGCGTTTATTCGAGCCGGAACGGAAAGATTAAGCAAGGACCATCTTTGAAAGTCCTGCTAGAGCTGCACAAGCAGCGAGTTAAAATTCATCTTACGAAGGTTACTCCACGTGTCAGCCACATAGACTCCAAGATAGACAAACCCTGATTTAGATACTTTAAATGGGAAGTTCTCTAACGGATATCCTTTGGCTAGCTGATTTACAGGAAATATTTCGCTCTTCCCAAAATTCAGTTTATACCCAGAAATTTCACTAAATCACTTAAAACAGTGAGAGCTGCAGGGATAGAGCGAGATAAATCCGAAAGAAATAACAAAAGATCATCTGCATAGAGTCCGACTTTCAGCTCCACACCATGTCGCACTATACCACGTAAATCAGGGTGACATTTCAGCGCAGCCGAAAGAGGTTCCATGGCCACCGCAAACAACAGCGGGCTCAAGGGACAGCCCTGCCTGGTAGATCGAAACAAGTGAAAATATTCCGAATTTATGTTATTGGTTCTAACTAACGCTTGTGGAGACGAGTACAGAAGCCTAATCCAGGATACAAATTTCGTTCCAAACCCAAATTTCCCCAGACAAAAAAATAAATAATCCCATTCCACTCGGTCAAAGGCCTTCTCAGCGTCTAAGGCCAACAAGGCCTCCGACCGATCTTCCATTGAGTGGTTGTACACAGCGTTAAAAACCCTTCTAAGGTTAAAAAAAGAGTGTCTCTCACGAATGAAACCAGTCTGGTCTTGAGAGATAATCAATGGCAGTACACCCTCTAGACGAAGAGCCAATAATTTAGACAGAATTTTAAAATCTACATTCAACAGGCTAAGAGGGCGATAAGAGTTGCACTTTACTGGGTCTTAGCCCTTCTTAAGAATCAGGGAGATACATGCCTGGTTTAATGTTTGGGGGAGTACACCAAGCTCAAAGGACTCCGTAAACACTTCCAGCAAATATGGAGCTAATGGCTTCCAAAACGTTTTATAAAATTCACTCGGGAAACCATCTAAACCAGGGCTTCTGCCGCTCTGTAAGGATTTCACTGCCTTTTCCAGTTCAGGTCCGGTAATAGGGCGTTCCAGCTCCTCTCTCAAAGTATAATTCAGGACTGGGAGCGGTATTTTGCTAAAAAACTGCTCTAATTGTTCAGGCCCAAAAGAGTGATCCGATGTATACAGTAATTTATAAAACTCTAAAAATGTTTTATTTATTTCTAAGGGATCTGATGTAATTCCCGAGTCAGTCTCCACTCGTGAAATTAACTGAGAAGATGACCTTTGACGTAACTGGTGAGCTAAAAGCTTATTAGCTTTATCTCCCTGTTCATAAAATTTAGACCTTGAAAGCAGTAAGAGCCTAATAGTTTGTTGTGAAGAAATGGAATCGTATTCCGCTTGAAGAGCCATCCGCTCTCTGTAAGTCTCAGGCAATTTAGAAACGGCATACTGAGCATCCAACGCTGCTATATTTCGAGAAAGTTTGGTCAGCTTTGTTATGGTTGTTCTCTTTTGATGTGCTTCATATGAAATGATTTCCCCCCTCATAAATGCCTTCATTGATTCCCATACTAACGTAGCTGAGATACCCGGAGTTCTGTTAACTTGAAAGAAAAAATACAATCGCTCGGTCATATGCTCAACAAAGTTCATGTCAAGTAAGAGTTGGGTATTGAGGCGCCAAGGTGGACGTGCATTTATGAATTTACGAAAGTATATCTTCATAGAAACTACGGAGTGGTCGGATAGAGTTATTGCGTCATATTTACAGCCAGAGGCAGCAGTAAGCAAAGAGTTATCTATTAAGAAAAAATCAATTCGAGTAAAAGTCCGATGGACATGCGAAAAAAAGGAGTATTCCGAGACATTAAACTCATCCATAAAGGCTCCAATTATTTTACTTGATCTCGACTGTGGCACTAAATTCAAAGAGGACCGATCTAATGAGGGATCTAGCCAACAGTTAAAATCACCGCCCAGCACTAATTTATATTCTGCCAAATCCGGTAACATTGAAAAAATCCGTTTAAAAAAACCCTCGTCATCCCAATTTGGCGCATATATATTGACAAAGACAACCTTAACTTCATAAATGTGGCCGATTACTATAATGAACCTGCCAGTAGAGTCTGAAATGGTTTTAGTATGAACAAACGGAATGTTTTTATGCAAAAGTACAGCCACCCCTCTTGCTCTACTGGTAAAAGAGGAAAGAAATATCTGGCCAACCCAATTACGTCGCAATCTGAAGGCGTCTGTGTTTCTAAGGTGTGTCTCCTGTAGATAAACAACATGAGCATTAAGTTGGCCTAAGTGATGCAAAATCTTACTCCGTTTAATAGGATTGTTTAGGCCTTTGCAATTCCAGCTCACAAATTTCACATCTCCGCCTAGCCTGATGTTAGCCATTGCAAGGGATGAGTGATATTGGGAAAAAATAAATCTGATGAGGCCTGTGATAAATGCCATATGCAATCAGAAGGAGATATGTGCCATCCTCCCCGTGCTGAAGAGCCCAACCCACTCTGGGCCCCCCATCCCAAAGTACACCTAAAAAGGACCCCACAAAACCAAAAGACAAGAGAAGAAAACCAAACAAACCAAGACAAAAAAACGGAAAGAGAAAAAAAACAAAAACAAAAAAAACAAAACAAAAAAAAAACACTTAGTCTCTCCGAGCAGAAGCATCCCAAAGGGGGAGCATGCTACCTTACCTAGTGACAAACTAAACTCTGTCATGCCTTAAACTAAAACTACCGTACGTACTGAATTAACAATATTTGCAGCATTATCTATAGTCACTAGTATGGATTGATTTGGCTTGCTTAACTTCCATTAAAAAAGAAGTCACGTTTGGTCATTACTGCACAACACCAGCATTTGACTATCAACTTTCATAAACAGAATGAAGTACAGTTCTCTTAATCTGGCACTCATTCTTCATCATGTAACCGTGAGATATCTCTCAGTGTCGTCCCATGGTGTCCAGCCGTCTATTGTCAAAACGAGTCTGTTAGTAGTAGTAGTAGTAGTAGACTTTGTTGTACGTATCCGTAAAGACAGTCTTTGTTAAATATGTACGAGTAGGGATAGCATATCAGCCACCCAAAATGCTGCCAAACAACAGATCTGAACGACACTTAAGCTGGCATTCCGCCTCCTTAAGTTTCTGTCTTTCTTCACAAGCACTGATCCTTGTGCGCCACACCTCCCACCTTTCAGGCTGTTTGGGGGAGGAGTCGTGAAGGGGGGCTGCTAGCGGCAGAGTTTGTTTTTTCAAGGCAAAGCTGCACCGGACATTTTAGCGAGAGAGACGACAAAAATACATTCGGAAAATACATTTTGGGAGCTTTTCATTTGGATCGAATGTTTTTGCGTATTGAATTGAAGAGGGCGTATCGAATGGTTCAATACAAAACCGAGTATTGTTGCATCCTTACAGCATACTCACCTTTCCACCTGCGAGACGTGCCTGGTCTCGAAGCTGCTGCGTTTCTTCAGCATCTCTGAGGCCTCGCCATTGAACAGCAGGTTCTCGTTGACCAGCTTCATCATGACCAGCCTCGCCAGCTCGCCCATGTACTTGCCGCTGATCAGCTTCTCAAAGCTGCGGGGTGACAAAAGAACAAACAGTCGGAGTGCCGGAGAGGCCTGAGTGAATCTGGCCTTAGCGGTTGTCCGGTCGCCAAGGTAAACAACCCATTAAGCCTACTGGCTCTGCGGCCAGCTCATTAATCTGACAGCCTCGCCCGAGGGCCGGCCGCTGACGTGTGAGGCCCACGACCGTCTATAAACACCCTTAAGCAAGTGCAACCGGTAGCTCAGCAACCAACTCAGATGAGCGTCGGGTGAGCCCTAAAAAAGAACACTGCCAAAGATTAAATGTGTCACTGTAAGAGAACAGACCAATTACAGTGGGGAACATCATTTTTGTTGGGTTAGGCAGCTGTTTTTTTAGGTGTGGAATACAAAATTGATGCCAGTTTTTTAGATATCAGCTTGTTTTCTAAAACAAATAAAAAATCAAACAATGACATAGAATGAAATATGAAAGAAATACAGTAAGAATGATGAGTATGTTTATTTAAAACAATTATATTTGTTTTTACAAAGCATATGGCTAGTTGTGTTAAGTAATAAAAACAATCTGTGACGAACAAAATTTGATGGGCTGGAACACATACTGACTCATCAGAACAAAACTCTAACAGATTTCTTTTTTAAATGCTATCCGCTCTTTTCGTTTGATGTTGTAAATATTTTTATGGACAAAGTGAACGAGTGGTTAGGACATCAACCTCACAATTCTGTAGCTGTGGACTCATGTTAATGTATAAGCTATAGTTCATAGATATAAATTTTTTGGGGTGGGGGGTCATCCCCCCGGGATCCAGGGTGGTCCCCCGGAGCATTCGCACCACCATTAACTGGCTTTCAGGGAAGGGATGAAGGGACGCCCCACCGCCGCCTACGCATGCCCCAACCACCGCCCGCCCACCCGGCCCACCAGCCACCCCCGCAACCCCCCCAGCCGAAGCAGCACACCGAGGGACCCCCACAGCCCACAACGTACGAGGCAGGACAGGCTCCCCAATCGGGGTGGGTGACACACCGCTGACCCAACGGGGCCTTGCCAGCTACCTGCGCCGAGCCCAAGGAGGAGAAAAGAAAGGGGACGGCAGGAGCCGGAAAACGCCAAGATGCCGCCCCTCATCCTCGATGTATATGATGCATTAAAATCAAGGGGGAGACGGCCCAGGACTGGCCCAGTTCAGACTCCCCCCGAAGACATGCATGAGTGTGTAGGTGCCAGAGGTGAAAGATATTTACAGTGCAAAAGGAAGCGTGCATGAGCCCCGCCTGCCAAAACCACTGGCTGCAGGGCGAGAGAAGCACCAGGGCCCCGACCACCCCCCGCCCCAGACTAACCCAAGCGCCCCCACCCCCTGGGCACCCACCCTGCATCCCCGAACGGGCACCACGCCAAGCGCCGGAGACCAGGGGACAACCACGCCCCCAGCAGGGGACAACAAACCCCACCCCAGATCCCACGGGCCCCAGGCAGGCCCGCCGATGACACCGGTCAGCTACAGTTGCCGAATGCTGGATGGGTTGTCCCATTGGCAGTGTATCAAATACTTGTTCTCCCCACTGTATATATGTATATATATATATATATATATATATATATATATATATATATATATATATATATATATATATATATATATATATATATATATATATATATATGTATTTACGAGATAACACTCACAGCTGCTGTCCAGGATTGACCGAGTTCTCATCCACCACTCTATCGTACTCCAGCCTGAACTCTTCCAGCTCGCCATTATCTCCGAACGCCCCCCACTCGGTGTTGACGCACATGCGGCCCTCCTCGCCTTCCGCCAACTCCACCGTCCTCATCTCTTCCATGTAACAGGCATTGCAACCTGTACCTAGTAAATAAAGTGGATTAGATTGTTTACGGACTGGTTTTGTGTCATTATTTCTTACCGACAATCATCCCCACTTCACAGCTGCGGTCCTCGTAGTAGCATGAAATCATGGTTGCCACTGTGTCATTTACCATGGCGACGACATCCATCTCAATATCCTGAATGGCATCAAACAGTAAGAAGTGTAAGAAGACAGTAGTCATTGACAAACTCAGTTAGTGTTGGCTTGCAATTTGAATGGTGTTGCAGTGGACAGACATCCACATCTATCTGACTGACTATCCACATATTTGTGTGACATATATTTTTAAAATGAAAAAAATTACTGGTGGCGCAAGCAGATGCAAAATTTACCTGCATGATGTCAAATCTTATCTTTTTTTTAAATTGCTAAACTGTAAAGCAAAAATTCTATAAGCATAGGCGGAGTTTGACTTTTGGGGCGAGGGTGGGCACAACATGTTAATGACCCCGAAACGCAGTGTCAGCAATAA
Source organism: Corythoichthys intestinalis (assembly GCF_030265065.1). Lineage (NCBI taxonomy): Eukaryota > Metazoa > Chordata > Actinopteri > Syngnathiformes > Syngnathidae > Corythoichthys > Corythoichthys intestinalis. Next base: position 184,529 of record NW_026651597.1, read on the forward strand.
AATGAACTTACAAGAATATTTATAACAATAAGTTGACAATCAGGGCTTTTTTGTTTCCCATCGTTCCTGAGGGGAATTCTAAATCAGGCTGCTTAGGCAATACTTTTCGCCAAGATCGTCATCCATTGAATATGATAGCCCCGCTGGTGTCGTGCCAATGTAGTTAACCCAGTCAAAAATTGAATCCCCTGGGCGGAGCCATATGGAGGTAGATTTGTGTCTTTATTATTCAATTAATAAGAAATGGCTTCAATAAAAAAAAAAAAAGTTGCTTCAATCAAAATATATATTTTCAATTAAAAAAAAAGTCGCTTCAATCAAGAAAAAAAAAATGTGTTTGAATGCAAAAATAAATTTGAAACTCAAAAAATTCACGTGAAAGCTATTTTTCTTTGAAATTTTTTTTTTCAATGGATGGATGGAGTCAAGTTTATTTTGATTGAAGCAACTTCTTTGATTGAAGCAATGTTGAATTGTGTTTGGGCCACATTTTAGCTAGGACGTTTTTGTCTTTACTATTCAATCAAAAAAGTTGCTTCAAAAACATATATTTTCAAAAAGAAAAATCACTTCAATCAAAAAAAAAAAATCAATCATAGAAAACGTTTTTGAATGCGAAAAAATATTTGAGATTGAAAAATTTGCATTTGAACACTTAATTTTTAATTGAAAAAGTTGAAGCAATCCTTTTTGTGTTCGGGCCATATTATGGGTAGGACATTTGTGTCCAAATCATTCAATCCCAAAAAAGTTGTTTCAATCCCCAAAAAATATTTTCAAAGAAAAAAAAACATTTGAAAAATAAAATTGCTGTCCCCTAATTCTTTTTTTTTTGTTTTTTTTTTGTGTGAAAATTATATGCAAAGCAAATGACCGTCTAAGATGCTAGTCACATGATCTGTTCGAAAAGTAATTTTGACCCATATATATACAGTATATCTATACATTATATACAGTATATATATATATGTATATGTACTGTGTATATATATATATATATATATATATGTATATATATAGTACTGTGCAAAAGCCTAAAACTTTTGCACAGTACTGTATATTTTTATTATATTATGTATATACAGGATATACTGTATGTATACATTTTCCCCAAGTGGAAGCTTCCATGATCCTAATAAATGTAATAATTAAAAACAATATATATATATATATATATATAAGAAATTCAATTTCATGCAATGACACTGTTCTGCCATCTGGGGGGCCTGGCCCCCCCTTAAAATCCCCTTATGTCTATCAGGGCAAAATTCAACAATGAATAAAGTCCCATTATTTTTCAAATTTGAATGGATAAAATGGTTATGATTTTTAAAATTCTGACATCTAAGGCACAGGTTGCAAACTCAAGACACGGGGGCCAGATCTGGCCCAGCACTTATTTTTGACTGGCATACGAAGGCAATCATGTGATTCACAGAATGTTTACTGTTTTTGTCCTTTTATTAAAAATAAATAAATAAATAAAAATAAAAATATAAAGTAAAGAGAATACCTGTTGTTCTCCATTTTTTGTTTTTTTAATAAAACGATCTAACAAATTAAAAATAAATACATATAAAATAATATAACAAAAAACAAGAATTTTTACAGTCTTTGCCTTTTGTAATAAAACATTTTTACACTTTTTTAATTAAAAACAAATAATTACATTTACATTTTAAAAAGAGATTCTATACTTTTTTAACCTTGTTTATATTGTTAAAAAGTATAATTAAATAAATAAATAAATAAATAAATAAATAAATAGAAGAATATTTGCCATAAACTGGCTGAAAAAAAGGGATTTGACTTTCTTTTCCGGTCAACAGTGTCTGTAAACAATTAATTGCCTATCAAAATAGTTGTTGATTTTATTTTCCAATCCATTATTTGTCAGTTAGTCAATTAATTAGGACAGCCCTCGTTGACAGACACACATTAATAAATGTGGCCTACGACAAAGATGGTTTGAAGAAACGTAATATACAACATTGCAAACACAATGAGCATATGTTATTATTTCACATTATTATCCTGTTTGCTTTGATGCATACATACCCCTCTTCTTTTGATAGCATCTCTTAGCAAACCCACAACATTATTCCCTTCAGCACCAGAAGCCTTGAAACCTTTAGTCCAGTTGAGTAGGATTCCCTGCAGGTACACAAGAGGCTGTAACCCTACTGAACAACAAGTGAAAAGAGTTATTGAGACGGCATGCTACTTTGTCAATGTCCTCGTGGCGCACCGGGAAGGAAAATGTAAAACCCAGAGGAAGCTTTTTGTGCTTGATGTTGTGCTGGTCTAAAAAGTTGGACATGCATTCTGCAATGTAGTCAAACAGCTGTAAATGAGAGGACAACAACAGTAATATGGTTGGGAACCTCTTGGTACCTCCCGATACAATTTGCGATAAGAGGCTTGCGATAATAATGATCTCACAGTACGACAATTACTGATACACGGGTCAGGAAATCAATCAACGATGCAACTAGTAATTAATTTTGCCTGACTCCGTCAATGGTAGCCAATGAGTAGACACTTTTCTAGTAGAAAAGTTGGCTCACAACCTGTTGGTTCCTTTATTAAACAGTGGTATTATTTTAAAGCAATATATCGGTTCTTAGCAGGAACCTATTGGGATCAGAGACTGGTACTAGTAATGCATTTACTCAATTCCATTTATTTGAGAAAAATGTACTTCTTAGAGTAGTTTTACCATGCAATACTTTTGACTTTTACTTGAGTAGATTTGTGAAGACGTAACACAACTCTCACTCCGCTGCTTTGGGCTACACTACAGTCATTACATTTTTCCTCTTTGTACATAGTGACTTTATTTTTGCACAGAGATGGTGATGGTGGTCTCAGTTTCACCAATACACAACAACAACCACATGACTCTACTTTAACACATGTTCCCTCTAAGCTGCACGCGTGCGCAATAGGGCAATACTTACAAATATGCAGCCCACAAGACATCTCTGCAGCGTACAAAATACAATTAGAAACCTATTGTAGGGTCACCAGGAGCGACACTTCTATTGGTGCATTCGATACAGCAACACGATGCTCCCATTGGTGGCTTACTACGCCATGTTTAGATATAACTTTGAGGTACATGACCTGAGTGGGTGCGGAGAAAAAAAAAAGAGTGAAAAGTGATTTAGTGAAGCAAATTATCAAATTATAGAACTGATATAATCAAGTTAATCAGACCAACAAAATTGTTTTCTGTTCCATTTTGCAACGTAACTACGTAAATCAACAACAGGTGTTTTGCCAGTAAAGTTTTTCTCATTGCATTGGTACGTTTTTCAGATCAAAATTGAAATTCTCAAAACCACTTGTTTAATCCTCACGACATGTCACACAAGTAGCAAAACAACATGGATTACTTGCAAAAGCTAGTTTTCTGTGCAAAATACTTCGTTTTGAGAATTTCATTTCTGATCTGAGAAACGTACCAAATCAGTTGAAAAAAACTAATACAGAGAGGCTGTCAGAGTATAGAAGAAACTAGAATAGAAGAACAAGTGGTGAAACTGTGTGAGATTTTTCTTTTCTTTTTTTTTAACCTGTCCTTTATAGCTGCTTAGACACAGTGAATAAGAAACTTGAGTGTCCTTATCGTCTGAACAGTTTTAATGTGGGGATTTGATATACTCCCATTGTGGTTGTTCATTATCACATTTATTAGTTTTTCTTAATTGCTTTGATACGTTTCTCAGATCAGAATTGAAATTCTCAAAACAGTTTGTGCATTTCTCAAAACACGTCACTCAAGTAGCAAAACAACATGGATTACCTACAAAAGCATTTTTCTGTGCTTAGTCTATCGCTCAAAATTACATTTCTCTGTCAATGAACATGTCGGTGCTGTCAGAATGACAAGTCCTTGTTTCATTATGTACAGACAAGACAGTCAGATTGCTTAGTTATGCTCTCAATTGAACAGTTACCGTATTTTTTGGACTATAAACCTCTATTGTTTTCTCCATTTTCACCCTGCAGCTATTATAAGGAAGCGTCTTATTTATGGATCAGCCGCTACACTAGCACCGATAAAGCTTGCCAGAATCTCGTCAGACTTACTCAAAATCTAAAGATGCGCCGATATCAGCAAGGGGGGACTGATCTAACTGACCTAAAATGGTGATATCGGTATCGGCGAGTACCAACAAAGAGGGCGCCGATACCATTTACCAGTCCAGTATTATAAAACTTGACTACAGCCTTTTTTTCTCCTGATGCTCACTACACTCTGTTGTGTGATGACACGTGATCACTTTGCATGCCGAGCAGCTATCGCTATTTGCCTGCTCCAAACCGGTGAGAGCGGGCCAATAGCTGCTCTTAGCCAATGCCGGGGCAGCTTTTTCATATGGAGGAAAAACAAAGTACCAGAGGAAAATGTCTGTAAATATTTCACTCTATAATCTTCGTCGCGTACAATGGCTGCATGCAAGATTTACGACCTGAAAGTTTGGAGAGGTGGAGTTAAATCGGCCAGTTTCAATACCTGATAAAACATTTGAAGACAAAACATGTGAAAGAACGCAAACAATTTAAGGCTGCAACAGCAGGACTGCTATCCAGAGAAAGGTGGCTGGACCGTAGCAACAATCTCTTTAATTGTCTTTTACTGAAAAGAAATGCTGCAGTAATTTGATACCTATTTCAAAAGTAGGGTTGCCACCTTTTAAAAATAGAAATTAGGGACGCTCCCCTCGTGCCCAAAGCCGTACAGGCGATGAAACAAAAGGGACATCCCTAAAACCCCAATAATGCATAGAAATGTATCTATTTCTATATATTCCTTATTGGTTTAAAACGGAATGCAAATTTTAATTCCCAATTCGGAACGGTTCCTTATTTCAAAGGAAGGGTGGCAAGCCTATTCAAAAGTGCTGTAAAAGTAAACAAAGTGAGCCAAGCTATGGGGCTAAGTGTGTGTTGCTGCTGATGCACAGAGAGGGAGGCTAATAGAGAGACAGGATGCTGTGGTCAGTTATTATCATTTATAATTTCATGTAACTTGCACTGTTTGGCCTTTGAGAAACAAAATTCAGGGTTTAAAAAAGTTTATTAATTATTTATTCATTGTATTTTTACCTTCTTACTGTTGGGCTAGTATTATACATATTTAATTTCAAGAATTTAGCACTATTTTGGCCTTTGAGAGCCAAATGTTTATTTTACTATTGTAACCCATACCAGGTATGCAATAAAATGTTCTACTGGATTCACATATCTATATATATATATATAAAACACAGACGAGGCTGAAAAAGCATTTTCTGCTTTGCACTCCTCTATAAAAGAATTGATGTCTAACATTTCGTTTGAAAAAAAAAAAACGACTTTAAAAAATTATTCACTTGCATATTTTAAACTTTTAAACAAATTACGTCACAATGAAAAAATTGACATCTGTTAAAATGTCACGGATATCTACCTCATAATTATCACTTAATTTTATTTTTTTCGTTACTGGCGCATTTTCCTCAATATTTTAGATGATAAATAATCGATCCAAACAAAGAAAAATTAAGGAAAAAAAAAGTTTCAAAGTGATACATGCTACATGAAGTTTTTGGATCGAAACAAGGTAAGTACGCGATAATATCTCGTTAAAGTCATGGTGTCTGTAATTCTGCTCTCGCGTGCTCTCACCTCTAGGTAGGGTTTTGCTGTTTAATTTTTTTTTTTTAAATGCCCTCCTGTTCAAAAATTTTCTTACCCCAGAAAATTAAGATTTTAAGTTTTCTTGTGATGTAATACACATGCATATAGGACAATTTTGAAATTTGGCCAAATTGGGGGTCTCGGAGCAGAAGTCATACATATTTATATATTTATATATATATATATAGTCACAGTTCGGTATGATTTTCGATACGGCGGAAAACACAGACAAGACTGGCGGATTAAGCCCGTTTTTAATTTGCCCGTTTTACCCTGAAAACCCCCGTTTACAGACGTCGAGCAACCGCTTTTGTTTCGACCTAGCCATAAAAAGAAGGTAAGCAATTATATGTAATAGTCGAAATGTCTGTCATTATTAGCTTAGAATCATTAATTGATGTCTAATATTTAGTTAAAAAAATAATACAACATTAAAAAATTATTCAATCGCATATTTTAAACTTTTAAACAAAGTAAGTCACAATGAAAATTTGGCGTCTGTAAAAAAGTCACGGATATCTACCTCATAATTATCGCTTAATTGTATTTTTTTGTTACTGCCGCATTTTCCCCGATTTGTTAAATGATAAATAATCGATCCAAAGAAGAAAAATTCAAAAATAATGTTTAAAACAGTAAATATATGAAAAAGAACATCTCGACCACTCCTTGATGTCTGCGATTTCTGCATGGCGACCCTTGTTATATCACCATGCTTCACCCATAAAATCCCCCCAAAATCCGGCTGTGGCCATTCACAGCTGTGTCTTGACACTCGGTGATACATGCTACATGGAGTTTTTGGATCGAAACAAGGTAAGTACGCGATAATATCTCATTAAAATCGTGGCGTCTTTAATTCTGCTCTTGCGTGCTCTCGCCTCCAGTTAGGGTTTTGCTGTTTAACATTTTTTTTTTTTTTTAATGCCCTCCTGTTCAAAATTTTTCTTCCCCCAGAAAATTGAGATTTTAAGCTTTCCAATGATGTATCACACATGCATATCGGACAATTTTACATTTCAAACAAAGTGGTATCGGTATGGTATCAGTATTGGCCGATACTGCACAGCCAGGTATCGGTATCCATATCAGGGCCAAAAATTGGTATCAGTGAAACAACTATCAAAATCTCATAATTTTATAGATGAATATGGCTCCATCTGATACTATATGTTGTTACAAAAGAACAATTTTAAATGGATGGGCATCCACTACTTGCTATGGCAAGGGAAAGCGATGCTAGCGTTGATTAGCCGTTTTCAACTAGCATTCGGAAGACTTTATTACTACAGTATTCTACATCAAAGCTGCTATGTAAGGGTTAGCGCTATTAAACACTTTTAAGAGGACTTCATTCCCTTCAAGTTTGGAAGGTAAAGTGGATTATATATCTTTGCAAATGTAGTGACCTGTTTTTATAAAGTTAGTTTGTTTTTAGGCATTCAGACAACATGTGTTGGTGATGATGATGTTTGTTTATCCGGTTAATAAATATAATTTTGATCAATCAAATATTTTGATGTAGCATCTATGTGAATATCCAATGTTAAGATATGGACACCTGTGGCTTATAGTCAGGAATGGCATATATCTGGATATATTTCTAAAATATTGTGGATTTTGGCCGCTTTATAGTCCAGAAATTACGGTACTCTGGTGGAAGACTCTGGTGCTGAAGATGGTGAAGGTGATCGTCTCATGAACGAGATTATTATTATTATTTTTTTTCATTTTAAGTGGGCCAAATCAATTATATAACAGTTTTTCCTCAATTGCTTTACTACATTTCTCTGATCAGACTTGTTCAATCCTCACGTTATTAGTGCGCATCAAAAAAGCAGTTTCTTATTTCTTTGAACAAGTTATACTATATATATTCATACACCCAACCCCAATACTAACCCTTCTCTGCTGTGTCCTATATTATCAGCTGCATCTGTCATGATGGTCAAAATTGATTATTATGGGTCTCTATTGAATAGTCTCACCACCCAAAACATTTAGTCATAAGTTCATTGCATAAGTCTTTACATGCAAAATGCATTAGCATGTTGTCAGAATAGCCTATATGTGTGCTTATTTCCAAGCCTTTTCGTTACTTATTTTACCTAACTTATTTACCAGTCAAAATTTGTAATAGTTTGGGACAATGTGAGTTTCCACCACATCAACATAACCAGGGAATGGTTTGCAACGCACAACAGAATGGAAATGGAGTTCTTCCGACCATACTTCCCATTCCTCCATCCCATAGAAGAATTTCCCCCCACATAGAGATGGCAAGTGTATGATCGCCAGCTTCACACTAAGATGATTCTCCTGGATGCCATGAATGCAGCATGCAGAGACATCACAGCAGATGCCTGCAGAGGCTGGATAAGGCATTCAAGAAGATTCTCTCCACGCTGTATAGAGGACAGCCATTGTGATGTGGATGAAAATTTGTGGCCCAACAGTCAATATGTGTAAAAAGAATGGGGGGGGGGGGGGGGGGGGGCAACAGCACTCAAGGTATACAGTAGTTGTGTTGAATGTCTTATGTTCACATTTCTCATTTAGCTTTTTTTTTTTTTTTTGTGATACTCAGTGCTGTCTTTTGCATGTCTCTGTATCGCAATGACATGGTCTGTCAAGACATTGTAAACACAGTAAAAGCGTAAACTGTATCTTGACCAGTCTCTTGCAATAAATCTCTCACATACAAAGGTGTAACTTGCAATTTTCATCAAGACTTACGTAAACCATCTTCGACATGAGAGCTTTCTACCAAAGTTGTATTGAGAGCATGACAAAGCAATTTGACTGCCTTGTCTGTACACAATGAAACAAGGACTTGTCATTCTAACAGCACTGACATGTTCATTAACACAGAAATTTAATTTTGAACGATAGACACTTTATTTTGCACAAAAAAATGGCTTTTGCAGGTCATGCATGTTGTTTTGCTACTTGTGCGACATGTTGTGAGGATTGAACAAGTAGTTTGGAGAATTTCAATTCTGATCCGACACAGGTACCAAAGCAATTGAGAAAAACTGTAATAAGCCATGTAATTTGCTATGATCCAAAGTTTTGAACAGGCGTGATACTGATGTGTGGCCACAGCGTGCACATCTAATGTTGCTCGCAGTGGTCCTCAGTGTGCTCAAGGAGCTGGGGAGCTTGTGTGTCTGCTCAGACACATGAAAATTTTTAGGGAACATTGATCATAACAGTCAGAAGTGACAGTGTTTTTTCTCCACTACAGGGCACTCATGCTCTTTGGACGGGTGATTTTTCATAGTTTTGTTCTAGTCTGAGTTTGTTTATTTTTGTATCTTTTTGGCCTAATATGATCATGTAATAGGTTATAGTATTGTATAATAATAACAGTTCATATAGATGAAGTTGTGCTGAGAGAAAAAAAATATACCATTATTTTTTAAAAATCAGACATTGTAAGCAGTTACTCAAAACTCATTACTTGAGTATTCTTTTCAACAAATACTTCTTTACTTGTAATTAAGTACCGGTACATTTTTTGGGGGGAAGACTACTTTTACTTGAATAATATTGTTTAGAAGAAATGCTACTCTTACTTGAGTAAAATCTTTGGCTACTCAACCCGCCTCTGATTGGGATACAAAGTATCGTGATGTATCCCCATATCGATATAAACGTGATTTATTGTCCCACCCCAAAACAGGAAGTGAGCAGTGTTGCGAAAAAGTGAAACATCTCGACAAAATCCTCACCATCTCGGCCGTTCCTGTCATGGCATCCTCAGGAATGGAATACATCTGATTCATGGTCTCCACTTTCCAACTTCTTTCCTCGTCCGCTCCCACCTTAACCAGCATTACGCGGAAATTAGTGCCCCCTAAATCCAGAGCCAGGAAGTCGCCCACCTCTGTTCCAACACATACTACACGTCAAAAGACACAGTTGAGGAGTACTTGACCATATGTGAGGGAAGGCTACCTGATCCCTCGGGTGTGGAGCAAACATAAGTGGGCAGCATTTTGACGCTGGCCTCCTCATGCGTCTCCAAACGCAAGCCTTTTTCCATTTCGCGCCGCATCCTCTTCATGATCACTTCCAGCTCGTCCTTCTGCAGCCTGAACTCAGACAGAATTTGATGGACCTGTGGGGAAATTGAGAGCATAAAGCATTTGTTACTATGAGTAATCACCAATTTCGTGATAATACATTGTAAAAACGATAACAATCTATATATATTACTATACAATAAATCGTTTTGATAGAAAACAAAAATATATACAGCTAAAACTCAACATTTTAAACCCAGGGGCACTTTTCACTACAGTTTATTACTATTTTTGGTCATTTTTAAAAAAAATGACTGAACAAGTAGTTTTAGAATGAGATTACAGCATCAATTTTCATTAGGTTACTTTTAGTTTTTCTCAATTGCTTTGGTACATTTCTCATATCACTATTGAAATTCCCATAACTACTTCCTCACAACATGTCGCACAAGTGGCAAAAGAACAACATGGATTACCTGCAAAAGCCAGTTTTTTTTGTGCAAAATACTTGGTATATCACTCATAATTAAATTTCTGTGCCAGTGAACATGTCAGTGCTGTCAGAAAGATAAGTCCTTGTTTCATTGTGCACAGACGAAACTGTCAAATTGCTTAGTCATGCTCTCCATTGAACAGTTACTCTGGTGGAAAGCTCTGATGCTGAAGATGGTGTACGTAAGTTTTGATGAAAATTGCAAGTTACACCTTTGTGGGATGGAGATTGATTACAAGATTCGGTTTACACTTTCACAGTCCATGTCATTGCAATACACAAAGCAAGACAGCACTGAGTATCACAAAGAAATATAACATATAAACAAAATTAGAAATATGAACAGAAGACAATCGGCACAACGAAACTTTGAATGCTGTCAGGATTATTCACCCTGTCTTTCTACTCATCTTGACGTTCCTCTCTGTTTGGCCACAAATTTTCATCCACACCACAACAGATGTTCTCTCTTGCTATACAGCGTGGAACGTATCTTCTTGAATGCCTTACCCAGCCACTACAGGCATCGGCTGTGATGTCACTGCATGCTGCATTCATGGCATCCAGGTGAGTCATCTGATTGTGAGGCTGGCGATCATACACTTACCATCTCCATATGGAGTAAAATTCTTCAATGGGATTTAGGAATTGGGAGTATAGAGGTATGAACTTCATTACCATTCTGTTGTGGATTGCAAACCATTCGCTGGATATGTTGGTGTTGTGGAAACTCACATTGTCCCAAACTATTACCAATTTTGGCAGGTGAAAAAAAGTTAGGGTCATGGAAGAAATTATTGCCACCCCTGGAATTTTTCCAGAAAATACAGCCTCACAGAAATGAACGCAACTACAAATGTTTTCATTATGAATGTGCTATTTCTTGAATGTGCATTGGAAAAACACAAGAAAGCTGAACAGAAAAGCCAAAATGTACACAATTTTACACAGACTGAAAAAAATGGGCTGGACACAATTGTTGGCACCCTCAACTCAATATTTGGTTGCGCATCCTTTAGAAGAAATAACAGAAAGCAATCGCTTCCTATAACCATCAACAAGTTTTGTGCACCTCTCAGATGGAATTTTAGACCACCCTTCTTTTGCAAACTGTTCCAGGTCTCTCAGATTTGAAGGGTGCCTTCTTGCAACATCAATTCTGAGATCTTTCCATAGTGTTCAATGTGATTTAGATCCGGACTCAATAATGGCAGCCTCAGAATTGTCCAGCACTTTGTCTCCAACCATTTCTTGGTGCTATTTGAGATATGTCTTTGTCATTGTCCTGTTGAAACACCCATGACCTCCGATGCAGACCCAGTTTTCTGATACTACACCGTACATTCCGGCCCAAAATATTTTGGTAGTCTCCATATTTCATGACTCCTTGCACACTGTGAAGGCACCCAGTGCCAGAGGCAGCAAAACAACCCCAAAACACAATTGGACCTCCACCATGTTTGACTATAGGCACTGTGTTCTTTTCTTTGTAGGCCTCATTCTTTTTTTTGGCACTAGTCTCCAACCATTTCTTGGTGCTATTTGAGGTATGTTTTGGGTTAATGTCCTGTTGGAACACCCATGACAGGCCCAAAACATTTTGATAGTCTCCATATTTCATGACTCCTTGCACACTGTTAAGGCACCGGAATACTGAAATCATTTGTAATGGCGTACCGCAAGCAACACGCCACTTTTGCTCATTAATATTCATTAGGTTAGCAATTTTTGCTAGACGGGTCAACCTCCCGTTTGTCCCTAATAGTAAATGCGTGGAAATAGTGTAGGAACGTGATGTTTACTGAGCTAAATCTACCAATTCTGTCCGAAAATGATGTCCCTGGTGCCAAATTCACTGGTAAAGATGTGGTAGAACATACAAATGTTCAGTTATAGAGATGGCTTGAGTGTCGAGGACTGAAAAAGAGCCGACCTGATCCAGAATTAGCTTTTTAACCGATACATTTTTCTTGTGTGCATTGCCTTATGCCACTGACAATGACATTCTCGGGTTTCAACAATCTATCCTTTACCAACATATGCCCTGTCTTTCTTTTATATTATATCCTCTGGTTGTATTATGCTGTTGACCTTTCTTGAGGGCAATTTACATTGCTATTGTTGGGTAGTGATCGCAATTGCTACTCAGTGACAGCCAACGAATACTTTTAATGTTTTCATTAATAACAAATCTTAATTTTATAATTTATTTAAATTTCCCCCTTACTAAAGTTTTTTTAAAATTTTATTAATTTATCTATTTATTTTTTTACAACAGAAAAGGTAACAACAGTGGCAGCCAGATAACATTTTAATTTTTTCAGGTCATTCATTGTCAGACAAGCAGCACGGCAAAACGCTCCTTGTTTATCTGTCTAGCCGTCCTGGGAGTGGATCTCTCTGTGGTACTCCCCAAGGTTTCTCATTTCTCCCAAAGAGTTTTGGAGTTTTTTCCTTGCCGACATGGAGGGTCAAAGGATGGGGGATGCCCAGGACTTGGACTGTATTTATTTCATCTGCTGTTTCTGACTGTGTATCATATTGCCCCTGCAAAGCCCTTTGAGACAACCTTGTTGTGATATAGGGCTATACAAATGAAATTGAATTGAGTGGAATTGACAACATGTTCATCCATTTTGCATGTATATACTCATGCAATGAACTAATGACTTAATGTTGTGGGTCGACTCATGAGACTATTCAATAGAGACCCATGATAATCCATTTTGACAATCATAGCAGATGCAACTGATAATGTAGGAAACAGCAGAGAATTGTACAAAATTATTTGTATATATATATATATATATATATATATATATATATATATATATATATATATATATATATATATATATATATATATATATATATATATATATATATATATATATATATATATATATATATATTATAGTTTTCCTCAATTACCTTAGTATGTTTCTCTGCCCAGACTTGAAATTCTCAAAACTACTTGTTCAATCCTCACATCACTAGTGCACATCAAAAAAGCAGTTTCTCATTTCTTTGAACAAGTTGATGTTTTCGTACATCCATGCAAATGATTTGTACAATTCTCTTCTGTTTCCTACATGATCAGCTGCATCTGTCATGATGGTTTGAATGGATTATCATGGGTCTCTACTGAATCGTCTCACGAGTCGACTCACAACATTTAGTCATTAGTTCATTACATAAATCTTTACATGCAAAGTGGATGAACATGTTGTCAGAATATGTCAAAATGTGTGTGCTTATTTTTAAGCATTTTCATTATTTGTTTTGTAAATCTGTCTTGAATTGGTAAATTGCTACCAGGTGAATCTTTGGCCACAGAGCTGTGATCGATGTGCCAGGCTAAAGGAGAGGGAACATAACGATGGTGCTGCAATTGCTTAACCATATTCTCATCATAGGACCTAACAAACCAGAATGTCTTGTTAATTTTTTAGACACACTCTTCAGGGATGAAGATCAGCACCTCCAAATCCGAGACCATGGTCCTCAGCCGGAAAAGGGTGGCATGCCCTCTCTGGGTCGGGGATGAGATCCTGCCCCAAGTGGAGGAGTTCAAGTATCTTGGGGTCTTGTTCACGAGTGAGGGTAGGAGGGAGCGGGAGATTGACAGGCGGCTCGGTGCAGCGTCTGCAGTGATGCGGACTCTGCTTCGGTCCGTCGTGGTGAAAAAGGAACTGAGCCAAAAGGCGAAGCTCTCGACTTACCGGTCGATCTACGTTCCTACCCTCACCTATGGTCACGAGCTGTGGGTTGTGACCGAAAGAACAAGATCCCCGATACAAGCGGCCGAAATGAGTTTCCTCCGCAGGGTGTCCGGGCTCTCCCTTAGAGATAGGGTGAGAAGCTCGGTCATCCGGGAGGGGCTTGGTGTCGAGCCGCTACTCCTCCGCGTTGAGAGGAGCCAGTTGAGGTGGCTCGGGCATCTGGTTTGGATGCCTCCTGGACGCCTCCCATGAGAGGTATTCCGGGCATGTCCCACCGGCCGGAGGCCCCGGGGTCGACCCAGGACACGCTGGAGAGACTATGTCGCTCGGCTGGCCTGGGAACGCCTTGGAATCCCGCCGGAGGAGCTGGCTGAAGTGGCTGGGGAGAGGGAAGTCTGGGCTTCCCTGCTAAAGCTGCTGCCCCCGCGACCCGACCCCGGACTAAGCGGAAGATAATGGATGGATGGATGGACTCTTCAGGGACCTCATTCCTGAACATGAGAAGGATCAGATTGGGCATGACCTGCCAAAATTTGTAATAGTTTGGGACAATGTGAGTTCCCACCACTCCAACATAAGCAGGGAATGCTTTGCAACCCGCAACAGAATGGCAATGGAGTTCCTCCCACCGTACTCCTCATTCCTCAATCGCATAGAAGAATTTATCTCCACATGGAGATGGCAAGTGTATGACCGCCAGCCTCACACTCAGATGACTCTTCTGGATGCCATGAATGCAGCATGCAGTGACATCACAGCAGATGCCTGTAGAGACTGAATAAGGCACTCAAGAAGATTCTTTCCATGCTGTATAGAGAGGACATCCGTTATGACGTGGATGAAGATTTGTGGCCTAACAGAGAGGAACGTCAAGATGTGTAGAAAGAATGGGGAAAAATTCCAACACCACTCAAAGTTTAGTTGTGTCCATTGTCTTATGTTCACATTTCTAATTTTGCTTTTGTTTTTTTCTTTGTGATACTCAGTGCCGTCGTTTGCTTTCTGTATTATCATGACATGGTCATGGTAAAGACATTGTAAAACCAGTAATGCATAATGTAAGTCATTTGTACTTATTTGTGTTCATGTAAGATAAAGTGTAAGTTGTAATTTTTTTGCAGATAATTGAAAACATACAATTTTAAATGAAAATCAGTTTCTCGTGTATGTATGTCTTGACACAGTAAGTGTAATGCAGTAGTCCAATGCATATGTAAAACCTGTTAAACCTCCCCCTTCACCACCACCACCACCACCACCAAAAAATAAAACATTTTTGGCTCCGTAGCGACCTTTATGTCAGGGAGTTCCAACAAGACATTCTAGCCACTTTCACCCCTGCCTAAGCCAGCTACATACACTGCCATAAAAAAGGAACGCTTGTCGCCCTTACCAAGATAATGATACACCTCCAATCTTGTTGCAACCAAGCCTTTCTCTGCTGTGAATTTCAATGTTGAGGTTAAAAAATATATAAAATGTCCCACCAAATTCACTTTATCACTAGTAGATGCCCAATCCATTTGATGAGGGAGGGTTGGCAGCGAATGAACATTAATCGTTGAGTAATATCTGACCAAGCCATGATAGCAATTACTTTAAATTCAAATGAGTGTGCAGCAATTTGGCATTAAAAAGACAAAAATTATATACAGTACTTCTTAAAGCAAACGTGGTACTGGTACAGTACTGTCATTGGCCGATACCACACAGCTGCCAGTTGATATCGGGAGCCAAAAAATGGTATCGGTGCAACACTAATTACAAGAACCCCTAAAAAATAAGAGCTACACTCGTGGAAATGCAAGCTTTGAGACTTTTCACCAGTCAGATGGATTAGTAAGTCTTAAAACCTTTGACCAATGGTGTATGTTTAAAATGCATGTTTCTTTAGACCTATCAATGCATATACAGTATAAATATATATTGACGTGTATATTTACAAAACAAAGAAATGGAACTGAAATGAACAACAGGACTGACCTGTAAAGCTAACAATAGCAAGAAGCAGGGTAAGATCTCCCGTGCTTATTGGGGCAACGTTGACCCCTGTGATCTGACGCCACCATCTATTAGTGAACCTAACCCTGACATTATGACACACTTTGACAGGTTGCATAACTAATACACCAACATGGACGGACAGATAAACAAATGCTTTTCCACGTACCTTATCCATTGTGTGACGACAAGGAGGTCCTCATTGGTATGTTGCTGCCTTCCGAAGATTCTTATATTGATTAAATTTGAACTGTGCTGTCTTGAAAAATCTTAAACTTGCAGGATTTTTTTCTATCCTTACTACATTATGAACAGCAGGAAATCCAACAACAGTTACATGTCGAGAAAAGCGTCTTCTTATAGAAATACATGAAAAAAATTTAGCAGTATGAATGACCAATGAAATTATCCTTATTGATTTGATTTGTTAAAAAATGGAAAATACAATCGCCTCCATTGAAAAAAACAAAGCTTCTTCATCTTCTTTTATATTCCAAGTTAAGAATTAGTCCCAAAACGTTTTACAACCTTAAAAAGAAATCATGAGCCCCTCATCCATTAAATCCGAAGTCACGTTTTGGCACTAAAAAAAAACTAAAACAAAACAAGGAAATAAACCAAACAAGCATCTGCTTTGGATTTTGTTCAAGCTGTAGACGCAAACCGAGCCAAGTTCCTGGAAAAGAATGTTGACTTCCTTTCAGCCGTCAAACATTTGCCTCCAAAACCATCATCCAAGTGTTGCCTAGGAAATCAGTTACAGGCACACTTGTGGCATCGAAAACACTCACCGGAGAGCTAAGTGGCCAGGAGGGATTGTTAAATGGAGCAAAACTACCAGATAAAAAACATCAGCTCAAGTCTGACCAAGGAAAACCCCGCTGCTGACCAAAAGACACACATTTTTTTCTCATACTGGAGTTTGCAAAAATGTACCTGAGTAAGCCTCAGTACCTTCGGGAGAAGGTTTTGTGGCCACACAAAGGTACATTAATGTGAGCTTTTTGGCGAAGCACTTCACTCTACTGTTTAATGAAAAAAGACTGATGCCTACAAAGAAAAGAACGTACCGCTTGAAGTCAAACATAGTTGAGGTTCAGTGACAGGGGCGCTGGAAGTCACTCACAGCAGGGGGTGCTGAAGATATCATTTTGTTTTTCCCCCATCCAAAAATAGCTCTTTCGGTCCAAATTTTTCATACAGGCGCCTTTTCTCCGTACAAGACATTCACAATGGCAGTGCACATGCATGCTGGATAGTTTACATACTACTACCAGGCTACTACAAAGACAGCCCTCTATTTCACCTACAGTGTGTGTTGGAGTTTTTGTATTGAAAATAAAAGCGCCTATGTATTGTAATGCAAATCCCCACAGCTAGACGGCGCAATGTCACACAAACACAATTGAAAACTAAAAGGTCCAATAATCCTCGGTTTAACACCCACTGTTCTCAACACTCAAATGAATTGCACACGAATATCCAACAGCGCTCTCCACGGCGGCAGCTCAACAGCAACAAAAGTGACTAAGGTGCTAAAGAGCCTACATCCCACGAAGGCACCTGGACCTGACAACATCCACCCCTACCTCCTGAATGATCTTCAACCTATCCTGGGTGTAACCAACAAATCCACGCACGCACTCGCACATACACAATCATAGTGTAGCACTTGCAAGATTTGGCAGCGGAAATTAGCTTCAGTAAATCAGCATAGAAGTCTCGCTCACTTTTTATTTTTGTACGCGCTCACTCAGGTTCTACCAGTAACACACCAATGGGAGCATCGTGTTGCCGCATCAAACGTACCAATAGGATGGTCGCGCTGACCAATTGCGTTGCCAAGATTATTGCGAGTGACGCTACACAGCTAGTTGGTTAGATGTCCTCAGCAACTGCAGCTTCCAGAATGTTGTCCCGCAAATGGCAAGGAAGTCTGCGGCGCTGGGCGAACACGCTTTGTTTTTTCATTTGTTCCACCAGCCTGGCTTTCATCTATTCTCGCAGTCGGCGTGATGTCACTATGACGTTATCTCGCATAGCAACGTGTCGCCATTTTGAGAGGGCGGCATGCACAGGTAAACATCCGTAGACAAACGTCTAAAATTCTTATATTTCAGCTGTGTTTTGCGTCTTTTTTTCATAAAAACGTCTTAAACATGAATTATTATTATCACGAGTCACTGCCGAAAACCGCAAGGAGGCGATACAACTTAAAATTAGCATGTATTGGCCTGCAAATCTGCCCACACAAAGCTGTTGTTTATCCAGCTGGATAAACAATCCAAAGGAATTGCCTGCAGTGGTGTTCGGAAACATCTACAACTACCTCATTAAGTCACTCAGTAAGTTGACCTTTATCAATTATGTGGAATATGTACTGTGTGGAACTAAGAAAACTGGTAGTATATACGAAGTGATTATTTCTGCCGTAACCGGTAATTTGCCTCCAAGCGTTATGTAGCCGTGAACACGTCACGGCAAAATAACCAATTCCCACCAGGCCAATAATATACCAATTGACCAGAGCAGTTCACAGCAAAAGAAAAATAACGCTTTGCGAGTTGTCGCTTCTGGTAATAATAACCACTGCATCCTGAATACTAGCAGCTAATTGGGGCAAAAAAAAAATCGATTAAAGTTTACTCACCAATAATAAAATATCGGCTGCAAACCTAAATGCGCCTGCTCCAAGAAACAGTCTTCTTTTACTGTTCCTCGATTGATTGCTTTCAGCCAATTGCTTGTCCTTTTCTTCTCACGAAGAAGAATGAAGAACTTCAAATGCGGCTCCGAACTCTTCCTTGTGTTACAACCTGCAACTTTTAGTCATTCCGACGGAAAAAAGACCGCAAATAAGACAGAAGTTCAACACTTTTGTACTACAATGCACGACAGAGCAACTGCTTGTGACTCGTGTTTTGCCCCCATTTAAATATGGCGACGCTTTGTTGGTGACGCCATTAATGCCCGGATGTCCGACTGCAAGAATGGAGATGGTCGGGATTAATAGGGGGCGGGCCGGTCTCAATGAAGGACGGCCACCCGGTTTCTCCTCAATCGTGGTTGTCATCCTACATTCCACTTTTGACACCAGTGTTGCGCTTGTAAGAATTGGCAGCTCACTTTGTACAGTTTATTTTTCTCCGCACTCAATTATGATGTCAGTCACCCACCATTGGGAGCGTCGTGTTGCCGCATCAACAGGAGGGTCGTGCTGACACATTATTGCAGCGCTTCCAAGTGACGGTACTGTACAATCGTTTTAGGAAGAAACAAAAGCACTGTGCATCCCATGCAAATGACCTACATAGATTTTGTTTTGTGTAAATGTCATTAAAATCAAGTTAAAATTACATTCATAATACTTTTATAAACATAATTTACTTTGAAATAATGGATATTGCTGCCGGTCTAATTCCTGTTTGGTGCATGCTAAACGGCAGCACTTGATCCGGCCGCAGGTTGACGGACCAGAAAATAGACTTCGTCCGTATTTTACTTTTGACCGACCGGAGAGGCCGGACTCGGGCGGATCGGAGCTGAGTGGCTCATGTGGACCACCTCGTACTGACTACAATACAAACGTATTTGTTGCGTCGTTCGGACTGTAGATGAGTGTAGTGCGGCGGACCCAGTGGGATTCTGGGGTTAGTCTACAACAAAGACAGTGCTATTTCACCTCCAGTGCGTGTTGGAGTTTTTGTACTGGAAATAAAAGTGCCCATGTTTTATAATGGAATTCCCCGCAGCTAGACGGCGCAATGACACACAAACAATCTGAAAACTAAGAGGTCCAGTAAACCTCGGTTGAACGCCCCCTTTTCACAAATAGCACCTTATTCAACCTGATTAGGAGTCAGGTAGTGACATTGTTATTAAAAAAAAAACAAATATTTTTCAACATATATATTTAATCCCAATATGCAACAATATGCTACTGTTTCCATAGGTTTTATTTATTTATTTTTACCACCCCCTCAAAAAAAATCTACTAAAACATTTTTTTTTTCAGCACCCTAAGCGCCCCAAATCCCTCGCCACTGTCAACATGTAAAGCAATATTCAATGTGTGATAAAATCATTGAACGCTGAAACATTCTAGCAGCCCCAAGTGTTATAAAAGGTCATATTTGTTTAAAATTGTTGTTTGTTGTTTAAAATTGTTGTTGAATTTCACTGTATTACATATTCTTTTAATGTGGCACATAAAAGACTGTGTGGAATCAAGTGTCACTCCAGGGTTCTTAAATTCAGAGACAATTTGTAGTTCCTGTCCTCCCAAAAACACCTTAATGTTTGATGTCCGAAGGTCACTTTGTGAATATCATACAAGCAGTTTTAGTTGTGTTTAGGTTAAGCCATTCATTTATAGGAATCATCGCAATTGTGAGAGCAGAGGCTGCGTCTTAAATATTTGTTTGCACCGGTGAAGATGACAGCATCATATTTTTCATATACAGTATTTGAAATTCAACATTTACACATTATTATCAAAATTATGAATTTGGCAAGTCATTATTTTACATAGCACATAACAGTGGGCCAAGTATTGTGCTCTGAGGCAGGCCAACAGGGACATTTAAAATGTTGATTTGACACTGTTAATGCAGACTCAGTTTACTGAGTTATAAATATTATTTTATCCACTGAATTGCATCCAAGGAAAAATTCAAATAGGTTCATTTAGACAGAAGAATTTCATGATTTACGGTGTCATATGCTTTTCTCAAATCTGGAAATACTGCACTAACGCATGGTTTGGTGTCCAACATGCATTTGTACGGTGGCCCTGAAGTGCAAAACACAACGGCAAATCAAAAAACACAACGGCAAATTAAAAAACAAAACGCCAAATTAAAAAACACAACTGCAAATCACTTAACAAAATAACAAATTAAAAAACAAAACGCCAAATTAAAAAACACAACTGCAAATCACATAACAAAATAACAAATTAAAAAACAAAACGCCAAATCACATAACAAAAAAACATTAAAAAACAACTGCAAATCACATAACAAAAAACAAATTAAAAAACACAACGCCAAATTAAAAAACACAATTGCAAATCACATAACAAAAAAGAAATTAAACACAACGCCAAATCACATAACAAAATAACAAATTGAAAAACACAATGCCAAATAAAAAAACACAACTGCAAATCACATAACAAAAAACAAATTAAAAAACACTACGCCAAATTAAAAAACACAATTGCAAATCACAAAACAAAAAAACAAATTAAAAAAACACAACGACAAATCACATAACAAAATAACAAACTGAAAAACACAACGCCAAATAAAAAAACAAAACTGCAAATCACATAACAAAATAACAAACTGAAAAACACAACGCCAAATAAAAAAACAAAACTGCAAATCACATAACAAAAAAACAAATTAAAAAACACAACGCCAAATTAAAAAACACAATTGCAAATCACATAACAAAAAAACAAATTAAAAAACACAACGACAAATCACATGACAAAATAACAATTTAAAAAACGCAACGACAAATTGGAAATGACATCAGATTTCGGCCCGAAATGAAATTACATTTGGCCAACCGGAAAAGGTAGGGACTAGGGATGGGAATCGAAATCCGATTCCAATTCAGAACCGGTTCCGAGTGTTTCGAGGCCTCGACATCACAATGAAAAAGCCTTAACGATCCCTTTAACGATCCCTAAAGACGCATATTGCGTCGTGACGTGTCTTGTTGTCCAGACGCATCAAACTAGCATGGCGCCAAGAACCATTCGCTCCAAAGTTTGGCTACACTTCACCAGGAAAAAGGGTGAAAATGAAAGGTTAAGATTGTTTAGCACGAGCGTTGCCGCCGTAAACATAACAATGACGTAGGTTCGAACGCTCGAAAGTGTGTCTTCACTTCACGAGGAAAAATTACAACAAAGCGACTTGCAGTCATTGCGAGATGGAAATAACTGCATCGGGAGGGAATAGACTGCACTGTCCTCACCGAGACGCTAAGGCTCAGTCCTGGCTATACAGCTAGCTAAACTCCCAAATGACGATGCAGAAGACGTTGGTATAATTTGCTGACTTTATTCAACCATCACTTGAAACTAAAAATAGAAATGAAACAAATCAATTTCGTCCCCAATAACAAACAGGTTCGCATCAACGTAAATCAGCGATGATTAGCTGCTAACACAGTCATAGCAAACAGTTAGCATGCGTTCGCTAGCATTAGAACGTCGTTTAAACCACTACACAACTGGATTTAAGTGTCCGATCGCGAGTGGAAACACACAACAACAACACAGAAGATGATACATACAGGCGTTGGCTCTGTGGATATTTTACAAACATTAACAAAGAACGTAGGCTCGTGGCAGTGTTTCCCTTTCTCACTAACTCGCTCACTGGCTTGGATGCGCATTTCTTCTTCTTCGCGCTGTTCTTCGCGTGAGGAAGCGCAAGGGCGCCACCACTTGAGCGTGAAAGCGCCATAAAAACTAAAAGGCATGCATTTCAATATACTGGTAAATAAAAACAGGGGTCCCCAAACTACGGCCCGCAGCTCCATATTTGGTCCGGCCCCCTGAACAATTCCAGAGAGCATTTTGAATTTTTGTTTTTGTTTTTTTCTCCTTCAGTAGTGTTATTTATTTCCTGGCCTTTTTTAGTGAAGAACTCAGAGAGGGTTATTTGGTTATTATCTATTTAATAATAGTGCTATTATTATTTATTATTATTATATTATATTTTTATTTTTATTTTATTTACTTTTGTTCCGTGAAGAATCCACAGAGGGTTATTTGATTGTGGCTTTCTGAAAAACAATAATTTTTTTACATTTCGCACTCCTGCAATCGTCACACTTTTTCTGTTACAAACTGACCCCAGCCTCTCATCAGAGAAGGGAAAAGTTATTTGGCCCTCACAGGAAAAAGTTTGGGGACATTGCCAAAGGCAGAACAACGACCTATATGCCAAAATATGCCAATATTTTTATTTCTATTAGAAAAATGTTTCAGTAAAATGTTACACATTCTTGTGCATTTGCCACTTATTGCCACAGTTAACATTGAGGCTTTGGGCCTCTTTTGACCTCATTGTGAGTTTGTAAGGTTGTGACTTCTGATTAAACAAACTTGATGGCAATCAAAATGTTTGTTCTTCCTCTTCCCGAAATTAGAATCGATAAGAGAATCGATAAAGAATCGAATCGTTAAGCAATATCGATAATGGAATCGGAATCGTAAAAATCGTATCAATTCCCATCCCTAGTAGGGACCAGTCAAAATGTTAACTCATTGCTGATTGGACGAATCCACCGGAAACAGTATGCTCGAGACGGAAGACTCAACTGCAAGACGGCGCCTACCAGCAGAGATAGTTACTGCTCGCTTTTGGTTGAAGTTCAACATTTGGCCAAAAATATGTAAAACACAACTGAATTCTTGAAGTATAATGCATTGCCAGACCTGTGGAAAGCAGTTGGTAGAATCTTCACCTAATTTTTGCAGCGGCTGTGACAAGAGGCTTCGAGAAGTTTCTAATGTCAATGACGCAGAACGTCCTTCGAGTAAGTAAAACAGTGCAGTATGACTTTCTTTACCTCTGGAAAACGATACATACGTTTACCGGAGAAAGCTAACATTATTCATTTGGTTACCAGGCCTTAATAAGATTTCCTTGACATGTCCTAATTATATACTTTTATTGTGGTAATAAAAGCATTGCGTAATGCAGGCCAGTCAAATGATCTACTGCATTGTTGCCATTCTTATTTCAGAGAAAGTTGCAGCCGTTTCCCTGGAAGAAGTTCTGATGTTCACATTTCCACCAGCCCCTTCCACGCATCGAGTTCTTGACACTCACGTTCCACTCGCCAAGACTTGTGCCAATACATTGTCAGCTTTATTTTAAGACACATATGGTGTCTTCAAGCAAAACATGGACTTTGAAATCCAGAATTCACCTGGATTTGGGTGTTTTTAATGTACTGTATTTACAGTGTGACCCCAAAAAAAGTTTACACTGCCATAATACAACTTAAATGCCATGTTTATTCAGCTTAGAATTAGAATGTAATCACAAATTATACATTATTGTAAAGAACAATGTACAGTACACTCTATTTTTCAATGTGTCCTCCCTTAAGTGACACAACAGCCTCCAGGCGCCTGCGGAACGCTTGACAGGTCTTCTTTATGTAGGATGCTGTCATCTTTTCCCAAGATCTAACAATGGACCCAAGGCTGCCACAGAAGTTTGTGGCTTCCTACAGGCACTGTCCTCCACAGTTGCCCATATGCTATAATCCAGGGGATTGAGATCTGGACTCTGGGGTGGCCACATATCACCTTGTCAATCAACTTTTTGGTCCGCACAGATCGGGTTTTCCAGACCCAGGTTTTCGTGAGGCTGTTCCAGTATCTTTCAGCTTCTTTTTAACTTTGTAGACTGCACATCTGGATATTCTCAGATTTGCTGCAATCTCAGTAGGTGTCAGACCGGCACGCAGCAATTCAGGTAGAGCTAAAGTTTTCTTCATTTTCAGCAGAAGCACAGGAATTGTAGAGACGAGAAATTACCAGCTGCATTGAGTGACCTTAATGAATCACTTAAGCATGACAACCTATTTGGATATGTTTCAATGGCTTTTAAACAAGCCCCCAACTGAGTGTAAACTTTTTTTGGGTCACCCTGTACATTGTTTTTTGTATGACGTTTTGAGAAACATCCTATGAAATTTTTAAAGTAACAATTAACTCAATGCCATTGACGACGCTAGACCACGTGGCTCTTTTCATACTTCTGCTGTGAATTTAAATATCACCAGCAGACATATAATCCATTTAAAATAGGTGGGGTGACAGAATGAACATCCATTCCTTTGCTAACACTCCCATTTCAATAGATTTGACATCTAGCGTCGTCAATGGCATTGAGTTAACTAGAAACTGCAATTTCGGGAGAAATTACACCTTGGTCTTTCCTCTGTGGAGATAAAGATCTTAGCCCCACTCAGGTCTATCAATAGAATGGACCATAATGCCAGTCAATGGCACGAAACAAAGTAAAAGCCA
This sequence comes from Corythoichthys intestinalis, assembly GCF_030265065.1. Classification (NCBI taxonomy): domain Eukaryota; kingdom Metazoa; phylum Chordata; class Actinopteri; order Syngnathiformes; family Syngnathidae; genus Corythoichthys; species Corythoichthys intestinalis. The sequence continues at coordinate 209,531 of NW_026651597.1, forward strand.
TTAGAAATGAATGGGAAATTTTGACGTCCATGGCCGTCAATGGCGGAGCCCTCAATAAGCGTCAATGCAGTTGGGGACATTTGGGGTAAAGGTCCTATTGATATCTGGTGATTTCCTACTGATTTGGGGACATTTTTTGTTTTTGCCATTGAAAATGAATGGGAAAAATTTGGACGTCCATGGACGTCAATGGCATCACCCTCCATAAGCATCAATGCTATCGGGGACATTTGGGGTAAAGGTCCTATTGATATCTGGTGATTTCCTACTGATATGGGGACTTTTTTTTTTTTTTGCCATTGAAAATGAATGGGAAAAATTTGGACGTCCATGGACGTCAATGGCATCACCCTCCATAAGCATCAATGCTATCGGGGACATTTGGGGTAAAGGTCCTATTGATATCTGGTGATTTCCTACTGATTTGGGGACATTTTGTTTTTTCCCCATTGAAAATGAATGGGAAAAATTTTGGACGTCCATGGCGGTCAATGGCATCGACATCCATATAGTCAATAGAATCCAAGTACATTGGCATCAGTAAATTAGACATGCATGGCCGTCAATGGCATCAATGCAATGTAAAGTCCATAGGAAATCCCATTGGAAGTGAATGGGAACTTTTCCCATTACAAATGAATGGAATATTTTTTGGCCAATTTCCGGGGAACCGTAAATTTTTTTCCAAATTCTGTATACAACTTTTATGCCCCTCAACGTCCCGGAATTTTTGATGCCCAAATTATGTGATTTGGTCAAAAATTGTAGGACTAGATACATTTTGAAACTTTTTTTTTTTTCGGGAAAATTGCCGTTTACGGGCGAACGGAAAATTTTTCGGGGGATTTTGAAAAATTCCCATCGTCGCGCGAAAATTCCGGTCGTGCCGATACTTGAACGGTGCCGATCGGTGGTATGGTTCGGGCTGCGCGGCGCGCCGAAAAAAACGTCAACAATTATTGAATAATAATAAAGAACTAGAAACTGCAATTTCGGGAGAAATTACACCTGGGTCTTTCCTCTGTGGAGATACAGATCTTAGCCCCACTCAGGTCTATCAATAGAATGGACCATAATGCCACCAATGGCACTAAACAAAGTAAAAGCCATTAGAAGTGATTGGGAGAATTGGACGTCCATGGACGTCAATGGCGGCACCCTTCATAATTGTTAATGGAATCGGGGGAGTTTGGGGGACACTTCCTATTGATATCGAGTCATTTTCTGTTGATTTGGGGGAAGAAAAAAAAATTCCCATTGAAAATGAATGGGAAAAAATTTGGCCGTCCATGGACGTCAATGGTATCAACTTACATAGGCGTCAATGGAATCCAAGTACATTGGCATCAATAGAATGAAAAAACATGATTAAAAGCCATTAGAAATGAATGGGAAATTTGGACGTCCATGGCCGTCAATGGCGGCACCCTTCATAAGCGTCAATGTAATTGGGGAAGTTTGGGGACACGTCCTATTGATATCTGGTCATTTTCTGTTGATTTGGGGGGGAAAAAAAAATTCCCATTGAAAATGAATGGGAAAAATTTTGGACGTCCTTGGACGTCAATGGCAGCACCCCCCATAAGCGTCAATGGAGTTGGGGACGTTTGGGGTAAACGTCCTATTAATACCTGGTCATTTTCTGTTGATTTGGGGAAATTTAGTTTTTTCCCCATTGAAAATGAATGGGAAAAATTTTGGACGTCCATGGAAGTCAATGGCGGCACCCTTCATAAGCGTCAATGGAATTGGGGAAGTTTGGGGGACACGTCCTATTGATATCTGGTCATTTTCTGTTGATTTGGGGAAATTTTGTTTTTTCCCCATTGAAAATGAATGGGAAAAATTTTGGACGTCCATGGCCGTCAATGGCATCGACATCCATATAGTCAATAGAATCCAAGTACATTGGCATCAGTAGATTCGACATGCATGGCCGTCAATGGCATCAATAAAATGTAAATTCCATTGAAATCCCATTGAAAGTGAATGGGGATTTTTCCCATTAGAAATGAATGGGATAGTTTTTGGCAAATATCCGGGGAAGCGTAAATTTTTTCCAAATTCTGTATACAATCTTTATGCCCCACACCGTCCCGGAATTTTTAATGTCCAAATTCTGTGATTTGGTCAAAAATTGTAGGACAAGTAGTGTTTTGAAAAATTTTTTAAAAATCGGAATATCGCCGTATTACGGAAAAACGAAACTTTTTTGGGGTGTTTCGAAAAAGTCCCTGCGTCGCGCGAAAATTCCGGTCGTGCCGATACTCGAACGGTGCCAATCGGTCTATCGGTTCGGGCTGTGAAGCGCGCGTTTTTTTTTCCATTCAAAATGAATAGGAAAGATTTTGGCAAATTTCCCGGGAACCGTAAATTTTTGCCAAATTCTGTATACAACTTTTATGCCACTCACCGTCCCGGAATTTTTGATGCCCAAATTATGCGATTTGGTCAAAAATTGTAGGACAAGTAGCGTTTTGAAACTTTTTTTTTTTTTCGGAAATTTGCCGTTTACGGGCGAACGGAAAATTTTTCGGGGCCGTTTGAAAAATTCCCATCGTCACGCGAAAATTTCGGTTGTGCCGATACTTGAACGGTGCCGATCGGTGCTACGGTTTGGGCTGTGCGTTGGCTCAAAAAAACGCGTAGAATAAGATGAAAAACTAGAAACTGCAATTTCGGGAGAAATTACACCTTGGTCTTTCCTCTGTGGAGATACAAATCTTAGCCCCACTCAGGTCTATCAATAGAATGGACCATAATGCCAGTCAATGGCACTAAACAAAGTAAAAGCCATTAGAAAAGATTGGGAGAATTGGACGTCCATGGCCGTCAATGGCATCACCCTCCATAAGCGGCAATCCAATCAGGGACATTTGGGGGACACGTCCTAATGATATCTAGTCATTTTCTGTTGATTTGGGGGAAAAAAAAAAATCCCATTGAAAATGAATGGGAAAAATTTTGGACGTCCATGGACGTCAATGGTATCAACTTACATAAGCGTCAATGGAATCTAAGTACATTGGCATCAATAGAATGAACAAACATGAAGAAATGCCATTGGAATAAATGGGAAGTTTGGACGTCCCTGGACGTCAATGGCATCACCCTCCATAAGTAGCAATGCAATTGGGGACATTTGGGGGACACGTCCTATTGATATCTAGTCATTTTCTGTTGATTTGGGGAAGAAAAAAAAAAAATTCCCATTGAAAATGAATGGGTAAAATTTTGGACGTCCATGGACGTCAATGGCAGCACCCCCCATAAGCGTCAATGGAGTTGGGGACGTCTGGGGTATACGTCCTATTGATATCTGGTCATTTTCTGTTGATTTGGAGAAATTTAGTTTTTTCCCCATTGAAAATGAATGGGAAAAATTTTGGACGTCCATGTAAGTCAATGGCGGCACCCTTCATAAGCGTCAATGGAATTGGGGAAGTTTGGGGGATACGTCCTATTGATATCTGGTCATTTTCTGTTGATTTGGGGTAATTTTGTTTTTTCCCCATTGAAAATGAATGGGAAAAATTTTGGACGTCCATGGCCGTCAATGGCATCGACATCCATATAGTCAATTGAATCCAAGTACATTGGCATCAGTAGATTCGACATGCATGGCCGTCAATTGCATCATTGCAATGTAAATTCCATTGGAAATCCCATTGGAAGTGAATGGGACTTTTCCCATTCGAAATGAATGGGATAGTTTTTGGCAAATTTCCGAGGAAGCGTAATTTTTTTCCAAATTCTGTATACAACTTTTATGCCCCTCACCGTCCCGGAATTTTTGATGGCCAAATTATGTGATTTGGTCAAAAATTGTAGGACTAGATTCATTTTGAAACTTTTTTTTTTTTCACAGAAAATTGCCGTTTACGGACGAACGGAAAAATTTTCGGGGCCATTTGTAAAATTTCCTGTGTCACGCGAAAATTCCGGTCGTGCCGATACTTGAACGGTGCCGATCGGTCTAACGGTTCGGGCTGTGAAGCGCGCGTTTTTTTTCCATTCAAAATGAATAGGAAAGTTTTTGGCAAATTTCCGGGGAACCGTAAATTTTTGCCAAATTCTGTATACAACTTTTATGCCCCTCACCGTGCCGGAATTTTTGATGCCCAAATTATGTGATTTGGTCAAAAATTGTAGGACTAGATACATTTTGAAACTTTTTTTATTTTTCGGAAAATTGCCGTTTACGGGCGAACGGAAAATTTTTCGTGGCGGTTTGAAAAATTCCCATCGTCACGCGAAAAATCCGGTCGTGCCGATACTTCAACGGTGCCGATCGGTGCTACGGTTTGGGCTGTGCGTTGGCTCAAAAAAACACGGAGAATAAGATGAATAAATAACTAGAAACTGCAATTTCGGGAGAAATTACACCTTGGTCTTTCCTCTGTGGAGATACAGATCTTAGCCCCACTCAGGTCTATCAACATAATGGACAATAATGCCAGTCAATGGCACGAAACAAAGTAAAAGCCATTAGAAATGAATGGGAGAATTGGACGTCCATGGACGTCAATGGCCGCACCCTTCATAATTGTTAATGGAATCGGGGAAGTTTGGGGTACACGTCTTATTGATATCTAGTCATTTTCTGTTGATTTGGTGGGAAAAAAAAAATCCCATTGAAAATGAATGGGAAAAATTTTGGACGTCCATGGACGTCAATGGTATCAACTTACATAAGCGTCAATGGAATCCAAGTACATTGGCATCAATAGAATGAACAAACATGAAGAAATGCCATTGGAAATGAATGGGAAGTTTGGACGTCCATGAACGTCAATGGCATCACCCTCCATAAGCGGCAATGCAATCGGGGACATTTGGGGGACACGTCCTATTGATATCTAGTCATTTTCTGTTGATTTGGGGGGAAAAAAAAATTCCCATTGAAAATGAATGGGAAAAATTTTGGCCGTCCATGGACGTCAATGGTATCAACTTACATAAGCGTCAATGGAATCCAAGTACATTGGCATCAATAGAATGAACAAACATGAAGAAATGCCATTGGAAATGAATGGGAAGTTTGGACGTCCGTGGACGTCAATGGCATCACCCTCCATAAGCAGCAATGCAATCGGGGACATTTGCGGGACACGTCCTATTGATATCTAGTCATTTTCTGTTGATTTGGGGAAAAAAAAAAAATTCACATTGAAAATGAATGGGAAAAATTTTGGACGTCCATGGACGTCAATGGCAGCACCCCCCATAAGCGTCAATAGGGTTGGGGGCGTTTGGGGTATACGTCCTATTAATATCTGGTCATTTTCTGTTGATTTGGGGAAATTTAGTTTTTTCCCCATTGAAAATGAATGGGAAAAATTTTGGACGTCCATGGACGTCAATGGCGGCACCCTTCATAAGCGTCAATGGAATTGGGGAAGTTTGGGGGACACATCCTATTGATATCTGGTCATTTTCTGTTGATTTGGGGAAATTTAGTTTTTTCCCCATTGAAAATTAATGGGAAAAATTTTGGACGTCCATGGCCGTCAATGGCATTGACATCCATATAGTCAATAGAGTCCAAGTACATTGGCATCAGTATATTCGACATGCACGGCCGTCAATGGCATCAATGCAATGTAAATTCCATTGAAATCCCATTGAAAGTGAATGGGGATTTTTCCCATTAGAAATGAATGGGATAGTTTTTGGCAAATATCCGGGGAACCGTAAATTTTTTCCAAATTCTGTATACAATCTTTATGCCCCTCACCGTCCCGGAATTTTTTATGCCCAAATTATGCGATTTGGTCAAAAATTGTAGGACAAGTAGCGTTTTGAAACTTTTTTGTTTTTTCCGGAAATTTGCCGTTTACGGGCGAACGGAAAATTTTTCGGTGCCGTTTGAAAAATTCCCATCGTCACGCAAAAATTCCGGTCGTGCCGATACTTGAACGGTACCGATCGGTGGTACGGTTCGGGCTGCGCGACGCGCCGAAAAAAACGTCAACAATTATTGAATAATAATAAATAAAAACTAGAAACTGCAATTTCGGGAGAAATTACACCTTGGTCTTTCCTCTGTGGAGATACAAATCTTAGCCCCACTCAGGTCTATCAATAGAATGGACCATAATGCCAGTCAATGGCACTAAACAAAGTAAGAGCAATTAGAAAAGATTGGGAGAATTGGACGTCCATGGCCGACAATGGCAGCACCCTCCATAAGCATCAATGTAATTGGGGAAGTTTGGGGGACACGTCCTATTGATATCTAGTCATTATCTGTTGATTTGAAGGAAAAAAAAAAAATTCCCATTGAAAATAAATGGGAAAAAATTTGGACGTCCATGGACGTCAATGGTATCAACTTACATAAGCGTCAATAGAATCCAAGTACATTGGCATCAATAGAATGAACAAACATGAAGAAATGCCATTGGAAATGAATGGGAAGTTTGGACGTCCATTGAAGTCAATGGCATCACCCTCCATAAGCGGCAATGCAATCGGGGACATTTGGGGGACACGTCCTAATGATATCTAGTCATTTTCTGTTAATTTGGGGGAAAAAAAAAATTTTCCATTGAAAATGAATGGGAAAAATTTTGGACGTCCATGGACGTCAATGGCATCAACTTACATAAGCGTCAATGGAATCCAAGTGCATTGGCATCAATAGAATGAACAAACATGAAGAAATGCCATTGGAGATGAATGGGAAGTTTGGACGTCCATGAACGTCAATGGCATCACCCTCCGTAAGCGGCAATGCAATCGGGGACATTTGGGGTACACGTCCTTTTGATATATAGTCATTTTCTGTTGATTTGGGTGGGGGGGAAAAAATTCCCATTGAAAATGAATGGGAAAAATTTTGGACGTCCATGGACATCAATGGTATCAACTTACATAAGCGTCAATGGAATCCAAGTACATTGGCATCAATAGAATGAACAAACATGAAGAAATGCCATTGGAAATTAATGGGAAGTTTGGACGTCCATGGACGTCAATGGCAGCACCCCCCATAAGCGTCAATGGAGTTGGGGACGTTTGGGGTATACGTCCTATTAATATCTGGTCATTTTCTGTTGATTTGGGGAAATTTAGTTTTTTCCCCATTGAAAATGAATGGGGAAAATTTTGGACGTCCATGGACGTCAATGGCAGCACCCCCTATAAGCGTCAATGGAGTTGGGGACGTTTGGGGGACACGTCCTATTGATATCTGGTCATTTTCTGTTGATTTGGGGAAATGTAGTTTCTTCCCCATTGGAAATGAATGGGAAAAATTTTGGACGTCCATGGCCGTCAGTGGCATCGACATCCATATTGTCAATTGAAGCCAAGTACATTGGCATCAATAGATTCGACATGCATGGCCGTCAATGGCATCAATGCAATGTAAATTGCATTGGAAATCCCATTGAAATGAATGGGAAATTTTCGCATTAGAAATGAATGGGATAGTTTTTGGCAAATATCCGGGGAAGCGTACATTTTTTCCAAATTCTGTATACAATCTTTATGCCCCCCACCGTCCCGGAATTTTTGATGTCCAAATTATGTGATTTGGTCAAAAATTGTAGGACAAGTAGCGTTTTGAAATTTTTTTTTAAAATTGGAAAATCGGCGTTTACGGCCGAACGGAAAAATTTTCGGGGCCGTTTGAAAAATTCCCATCGTCGCGCGAAAATTCCGGTCGTGCCGATACTTGAACGGTACCGATTGGAGGTATGGTTCGGGCTGCGCGGCGCGCCGAAAAAAACGTCAACAATTATTGAATAATAATAATAACTAGACACTGCAATTTCGGGAGAAATTACACCTTGGTCTTTCCTCTGTGGAGATACAAATCTTAGCCCCACTCAGGTCTATCAATAGAATGGACCATAATCCCAGTCAATGGCACTAAACAAAGTAAAAGCCATTAGAAAAGATTGGGAGAATTGGACGTCCATGGCCGTCAATGGCATCACCCTCCATAAGCAGCAATCCAATCGGGGACATTTGGGGGACACGTCCTAATGATATCTAGTCATTTTCTGTTGATTTGGGGAAAAAAAAAAATTCCCATTGAAAATGAATGGGAAAAATTTTGGACGTCCATGGACGTCAATGGTATCAATTTACATAAGCGTCAATGGAATCCAAGTACATTGGCATCAATAGAATGAACGAACATGAAGAAATGCCATTGGAAATGAATGGGAAATTTGGACGTCCATGAACGTCAATGGCATCACCCTCCATAAGAGGCAATGCAATCGGGGACATTTGGGCGACACGTCCTATTGATATCTAGTCATTTTCTGTTGATTTGGGGGAAAAAAAAAATTTCCCATTGAAAATGAATGGGAAAAATTTTGGACATCCATGGACGTCAATGTATCAACTTACATAGGCTTCAATGGAATCCAAGTACATTGGCATCAATAGAATGAACAAACATGAAGAAATGCCATTGGAAATGAATGGGAAGTTTGGACGTCCATGAACGTCAATGGCATCACCCTCCATAAGCGTAAATGGAATTGGGGACGTTTGGGGTATACGTCCTATTAATATCTGGTCATTTTCTGTTGATTTGGGGAAATTTAGTTTTTTCCCCATTGAAAATGAATGGGAAAATTTTTGGACGTCCATGGACGTCAATGGCAGCACCCCCTATAAGCGTCAATGGAGTTCGGAACGTTTGGGGGAGACGTACTATTGATAACTGGTCATTTTCTGATGATTTGGGGAAATTTAGATTTTTCCCCATTGAAAATGAATGGGAAAAATTTTGGACGTCCATGGATGTCAATGGCAGCACCCCCCATAAGCGTCAATGGAGTTGGGGACGTTTGGGGTATACGTCCTATTAATATCTGGTCATTTTCTGTTGATTTGGGGAAATTTAGTTTTTTCCCCATTGAAAATGAATGGGAAAAATTTTGGACGTCCATGGCCGTCAATGGCATCGACATCCATATAGTCAAATGAATCCAAGTACATTGGCATCAATAGATTCGACATGCATGGCCGTCAATGGCATCAACGCAATGTAAAGTCCATTGGAAATACTATAGAAAGTGAATGGGAACTATTCCCATTGGAAATGAATGGGATAGTTTTTGGCAAATATCCGGAGAACCGTAATTTTTTTCCAAATTCTGTATACAATCTTTATGCCCCCCACCGTCCCGGAATTTTTGATGTCCAAATTATGTGATTTGGTCAAAAATTGTAGGACAAGTAGCGTTTTGAAAAAGTTGTAAAAAATCGGAAAATCGCCGTTTACGGGCGAACGAAAAATTTTTCGGGGTCGTTTGAAAAATTCCCATCGTCGCGCGAAAATTCCGGTCGTGTCGATACTTGAACGGTGCCGATCGGTGGTACGGTTCGGGCTGCGCGGCGCGCCGAAAAAACGCGGAGAAACCATTGCATAATAATAATAACAATAAAGTTGTACAACAACATAACCTTGTTCTTTCCCTTGGAAAGACCAAGGTAATAATAAAGTTGTAGAATAACATAACCTTGTTCTTTACTTCAGAAAGACCAAGGTAATAATAACTAGAAACTGCAATTTCGGGAGAAATTACACACCTTGGTCTTTCCTCTGTGGAGATACAAATCTTAGCCCCACTCAGGTCTATCAATAGAATGGACCATAATGCCAGTCATTGGCACTAAACAAAGTTAAAGCCATTAGAAAAGTTTGGGAGAATTGGACGTCCATGTCCGTCAATGGCAGCACCCTCCATAATTGTTAATGGAATCGGGGAAGTTTGGGGGACACGTCCTATTGATATCTAGTCATTTTCTGTTGATTTGGGGAAAAAAAAAAAATTCCCATTGAAAATGAATGGGAAAAATTTTGGACGTCCATGGACGTCAATGGTATCAATTTACGTAAGCGTCAATGGAATCCAAGTACATTGGCATCAATAGAATGAACAAACATGAAGAAATGCCATTGGAAATGAATGGGAAGTTTGGACGTCCGTGGACGTCAATGGCATCACCCTCCATAAGAGGCAATGCAATCGGGGACATTTGGGGGACACGTCCTATTGATATCTAGTCATTTTCTGTTGATTTGGGGAAAAAAAAAAATTCCCATTGAAAATGAATGGGAAAATTTTTGGACGTCCATGGACGTCAATGGTATCAACTTACATAGGCGTCAATGGAATCCAAGTACATTGGCATCAATAGAATGAACAAACATGAAGAAATGCCATTGGGATTTAATGGGAAGTTTGGACGTCCATGAACGTCAATGGCATCACCGTCCATAAGCGGCAATGCAATCGGGGACATTTGGGGGACACGTCATAATGATATCTAGTCATTTTCTGTTGATTTGGGGAAAAAAAAAATTCCCATTGAAAATGAATGGGAAAAATTTTGGACGTCCATGGACGTCAATGGTATCAACTTACATAAGCGTCAATGGAATCCAAGTACATTGGCATCAATAGAATGAACAAACATGAAGAAATGCCATTGGAAATAAATGGGAAGTTTGGACGTCCATGGACGTCAATGGCATCACCCTCCATAAGCGGCAATCCAATCGGGGACATTTGGGGGACACGTCCTAATGATATCTAGTCATTTTCTGTTGATTTGGGGAAAAAAAAAAATTCCCATTGAAAATGAATGGGAAAAATTTTGGACGTCCATGGACGTCAATGGTATCAATTTACATAAGCGTCAATGGAATCCAAGTACATTGGCATCAATAGAATGAACAAACATGAAGAAATGCCATTGGAAATGAATGGGAAGTTTGGACGTCCATGAACGTCAATGGCATCACCTTCCATAAGAGGCAATGCAATCGGGGACATTGGGGCGACACGTCCTATTGATATTTAGTCATTTTCTGTTGATTTGGGGAAAAAAAAAAAAATTCCCATTGAAAATGAATGGGGAAAATTTTGGACGTCCATGGACGTCAATGGTATCAATTTACATAAGCGTCAATGGAATCCAAGTACATTGGCATCAATAGAATGAACAAACATGAAGAAATGCCATTGGAAATGAATGGGAAGTTTGGACGTCCATGAACGTCAATGGCATCACCTTCCATAAGAGGCAATGCAATCGGGGACATTTGGGGGACACGTCCTAATGATATCTAGTCATTTTCTGTTGATTTGGGGAAAAAAAAAAAATTCCCATTGAAAATGAATGGGAAAAATTTTGGACGTCCATGGACGTCAATGGTATCAACTTACATAAGCGTCAATGGAATCCAAGTACATTGGCATCAATAGAATGAATCACCCTCCATAAGCGGCAATGCAATCGGGGACATTTGGGGGACACGTCCTAATGATACATTGGCATCAATAGAATGAATCACCCTCCATAAGCGGCAATGCAATCGGGGACATTTGGGGGACACGTCCTAATGATATCTAGTCATTTTCTGTTGATTTGGGGAAAAAAAAAATTTCCCATTGAAAATGAATGGGAAAATTTTTGGACGTCAATGGCAGCACCCCCCATAAGCGTCAATGGAGTTGGGGACGTTTGGGGTATACGTCCTATTAATATCTGGTCATTTTCTGTTGATTTGGGGAAATTTAGTTTTTTCCCCATTGAAAATGAATGGGAAAAATTTTGGACGTCCATGGACGACAATGGCAGCACCCCCTATAAGCCTCAATGGAGTTGGGGACGTTTGGGGGACACGTCCTATTGATATCTGGTCATTTTCTGTTGATTTGGGGAAATGTAGTTTTTTCCCCATTGAAAATGAATGGGAAAAATTTTGGACGTCCATGGCCGTCAATGGCATCGACATCCATATAGTCAAATGAATCCAAGTACATTGGCATCAATAGATTCGACATGCATGGCCGTCAATGGCATCAACGCAATGTAAAGTCCATTGGAAATACTATAGAAAGTGAATGGGAACTATTCCCATTGGAAATGAATGGGATAGTTTTTGGCAAATATCCGGAGAACCGTAATTTTTTTCCAAATTCTGTATACAATCTTTATGCCCCCCACCGTCCCGGAATTTTTGATGTCCAAATTATGTGATTTGGTCAAAAATTGTAGGACAAGTAGCGTTTTGAAAAAGTTGTAAAAAATCGGAAAATCGCCGTTTACGGGCGAACGAAAAATTTTTCGGGGTCGTTTGAAAAATTCCCATCGTCGCGCGAAAATTCCGGTCGTGTCGATACTTGAACGGTGCCGATCGGTGGTACGGTTCGGGCTGCGCGGCGCGCCGAAAAAACGCGGAGAAACCATTGCATAATAATAACTAGAAACTGCAATTTCGGGAGAAATTACACCTTGGTCTTTCCTCTGTGGAGATACAGATCTTAGCCCCACTCAGGTCTATCAATAGAATGGACCATAATGCCAGTCAATGGCACTAAACAAAGTAAAAGCCATTAGAAAAGATTGGGAGAATTGGACGTCCATGGCCGTCAATGGCGGCACCCTTCATAAGCGTCAATGGAATTGGAGAAGTTTGGGGGACACGTCCTATTGATATCTGGTCATTTTTTGTTGATTTGGGGAAAAAAAAAAATTCCCATTGAAAATGAATGGGAAAAATTTTGGACGTCCATGGACGTCAATGGTATCAACTTACATAAACGTCAATGGATACCAAGTACATTGGCATCAATAGAATGAACAAACATGAAGAAATGCCATTGGGAATGAATGGGAAGTTTGGACGTCCGTGGACGTCAATGGCATCACCCTCCATAAGAGGCAATGCAATCGGGGAAATTTGGGGGACACGTCCTATTGATATCTAGTCATTTTCTGTTGATTTGGGGAAAAAAAAAAAAAATTCCCATTGAAAATGAATGGGAAAATTTTTGGACGTCCATGGACGTCAATGGTATCAACTTACATAAGCGTCAATGGAATCCAAGTACATTGGCATCAATAGAATGAACAAACATGAAGAAATGCCATTGGGATTTAATGGGAAGTTTGGACGTCCATGAACGTCAATGGCATCACCCTCCATAAGCAGCAATGCAATCGGGAACATTTGGGGTACACGTCCTATTGATATCTAGTCATTTTCTGTTGATTTGGGGAAAAAAAAAATTCCCATTGAAAATGAATGGGAAAAATTTTGGACGTCCATGGACGTCAATGGTATCATTTACATAAGCGTCAATGGAATCCAAGTACATTGGCATCAATAGAATGAACAAACATGAAGAAATGCCATTGGAAATGAATGGAAATTTTGGACGTCCATGGACGTCAATGGTATCAACTTACATAAGCGTCAATGGAATCCAAGTACATTGGCATCAATAGAATGAACAAACATGAAGAAATGCCATTGGAAATGAATGGGAAGTTTGGACGTCCATGAACGTCAATGGCATCACCCTCCATAAGAGGCAATGCAATCGGGGACATTTGGGCGACACGTCCTATTGATATCTAGTCATTTTCTGTTGATTTGGGGGAGAAAAAAAAAATTCCCATTGAAAATGAATGGGAAAAATTTTGGACGTCCATGGACGTCAATGGTATCAACTTACGTAAGCGTCAATGGAATCCAAGTACATTGGCATCAATAGAATGAACAAACATGAAGAAATGCCATTGGGAATGAATGGGAAGTTTGGACGTCCATGGACGTCAATGGAATCACCCTCCATAAGCGGCAATGCAATCGGGGACATTTGGGGGACACGTCCTCATGATATCTAGTCATTTTCTGTTGATTTGGGGAAAAAAAAAAATTTCCCATTGAAAATGAATGGGAAAATTTTTGGACGTCCATGGACGTCAATGGCAGCACCCCCCATAAGCGTCAATGGAGTTGAGGACATTTGGGGGAGACGTCCTATTGATAACTGGTCATTTTCTGATGATTTGGGGAAATTTAGTTTTTTCCCCATTGAAAATGAATGGGAAAAATTTTGGACGTCCATGAACGTCAATGGCATCACCCTCCATAAGCGTAAATGGAATTGGGGACGTTTGGGGTATACGTCCTATTAATATCTGGTCATTTTCTGTTGATTTGGGGAAATTTAGTTTTTTCCCCATTGAAAATGAATGGGGAAATTTTTGGACGTCCATGGACGTCAATGGCAGCACCCCCTATAAGCGTCAATGGAGTTCGGAACGTTTGGGGGAGACGTACTATTGATAACTGGTCATTTTCTGATGATTTGGGGAAATTTAGTTTTTTCCCCATTGAAAATGAATGGGAAAAATTTTGGACGTCCATGGACGTCAATGGCAGCACCCCCCATAAGCGTCAATGGAGTTGGGGACGTTTGGGGTATACGTCCTATTAATATCTGGTCATTTTCTGTTGATTTGGGGAAATTTAGTTTTTTCCCCATTGAAAATGAATGGGAAAAATTTTGGACGTCCATGGCCGTCAATGGCATCGACATCCATACAATCAAATGAATCCAAGTACATTGGCATCAATAGATTCGACATGCATGGCCGTCAATGGCATCAATGCAATGTAAATTCCATTGGAAATACTATTGAAAGTGAATGGGAACTTTTCCCATTGGAAATGAATGGGATAGTTTTTGGCAAATATCCGGAGAACCGTAAATTTTTTCCAAATTCTGTATACAATCTTTATGCCCCCCACCGTCCCGGAATTTTTGATGTCCAAATTATGTGATTTGGTTAAAAATTGTAGGACAAGTAGCGTTTTGAAAAAGTTGTAAAAAATCGGAAAATTGCCGTTTACGGGCGAACGAAAAATTTTTCGGGGTCGTTTGAAAAATTCCCATCGTCGCGCGAAAATTCCGGTCGTGTCGATACTTGAACGGTGCCGATCGGTGGGACGGTTCGGGTTGCGCGGCGCGCCGAAAAAACGCGGAGAAACCATTGCATAATAATAATAATAACTAGAAACTGCAATTTCGGGAGAAATTACACACCTTGGTCTTTCCTCTGTGGAGATACAAATCTTAGCCCCACTCAGGTCTATCAATAGAATGGACCATAATGCCAGTCATTGGCACTAAACAAAGTTAAAGCCATTAGAAAAGATTGGGAGAATTGGACGTCCATGTCCGTCAATGGCAGCACCCTCCATAATTGTTAATGAAATCGGGGAAGTTTGGGGGACACGTCCTATTGATATGTAGTCCTTTTCTGTTGATTTGGGAAAAAAAAAAAAATTCCCATTGAAAATGAATGGGAAAAATTTTGGACGTCCATGGACGTCAATGGTATCAACTTACATAAGCGTCAATGGAATCCAAGTACATTGGCATCAATAAAATGAACAAACATGAAGAAATGCCATTGGAATATAAATGGGAAGTTTGGACGTCCATTAACGTCAATGGCATCACCCTCCATAAGCGGCAATGCAATCGGGGACATTTGGGGGACACGTCCTAATGATATCTAGTCATTTTCTGTTGATTTGGGAAAAAAAAAAAAATCCCATTGAAAATGAATGGGAAAAATTTTGGACGTCCATGGACGTCAATGGTATCAACTTACATAAGCGTCAATGGAATCCAAGTACATTGGCATCAATAGAATGAACAAACATGAAGAAATGCCTTTGGAAATGAATGGGAAGTTTGGACGTCCATGGACGTCAATGGCATCACCCCCCATAAGCGGCAATGCAATTGGGGACATTTGGGGGACACGTCCTAATGATATCTAGTCATTTTCTGTTGATTTGAGGAAAAAAAAAAATTTCCCATTGAAAATGAATGGGAAAAATTTTGGACGTCCATGGACGTCAATGGTATCAACTTACATAAGCGTCAATGGAATCCAAGTACATTGGCATCAATAGAATGAACAAACATGAAGAAATGCCATTGGAAATTAATGGGAAGTTTGGACGTCCGTGGACGTCAATGGCATCACCCTCCATAAGCAGCAATGCAATCGGGCACATTTGGGGGAAACGTCCTATTGATATCTAGTCATTTTCTGTTGATTTGGGGAAAAAAAAAAAATTCCCATTGAAAATGAATGGGAAAAATTTTGGACGTCCATGGACGTCAATGGTATCAACTTACATAAGCGTCAATGGAATCCAAGTACATTGGCATCAATAGAATGAACAAACATGAAGAAATGCCATTGGAAATAAATGGGAAGTTTGGACGTCCATGAACGTCAATGGCATCACCCTCCGTAAGCGGCAATGCAATCGGGGACATTTGGGGGACACGTCCTAATGATATCCAGTCATTTTCTGTTGATTTGGGGAAAAAAAAAAAATTCCCATTGAAAATGAATGGGAAAAATTTTGGACGTCCATGGACGTCAATGGTATCAACTTACATAAGCGTCAATGGAATCCAAGTACATTGGCATCAATAGAATGAACAAACATGAAGAAATGCCATTGGAAATAAATGGGAAGTTTGGACGTCCATGAACGTCAATGGCATCACCCTCCATAAGCGGCAATGCAATCGGGGACATTTGGGGGACACGTCCTAATGATATCTAGTCATTTTCTGTTGATTTGGGAGAAAAAAAAAAATCCCATTGAAAATGAATGGGAAAAATTTTGGACGTCCATGGACGTCAATGGTATCAACTTACATAAGCGTCAATGGAATCCAAGTACATTGGCATCAATAGAATGAACAAACATGAAGAAATGCCTTTGGAAATGAATGGGAAGTTTGGACGTCCATGGACGTCAATGGCATCACCCCCCATAAGCGGCAATGCAATCGGGGACATTTGGGGGACACGTCCTAATTATATCTAGTCATTTTCTGTTGATTTGGGGGAAAAAAAAAATTCCCATTGAAAATGAATGGGAAAAATTTTGGACGTCCATGTACGTCAATGGTATCAACTTACATAAGCGTCAATGGAATCCAAGTACATTGGCATCAATAGAATGAACAAACATGAAGAAATGCCATTGGAAATTAATGGGAAGTTTGGACGTCCGTGGACGTCAATGGCATCACCCTCTATAAGCAGCAATGCAATCGGGCACATTTGGGGGAAACGTCCTATTGATATCTAGTCATTTTCTGTTGATTGGGGGAAAAAAAAAAAAATTCCCATTGAAAATGAATGGGAAAAATTTTGGACGTCCATGGACGTCAATGGTATCAACTTACATAAGCGTCAATGGAATCCAAGTACATTTGCATCAAAAGAATGAACAAACATGAAGAAATGCCATTGGAATAAATGGGAAGTTTGGACGTCCCTGGACTTCAATGGCATCACCCTCCATAAGCAGCAATGCAATCGGGGACATTTGGGGGACAGGTCCTATTGATATCTAGTCATTTTCTGTTGATTTGGGGAAAAAAAAAAATTTCCTATTGAAAATGAATGGGTAAAATTTTGGACGTCCATGGACGTCAATGGCAGCACCCCCCATAAGCGTCAATGGAATTGGGGCGTTTGGGATATACGTCCTATTGATATCTGGTCATTTTCTGTTGATTTGGAGAAATTTAGTTTTTTCCCCATTGAAAATGAATGGGAAAAATTTTGGACGTCCATGTAAGTCAATGGCGGCACCCTTCATAAGCGTCAATGGAATTGGGGAAGTTTGGGGGACACGTCCTATTGATATCTGGTCATTTTCTGTTGATTTGGGGTAATTTTGTTTTTTCCCCATTGAAAATGAATGGGAAAAATTTTGGACGTCCATGGCCGTCAATGGCATCGACATCCATATAGTCAATTGAATCCAAGTACATTGGCATCAGTAGATTCGACATGCATGGCCGTCAATGGCATCAATGCAATGTAAATTCCATTGGAAATCCCATTGGAAGTGAATGGGACTTTTCCCATTCGAAATGAATGGGATAGTTTTTGGCAAATTTCCGAGGAAGCGTAATTTTTTTCCAAATTCTGTATACAACTTTTATGCCCCTCACCGTCCCGGAATTTTTGATGCCCAAATTATGTGATTTGGTCAAAAATTGTAGGACTAGATACATTTTGAAACTTTTTTTTTTTTCACGGAAAATTGCCGTTTACGGACGAACGGAAAATTTTTCGGGGCCATTTGTAAAGTTTCCTGTGTCACGCTAAAATTCCGGTCGTGCCGATACTTGAACGGTGCCGATCGGTCTAACGGTTCGGGCCGTGAAGCGCGCGTTTTTTTTCCATTCAAAATGAA
This sequence comes from Corythoichthys intestinalis, assembly GCF_030265065.1. Lineage (NCBI taxonomy): Eukaryota > Metazoa > Chordata > Actinopteri > Syngnathiformes > Syngnathidae > Corythoichthys > Corythoichthys intestinalis. Next base: position 227,610 of record NW_026651597.1, read on the forward strand.
TAGGAAAGTTTTTGGCAAATTTCCGGGGAACCGTAAATTTTTGCCAAATTCTGTATACAACTTTTATGCCCCTCACCGTCCCGGAATTTTTGATGCCCAAATTATGTGATTTGGTCAAAAATTGTAGGACTAGATACATTTTGAAACTTTTTTTTTTTTCCGGAAAATTGCCGTTTACGGGCGAACGGAAAATTTTTCGGGGCCGTTTGAAAAATTCCCATCGTCGCGCGAAAATTCCGGTCGTGCCGATACTTGAACGGTGCCGATCGGTGGTACGGTTCGGGCTGTGCGGCGCGCCGAAAAAAACGTCAACAATTATTGAATAACTAGAAACTGCAATTTCGGGAGAAATTACACACCTTGGTCTTTCCTCTGTGGAGATACTGATCTTAGCCCCACTCAGGTCTATCAATAGAATGGACCATAATGCCAGTCAATGGCACTAAACAAAGTAAAAGCCATTAGAAAAGATTGGGAGAATTGGACGTCCATGGCCGTCAATGGCATCACCCTCCATAAGCGGCAATCCAATCAGGGACATTTGGGGGACACGTCCTAATGATATCTAGTCATTTTCTGTTGATTTGGGGAAAAAAAAAAATTCCCATTGAAAATGAATGGGAAAAATTTTGGACGTCCATGGACGTCAATGGTATCAACTTACATAAGCGTCAATGGAATCCAAGTACATTGGCATCAATAGAATGAACAAACATGAAGAAATGCCATTGGAAATGAATGGGAAGTTTGGACGTCCGTGGCCGTCAATGGCATCACCCTCCATAAGCGGCAATGCAATCGGGGACATTTGGGGGACACGTCCTAATGATATCTAGTCATTTTCTGTTGATTTGGGGAAAAAAAAAATTTCCCATTGAAAATGAATGGGAAAAATTTTGGACGTCCATGGACGTCAATGGTATCAACTTACATAAGCGTCAATGGAATCCAAGTACATTGGCATCAATAGAATGAACAAACATGAAGAAATGCCATTGGAAATGAATGGGAAGTTTGGACGTCCCTGGACGTCAATGGCATCACCCTCCATAAGCAGCAATGCAATCGGGGACATTTGGGGGACACGTCCTATTGATATCTAGTCATTTTCTGTTGATTTGGGGAAAAAAAAAAATTTTCCCATTGAAAATGAATGGGAAAATTTTTGGACGTCCATGGACGTCAATGGCAGCACCCCCCATAAGCGTCAATGGAGTTGGGGACGTTTGGGGTATACGTCCTATTGATATCTGGTCATTTTCTGTTGATTTGGAGAAATTTAGTTTTTTCCCTATTGAAAATGAATGGGAAAAATTTTGGACGTCCATGTAAGTCAATGGCGGCACCCTTCATAAGCGTCAATGGAATTGGGGAAGTTTGGGGGACACGTCCTATTGATATCTGGTCATTTTCTGTTGATTTGGGGAAATGTAGTTTTTTCCCCATTGAAAATGAATGGGAAAAATTTTGGACGTCCATGGCCGTCAATGGCATCGACATCCATATAGTCAATTGAATCCAAGTACATTGCCATCAGTAGATTCGACATGCATGGCCGTCAATGGCATCAATGCAATGTAAATTCCATTGGAAATCCCATTGGAAGTGAATGGGAACTTTTCCCATTCGAAATGAATGGGATAGTTTTTGGCAAATTTCCGAGGAAGCGTAATTTTTTTCCAAATTCTGTATACAACTTTTATGCCCCTCACCGTCCCGGAATTTTTGATGCCCAAATTATGTGATTTGGTCAAAAATTGTAGGACTAGATACATTTTGAAACTTTTTTTTTTTTCACGGAAAATTGCCGTTTACGGACGAACGGAAAAATTTTCGGGGCCATTTGTAAAGTTTCCTGTGTCACGCGAAAATTCCGGTCGTGCCGATACTTGAACGGTGCCGATCGGTCTAACGGTTCGGGCTGTGAAGCGCGCATTTTTTTTCCATTCAAAATGAATAGGAAAGTTTTTGGCAAATTTCCAGGGAACCGTAAATTTTTGCCAAATTCTGTATACAACTTTTATGCCCCTCACCGTCCCGGAATTTTTGATACCCAAATTACGTGATTTGGTCAAAAATTGCAGGACTAGATACATTTTGAAACTTTTTTTTTTTTTCGGAAAATTGCCGTTTACGGGCGAACGGAAAATTTTTCGGGGCCGTTTGAAAAATTCCCATCGTCGCGCGAAAATTCCGGTCGTGTCGATACTTGAACGGTGCCGATCGGTGGTACGGTTCGGGCTGTGCGACGCGCCGAAAAAAACGTCAACAATTATTGAATAATAAATAAAGAATAAAAAGTACAATAAAGTTGTACAACAACATAACCTTGTTCTTTCCCTTGGAAAGACCAAGGTAATAATAACTAGAAACTGCAATTTCGGGAGAAATTACACACCTTGGTCTTTCCTCTGTGGAGATACAGATCTTAGCCCCACTCAGGTCTATCAATAGAATGGATCATAATGCCAGTCATTGGCAAAAAACAAAGTAAAAGCCGTTAGATATGAATGGGAGAATTGGACGTCCATGGACGTCAATGGCGGCACCTTTCATAATTGTTAATGGAATCGGGGAAGTTTGGGGGACACGTCCTAATGATATCTAGTCATTTTCTGTTGATTTGGGAAAAAAAAAAAATTTCCCATTGAAAATGAATGGGAAAAATTTTGGACGTCCATGGACGTCAATGGTATCAACTTACATAAGCGTCAATGGAATCCAAGTACATTGGCATCAATAAAATGAACAAACATGAAGAAATGCCATTGGAAATGAATGGGAAGTTTGGACGTCCATGAACGTCAATGGCATCACCCTCCATAAGCGGCAATGCAATCGGGGACATTTGGGGGAAACGTCCTAATGATATCTAGTCATTTTCTGTTGATTTGGGAAAAAAAAAAAAAAATCCCATTGAAAATGAATGGGAAAAATTTTGGACGTCCATGGACGTCAATGGTATCAACTTACATAAGCGTCAATGGAATCCAAGTACATTGGCATCAATAGAATGAACAAACATGAAGAAATGGCTTTGGAAATGATTGGGAAGTTTGGACGTCCATGGACGTCAATGGCATCACCCCCCATAAGCGGTAATGCAATCGGGGACATTTGGGGGACACGTCCTAATGATATCTAGTCATTTTCTGTTGATTTGGGGAAAAAAAAAAAATTCCCATTGAAAATGAATGGGGAAAATTTTGGACGTCCATGGACGTCAATGGTATCAACTTACATAAGGGTCAATGGAATCCAAGTACATTGGCATCAATAGAATGAACAAACATGAAGAAATGCCATTGGAAATTAATGGGAAGTTTGGACGTCCGTGGACCTCAATGGCATCACCCTCCATAAGCGGTAATGCAATCGGGGACATTTGGGGGACACGTCCTAATGATATCTAGTCATTTTCTGTTGATTTGGGGAAAAAAAAAATTTCCCATTGAAAATGAATGGGAAAAATTTTGGACGTCCATGGACGTCAATGGTATCAACTTACATAAGCGTCAATGGAATCCAAGTACATTGGCATCAAAAGAATGAACAAACGTGAAGAAATGCCATTGGAAATGAATGGGAAGTTTGGACGTCCCTGGACGTCAATGGCATCACCCTCCATAAGCAGCAATGCAATCGGGGACATTTGGGGGACAGGTCCTATTGATATCTAGTCATTTTCTGTTGATTTGGGGAAAAAAAAAAAATTCCCATTGAAAATGAATGGGTAAAATTTTGGACGTCCATGGACGTCAATGGAAGCACCCCCCATAAGCGTCAATGGAATTGGGGACGTTTGGGATATACGTCCTATTGATATCTGGTCATTTTCTGTTGATTTGGAGAAATGTAGTTTTTTCCCCATTGAAAATGAATGGGAAAAATTTTGGACGTCCATGGACGTCAATGGCAGCACCCCCTATAAGCGTCAATGGAGTTGGGGACGTTTGGGGGACACGTCCTATTGATATCTGGTCATTTTCTGTTGATTTGGGGAAATGTAGTTTTTTCCCCATTGAAAATGAATGGGAAAAATTTTGGACGTCCATGGCCGTCAATGGCATCGACATCCATATAGTCAATTGAATCCAAGAACATTGGCATCAATAGATTCGACATGCATGGCCGTCAATGGCAATGCAATGTAAAGTCCATTGGAAATCCTATTGAAAGTGAATGGGAACTTTTCCCATTAGAAATGAATGGGATAGTTTTTGGCAAATATCCGGGGAACCGTAAATTTTTTCCAAATTCTGTATACAACTTTTATGCCCCTCACCGTCCCGGAATTTTTGATGCCCAAATTATGTGATTTGGTCAAAAATTGTAGGACTAGATACATTTTGAAACTTTTTTTTTTTTTCACGGAAAATTTCCGTTTACGGACGAACGGAAAAATTTTCGGGGCCATTTGTAAAGTTTCCTGTGTCACGCGAAAATTCCGGTCGTGCCGATACTTGAACGGTGCCGATCGGTCTAACGGTTCGGGCTGTGAAGCGCGCGTTTTTTTTCCATTCAAAATGAATAGGAAAGTTTTTGGCAAATTTCCGGGGAACCGTAAATTTTTGCCAAATTCTGTATACAACTTTTATGCCCCTCACCGTCCCGGAATTTTTGATGCCCAAATTATGTGATTTGGTAAAAAATTGTAGGACTAGATACATTTTGAAACTTTTTTTTTTTTCCGGAAAATTGCCGTTTAAGGGCGAACGGAAAATTTTTCGGGGCCGTTTGGAAAATTCCCATCGTCGCGCGAAAATTCCGGTCGTGCCGATACTTGAACGGTGCCGATCGGTGGTACGGTTCGTGCTGTGCGGCGCGCCGAAAAAAACGTCAACAATTATTGAATAATAATAATAAAGAAACTAGAAACTGCAATTTCGGGAGAAATTACACACCTTGGTCTTTCCTCTGTGGAGATACAGATCTTAGCCCCACTCAGGTCTATCAATAGAATGGATCATAATGCCAGTCATTGGCAAAAAACAAAGTAAAAGCCGTTAGAAATGAATGGGAGAATTGTACGTCCATGGACGTCAATGGCGGCACCTTTCATAATTGTTAATGGAATCGGGGAAGTTTGGGGGACACGTCCTAATGATATCTAGTCATTTTCTGTTGATTTGGGAAAAAAAAAAAATTTCCCATTGAAAATGAATGGGAAAAATTTTGGACGTCCATGGACGTCAATGGTATCAACTTACATAAGCGTCAATGGAATCCAAGTACATTGGCATCAATAAAATGAACAAACATGAAGAAATGCCATTGGAAATGAATGGGAAGTTTGGACGTCCATGAACGTCAATGGCATCACCCTCCATAAGCGGCAATGCAATCGGGGACATTTGGGGGAAACGTCCTAATGATATCTAGTCATTTTCTGTTGATTTGGGAAAAAAAAAAAAATCCCATTGAAAATGAATGGGAAAAATTTTGGACGTCCATGGACGTCAATGGTATCAACTTACATAAGCGTCAATGGAATCCAAGTACATTGGCATCAATAGAATGAAAAAACATAATTAAATGCCATTAGAAATGAATGGGAAGTTTGGACGTCCATGGACGTCAATGGCATCACCCCCCATAAGCGGCAATGCAATCGGGGACATTTGGGGGACACGTCCTAATGATATCTAGTCATTTTCTGTTGATTTGGGGAAAAAAAAAAATTTCCCATTGAAAATGAATGGGAAAAATTTTGGACGTCCATGGACGTCAATGGTATCAACTTACATAAGCGTCAATGGAATCCAAGTACATTGGCATCAATAGAATGAACAAACATGAAGAAATGCCATTGGAAATGAATGGGAAGTTTGGACGTCCCTGGACGTCAATGGCATCACCCTCCATAAGCAGCAATGCAATTGGGGACATTTGGGGGACACGTCCTATTGATATCTAGTCATTTTCTGTTGATTTGGGGAAAAAAAAAAAATTCCCATTGAAAATGAATGGGTAAAATTTTGGACGTCCATGGACGTCAATGGCAGCACCCCCCATAAGCGTCAATGGAGTTGGGGACGTTTGGGGTATGCGTCCTATTGATATCTGGTCATTTTCTGTTGATTTGGAGAAATGTAGTTTTTTCCCCATTGAAAATGAATGGGAAAAATTTTGGACGTCCATGTAAGTCAATGGCGGCACCCTTCATAAGCGTCAATGGAATTGGGGAAGTTTGGGGGACACGTCCTATTGATATCTGGTCATTTTCTGTTGATTTGGGGTAATTTTGTTTTTTCCCCATTGAAAATGAATGGGAAAAATTTTGGACGTCCATGGCAGTCAATGGCATCGACATCCATATAATCAATTGAATCCAAGTACATTGGCATCAGTAGATTCGACATGCATGGCCGTCAATGGCATCAATGCAATGTAAATTCCATTGGAAATCCCATTGGAAGTGAATGGGACTTTTCCCATTCGAAATGAATGGGATAGTTTTTGGCAAATTTCCGAGGAAGCGTAATTTTTTTCCAAATTCTGTATACAACTTTTATGCCCCTCACCGTCCCGGAATTTTTGATGCCCAAATTATGTGATTTGGTCAAAAATTGTAGGACTAGATACATTTTGAAACTTTTTTTTTTTTCACGGAAAATTGCCGTTTACGGACGAACGGAAAAATTTTCGGGGCCATTTGTAAAGTTTCCTGTGTCACGCTAAAATTCCGGTCGTGCCGATACTTGAACGGTGCCGATCGGTCTAACGGTTCGGGCCGTGAAGCGCGCGTTTTTTTTCCATTCAAAATGAATAGGAAAGTTTTTGGCAAATTTCCGGGGAACCGTAAATTTTTGCCAAATTCTGTATACAACTTTTATGCCCCTCACCGTCCCGGAATTTTTGATGCCCAAATTATGTGATTTGGTCAAAAATTGTAGGACTAGATACATTTTGAAACTTTTTTTTTTTTCCGGAAAATTGCCGTTTACGGGCGAACGGAAAATTTTTCGGGGCCGTTTGAAAAATTCCCATCGTCGCGCGAAAATTCCGGTCGTGCCGATACTTGAACGGTGCCGATCGGTGGTACGGTTCGGGCTGTGCGGCGCGCCGAAAAAAACGTCAACAATTATTGAATAATAATAATAATAAATAAAGAAGTACAATAAAGTTGTACAACAACATAACCTTGTTCTTTCCCTTGGAAAGACCAAGGTAATAAAAAATAAAGAAGTACAATAAAGTTGTACAACAACATAACCTTGTTCTTTCCCTTGGAAAGACCAAGGTAATAATAATAAAGTTGTAGAATAACATAACCTTGTTCTTTCTTTCAGAAAGACCAAGGTAATAACAATAAAGTTGTACAACAACATAACCTTGTTCTTTCCCTTGGAAAGACCAAGGTAACTAGAAACTGCAATTTCGGGAGAAATTACACCTTGGTCTTTCCTCTGTGGAGATACAAATCTTAGCCCCACTCAGGTCTATCAATAGAATGGACCATAATGCCAGTCAATGGCACTAAACAAAGTAAAAGCCATTAGAAAAGATTGGGAGAATTGGACGTCCATGGCCGTCAATGGCGGCACCCTTCATAAGCGTCAATGGAATTGGAGAAGTTTGGGCGACACGTCCTATTGATATCTGGTCATTTTTTGTTGATTTGGGGAAAAAAAAAAATTCCCATTGAAAATGAATGGGAAAAATTTTGGACGTCCATGGACGTCAATGGTATCAACTTACATAAGCGTCAATGGATACCAAGTACATTGGCATCAATAGAATGAACAAACATGAAGAAATGCCATTGGAAATGAATGGGAAGTTTGGACGTCCGTGGACGTCAATGGCATCACCCTCCATAAGAGGCAATGCAATCGGGGACATTTGGGGGACACGTCCTATTGATATCTAGTCATTTCCTGTTTATTTGGGGAAAAAAAAAAATTCCCATTGAAAATGAATGCGAAAAATTTTGGACGTCCATGGACATCAATGGTATCAACTTACATAAGCGTCAATGGAATCCAAGTACATTGGCATCAATAGAATGAACAAACATGAAGAAATGACATTGGAAATGAATGGGAAGTTTGGACGTCCGTGAACGTCAATGGCATCACCCTCCATAAGCAGCAATGCAATCGGGGACATTTGGGGGACACGTCCTATTTATATCTAGTCATTTTCTGTTGATTTGGGGAAAAAAAAAAATTTCCCATTGAAAATGAATGGGAAAAATTTTGGACGTCCATGGACGTCAATGGTATCAACTTACATAAGCGTCAATGGAATCCAAGTACATTGGCATCAATAGAATGAACATACATGAAGAAATGCCATTGGGATTTAATGGGAAGTTTGGACGTCCATGAACGTCAATGGCATCACCCTCCATAAGCGGCAATGCAATCGGGGACATTTGGGGGACACGTCCTAATGATATCTAGTCATTTTCTGTTGATTTGGGGAAAAAAAAAAAATTCCCATTGAAAATGAATGGGAAAAATTTTGGACGTCCATGGACGTCAATGGTATCAACTTACATAAGCGTCAATGGAATCCAAGTACATTGGCATCAATAGAATGAACAAACATGAAGAAATGCCATTGGAAATCAATGGGAAGTTTGGACGTCCATGAACGTCAATGGCATCACCCTCCATAAGCAGCAATCCAATCGGGGACATTTGGGGGACACGTCCTAATGATATCTAGTCATTTTCTGTTGATTTGGGGAAAAAAAAAAATTTCCCATTGAAAATGAATGGGAAAAATTTTGGACATCCATGGACGTCAATGGTATCAACTTACATAAGCGTCAATGGAATCCAAGTACATTGGCATCAATAGAATGAACAAACATGAAGAAATGCCATTGGAAATGAATGGGAAGTTTGGACGTCCATGGACGTCAATGGAATCACCCTCCATAAGCGGCAATGCAATCGGGGACATTTGGGGGACACGTCCTAATGATATCTAGTCATTTTCTGTTGATTTGGGGAAAAAAAAAAATTTCCCATTGAAAATGAATGGGAAAATTTTTGGACGTCCATGGACGTCAATGGCAGCACCCCCCATAAGCGTCAATGGAGTTGGGGACGTTTGGGGTATACGTCCTGTTAATATCTGGTCATTTTCTGTTGATTTGGGGAAATTTAGTTTTTTCCCCATTGAAAATGAATGGGAAAAATTTTGGACGTCCATGGACGACAATGGCAGCACCCCCTATAAGCCTCAATGGAGTTGGGGACGTTTGGGGGACACTTCCTATTGATATCTAGTCATTTTCTGTTGATATGGGGAAATGTAGTTTTTTCCCCATTGAAAATGAATGGGAAAAATTTTGGACGTCCATGGCCGTCAATGGCATCGACATCCATATAGTCAATTGAATCCAAGTACATTGGTATCAATAGATTCGACATGCATGGCCGTCAATGGCATCAATGTAATGTAAATTCCATTGGAAATCCCATTGAAAAGAATGGGAAATTTTCCCATTAGAAATGAATGGGATAGTTTTTGGCAAATATCCGGGGAACTGTAAATTTTTTCCAAATTCTGTATACAATCTTTATGCCCCCCACCGTCCCGGAATTTTTGATGTCCAAATTATGTGATTTGGTCAAAAATTGTAGGACAAGTAGCGTTTTGAAAAATTTTTTAAAAATCGGAAAATCGCCGTTTACGGGCGATCGGAAAATTTTTTGGGGTCGTTTGAAAAATTCCCATCGTCGCGCGAAAATTCCGGTCGTGTCGATACTTGAACGGTGCCAATCGGTGGTACGGTTCGGGCTGCGCGGCGCGCCGAAAAAACGCGGAGAAACCATTGCATAATAATAATAATAATAATAATAATAATAATAAAGTTGTAGAATAACATAACCTTGTTCTTTCCTTTGGAAAGACCAAGGTAATAATAAAGTTGTAGAATAACATAACCTTGTTCTTTACTTCAGAAAGACCAAGGTAATAATAACTAGAAACTGCAATTTCGGGAGAAATTACACACCTTGGTCTTTCCTCTGTGGAGATACAGATCTTAGCCCCACTCAGGTCTATCAATAGAATGGATCATAATGCCAGTCATTGGCAAAAAACAAAGTAAAAGCCGTTAGAAATGAATGGGAGAATTGGACGTACATGGACGTCAATGGCGGCACCTTTCATAATTGTTAATGGAATCGGGGAAGTTTGGGGGACACGTCCTAATGATATGTAGTCATTTTCTGTTGATTTGGGGAAAAAAAAATAATTTCCCATTGAAAATGAATGGGAAAAATTTTGGACGTCCATGGACGTCAATGGTATCAACTTACATAAGCGTCAATGGAATCCAAGTACATTGGCATCAATAAAATGAACAAACATGAAGAAATGCCATTGGAAATGAATGGGAAGTTTGGACGTCCATGAACGTCAATGGCATCACCCTCCATAAGCGGCAATGCAATCGGGGACATTTGGGGGACACGTCCTAATGATATCTAGTCATTTTCTGTTGATTTGGGAAAAAAAAAAAATGCCATTGAAAATGAATGGGAAAAATTTTGGACGTCCATGGACGTCAATGGTATCAACTTACATAAGCGTCAATGGAATCCAAGTACATTGGCATCAATAGAATGAACAAACATGAAGAAATGCCTTTGGAAATGATTGGGAAGTTTGGACGTCCATGGACGTCAATGGCATCACCCCCCATAAGCGGCAATGCAATCGGGGACATTTGGGGGACATGTCCTAATGATATCTAGTCATTTTCTGTTGATTTGGGGAAAAAAAAAAAATTCCCATTGAAAATGAATGGGAAAAATTTTGGACGTCCATGGACGTCAATGGTATCAACTTACATAAGTGTCAATGTAATCCAAGTACATTGGCATCAATAGAATGAACAAACATGAAGAAATGCCATTGGAAATGAATGGGAAGTTTGGACGTCCATGGACGTCAATGGCATCACCCTCCATAAGCAGCAATCCAATCGGGGACATTTGGGGGACACGTCCTAATGATATCTAGTCATTTTCTGTTGATTTGGGGGGAAAAAAAAAATTCCCATTGAAAATGAATGGGAAAAATTTTGGACGTCCATGGACGTCAATGGTATCAATTTACATAAGCGTCAATGGAATCCAAGTACATTGGCATCAATAGAATGAACAAACATGAAGAAATGCCATTGGAAATGAATGGGAAGTTTGGACGTCCATGAACGTCAATGGCATCACCCTCCATAAGAGGCAATGCAATCGGGGACATTTGGGCGACACGTCCTATTGATATCTAGTCATTTTCTGTTGATTTGGGGAAAAAAAAAATTTCCCATTGAAAATGAATGGGAAAAATTTTGGACGTCCATGGACGCCAATGGTATCAACTTACATAAGCGTCAATGGAATCCAAGTACATTGGCATCAATAGAATGAAAAAACATGAAGAAATGCCATTGGAAATGAATGGGAAGTTTGGACGTCCATGGACGTCAATGGCATCACCCTCCATAAGCGGCAATGCAATCGGGGACATTTGGGGGACACGTCCTAATGATATCTAGTCATTTTCTGTTGATTTTAGGAAAAAAAAAAAAATTCCCATTGAAAATGAATGGGAAAAATTTTGGACGTCCATGGACGTCAATGGCAGCACCCTCCATAAGCGTCAATGGATTTGGGGACGTTTGGGGTATACGTCCTATTAATATCTGGTCATTTTCTGTTGATTTGGGGAAATTTAGTTTTTTCCCCATTGAAAATGAATGGGAAAAATTTTGGACGTCCAAGGACGTCAATGGCAGCACCCCCTATAAGCGTCAATGGAGTTGGGGACATTTGGGGGACACATCCTATTGATATCTGGTCATTTTCTGTTGATTTGGGGAAGTGTAGTTTTTTCCCCATTGAAAATGAATGGGAAAAATTTTGGACGTCCATGGCCGTCAATGGCATCGACATTCATATAGTCAATTGAATCCAAGTACATTGGCATCAATAGATTCGACATGCATGGCCGTCAATGGCATCAATGATGTAAATTCCATTGGAAATCCCATTGAAATGAATGGGAAATTCTCCCATTAGAAATGAATGGGAGAGTTTTTGGCAAATTACCGGGGAACCGTAAATTTTTGCCAAATTCTGTATACAACTTTTATGCCCCTCACCGTCCCGGAATTTTTGATACCCAAATTATGTGATTTGGTCAAAAATTGTAGGACTAGATACATTTTTAAACTTTTTTTTTTTTCCGGAAAATTGCCGTTTACGGGCGAACGGAAAATTTTTCGGGGGATTTTGAAAAAGTCCCTGCGTCGCGCGAAAAATCCGGTCGTGTCAATACTTGAATGGTGCCGATCGGTGGTACGGTTCGGGCTGCGCGGCGCGCCGAAAAAACGCGGAGAATAATTTGATGATATAACTAGAAACTGCAATTTCGGGAGAAATTACACACCTTGGTCTTTCCTCTGTGGAGATACAAATCTTAGCCCCACTCAGGTCTATCAATAGAATGGACCATAATGCCAGTCATTGGCACTAAACAAAGTTAAAGCCATTAGAAAAGATTGGGAGAATTGGACGTCCATGTCCGTCAATGGCAGCACCCTCCATAATTGTTAATGGAATCGGGGAAGTTTGGGGGACACGTCCTATTGATATCTAGTCATTTTCTGTTGATTTGGGAAAAAAAAAAATTTCCATTGAAAATGAATGGGAAAAATTTTGGACGTCCATGGACGTCAATGGTATCAACTTACATAAGCGTCAATGGAATCCAAGTACATTGGCATCAATAAAATGAACAAACATGAAGAAATGCCATTGGAAATGAATGGGAAGTTTGGACGTCCATGAACGTCAATGGCATCACCCTCCATAAGCGGCAATGCAATCGGGGACATTTGGGGGACACGTCCTAATGATATCTAGTCATTTTCTGTTGATTTGGGAAAAAAAAAAAAATCCCATTGAAAATGAATGGGAAAAATTTTGGACGTCCATGGACGTCAATGGTATCAACTTACATAAGCGTCAATAGAATCCAAGTACATTGGCATCAATAGAATGAACAAACATGAAGAAATGCCATTGGAAATTAATAGGAAGTTTGGACGTCCATGGACGTCAATGGCATCACCCTCCATAAGCAGCAATGCAATCGGGCACATTTGGGGGAAACGTCCTATTGATATCTAGTCATTTTCTGTTGATTTGGGGAAAAAAAAAAAAAATCCCATTGAAAATGAATGGGAAAAATTTTGGACGTCCATGGACGTCAATGGTATCAACTTACATAAGCGTCAATGGAATCCAAGTACATTGGCATCAAAAGAATGAACAAACATGAAGAAATGCCATTGGAAATGAATGGGAAGTTTGGACGTCCCTGGACGTCAATGGCATCACCCTCCATAAGCAGCAATGCAATCGGGGACATTTGGGGGACAGGTCCTATTGATATCTAGTCATTTTCTGTTGATTTGGGGGAAAAAAAAAATTTCCCATTGAAAATGAATGGGTAAAATTTTGGACGTCCATGGACGTCAATGGCAGCACCCCCCATAAGCGTCAATGGAATTGGGGACGTTTGGGATATACGTCCTATTGATATCTGGTCATTTTCTGTTGATTTGGAGAAATGTAGTTTTTTCCCCATTGAAAATGAATGGGAAAAATTTTGGACGTCCATGGACGACAATGGCAGCACCCCCTATAAGCCTCAATGGAGTTGGGGACGTTTGGGGGACACGTCCTATTGATATCTGGTCATTTTCTGTTGATTTGGGGAAATGTAGTTTTTTCCCCATTGAAAATGAATGGGAAAAATTTTGGACGTCCATGGCCGTCAATGGCATCGACATCCATATAGTCAATTGAATCCAAGTACATTGGCATCAATAGATTCGACATGCATGGCAGTCAATGGCATCAATGTAATGTAAATTCCATTGGAATCCCATTGAAATGAATGGGAAATTTTCCCATTAGAAATGAATGGGATAGTTTTTGGCAAATATCCGGGGAACCGTAAATTTTTTCCAAATTCTGTATACAATCTTTATGCCCCCCACCGTCCCGGAATTTTTGATGTCCAAATTATGTGATTTGGTCAAAAATTGTAGGACAAGTAGCGTTTTGAAAAAGTTTTTAAAAATCGGAAAATCGCCGTTTACGGGTGAACGGAAAAATTTTCGGGGTCGTTTGAAAAATTCCCATCGTCGCGCGAAAATTCCGGTCGTGTCGATACTTGAACGGTGCCGATCGGTGGTACGGTTCGGGCTGCGCGGCGCGCCGAAAAAACGCGGAGAAACCATTGCATAATAATAATAATAACTAGAAACTGCAATTTCGGGAGAAATTACACCTTGGTCTTTCCTCTGTGGAGATACAAATCTTAGCCCCACTCAGGTCTATCAATAGAATGGACCATAATGCCAGTCAATGGCACTAAATAAAGTAAAAGCGATTAGAAATGATTGGGAGAATTGGACGTCCATGTCCGTCAATGGCAGCACCCTCCATAAGCGTCAATGTAATTGGGGAAGTTTGGGGGACACGTCCTATTGATATCTAGTCATTATCTGTTGATTTGGAGGAGAAAAAAAAATTCCCATTGAAAATGAATGGGAAAATTTTTGGACGTCCATGGACGTCAATGGTATCAACTTACATAAGCGTCAATGGAATCCAAGTACATTAGCATCAATAAAATGAACATATATGAAGAAATGCCATTGGTAATGAATGGGAAGTTTGGACGTCCGTGGACGTCAATGGCATCACCCTCCATAAGCAGCAATACAATCGGGGACATTTGGGGGACACGTCCTATTGATATCTAGTCATTTTCTGTTGATTTGGGGGAAAAAAAAAAAAAATTCCCATTTAAAATGAATGGGAAAATTTTTGGACGTCCATGGACGTCAATGGTATCAACTTACATAAGCGTCAATGGAATCCAAGTACATTGGCAACAATAGAATGAACAAACATGAAGAAATGCCCTTGGAAATTAATGGGAAGTTTGGACGTCCGTGGACGTCAATGGCATCACCCTCCATAAGCAGCAATGCAATCTGAGACATTTGGGGTACACGTCTTATTGATATCTAGTCATTTTCTGTTGATAGGGGGAAAAAAAAAAATTCCCATTGAAAATGAATGGGAAAAATTTTGGACGTCCATGGCATCAATGGTATCAACTTACATAAGCGTCAATGGAATCCAAGTACATTGGCATCAATAGAATGAACAAACATGAAGAAATGCCATTGGAAATGAATGGAAATTTTGGACGTCCATGGACGTCAATGGCATCACCTTCCATAAGCGGCAATGCAATCGGGGACATTTGGGGGACACGTCCTAATGATATCTAGTAATTTTTTGTTGATTTTGGGAAAAAAAAAAAAAATTCCCATTGAAAATGAATGGGAAAAATTTTGGACGTCCATGGACGTCAATGGTATCAACTTACATAGGCGTCAATGGAATCCAAGTACATTGGCATCAATAGAATGAACAAACATGAAGAAATGCCATTGGAAATGAATGGGAAGTTTGGACGTCCATGAACGTCAATGGCATCACCCTCCATAAGCGTAAATGGAATTGGGGACGTTTGGGGTATACGTCCTATTAATATCTGGTCATTTTCTGTTGATTTGGGGAAATTTAGTTTTTTCCCCATTGAAAATGAATGGGAAAATTTTTGGACGTCCATGGACGTCAATGGCAGCACCCCCTATAAGCGTCAATGGAGTTCGGAACGTTTGGGGGAGACGTACTATTGATAACTGGTCATTTTCTGATGATTTGGGGAAATTTAGTTTTTTCCCCATTGAAAATGAATGGGAAAAATTTTGGACGTGCATGGACGTCAATGGCAGCACCCCCCATATGCGTCAATGGAGTTGGGGACGTTTGGGGTATACGTCCTATTAATATCTGGTCATTTTCTGTTGAT
Source organism: Corythoichthys intestinalis (assembly GCF_030265065.1). NCBI lineage: Eukaryota > Metazoa > Chordata > Actinopteri > Syngnathiformes > Syngnathidae > Corythoichthys > Corythoichthys intestinalis. Next base: position 243,540 of record NW_026651597.1, read on the forward strand.
TTGGGGAAATTTAGTTTTTTCCCCATTGAAAATGAATGGGAAAAATTTTGGACGTCCATGGCCGTCAATGGCATCGACATCCATATAGTCAAATGAATCCAAGTACATTGGCATCAATAGATTCGACATGCATGGCCGTCAATGGCATCAATGCAATGTAAAGTCCATTGGAAATACTATTGAAAGTGAATGGGAACTTTTCCCATTGGAAATGAATGGGATAGTTTTTGGCAAATATCCGGAGAACCGTAAATTTTTTCCAAATTCTGTATACAATCTTTATGCCCCCCACCGTCCCGGAATTTTTGATGTCCAAATTATGTGATTTGGTCAAAAATTGTAGGACAAGTAGCGTTTTGAAAAAGTTGTAAAAAATCGGAAAATCGCCGTTTACGGGCGAACGAAAAAATTTTCGGGGTCGTTTGAAAAATTCCCATCGTCGCGCGAAAATTCCGGTCGTGTCGATACTTGAACGGTGCCGATCGGTGGTATGGTTCGGGCTGCGCGGCGCGCCGAAAAAACGCGGAGAAACCATTGCATAATAATAATAATAATAAAGTTGTAGAATAACATAACCTTGTTCTTTCCTTCAGAAAGACCAAGGTAATAATAATAACTAGAAACTGCAATTTCGGGAGAAATTACACACCTTGGTCTTTCCTCTGTGGAGATACAGATCTTAGCCCCACTCAGGTCTATCAATAGAATGGATCATAATGCCAGTCATTGGCAAAAAACAAAGTAAAAGCCGTTAGAAATGAATGGGAGAATTGGACGTCCGTGGACGTCAATGGCGGCACCTTTCATAATTGTTAATGGAATCGGGGAAGTTTGGGGGACACGTCCTAATGATATCTAGTCATTTTCTGTTGATTTGGGAAAAAAAAAAAAAATTCCCATTGAAAATGAATGGGAAAATTTTTGGACGTCCATGGACGTCAATGGTATCAACTTACATAAGCGTCAATGGAATCCAAGTACATTGGCATCAATAAAATGAACAAACATGAAGAAATGCCATTGGAAATGAATGGGAAGTTTGGACGTCCATGAACGTCAATGGCATCACCCTCCATAAGCGGCAATGCAATCGGGGACATTTGGGGGACACGTCCTAATGATATCTAGTCATTTTCTGTTGATTTGGGGAAAAAAAAAAAAATCCCATTGAAAATGAATGGGAAAAATTTTGGACGTCCATGGACGTCAATGGTATCAACTTACATAAGCGTCAATGGAATCCAAGTACATTGGCATCAATAGAATGAACAAACATGAAGAAATGCCATTGGAAATGAATGGGAAGTTTGGACGTCCATGGACGTCAATGGCATCACCCCCCATAAGCGGCAATGCAATCGGGGACATTTGGGGGACACGTCCTAATGATATCTAGTCATTTTCTGTTGATTTGGGGGAAAAAAAAAATTTCCCATTGAAAATGAATGGGAAAAATTTTGGACGTCTATGGACGTCAATGGTATCAACTTACATAAGCGTCAATGGAATCTAAGTACATTGGCATCAATAGAATGAACAAACATGAAGAAATGCCATTGGAATAAATGGGAAGTTTGGACGTCCCTGGACGTCAATGGCATCACCCTCCATAAGCAGCAATGCAATTGGGGACATTTGGGGGACACGTCCTATTGATATCTAGTCATTTTCTGTTGATTTGGGGAAAAAAAAAAATTTCCCATTGAAAATGAATGGGAAAAATTTTGGACGTCTATGGACGTCAATGGTATCAACTTACATAAGCGTCAATGGAATCCAAGTACATTGGCATCAATAAAATGAACAAACATGAAGAAATGCCATTGGAAATGAATGGGAAGTTTGGACGTCCATGAACGTCAATGGCATCACCCTCCATAAGCGGCAATGCAATCGGGGACATTTGGGGGACACGTCCTAATGATATCTAGTCATTTTCTGTTGATTTGGGGAAAAAAAAAAATCCCATTGAAAATGAATGGGAAAAATTTTGGACGTCCATGGACGTCAATGGTATCAACTTACATAAGCGTCAATGGAATCCAAGTACATTGGCATCAATAGAATGAACAAACATGAAGAAATGCCTTTGGAAATGAATGGGAAGTTTGGACGTCCATGGACGTCAATGGCATCACCCCCCATAAGCGGCAATGCAATCGGGGACATTTGGGGGACACGTCCTAATGATATCTAGTCATTTTCTGTTGATTTGGGGAAAAAAAAATAATTTCCCATTGAAAATGAATGGGAAAAATTTTGGACGTCCATGGACGTCAATGGTATCAACTTACATAAGCGTCAATGGAATCCAAGTACATTGGCATCAATAGAATGAACAAACATGAAGAAATGCCATTGGAAATTAATGGGAAGTTTGGACGTCCGTGGACGTCAATGGTATCACCCTCCATAAGCAGCAATGCAATCGGGCACATTTGGGGGAAACGTCCTATTGATATCTAGTCATTTTCTGTTGATTTGGGGAAAAAAAAAAAAATTCCCATTGAAAATGAATGGGAAAAATTTTGGACGTCCATGGACGTCAATGGTATCAACTTACATAAGCGTCAATGGAATCCAAGTACATTGGCATTAAAAGAATGAACAAACATGAAGAAATGCCATTGGAAATGAATGGGAAGTTTGGACGTCCCTGGACGTCAATGGCATCACCCTCCATAAGCAGCAATGCAATCGGGGACATTTGGGGGACAGGTCCTATTGATATCTAGTCATTTTCTGTTGATTTGGGGAAAAAAAAAAATTTCCCATTGAAAATGTATGGGTAAAATTTTGGACGTCCATGGACGTCAATGGCAGCACCCCCCATAAGCGTCAATGGAATTGGGGACGTTTGGGATATACGTCCTATTGATATCTGGTCATTTTCTGTTGATTTGGAGAAATTTAGTTTTTTCCCCATTGAAAATGAATGGGAAAAATTTTGGACGTCCATGTAAGTCAATGGCGGCACCCTTCATAAGCGTCAATGGAATCGGGGAAGTTTGGGGGACACGTCCTAATGATATCTAGTCATTTTCTGTTGATTTGGGAAAAAAAAAAAAAATTCCCATTGAAAATGAATGGGAAAATTTTTGGACGTCCATGGACGTCAATGGTATCAACTTACATAAGCGTCAATGGAATCCAAGTACATTGGCATCAATAAAATGAACAAACATGAAGAAATGCCATTGGAAATGAATGGGAAGTTTGGACGTCCATGAACGTCAATGGCATCACCCTCCATAAGCGGCAATGCAATCGGGGACATTTGGGGGACACGTCCTAATGATATCTAGTCATTTTCTGTTGATTTGGGGAAAAAAAAAAAAATCCCATTGAAAATGAATGGGAAAAATTTTGGACGTCCATGGACGTCAATGGTATCAACTTACATAAGCGTCAATGGAATCCAAGTACATTGGCATCAATAGAATGAACAAACATGAAGAAATGCCATTGGAAATGAATGGGAAGTTTGGACGTCCATGGACGTCAATGGCATCACCCCCCATAAGCGGCAATGCAATCGGGGACATTTGGGGGACACGTCCTAATGATATCTAGTCATTTTCTGTTGATTTGGGGGAAAAAAAAAATTTCCCATTGAAAATGAATGGGAAAAATTTTGGACGTCTATGGACGTCAATGGTATCAACTTACATAAGCGTCAATGGAATCTAAGTACATTGGCATCAATAGAATGAACAAACATGAAGAAATGCCATTGGAATAAATGGGAAGTTTGGACGTCCCTGGACGTCAATGGCATCACCCTCCATAAGCAGCAATGCAATTGGGGACATTTGGGGGACACGTCCTATTGATATCTAGTCATTTTCTGTTGATTTGGGGAAAAAAAAAAATTTCCCATTGAAAATGAATGGGAAAAATTTTGGACGTCTATGGACGTCAATGGTATCAACTTACATAAGCGTCAATGGAATCCAAGTACATTGGCATCAATAAAATGAACAAACATGAAGAAATGCCATTGGAAATGAATGGGAAGTTTGGACGTCCATGAACGTCAATGGCATCACCCTCCATAAGCGGCAATGCAATCGGGGACATTTGGGGGACACGTCCTAATGATATCTAGTCATTTTCTGTTGATTTGGGGAAAAAAAAAAATCCCATTGAAAATGAATGGGAAAAATTTTGGACGTCCATGGACGTCAATGGTATCAACTTACATAAGCGTCAATGGAATCCAAGTACATTGGCATCAATAGAATGAACAAACATGAAGAAATGCCTTTGGAAATGAATGGGAAGTTTGGACGTCCATGGACGTCAATGGCATCACCCCCCATAAGCGGCAATGCAATCGGGGACATTTGGGGGACACGTCCTAATGATATCTAGTCATTTTCTGTTGATTTGGGGAAAAAAAAATAATTTCCCATTGAAAATGAATGGGAAAAATTTTGGACGTCCATGGACGTCAATGGTATCAACTTACATAAGCGTCAATGGAATCCAAGTACATTGGCATCAATAGAATGAACAAACATGAAGAAATGCCATTGGAAATTAATGGGAAGTTTGGACGTCCGTGGACGTCAATGGTATCACCCTCCATAAGCAGCAATGCAATCGGGCACATTTGGGGGAAACGTCCTATTGATATCTAGTCATTTTCTGTTGATTTGGGGAAAAAAAAAAAAATTCCCATTGAAAATGAATGGGAAAAATTTTGGACGTCCATGGACGTCAATGGTATCAACTTACATAAGCGTCAATGGAATCCAAGTACATTGGCATTAAAAGAATGAACAAACATGAAGAAATGCCATTGGAAATGAATGGGAAGTTTGGACGTCCCTGGACGTCAATGGCATCACCCTCCATAAGCAGCAATGCAATCGGGGACATTTGGGGGACAGGTCCTATTGATATCTAGTCATTTTCTGTTGATTTGGGGAAAAAAAAAAATTTCCCATTGAAAATGTATGGGTAAAATTTTGGACGTCCATGGACGTCAATGGCAGCACCCCCCATAAGCGTCAATGGAATTGGGGACGTTTGGGATATACGTCCTATTGATATCTGGTCATTTTCTGTTGATTTGGAGAAATTTAGTTTTTTCCCCATTGAAAATGAATGGGAAAAATTTTGGACGTCCATGTAAGTCAATGGCGGCACCCTTCATAAGCGTCAATGGAATTGGGGAAGTTTGGGGGACACGTCCTATTGATATCTGGTCATTTTCTGTTGATTTGGGGTAATTTTGTTTTTTCCCCATTGAAAATGAATGGGAAAAATTTTGGACGTCCATGGCAGTCAATGGCATCGACATCCATATAGTCACTTGAATCCAAGTACATTGGCATGAATAGATTCGACATGCATGGCCGTCAATGGCATCAGTGCAATGTAAAGTCCATTGGAAATCCTATTGAAAGTGAATGGGAACTTTTCCCTTTCGAAATGAATGGGATAGTTTTTGGCAAATTTCCGAGGAAGCGTAATTTTTTTCCAAATTCTGTATACAACTTTTATGCCCCTCACCGTCCCGGAATTTTTGATGCCCAAATTATGTGATTTGGTCAAAAATTGTAGGACTAGATACATTTTGAAACTTTTTTTTTTTTCACGGAAAATTGCCGTTTACGGACGAACAGAAAAATTTTCGGGGCCATTTGTAAAGTTTCCTGTGTCACGCGAAAATTCCGGTCGTGCCGATACTTGAACGGTGCCGATCGGTCTCACGGTTCGGGCTGTGAAGCGCGCGTTTTTTTTCCATTCAAAATGAATAGGAAAGTTTTTGGCAAATTTCCGGGGAACCGTAAATTTTTGCCAAATTCTGTATACAACTTTTATGCCCCTCAATGTCCCGGAATTTTTGATGCCCAAATTATGCGATTTGGTCAAAAATTGTAGGACTAGATACATTTTTAAACTTTTTTTATTTTTCGGAAAATTGCCGTTTACGGGCGAACGGAAAATTTTTCGTGGCGGTTTGAAAAATTCCCATCGTCACGCGAAAAATCCGGTCGTGCCGATACTTCAACGGTGCCGATCGGTGCTACGGTTTGGGCTGTGCGTTGGCTCAAAAAAACGCGGAGAATTATTGAATAATAATAATAACTAGAAACTGCAATTTCGGGAGAAATTACACACCTTGGTCTTTCCTCTGTGGAGATACAGATCTTAGCCCCACTCAGGTCTATCAATAGAATGGATGATAATGCCAGTCATTGGCACAAAACAAAAAGCCATTAGAAATGAACAGGAGAATTGGACGTCCATGGACGTCAATGGCGGCACCCTTCATAATTGTTAATGCAATCGGAGACATTTGGGGGACACGTCCTATTGATATCTAGTCATTTTCTGTTGATTTGGGGAAAAAAAAAAAATTCCCATTGAAAATGAATGGGAAAAATTTTGGACGTCCATGGACGTCAATGGTATCAACTTACATAAGCGTCAATGGAATCCAAGTACATTGGCATCAATAGAATGAACAAACATGAAGAAATGCCATTGGAAATGAATGGGAAGTTTGGACGTCCCTGGACGTCAATGGCATCACCCTCCATAAGCAGCAATGCAATTGGGGACATTTGGGGGACACGTCCTAATGATATCTAGTCATTTTCTGTTGATTTGGGGAAAAAAAAAAATTTCCCATTGAAAATGAATGGGAAAAATTTTGGACGTCCATGGACGTCAATGGTATCAACTTACATAAGCGTCAATGGAATCCAAGTACATTGGCATCAAAAGAATGAACAAACATGAAGAAATGCCATTGGAAATGAATGGGAAGTTTGGACGTCCCTGGACGTCAATGGCATCACCCTCCATAAGCAGCAATGCAATCGGGGACATTTGGGGGACAGGTCCTATTGAAATCTAGTCATTTTCTGTTGATTTGGGGAAAAAAAAAAATTTCCCATTGAAAATGAATGGGTAAAATTTTGGACGTCCATGGACGTCAATGGCAGCACCCCCCATAAGCGTCAATGGAATTGGGGACGTTTGGGATATACGTCCTATTGATATCTGGTCATTTTCTGTTGATTTGGAGAAATTTAGTTTTTTCCCCATTGAAAATGAATGGGAAAAATTTTGGACGTCCATGTAAGTCAATGGCGGCACCCTTCATAAGCGTCAATGGAATTGGGGAAGTTTGGGGGACACGTCCTATTGATATCTGGTCATTTTCTGTTGATTTGGGGTAATTTTGTTTTTTCCCCATTGAAAATGAATGGGAAAAATTTTGGACGTCCATGGCAGACAATGGCATCGACATCCATATAGTCAATTGAATCCAAGTACATTGGCATCAGTAGATTCGACATGCATGGCCGTCAATGGCATCAATGCAATGTAAATTCCATTGGAAATCCCATTGGAAGTGAATGGGACTTTTCCCATTCGAAATGAATGGGATACTTTTTGGCAAATTTCCGAGGAAGCATAATTTTTTTCCAAATTCTGTATACAACTTTTATGCCCCTCACCGTCCCGGAATTTTTGATGCCCAAATTGTGTGATTTGGTCAAAAATTGTAGGACTAGATACATTTTGAAACTTTTTTTTTTTTCCGGAAAATTGCCGTTTACGGGCGAAGGGAAAATTTTTCGGGTCCGTTTGAAAAATTCCCATCGTTGCGCGAAAATTCCGGTCGTGCCGATATTTGAACGGTGCCGATCGGTCAAACGGTTCGGGCTGCGCGGCGCGCCGAAAAAACGCGGAGAAACCATTGCATAATAATAATAACTAGAAACTGCAATTTCGGGAGAAATTACACCTGGGTCTTTCCTCAGTGGAGATACAGATCTTCGCCCCACTCAGGTATAGCAATAGAATGGACAATAATGCCAGTCAATGGCATTAAACAAAATAAATGCCATTAGAAATGATTGGGAGGATTGGACGTCCATGTCCGTCAATAGCGGCATACTTCATAAGCGTCAATGGAATTGGGGAAGTTTGGGGGACACGTCCTATTGATATCTGGTCATTTTTTGTAGATGTGGGGGAAAAAAAAAAAAATCCCATTGAAAATGAATGGGAAAAATTTTGGACGTCCATGGACGTCAATGGTATCAACTTACATAGGCGTCAATGGAATCCAAGTACATTGGCATCAATAGAATGAACAAACATGAAGAAATGCCATTGGAAATTAATGGGAAGTTTGGACGTCCATGGACGTCAATGGCATCACCCTCTATAAGCAGCAATACAATCGGGGACATTTGGGGGACACGTCCTATTGATATTTAGTCATTTTCTGTTGATTTGGGGAAAAAAAAAAAAATTCCCATTGAAAATGAATGGGAAAATTTTTGGACGTCCATGGACGTCAATGGCAGCACCCCCCATAAGCGTCAATGGAGTTGGGGACGTTTGGGGTATATGTCCTATTGATATCTGGTCATTTTCTGTTGATTTGGAGAAATTGAGTTTTTTCCCCATTGAAAATGAATTGGAAAAATTTTGGACGTCCATGGAAGTCAATGGCGGCACCCTTCATAAGCGTCAATGGAATTGGGGAAGTTTGGGGGACACGTCCTATTGATATCTGGTCATTTTCTGTTGATTTGGGGAAATTTTGTTTTTTCCCCATTGAAAATGAATGGGAAAAATTTTGGACGTCCATGGCCGTCAATGGCATCGACATCCATATAGTCAATTGAATCCAAGTACATTGGCATCAGTAGATTTGACATGCATGGCCGTCAATGGCATCAATGCAATGTAAATTCCATTGGAAATCCCATTGGAAGTGAATGGGAACTTTTCCCATTCGAAATGAATGGGATAGTTTTTGGCAAATTTCCGAGGAAGCGTAATTTTTTTCCAAATTCTGTATACAACTTTTATGCCCCTCACCGTCCTGGAATTTTTGATGCCCAAATTATGTGATTTGGTCAAAAATTGTAGGACTAGATACATTTTGAAACTTTTTTTTTTTTTCACGGAAAATTGCCGTTTACGGACGAACGGAAAAATTTTCGGGGCCATTTGTAAAGTTTCCTGTGTCACGCGAAAATTCCGGTCGTACCGATACTTGAACGGTGCCGATCGGTCTAACGGTTCGGGTGTGAAGCGCGCGTTTTTTTTCCATTCAAAATGAATAGGAAAGTTTTTGGCAAATTTCCGGGGAACCGTAAATTTTTGCCAAATTCTGTATACAACTTTTATGCCCCTCACCGTCCCGGAATTTTTGATACCCAAATTACGTCATTTGGTCAAAAATTGTAGGACTAGATACATTTTGAAACTTTTTTTTTTTTTCGGAAAATTGCCGTTTACGGGCGAACGGAAAATTTTTCGTGGCGGTTTGAAAAATTGCCCGCGTCGCACGAAAATTCCGGTCGTGCCGATACTTGAACGGTGCCGATCGGTGCTATGGTTCGGGCTGCGCGGCGCGCCGAAAAAACGCGGAGAAATAGATGAATTATAATAATAAAGAATAATAAATAATAAGTATAATAAAGTTGCACAACAGCATTACCTTGGCCTTTCCAAAGGAAAGACCCAGGTAATAAAGTTGTAGAATAACATAACCTTGTTCTTTCCTTCAGAAAGACCAAGGTAATAATAAAGTTGCACAATAACAATACCTTGTTCTTTCTTTCAGAAAGACCAAGGTAATAATAAGGCGAATAAAGTTGCAGAATAACAATACCTTGTTCTTTCCATAGGAAAGACCAAGGTAATAATAAATAATAAAGAAGTACAATAAAGTTGTACAACAACATAACCTTGTTCTTTCCCTTGGAAAGACCAAGGTAATAATAAGTACAATAAAGTTGTAGCATAACAATACCTTATTCTTTCCTTCGGAAAGACCAAGGTAATAACTAGAAACTGCAATTTCGGGAGAAATTACACCTTGGTCTTTCCTCTGTGGAGATACAGATCTTAGCCCCACTCAGGTCTATCAATAGAATGGACCATAATGCCAGTCAATGGCACGAAACAAAGTAAAAGCCATTAGAAATGAATGGGAGAATTGGACGTCCATGGACGTCAATGGCAGCACCCTTCATAATTGTTAATGAAATCGGGGAAGTTTGGGGGACACGTCCTATTGATATCGAGTCATTTTCTGTTGATTTGGGGGAGAAAAAAACATTTCCATTGAAAATGAATGGGAAAAAATTTGGACGTCCATGGACGTCAATGGTATCAACTTACATAGGTGTCAATGGAATCCAAGTACATTGGCATCAATAGAATGAAAAAACATGATTAAAAGCCATTGGAAATGAATGGGAAGTTTGGACGTCCATGGACGTCAATGGCATCACCCTCCATAAGCGGCAATGCAATCGGGGATATTTGGGGGACACGTCCTAATGATATCTAGTCATTTTCTGTTGATTTGGGAGAGAAAAAAAAAATTCCCATTGAAAATGAATGGGAAAAATTTTGGACGTCCATGGACGTCAATGGTATCAACTTACATAGGCGTCAATGGAATTCCAAGTACATTGGCATCAATAGAATGAAAAAACATAATTAAATTCCATTAGAAATGAATGGGAAATTTGGACGTCCATGGCCGTCAATGGCCGCGCCCTTCATAAGCGTCAATGGAATTGGGGAAGTTTGGGGGACACGTCCTATTGATATCTGGTCGTTTTTTGTTGATTTGGGGAAAAAAAAAATTCCCATTGAAAATGAATGGGGAAAATTTTGGACGTCCATTGACGTCAATGGTATCAACTTACATAGGCGTCAATGGAATCCAAGTATATTGGCATCAATAGAATGAAAAAACATAATTAAATGCCATTAGAAATGAATGGGAAATTTGGACGTCCATGGCCGTCAATGGCGGCACCCTCTATAAGCTTATATGGAATTGGGGAAGTTTGGGGGACACGTCCTATTGATATCTGGTCATATTTTGTTGATTTGGGAAAAAAAAAAAATTCCCATTGAAAATGAATGGGAAAAATTTTGGACGTCCATGGACGTCAATGGCATCGACATCCATATAGTCAATAGAATCCAAGTACATTGGCATCAATAGATTCGACATGCATCGCTGTCAATGGCATCAATGCAATGTAAATTCCATTGGATATCCCATTAAAATGAATGGTAAATGTTCCCATTAGAAATGAATGGGAGAATTTTTGGCAAATTTCCGGGGAACCGTAATTTTTTTCCAAATTCTGTATACAACTTTTATGCCCCTCACCGTCCTGGAATTTTTGATGCCCAAATTATGTGATTTGGTCTAAAATTGTAGGACTAGATACAATTTGAAACTTTTTTTTGTCTCCGGAAAATTGCCGTTTACGGGCAAATGGAAAATTTTTCGGGACTGTTTGAAAAACTTCCCTGCGTCCCGCGAAAATTCCGGTCCTGCCGATACTTGAATTGTGCCGATCGGTCAAACGGTTCGGGCTGTGCAGCGCGCCGTATTTTTCTTTAACAATGAATAGGAATATTTTTTGCAAATTTCCAGGGAACCGTAAATTTTTTCCAAATTCTGTATACAACTTTTATGCCCCTCAACGTCCCGGAATTTTTGATGCCCAAATTATGTGATTTGGTCAAAAATTGTAGGACTAGATATATTTTGAAACTTTTTTTTTTTTCCGGAAAATTGCCGTTTACAGGCGAACGGAAAATTTTTCGGGGCCGTTTGAAAAATTCCCATCGTCGCGCGAAAATTCCGGTCGTGCCGATACTTGAACGGTGCCGATTGGTGGTACGGTTTGGGCTGCGCGGCGCGCCGAAAAAAACGTCAACAATTATTGAATAACGAGAAACTGCAATTTCGGGAGAAATTACACCTGGGTCTTTCCTCAGTGGAGATACAGATCTTCGCCCCACTCAGGTATAGCAATAGAATGGACAATAATGCCAGTCAATGGCATTAAACAAAATAAATGCCATTAGAAATGATTGGGAGAATTGGACGTCCATGGCCGTCAATAGCGGCATACTTCATAAGCGTCAATGGAATTGGGGAAGTTTGGGGGACACGTCCTATTGATATCTGGTCATTTTTTGTAGATTTGGGGGAAAAAAAAAAAAAATCCCATTGAAAATGAATGGGAAAAATTTTGGACGTCCATGGACGTCAATGGTATCAACTTACATAGGCGTCAATGGAATCCAAGTACATTGGCATCAATAGAATGAAAAAACCTAATTAAATGCCATTAGAAATGAATGGGAAATTTGGACGTCCATGGCCGTCAATGGCGGCGCCCTCCATAAGCTTCATTGGAATTGGGGAAGTTTGGGGGACACGTCCTATTGATATCTGGTCATATTTTGTTGATTTGAGAAAAAAAAAAATTCCAATTGAAAATGAATGGGAAAAATTTTGGACGTCCATTGACATCAATGGTATCAACTTACATAGGCGTCAATGGAATCCAAGTACATTGGCATCAATAGAATGAACAAACATGAAGAAATGCCATTGGAATATTAATGGGAAGTTTGGACGTCCATGGACGTCAATGGCATCACCCTCTATAAGCACTAATACAATCGGGGACATTTGGGGAACACGTCCTATTGATATTTAGTCATTTTCTGTTGATTTGGGAGAAGAAAAAAAAATTCCCATTGAAAATGAATGGGAAAAATTTTGGACGTCCATGGACGTCGATGGTTTCAACTTACATAAGCGTCAATGGAATCCAAGTACATTGGCATCAATAGAATGAACAAACATGAAGAAATGCCATTGGAAATGAATGGGAAGTTTGGACGTCCGTGGACGTCAATGGCGGCACCCTCCATAAGAGGCAATGCAATCGGGGACATTTGGGGGACACGTCCTATTGATATCTAGTCATTTTCTGTTGATTTGGGGAAAAAAAAAATTCCCATTGAAAATGAATGGGAAAATTTTTGGACGTCCATGGACGTCAATGGTATCAACTTAAATAGGCGTCAATGGATTCCAAGTACATTGGGCGGCGCCCTTCATAAGCGTCAATGGAATTGGAGAAGTTTGGGGGACACGTCCTATTGATATCTGGTCGTTTTTTGTTGATTTGGGGAAAAAAAAAAATTCCCATTGAAAATGAATGGGAAAAATTTTGGACGTCCATTGACGTCAATGGTATCAACTTACATAGGCGTCAATGGAATCAAAGTACAATGGCATCAATAGAATGAAAAAACATAATGAAATGCCATTAGAAATGAATGGAAAATTTGGACGTCCATGGCCGTCAATGGCGGCGCCCTCCATATGCTTCAATGGATTTAGGGAAGTTTGGGGGACACGTCCTATTGATATCTGGTCATTTGTTGTTGATTTGGGGGAAAAAAAAAAATTCCCATTGAAAATGAATGGGAAAAATTTTGGACGTCCATGGACGTCAATGGTATCAACTTGCATAGGCGTCAATGGAATCCAAGTACATTGGCATCAATAAAATGAAAAAACATAATTAAATGCCATTAGAAATGAATGGGAAATTTGGACGTCCATGGCCGTCAATGGCATCACCCTCCATAAGCGTAAATGAAATTGGGGAAGTTTGGAGGACACGTCCTATTGATATCTAGTCATTATCTGTTGATTTGGAGAAAAAAAAAATTCCCATTGAAAATGAATGGGAAAAAAATTGGACGTCCATAGACGTCAATGGTAGCACCCCCCTTAAGCGTCAATGGAGTTGGTGACGTTTGGGGGACACCTCCTATTGATATCTGGTCATTTTCTGTTGATTTGAGGAATTTTTTTTTTTCCCCATTGAAAATGAATGGGAAAAATTTTGGACGTCCATGGCCGTCAATGGCATCGAAATCCATATAGTCAATGGAATCCAAGTACATTGGCATCAATAGATTCGACATGCATGGCCGTCAATGGCATCAATGCAATGTAAATTTGATTGGAAATCCCATTGAAATGAATGGGAAATTTTCCCTTTAGAAATGAATGGGATAGTTTTTGGCAAAAAAAAAAATTCCCATTGAAAATGAATGGGAAAAATTTTGGACGTCCATGGTATCAATTTACATAAGCGTCAATGGAATTCAAGTACATTGGCATCAATAGAATGAACAAACATGAAGAAATGACATTGGAAATGAATGGGAAGTTTGGACGTCTGTGGACGTCAATGGCATCACCCTCCATAAGCAGCAATGCAATCGGGAACATTTGGGGTACATGTCCTATTGATATCTAGTCATTTTCTGTTGATTTGGGGAAGAAAAAAAAAAATTCCCATTGAAAATGAATGGGAAAAATTTTGGACGTCCATGGACGTCAATGGTATCAACTTACAAAAGCGTCAATGGAATCCAAGTACATTGGCATCAATAGAATGAACAAACATGAAGAAATGACATTGGAAATGAATGGGAAGTTTGGACGTCCATGGACGTCAATGGCATCACCCTCCATAAGCGGCAATGCAATCGGGGACATTTGGGGGACACGTCCTAACGATATCTAGTCATTTTCTGTTGATTTGGGGGAAAAAAAAAATTTCCCATTGAAAATGAATGGGAAAAATTTTGGACGTCCATGGACGTCAATGGTATCAACTTACATAAGCGTCAATGGAATCCAAGTACATTGGCATCAATAGAATGAACAAACATGAAGAAATGCCATTGGAAATGAATGGGAAGTTTGGACGTCCATGAACGTCAATGGCATCACCCTCCATAAGCCTAAATGGAATTGGGGACATTTGGGGGAAACGTCCTATTGATATCTAGTCATTTTCTGTTGATTTGGGGAAAAAAAAAAATTCCCATTGAAAATGAATGGGAAAAATTTTGGACGTCCATGGACGTCAATGGTATCAACTTACATAAGCGTCAATGGAATCCAAGTACATTGGCATCAATAGAATGAACAAACATGAAGAAATGACATTGGAAATGAATGGGAAGTTTGGACGTCCGTGGACGTCAATGGCATCACCCTCCATAAGCAGCAATGCAATCGGGAACATTTGGGGTACACGTCCTATTAATATCTGGTCATTTTCTGTTGATTTGGGGAAATTTAGTTTTTTCCCCATTGAAAATGAATGGGAAAATTTTTGGACGTCCATGGACGTCAATGGCAGCACCCCCTATAAGCGTCAATGGAGTTCGGAACGTTTGGGGAAGACGTACTATTGATAACTGGTCATTTTCTGATGATTTGGGGAAATTTAGTTTTTTCCCCATTGAAAATGAATGGGAAAAATTTTGGACGTCCATGGACGTCAATGGCAGCACCCCCCATAAGCGTCAATGGAGTTGGGGACGTTTGGGGTATACGTCCTATTAATATCTGGTCATTTTCTTTTGATTTGGGGAAATGTAGTTTTTTCCCCATTGAAAATGAATGGGAGAAATTTTGGACGTCCATGGCCGTCAATGGCATCGACATCCACAAGAGGCAATGCAATCGGGGACATTTGGGCAACACGTCCTATTGATATCTAGTCATTTTCTGTTGATTTGGGGAAAAAAAAAAATTCCCATTGAAAATGAATGGGAAAATTTTTGGACGTCCATGGACGTCAATGGCAGCACCCCCCATAAGCGTCAATGGAGTTGGGGATGTTTGGGGTATACGTCCTATTAATATCTGGTCATTTTCTGTTGATTTGGGGAAATTTAGATTTTTCCCCATTGAAAATGAATGGGAAAAATTTTGGACGTCCATGGACGACAATGGCAGCACCCCCTATAAGCCTCAATGGAGTTGGGGACGTTTGGGGGACACGTCCTATTGATATCTGGTCATTTTCTGTTGATTTGGGAAAATGTAGTTTTTTCCCCATTGAAAATGAATGGGAAAAATTTTGGACGTCCATGGCCGTCAATGGCATCGACATCCATATAGTCAATTGAATCCAAGTACATTGGCATCAATAGATTCGACATGCATGGCCGTCAATGGCATCAATGTAATGTAAATTCCATTGGAAATCCCATTGAAATGAATGGGAAATTTTCCCATTAGAAATGAATGGGATAGTTTTTGGCAAATATCCGGGGAACCGTAAATTTTTTCCAAATTCTGTATACAATTTTTATGCCCCCCACCGTCCCGGAATTTTTGATGTCCAAATTATGTGATTTGGACAAAAATTGTAGGACAAGTAGCGTTTTGAAAATTTTTTTAAAAATCGGAAAATCGCCGTTTACGGGTGAACGGAAAATTTTTCGGGGTCGTTTGAAAAATTCCCATCGTCGCGCGAAAATTCCGGTCGTGTCGATACTTGAACGGTGCCGATCGGAGGAATGGTTCGGGCTGCGCGGCGCGCCGAAAAAACGCGGAGAAACCATTGCATAATCATAACTAGAAACTGCAATTTCGGGAGAAATTACACCTTGGTCTTTCCTCTGTGGAGATACAAATCTTAGCCCCACTCAGGTCTATCAATAGAATGGACCATAATGCCAGTCAATGTCACTAAACAAAGTAAAAGCCATTAGAAAAGATTGGGAGAATTGGATGTCCATGGCCGTCAATGGCGGCACCCTTCATAAGCGTCAATGGAATTGGAGAAGTTTGGGGGACACGTCCTATTGATATCTGGTCATTTTTTGTTGATTTGGGGAAAAAAAAAAATTCCCATTGAAAATGAATGGGAAAATTTTTGGACGTCCATGGACGTCAATGGTATCAACTTACATAAGCGTCAATGGATACCAAGTACATTGGCATCAATAGAATGAACAAACATGAAGAAATGCCATTGGAAATGAATGGGAAGTTTGGACGTCCGTGGACGTCAATGGCATCACCCTCCATAAGAGGCAATGCAATCGGGGACATTTGGGGGACACGTCCTATTGATATCTAGTCATTTTCTGTTGATTTGGGGAAAAAAAAAAAATTCCCATTGAAAATGAATGGGAAAATTTTTGGACGTCCATGGACGTCAATGGTATCAACTTACATAAGCGTCAATGGAATCCAAGTACATTGGCATCAATAGAATGAACAAACATGAAGAAATGCCATTGGGATTTAATGGGAAGTTTGGACGTCCATGAACGTCAATGGCATCACCCTCCATAAGCGGCAATGCAATCGGGGACATTTGGGGGACACGTCCTAATGATATCTAGTCATTTTCTGGTGATTTGGGGAAAAAAAAAAAAATTCCCATAGAAAATGAATGGGAAAAATTTTGGACGTCCATGGACGTCAATGGTATCAACTTACATAAGCGTCAATGGAATCCAAGTACATTGGCATCAATAGAATGAACAAATATGAAGAAATGCCATTGGAAATAAATAGGAAGTTTGGACGTCCATGGACGTCAATGGCATCACCCTCCATAAGCGGCAATGCAATCGGGGACATTTGGGGGACACGTCCTAATGATATCTAGTCATTTTCTGTTGATTTGGGGAAAAAAAAAAATTTCCCATTAAAAATGAATGGGTAAAATTTTGGACGTCCATGGACGTCAATGGCAGCACCCCCCATAAGCGTCAATGGAGTTGGGGACGTTTGGGGTATACGTCCTATTGATATCTGGTCATTTTCTGTTGATTTGGAGAAATGTAGTTTTTTCCCCATTGAAAATGAATGGGAAAAATTTTGGACGTCCATGGACGTCAATGGTATCAACTTACATAAGCGTCAATGGAATCCAAGTACATTGGCATCAATAGAATGAACAAACATGAAGAAATGCCATTGGAATGAATGGGAAGTTTGGACGTCCATGAACGTCAATGGCATCACCCTCCATTAGCGGCAATCCAAGTACATTGGCATCAATAGAATGAACAAACATGAAGAAATGCCATTGGAAATGAATGGGAAGTTTGGACGTCCGTGAACGTCAATGGCATCACCCTCCATTAGCGGCAATGCAATTGGGGACATTTGGGGGACACGTCCTATTGACATCTGGTCATTTTGTTTTGATTTTGGGAAAAAAAAAAAAATTCCTATTGAAAATGAATGGGAAAAATTTTGGACGTCCATGGACGTCAATGGCAGCAACCCCCATAAGCGTCAATGGAGTTGGGGACGTTTGGGGTTTACGTCCTATTAATATCTGGTCATTTTCTGTTGATTTGGGGAAATTTAGTTTTTTCCCCATTGAAAATGAATGGGAAAAATTTTGGACGTCCATGGCCGTCAATGGCATCGACATCCATATAGTCAATAGAATCCAAGTACATTGGCATCAATAGATTTGACATGCATGGCCGTCAATGGCATCAATGCAATGTAAATTCCATTGAAATCCCATTGTAAGTGAATGGGAACTTTTCCCATTAGAAATGAATGGGAGAGTTTTTGGCAAATTTCCGGGGAACCGTAAAGTTTTGCCAAATTCTGTATACAACTTTTATGCCCCTCACCGTCCCGGAATTTTTGATACCCAAATTATGTGATTTGGTCAAAAATTGTAGGACTAGATACATTTTTAAACTTTTTTTTTTTCCGGAAAATTGCCGTTTACGGGCGAACGGAAAATTTTTCGGGGGATTTTGAAAAATTCCCCGCGTCGCGCAAAAAATCCGGTCGTGTCAATACTTGAATGGTGCCGATCGGTGGTATGGTTCGGGCTGCGCGGCGCGCCGAAAAAACGCGGAGAATAAGATGATGATATAATTACCTGGTCTTTCCTTTGGAAAGATCAGGTAGTGAGATTCTACGGCCTCCCCCCTATATGTTATTGTTTTTTTTTTTTGAATGGGAATCCTTCGTCCCGCCGCGCAGCCCAAACCGTAGCACCGATCGGCACCGTTCAAGTATCGGCACGACCGGAATTCTCACGCGACGATGGGAATTTTTCAAACGGCCCCGAAAATTTTTCGGTTCGTCCGTAAACGGCAATTTTCCGGAAAAAACAAGCAATTTTCAAAATGTATCTAGTCCTACAATTTTTTACCAAATTACATAATTTAGGTATCAAAAATTCCGGGACGGTGAGGGGCATAAAAGTTGTATACAGAATTTGGAAAAAATTTACGGTTCCCCAGAAATTTGACAAAAACTTGCCCATTCATTTTTAATGAGAAAAAAAAAGTTTCAAAATGTATCTAGTCCTACAATTTTTCACCAAATCACACAATTTGGGCATCAAAAATTCCAGGACAGGGAGGGGAATAAAGGCTATTAATACAATTTGGAAAAAATATACGGTTCCCCGGAAATTTGCCAAAAACCTGCCCATTCATTTTTAATGGGAAAAAAAGACAACTTTCAAACTGTTACAAGTCCGTCAATTTTTGACGAAAACACACAAGATGGGCGTCAAAAATTCCGGGATGGCGAGGGGCATAAAAATGACAACGGTAAATTTTTTGATAAAATGTACGGTTTCCCGGCAATTTGCCAAAAACTCGCCCATTCATTTTTAATGGGAAACAAAGAAAAGTTTCAAAATGTATCTAGTCCTTCAATTTTTGACCAAATCACATAATTTGGGCATCAAAAATTCCGTGACGGTGAGGGGCATAAAAGTTGTATACAGAATTTTGATAAAAATTACGGTCCGCCGGAAATTTGCCCAAAACTGTCCCATTCATTTTTTCTAATGAGAACATTTCCCATTCACTTACAATGGGATTTCCAATTGAATTTTTTTTACATTGCATTGATGCCATTGACGGCCACGCATGTCGAATCTATTGATGCCAATGTACTTGGATTCAATTGACTTTATGGATGTCGATGCCACTGACGGCCATGGACGTCCAAAATGTTTCCCATTCATTTTCAATGGGGAAAAAACTAAATTTCCCCAAATCAACAGATAATGACCAGATATCAATAGGACCTGTCCCCCAAACATCCCTGACTCCATTGACGCTTATAGGGGGTGCTGCCATTGACGTCCATGGACGTCCAAAATTTTTCCCATTCATTTTCAATGGGAAATTTTTTTTTCCCCCAAATCAACAGAAAATGACTAGATATCATTAGGACGTGTCCCCCAAATGTCCCCAACTGCATTGCTGCTTATGGAGGGTGATGCCATTGACGTTCATTGACGTCCAAACTTCCCATTCATTTCCAATGGCATTTCTTCATGTTTGTTCATTTTATTGATGCCAATGTACTTGGATTCCATTGACGCTTATGTAAGTTGATACCATTGACGTCCATGGACCTTCAAAACTTTTCCCATTCATTTTCAATGGGAATCCCCCCCCAAATCAACAGAAAATGACTAGATATCAAAAGGACGTGTACCCCAAATGTCCCCGATTGCATTGCCGCTTATGGAGGGTGATGCCATTGACGTCCATGGACGTCCAAACTTCCCATTCATTTCCAATGGCATTTCTTCATGTTTGTTCATTCTATTGATGCCAATGTACTTGGATTCCATTGACGCTTATGTAAGTTGATACCATTGACATCCATGGACGTCCAAAAATTTTCCCATTCATTTTCAATGGGAAATTTTTTTTTTTCCCCCAAAATCAACAGAAAATGACTAGATATCAAAAGGACGTGTACCCCAAATGTCCCCGATTGCATTGCCGCTTATGGAGGGTGATGCCATTGACGTTCATGGACGTCCAAACTTCCCATTCATTTCCAATGGCATTTCTTCATGTTTGTTCATTCTATTGATGCCAATGTACTTGGATTCCATTGACGCTTATGTAAGTTGATACCATTGACATCCATGGACGTCCAAAAATTTTCCCATTCATTTTCAATGGGAATTTTTTTTTTTCCCCAAAATCAACAGAAAATGACTAGATATCAGTAGGACGTGTCTCCCAAATGTCCCCAATTGCATTGCCGCTTATGGAGGGTGATGCCATTGACGTCCATGGACTTCCAAACTTCCCATTCATTTCCAATGGCATTTCTTCATGTTTGTTCATTCTAGTGATGCCAATGTACTTGGATTCCATTGACGCTTATGTAAGTTGATACCATTGACGTCTATGGACGTCCAAAAATTTTCCCATTCATTTTCAATGGGAATTTTTTTTTCCCCTAAATCAACAGGAAATGACCAGATATCAATAGGACGTGTACCCCAAATGTCCCCGATTGCATTGACGCTTATGGAGGGTGCTGCCATTGACGGCCATGGACGTCCAAATTTCCCATTAATTTCTAATGGCATTTAATTTGTTTAATGCCATTGATAGGCATGTTTGTCCATTCTAGTGATAGCCTTGGGCGGGGCTACGATCTGTATAGCCACACAGGAAAGACCAGGTGTAATTTCTCCCGAAATTGCAGTTTCTAGTAAATAATAATAATAATAACTAGAAACTGCAATTTCGGGAGAAATTACACACCTTGGTCTTTCCTCTGTGGAGATACAAATCTTAGCCCCACTCAGGTCTATCAATAGAATGGACCATAATGCCAGTCATTGGCACTAAACAAAGTTAAAGCCATTAGAAAAGATTGGGAGAATTGGACGTCCATGTCCGTCAATGGCAGCACCCTCCATAATTGTTAATGGAATCGGGGAAGTTTGGGGGACACGTCCTAATGATATCTAGTCATTTTCTGTTGATTTGGGGAAAAAAAAAAATTCCCATTGAAAATGAATGGGAAAAATTTCGGACGTCCATGGACGTCAATGGTATCAACTTACATAAGCGTCAATGGAATCCAAGTACATTGGCATCAATAAAATGAACAAACATGAAGAAATGCCATTGGAAATGAATGGGAAGTTTGGACGTCCATGAACGTCAATGGCATCACCCTCCATAAGCGGCAATGCAATCGGGGACATTTGGGGGACACGTCCTAATGATATCTAGTCATTTTCTGTTGATTTGGGGAAAAAAAAAAAAATCCCATTGAAAATCAATGGGAAAAATTTTGGACGTCCATGGACGTCAATGGTATCAATTTACATAAGCGTCAATGGAATCCAAGTACATTGGCATCAATAGAATGAACAAACATGAAGAAATGCCATTGGAAATGAATGGGAAATTTGGACGTCCGTGAACGTCAATGGCATCACCCTCCATAAGAGGCAATGCAATCGGGGACATTTGGGCGACACGTCCTATTGATATCTAGTCATTTTCTGTTGATTTGGGGGAAAAAAAAAATTTCCCATTGAAAATGAATGGGAAAATTTTGGACATCCATGGACGTCAATGGTATCAACTTACATAGGCGTCAATGGAATCCAAGTACATTGGCATCAATAGAATGAACAAACATGAAGAAATGCCATTGGAAATGAATGGGAAGTTTGGACGTCCATGAACGTCAATGGCATCACCCTCCATAAGCGTAAATGGAATTGGGGACGTTTGGGGTATACGTCCTATTAATATCTGGTCATTTTCTGTTGATTTGGGGAAATTTAGTTTTTTCCCCATTGAAAATGAATGGGAAAATTTTTGGACGTCCATGGACGTCAATGGCAGCACCCCCTATAAGCGTCAATGGAGTTCGGAACGTTTGGGGGAGACGTACTATTGATAACTGGTCATTTTCTGATGATTTGGGGAAATTTAGATTTTTCCCCATTGAAAATGAATGGGAAAAATTTTGGACGTCCATGGATGTCAATGGCAGCACCCCCTATAAGCGTCAATGGAGTTGGGGACGTTTGGGGTATACGTCCTATTAATATCTGGTCATTTTCTGTTGATTTGGGGAAATTTTGTTTTTTCCCCATTGAAAATGAATGGGAAAAATTTTGGACGTCCATGGCCGTCAATGGCATCGACATCCATATAGTCAAATGAATCCAAGTACATTGGCATCAATAGATTCGACATGCATGGCCGTCAATGGCATCAATGCAATGTAAAGTCCATTGGAAATACTATAGAAAGTGAATGGGAACTATTCCCATTGGAAATGAATGGGATAGTTTTTGGCAAATATCCGGAGAACCGTAATTTTTTTCCAAATTCTGTATACAATCTTTATGCCCCCCACCGTCCCGGAATTTTTGATGTCCAAATTATGTGATTTGGTCAAAAATTGTAGGACAAGTAGCGTTTTGAAAAAGTTGTAAAAAATCGGAAAATCGCCGTTTACGGGCGAACGAAAAATTTTTCGGGGTCGTTTGAAAAATTCCCATCGTCGCGCGAAAATTCCGGTCGTGTCGATACTTGAACGGTGCCGATCGGTGGTACGGTTCGGGCTGCGCGGCGCGCCGAAAAAACGCGGAGAAACCATTGCATAATAATAACAATAAAGTTGTAGAATAACATAACCTTGTTCTTTCCTTCAGAAAGACCAAGGTAATAAATAAGAATAATAAAGTTGTACAATAACATAACCTTGTTCTTTCCTTTGGAAAGACCAAGGTAATAAAGTTGTAGAATAACATAACCTTGTTCTTTCTTTTTTTTTTTAAACCTGTCCTGTTCAGCTGTTTGACACAGAGAATGGAAGTCTAAGTGCCCAGATTCTGAACAGTTTTAATGTTTCACATTGAGAGTCTGACATACTCCCATTGTGATCATTCAAAATACCTTTTTATTATTATGACAAAGCAGCGAACAGGAAGGGATTATGGGGGGACAGAAGAAAAGAAATACAAGAGAAGAAGGAAAAGAAACACATACACAAACAACAACTAGAAATACATTGAACATCTAAACTAGTTACTAATATGCTGGTGCTATCGTCAGCGAGATGTATTTCCGGTTTACACCATGTGGGGGCCTATTGGCCAGTGAAAGAGGAGAATGGGGGTGGGGGTGTCTATAAGCCTATAAGCTAAGTGATTGAAAGGGGTAGAGTGTACACAAATCAGTTCTGTGATCTAGAACCCAGTAATCGTGTGAATCTCTTATGAGTAAGCCCGTTGGCGACCAACCCTACGCCGCCGCATCGCCAATCCCGGCACCGGGACCCCCGACCCGAGAATGCCCTACCACATCCAGCAGCACGCAGGCCCCACCGGGCGCGCGACAGCCACGCAGACGGGCGGAGAAGCCGCGCGGGCGCCAACCCAGGGCCACGGCCCCCACCCAGCCAGCCCGGGGAAGGAGGGCGGGCGTGGGGGCGGGGGGCCATGCGCAGCCCATCCCTCCTCCCGCAGCCCAGCAAAGGAGCCATCGTCCCCCCCCCGGGACCCAGGGTGGTCCCCCGGGCCACCCGCGCACCCATCAACCGGCCTTCAGGGATGGCAGGAGGGGACGCATCACCAACCCCATGCCTACACCCACCCCCGCCCGCCCACCCGGGCCACGAGCCACAGCCGCAGCCCCCCAACCGGCACGGCACGCCACGGGACCCCCAGCGGCCCACCAAGCCCCAGGCAAGGCAGGGTCCCCCGCCGGTGCAGGCGACACCCCGCTGATACACCGGCGCCCAGTCAGCGACCCGCGACGGAGCGCAGGGCGGATGCCCAGCCAGAGAAGAGAGGGGAAGGCGGAGGCAGGAGAACGCCCAGGAACTGCCACGGGGCGATGCAAGATCGGAGACCCGACCCCCCAACCTACTCCCGCGGCCGGCAGCCGAGGCAGAGGGGAGGCCACACCCCAGGAGCCACGCCATATAAAAAAGTGTGGGACCCACCTACCACCCTATTACTGTGGCTGCCAGGTTCCCGACTGGCAGCCATCACCCAGCACCGTGATGGGGGTGTGAGGGGAGGGTAGTGCAATGTATGCATTAAAATAGGAGAGCTTGGCTTGGGGCAGTGGGACCGCAGCATGGAGCTTCTGCCCAGCCGCCCGTCCCACCGCCCTTTGCCAGAGCTCTCCTGTGGAGTATGATGTGTGGTGCATTTAAAAAAGGTGCAGAGATGGCGGGGCCTGTGGTGAGGAGGCAGCCGTGAGGTACCCCCACCCCCAACAGGTCCCAACCATCCCACAACCTTGGTGTGTGGTGCATTAAAAACAGGGGGGAGCCGGGCCGGGACTGTAAAGCCCCGTCCCAACTCTCCCCGGAGAAATGTATGAGCATGTAAGTGCCAAGGTGAAAAATATTTACAGTGCCGAAGTGAGAAGTGCGTGAGTTAAGAGGCAGGCTCCCGCGGGCGTGGCCCCGTCCACCAGAACCACCGGCCGCAGGGCAGAAGAGGCGTCAGGGCCCCGATCAATCTCCGCCCCAGACCACCCACGGCGCCTCCGCGACCGCCCCCCCCCCCCCCCCCCCCCCACCGAGCACCCACCCCGCACTCCGAGCAGGCGCCACACCAAGCGCCGGCGACCAGGGGACGTCCACCCCACCGGCAAGGGACAGCAAGCCTCACCCAAGGCCCCGCGGGCCCCAAGAGGCCCCGCCAACGACCCCGCCGGCTGGGGGGCAGCAGCGGCCGCCGCGGCCCAGGGAGGCGGACAGGGCCGGAAGCAGACCAAGGGGACGGAAGCGCGCCCCCCACAACCCACCCCCGGGCCAGGAGGGGCGCGCGGCATGACACCAGAGGGCACCTCCCCGGCACCCGGTACAGGGAGACGCGGCTCCGGCCGGGCGGACCTGGGAGGGAACCATGGCTGCCGCATGCACCCCCCGGCCCCCACCCCAACTCCACCCCACCCCAGCCGGCCGGGGAAGGGCCGCGGCCCCGGACCGGCACCCGCGCAGCCCCCCCACCCGCCCACGACACCAGCGCGCGCCCGACGGGACCCCCGCACAGCCAGACGCAACCAGACAAGCCCCGGCCGAAAATCCCGGGGGCCAAGACCGGCGACGGGACGGCCCAGGGCAGGACGCCAACAAACTCCACCTGTAAAGCTGACAGAAGAAGAGGTTTATCAAACACCATTAGATGTATGCCAAGGACCGGTGAAGTGTATTATTTGCGCATAGTTCCTTAATTGTTCCAAGTCTGATAATATATAGGGTGTTCCAAAAAAAAGTTGCATATGTTCCCCAGCAGCTGGAAACCAAATTGTCTATGAGTATCCTTGTAAAATAAGCCCATTGACCGACTAAACTGTGAAGGATGAAAGTGTATTTATTACATGCTGTTGGGAGTGTACAAAACAGTTTGGATTTAAACATGTCCTGTTTCCAGCTGCAGAAGGATGCATACAACTTCCCTGGACACCCCGCATACATCAATTTATGTGTACATTTTTATTATTTTTGTGGCATTCCTTCGCAGGTGAGAGAGAATCCTTATTCTATGTTCATCATTCTTGCGACCGTTTCCCACTGTTGTTCGTATTTGTCCATTTTATTTGTCTGTTTGGCAGATATTTTCTCTAATGTTATATATTCAATGATTAGATTTAGCCATTGGTTAATGCTAATGTTTTGTTTGTTTTTCCAATTCAACAATATTGTTTTTTTGGCTATCGTTAGACTTGCTAGTAGTGGACGGGTTTGATGGATAGAGATATTCACTGTATTCAGATCGCCGAGCAGACAAAGAGTTGGAGACAATGGAATCCTGCAGTTCAATAGGAAAGAGAGTTTCTTCGTTACCTGTGCCCAGAAATCTTGTATTGGTTTACATTGCCAAAGAGCATGAAAGTATGTATCTGAAGTATCTTCGTTGCAGTTTGTACATTTATCGGATTGGGAGAACCCCATTTTGTGCATTTTAGAATGAGTAATATGCCATCTGTGCAGTATTTTGAACTGTATAAGCTGAAGGTTCTTATTCTTTGTCATTATAAATGTATTTTTACAGATGTTGGACCAATAGTTATTATCTAATGTTACCGAAAGTTCGTTATTCCATTTTTCGATTGGTAGGCGAGTAGAGTTGTTACATGAGAGGGCTTTATATACTTTTGAAAGTATTTTTTTTTGTTGAGGATGTATATTTATTATTTTATTTACGAAAGGTGGTGGGTCTAACGTACCCGTTAGTGATGGAAATTTGCTTCTGATGGCTGCCCTGATTTTATTGTATTGCAGGAAATTGACCCCTTTGATCTGGAAATCTTGCATTATTTTTTCATATGACATGAATGTATTATCTTTAAACAAATGCTGTAACTGGTTTATTCCCGTATCATCCCATGCGCTGAAATAAATAGGAATTTTATTAACTCCAAAGTCTGGGTTGTGCCAGATTGGTGAGAATTTACACGGGGCTTGTTGTGATTGCGTAATTTCCATACCTCTCCACCAGGCTTTCAAGGTATATGCTATCATTGGGTTTTTGAAGCAGCTATGGTGCTTAATACTAGAGCTAATAAAGGGGAGGTTTGCCAATTGTATTTGGTTGCAGTCTGTTTGCTCTAATTCTAGCCATGACTGTTGTTCAGTGTTAAGATATAACCACCTAATAAGATATTGTATTTGATTTGCTATATAATAGTGTTGGAAATTAGGGGCCTCTAGACCCCCCTCTGGTTTATTTATTTGCAATTTGGCAAGGCTAATTCTGTTTTTCTTGTTTTTAAAGTAGAATTTTGTGACGGCTGAGTCTAGGTCTTGAAACCATTTTTGAGTGGGTTTAAAGGGGATCATTGAGAACAAATAGTTTATTTGTGGTAATACTTTCATTTTGACTGTTGCTATCCGGCCCAGAAGTGAGATGGGTAGATTATTCCAGTGTGTCAAATCTTCACATATTTTTGCTAAGAGAGGTGTATGGTTTAGTTTAGTTAATTCTGTAAGTTTTGGTGAAATGTTGATTCCAAGATACTTTATATTCCCTATTGGAATATTGTGATTTTGATTTGCAGGATTCCATGAGTTTTTTGATAAGGGCATTATAATTGATTTTGACCAATTTATAGCATAATCTGATATTTGTGAAAATGTCTTTATTAGTTCAAAAGTCTCATGTAGGGAGGATTCTGGTTTTTCTAGATATAATAGTATATCGTCTGCGTATAAGTTAATTTTGTGTTCTGATGTGTGCGAGCAAATCCCTTTGATATTAGCGTTTTGTCTTATTGCAATTGCTAATGGTTCAATAAATAGAGCGAATAATAGGGGTGAGAGTGGACAGACTTGTCGAGTTCCCCTTTGAAGACAGAAACTTTGTGAAATGACCCCGTTTGTGTTTACAGTGGCTTTTGGGGCGTTGTAGAATATTTTTATCCAGCGGATAAATGGCTCACCGAAGCCAAATTTTTCCAAAACTTTGAAGAGAAAAATCCAGTTGACTTTGTCAAATGCTTTTTCTGCGTCCAAAGAGAGGATAATTGCTTTCTGTTTATAATTCTGTGCAATATTAATAAGATTTAACAAGCGTCTTATATTGTTTGTAGAGTTACGTCCTTTAATAAAGCCGGTCTGGTCTTTATGAATTATAGTGGGAAGAGTTTGTTCTAATCTAGTAGCTAAAGCCTTTGCAATAATTTTAATATCTGTATTCATTAAGGATATTGGTCTATAGTTTGCTGGTTGGGTTAGGTCTTTCCCTTCTTTTGGCAGTAGTTTGATTACTGCAGTGTTCATATTGTCTCTAATTTGACCCTTGGCACTGATTTCTTGAACCATTCTATAGAAAAGTGGTGCCAGCATATTCCAAAAGTGTTTAAAATATGATGTCGAGAACCCGTCGGGCCCCGGTGCGCGACCTGTTGGCATGTCCTTTACGGCATTCCATAATTCAGCGAGGGTAAGTGGGGTATCTAGCAATTGTTGGCTTTCTAAAGTTATTTGGGGGATGTCAAGATTATTAATGAATAGGTCAATGTCTTCATTATGATCGTTTGTCACCGAGTATAAGTTTTTGTAGTAGCTGTAGAAAGTTTCGTTAATTTTTTCTGGTGATTGTGTTATTATGCCGGCTGAATCTTGTATTGTTGTAATTAATGTTTTTTCTTTGTTACGTTCGAGTTGGTTTGCTAAATATTTCCCGGATTTGTTATTATGCTCAAAGTTGGTATATCGTAGTTGTTGTAACAGAAACTGAGTTTTTTTAGACAGAATACTATTGAGTTGTTCTTTGGCGCTGAAAAGTTCTTTTGTGGTATTGTCCGTGGGATTATTGGCGAATTCCTCTGTCAGTTGTTTGATTTTTATTTCTAACTCGTTTTCCAACTTCTGTTCTTGTTTTTTTTTATATGATGAATATGAGATAATCTTGCCTCGAATTACGCATTTTCCTGTTTCCCAAAGCAGCGATGGTGAGATGTTTGGGGAATCGTTAAGTTCCATGAAGTCTTTCCATTCTTTCTTAACGAATGTATCAAATGCTGGGTCATCTAATAAGGAATCATTACAGCGCCAGGTTGCAGGGGGTATCGTGCGGGAGTCAATTTTAAGGGCTAAAGAAATTGGTGCATGATCACTGATGATTATTGGATGTATTCTTGGCGAAATATTATTAATAGCGGAATTATTCGCTAGAAAAAAATTGATTCTTGAACACGAACCATGGGCTAGGGATTGAAAGGTATATTCCCTTTTTGTTAAATGTTTTGCTCTCCAGACGTCACTTAAGCCGAAATCGTCCATATACTTCCTAATGGTTCTTGCAGTTTGTGACTGTTTAGTGAGTTTAAAATTGGAGCTATCTATACTTGGATCAAGTGTTGTGTTAAAGTCCCCTCCTATAATAATTGTTGAGTTCACTGACATGTCACTCAGTTTACCAAATATATTGTGGAAGAACTGTGTGTCCTCGTTGTTTGGGGCATATATGTTCACTAATGTGAACAGTTTATTACTTATGGTGGCTTGTACTATTATGAATCTACCTTCCGGGTCTGCAATTGCACTATTTAATGTGAACGAGATTCTTTTATTTATTAATATTGATACTCCTCTTTGTCTGCTGTTATAGCTGGCTGAATACATCAAGTTAAAATTTGAGTGTTTAAAATATTTCTCTTCGGATTTGGCTAGATGTGACTCTTGCATAAAGAAGAGGTCTGCCTTTAATTTGGTGATGTATTCCATAATTTTAGTTCTCTTTGCCTGCGATCGGAAGCCATTCACATTAAATGAAACAAAATTTATATACGTCATATGCGGATATTTATAACTATCTTAAGGAAAGTAATGATCTCAGGATGTGAGTTATAATATTCGGTCCTGAATGTCAACGACCATTCACATTCATTAGAAGCCATACGAGTATGTAATAAATCAAGTTCTAATAAAACTGAATGCAATTTTTTGTAAACCTCTTGGCATAATTCACACAACATTAAGACGTTGTTAGAAGGATTAAATACATGGGTAGCATCAACACAAAACATTATAATTTTAAAGTGTGTACTTAGTGTGTGTTTGAAAACAGCGGTGTGGAAAAGGTGAGACAAATAACCCAGAAAAAGAAGAAAAGATATGAGCGCCAGTATAGAAATGTGTAGTGTGAGACATGCGTGACTCTTCTAGACTAAGTGATTATCATGCAACCCTGATCTGTACGTGTGCATTGTTGAAATCAAATCTACTTAATACGGCATTGTGTACATATTGGAAGTGTTTAGGAAATACAGACAAAGTGATTATCATGCAATCCTAATCTACACATGTGCCTTGCTCAAACAAAAAGCAACTTAATTCAGCATTATATATGAACTGGAAGTGTTTCGAAGGTACAGACAAAATAGTTATCATGCAGCCCTAATCTACATATGTGCCTTACTCAAACCAAAACAATTTAATTCAGCATTATATGCATACTGGAAGTGTTTAGGAATAGCAAACTAAGTATTAAGCATCCCTAATCTATACATTTGTCTTGCTTAAATCAAGACAGCTACATTCAGCATTGTATGCATAATAGAAATATTTAGGCATCACTTATCGGTCAGAATAGCCATGGGGTGAGCACTTGGTCTCGGTATAGTTGACCATCCACGTAAAGTTTGTCGACTGCGATAACTGCACGTTTGCCCTCTGCTCTGGACCGCTTCAGAATTGGATAGAGGATTTTCCGTCTGTCGTTGATCTCGCGCGGGAAATGATCATTCATACCGAATCTTGTTCCTTGTAATTCTCTTCCTTTGGATTTCACCAGTACTTTCTGCTGGTAGAGCTCGAACTTGGCGATTATTGGATGCGGACCGATTCCTCTTGGCTTCCCAAGACGGTGTACCCTCGTTAATTTTATCGAATCCACAATTTCCTTGGGCAGCTTGAGAGATGTTGCCTTGTTCCTTTGGAAAGACCAAGGTAATTAAATCTATTGAAATGGGAGGGTTAGCAAAGGAATGGGTGTTCATTCTGTCACCCCACCTATTTTAAATGGATTATATGTCTGCTGGTGACGTTTAAATTCACAGCAGAAGAATGAAAAGAGCCACGTGGTTATACGTCTATCATTGTCAATGGCATTCAGAGTTTAGGATTTGTCGAAGTCTTTTTGCACTACTGCATGTTAGGCAAGTAGTAACCCCCTGCACCTTAAGAGTTCTGAGGTTGTGGACTCAAATGTGGCCTTGTCTGTTTAGTATATGTTATTCTGTTTATTAATATGCCAGTTCTCACCAGGTACTGTTGACCGGTGTTCGGCGATTCCTTACTACGCGGCGAAACGTCCTACACAATGCTCAGCGCGCTTGCGCAAGCATTGGCACGTATGCGCACATCGGTTAGAAGTGGCGAGTAAACACTATTTTTGTTTTTTAGTACCTTTTCATTGCCTCAAAAATACTTTTTGCATATATTACCCTTTCATACTTTTTACCATCGTGTTTTTCTGTGTCAGCTTTGAAGCAGTTGACCACATTAGTCACGTAGCGTATTTAAACTGTCCTTATTACTACATTTAAGTTTTCTTAAGGCATTTTTTTTGTACGTTGTGCCTGTATGCATCTAAACAAAAGTTGAGAGCGCAAAGTAGTACTTTGGGTGTCAAATTCGACTCATGTAGAACGTTTCGCCGATGTAGGAAATTTTGGCAGAAACAGGTACTAAAGTTCTGAGAAGCGCCTAGCTTTATTTTTTTCTCATGATTTTTAAATCATTAATAAAGTTTTCATTGAGAGTGCCAGACTTAATTTTTAACTCATTTTTCTAGTATATATGGTTTTAAACATTCCATGTTGCTATGCATGTACTGGAAAATGGTATTCATTAACTGTACATTTTCAAGTCAGCCAATACATAGAGAAATTAACTACTAAATGCACTGACCATAATAATTTAAATACATTTGAATACATTTACTCGGAAGTGGCCAAAAATTTAAAATTCTTTGTGCTTAACTTTTTGGGTTTCATAATAAGTACCAGGTAAAATGTTACCATAGCAAGTTTATTGTAAGGAAAGAAAAGTCACATACTATGAGCGAGTTTCAAAAATACTACAACCCAGCTATTTCCTCCAGAGTAAAATACAATTCTGTGGGTGACTTCCAGTCCTGTGGCCGCTGTAGTCAATATTGCTGAGCAGCGTGCTGTGGGTATTCTTCAATATTTGGGTCGTTGCACAACCCACGGTTTGCCTTGCCTCAGGAAACACATCCAGTTCCCTCCCAACAGGAAATCCACCGTCTCTGGAACCATATATGCAAAATGAGAAAATATGATTAAGGTTTCCTTACACAGATCAAATTAGACGTCAATCTCAGACATCACTACTAAATGAGTTTAAATTGACAGCATTTCCCCCATTTTGTTTGGAAAATCAGTTCTGATGGAATCATTTAACTGCACTTCGATATATTTCAGAGTCCCAAATAATTGCTTATCAGGTGATGGAATAGTAAACTGATAGAGAGCACTTATTCTTAAGTTGCTTTACCCATTCACACACTTTGAAAGACTAATAATGTGTATATTTTATGACGTAAAATGTGATACAATTCAACATGAAACAATTACCTATCGGGCAAGAGATAGTTCATTTAATATATCTCCAGGACAAGATGCAAGACCGCTTGGACGAATTCTGTGCTTGTTCCAGTGGTCCTTGCATTCATCCAGGTCTTTTTGTACACCACCACTGAAGCAAAATCCTAGCAGGCAGTTCGTGGCTTCCACTGAAACTTCCATAGTCTCTCAGGTCTCCAAAGAAGCCTATCCAAAACTGAGACCTGGGGATACATAAGATTTTATGTGGCAAAAATTAAACCTTATATGAGGTGAATTTAAAAAAAAAATAAATAAATATATATATATATATATATATATATATATATATATATATATATATATATATATATATATATATATATATATATATATATATATATATATATATATATATGTATATAATTTGAATGACTCCCTTTTGGTATACACAATTTTGTTTAAAATGCTGTGTTCTTCTCATATACACACTCACCTTCTTCTGAACAACGACCACCAGGATTTAATCCGCTGATTGCCGATTGATGATCCATAACGGTGGGTGGATGAGCCGGCATAAGTCTAAGACGTTGATGGAGGGCACACTGTATTGCTGCCATTGACCCATTTTCCGTGCCGAGATCTGTTCGCATTCTCATTGGGATGGCACAAAGACCCGTGACACAATTAACAGAATTGCACGCGATTACAGATTGTTGTTTGTTGCACCACAAGCCAGCCACATTATTCTTCTCGAGAATCCATACACCCAGAGCCAGGCCAAAGGGTTTAAGTTTATCGTAGCCATCCACGTGCCTGATGTAATTTGCCCCCATGGAGTGGTACGTGCATCTCACAAACCTTTTGCTAGTATGTCAATAGGACTTCACACGAGATAGTGTAAAGCGCTTTGAGCGCCTTGAAAGGTGGAAAAGCGCTATATAAGTATAACACCACACCACGTATGCCCCGAATAAAAATATTCTTTTATAGCGAATGCCATGTTCGCATCTTCGGTAGGGCTCATTTTGAAATTCCACGCCAGAAGCGGAGAAACTTCCTTCTTCATCAATACTACGCTTTCCGGTGGATTCGTCCAATCCGCGATGAGTTAACATTTTGACTGGTCCCTACCTTTTCCGGTTGGCCAAATGTAATTTCATTTCGGGCCGAAATGTAATGTCATTTCCAATTTGTCGTTGTGTTTTTTAATTTGTTATTTTGTTATGTGATTTGTCGTTGTGTTTTTTAATTTGTTTTTTTGTTTTGTGATTTGCAATTGTGTTTTTTAATTTGGCGTTGTGTTTTTTAATTTGTTTTTTGTTATGTGATTTGCAATTGTGTTTTTTAATTTGGCGTTGTGTTTTTTAATTTGTGTTTTGTTATGTGATTTGCAGTTGTGTTTTTTTATTTGGCGTTGTGTTTTTCAATTTTTTATTTTGTTATGTGATTTGGCGTTGTGTTTTTTAATTTGTTTTTTGTTATGTGATTTGCAGTTGTGTTTTTTAATTTGTTTTTTTGTTTTGTGATTTGCAATTGTGTTTTTTAATTTGGCGTTGTGTTTTTTAATTTGTTTTTTTGTTACGTGATTTGCAGTTGTTTTTTTTATCTGGCGTTGTGTTTTTCAATTTGTTATTTTGTTATGTGATTTGCAATTGTGTTTTTTAATTTGGCGTTTTGTTTTTTAATTTGTTTTTTTGTTATGTGATTTGCAGTTGGGTTTTTTTAATTTGGCGTTTTGTTTTTTAAGTTGTTTTTTGTTATGTGATTTGCAGTTGTGTTTTTTTAATTTGTTTTTTGTTATGTGATTTGCAGTTGTGTTTTTTTATTTGGCGTTGTGTTTTTCAATTTGTTATTTTGTTATGTGATTTGGTGTTGTGTTTTTTAATTTGTTTTTTTTGTTATGTGATTTGCAGTTGTGTTTTTTAATTTGTTTTTTTGTTATGTGATTTGGCATTTTGTTTTTTAATTTGTTTTTTTGTTATGTGATTTGCAGTTGTGTTTTTTAATTTGGCGTTTTGTTTTTTAATTTGCCGTTGTGTTTTTTAATTTGCCGTTTTGTTTTTTGATTTGCCGTTGTGTTTTGCACTTCAGGGCCACCGTACATTTGATCTTTTCTACAAACAAACAGTTTGCAAATTCTGCGGAATGATTTCCACAGAACCCAAATTGCATTCGATGCAAATTATTTAAATAGTAATTGATCATTTTTGCTACCCATCTCTTTCGAAATCCCAGGTAGGATACTGATTGGCTGAGAGTTGGCTATATTTAAACTGTTACCCGATTTGAATATCGGGATGATGGCAGCCATTTTCCAAGATGACGGGACAACTTTTTGTTTACATGATAAGTTGACTATATATGTAATTGGTGAGAGTAGGGATGGTTTGCATAATTTGAGAACATTTGTATCTAGTCCATGGACATCCTTGGCTTTAGAATTCTTTAGTGAGCCAATGATAATAGCAACTTCCAGCTCTGTGGTCTCTTGTAAAGGAAAAACAGGCTGTGCAGGATTCATGGGTCTGGAAGTACAAATAGATGGCGAAAACATTTCTGAGCACAATATTTTTGTTTGAGTCTTTCATTTCTTTACCAGTTAATTCATCCAGATATTGCCGGTTCATTTTTGCATTGTCTTTTGCTTTGACAATAACATCAAAGAAGAATTTTGCTTGAGAAAGTTTTGAGTTATTGCTTAAACATGTAAATTTTTGTCTTTCTGTTGTGACACCAGTGACTTTTAATTGATCTTTTTAATTTGTTCATCTCCGTGCTTCATAATTTTGCTGCATTCATCGATTAACCAAGGCAATGAATTCCTCTTTGTTTTATGTTGATTCCCCTTTTTGGTGAAGCTTGACATTATTTTATTGAACAAGTTGCTGGACATCTCTGTCCTTGCTTTGTGATGTTTCACTCCAGTCACTCCTTTGCAGAGCAACCTTCAAGTTTTGCATTGCTTTTTTTGCGAACTGTACAACCCAAATTGTGGGTTTATGTAAACCATAATTTTTTTTTTTTTTTTTTTTAAAGCTTCCTTGAGAAAAAGATTGCATTGTTTCCTGACATCCCAGTCATATAGTTTAAAGTCTTTGTGATTCTTTCAGGTTGGCTTACGAATAGTAGATGTATGCGTGCTTTTGAACATGAGGTTCTGTTAGTTGTGTGAGATTAAAATGCTCAATAACGTTTTTTTTCTGGTCTTTTTTTCATTCCAGTTTATATTGAAATCTCCAATTATTATCATCTCTTTGTGTATATCACAAAGGTTTAGAAGAAATGTTAGTTGATAATAAAAATCTAATTTAGCCGTTGGTTTATGATATACACAGATCACGGTAAATGATATAGCCGTTGAGAGTGAGATATTCACACCAGCACAGTCAAGTTAGGTTTGTGTTCAAACCCTTCAATTTGTTTACATTTTAAGGTGTTTTTGGCATACAATAGAACTCCTCCATCCCTGTGACAGGACACATTGTCATTCCTAAACACATTATACTGAGGCATGGCATGGATTTCTAGTTTTATTTATTTCTCTTGCTTGAGATGTGGTTCCGTCTAGCTGCAGTTGTCCGGCTAGCTGCGGTGGTCCGGTAAACATTGGTAATGGTCCGGCTGACTGAGGTGGTGGTCTTTGTCCAGTTTGCAGTGGTGGTGTTCTACCAGCTAACAGTGGTAGAGGTCCAGGTGGCAGTGGTGAAGGCCCAGCCAGCAGAGGTGGGAGCTAAGAGATGGAGAAACCGAGTTTTTCCAAAACAATGAATCACTTTTGAGACAATTGCCCGAAATGGATTCACTGCTCAGAGGCATTTGACACACTGCAATAGAGCTCTGTCTGCTAGGAGTGTGACAAAATATCAAAATGGTGATATAACATGATACTTTGTATCCCAAAAGGTTATTGATATGCTCTGGCCAAGAATCCATACAGTATATAGTTTTTAAAAGGTGTCAATGTTAAAAAACAAATCATTACTAGGGCAGCAAGCAGGACTGAACAGGCCCTCGCACTTTGGCGCAACTCGGCCGTCACGCAACTTGGACGGCACGCAGGTCAGGGTGGTGGCAGATCGTCTCCCTCTCATACATTCACACACCTAGGTGAAAAAGCCCATATTGAAGAGAGTCCTACAAAAAAAAGGTGCTACTGAGGTGTACAGCAACGCCCTTATTCAAAAACAAAATGAATCTTCTAATTGGGCCAATTTGACTAAGTGTGCCAAATTTTGTGGGTCTATAAACTACCTAAGTCCCTGAAAAAAAATCTACTTCCTTTTAATGGTGAACAAAGGGTCGTCATGACAACAGACAGAGACGTGGACATGGGCCTTAAATTGTAGTCTTCCAAAAGGTCTTAAAACTACAACTACCAACTTGAAAAGAACTAGACATGTATATAAGATGAGTGACTTTCTGTTGCCACTAGTTGGCGGTGTAGGGTTGATGCAAATGACCACTACAGGACCCTTCACCAAGCACGGGAAGTTTGGCGTAGATATGTTGTATGTCTGCCAAGTTATGAGTGTTCAGAATTTGTGGTGAGACGAAAGGGCGACGGTCATTTTCACTTTCCTGTTGGACCACTCTGCTTCAACCAAACCTCAACATTTTTCATCAGGCACCTGAACACTTGTCTTAAGGCTCCCCTGATGCAGGTTTGAGGTCAATAGTTTTTTTTTCCCTTGGAGGAGGAGCCTGTCTCGTGAAAAAGGGCATTTTCTGTTCCCACTAGGGGGCGCCAGGCCTAATTGGTAATAT
Organism: Corythoichthys intestinalis; assembly: GCF_030265065.1. Classification (NCBI taxonomy): domain Eukaryota; kingdom Metazoa; phylum Chordata; class Actinopteri; order Syngnathiformes; family Syngnathidae; genus Corythoichthys; species Corythoichthys intestinalis. The sequence continues at coordinate 280,824 of NW_026651597.1, forward strand.
TTCAATGACGTCTGCCTGTGTTCAGGCTGGGATACCTCACATTTATGCCAGATATGAAAAAGATTGAACATTGTATCAGTGAGTTATTAGTCATTTTCTGAATTTGGTGTTTTGCCATAAAAATGGCTGACTTTGGCACCCCGACCAGGTGAAACCAGAGCATTCGCAGCCCGTCTTACTGATTTTTGGGGTGTTTATAGGTAAATTTTTGTTCATTTTAGGCTATTTACAACTGGTAGTTGACTTTTTAGTCACTGCCTATTCATATGGGGGAATTCCCGGATTACTTTCTTTTCTGTAACCCAAAATCAACAGGAAGTGACCCATAAATGCCCCAAAATCAACATAAAATGACCTGAAATTCCCAAATTAAACTCATTGGTTGTCATTGACCGCCATAGATGTCTGATCTGTTTGAAGTGGGAGGGATGGCAGCGAATGAATGGATGCAACCCCCCCAGTTCAAATGGATCAGATGTCAACCAGTGATAAGCTCACAACAGAATGATGAAAATAGCTTGTTTTTCCTGTTTATTTGTTGTTTGGTAGAACGATGTCCTCATCAATGTATCGATAATCTTGTATCCCTATAACGTGAGATCATCGTTATCGTGAGCGTTGAATCGCAAATCGTATCGTATCATGAGGTACCAAGACGTTCACACCCCTACTATCTGCTGGATAAACCTGTGCACGTTTCTTTTTAAAACTCAGATTCATTCCATGCTGTCATGTAATGAGCCTCAACATTACATGTGTTCAATAGAATTAAGTGGATGTCGTCTAGCTCTTTAAACGGTGGGATTGTGGCGTCATTAAGTGTGATTTACACAATTAAAGTAGACGGTAGACCTTTTAAGCCTGTGTCATCGCTTTGTCTGTGATGATGTCTATTACAGTACGGTAAGTACAGTACTTGGGAACAGGTTTTATTGCACAGTACATGGATTTCCAAAATCATAAGAGAGAAATAATTAAGCCGAATAAAAAGAAAGAAAAGATATGTCAAAAATGTTTCCTTTTTATTTTAAAGTATAATTTCTTCAGTGCTTGGCTGGAAACTGCTTATCCTCGGATTCACAACCTCTACAGCTTTGGAGAAGAGCTGCTCACATGGTGTGTGTTTGTAGTTGTGTCGTATTTGTGTCAATTCTATATATCTAAACGTATGTCAGTATCTAGTGTGTAACAATGCGAATAAATTTAATGAAATTAAAGTGATAATGATATCCTCACTCCTGACTTGAAAATGAGCAAATGTCTGTAAGCGCTCGCGACAATTCCTCCTCTCAAAAAATAACTGCGTCATTCTGCTACTTTTTATTGTGTTCCCACCTATTGAGCCACCCCGATTGGGGCGGGCTCCCATCGAGTTTGAATTTTCCTTTGGAAACAGTGTGATTTGCTTACATCATCTGTGACGTTCGAGGCCTCGTCTGCAGTTGTCACGTGATTTATGGCCGGTCCGACGCCGTTTTCGAAACACTGCTTTGACACGCCTCTCCTGAGTCCTTCATTTGGTCGAATCGGATTCGAGCAGAAAGGCTCGAGAGTACCATCTCTAATGGAAGCCCAGCCAGCAGAGGTGTAAGCCCAGCTGGTAGTGGTGGCGGCCCAGTTAGCAACGGTGAAGGCATAGGCAGCCGAGGCGGAAGCCCAGCCAACATAGGCGAAAGCCCAGCTACCAACAGTGGAGGCCCAGCCTGTAAAGGTGGAGACCCAGCTAGCAGTGATGTTAGCTGGTCTAGCAATGATGTTAGCCCGGCTGCCCGAGGGGAAGGCCAGGTTAGCAGTGGTGGAGACTGACACTCGCCCAGTGTTTAGTACAAATCACCAGGCAAAAGTTTCAGCATGAGAGTCAAAACCGGTTTGCCTGCTATTACACTGTAATAGCCTGTTCCTGCTCACCTGGTGGTGGCCTGGCAGCAGAGGTTGCGCTAGACATTTTCGTTGTCTGTCATTTTGACTGACAGGGTCATAAAAATCCGGTCATAATCTATTTTTACCCGTCACTTACATTTTTAAAATGATAATGATGACATATTCAATAGTATTTAGTTTTCATTCATTTTTAATTAATATTGTAACGCTTGCTTGGCGGCGAAAAATTAGACACGGAAGTTGTGGTATTTTTCTCCCTCTTTTTACTCTGCTTATCGCCAAAAACACCAACAAAACAACAACTCCGCCCCCAAAGAAAAAGAGGCAACTATATAGACCCCAATCACCAACGTCACACAATGATCTTAATTGTGGTTGTCAGCCCAAAATCTTCTAAATATATATTAAATGCATCTTACCAGATATAAAATGACTACTACATAGTCTGTGGTGATCGTTTGGTGCCCAGATTTCTTGTCGAATTACAGCAGTCCATCTTGCTCTCCTTTTCGGGTCCCTCAGAATACGGTAGAACTTCAAGTCTCTCCGTCTATCTTCTCTGTTACTGCAACCAACCGCCACACACGCCTTCACCATTTTGATTATTAATGTTAACGAGCAGAAAAACACGCCGTAATAGGAGGCATGTATGTAGCGGTAATGTGTAAACACGACGAGCTGACGGACAATATGGCGGCTCCAGTCAGGGGGGCGGAGTTGTGACGTCATGTGATTGGGGTCTATACACAGGCGGCAATCTAGTCCACCAATTGGATGACGCGCTGGGACACCGGGTGCACCAATAAGAATCTCGCGTTGATGTGTCAATCACGGTGCCGCCGCCAGACCTCGGTGACGCTACAATATTCTGACAGAATAGCTAACGACGTCATGCATTAAGAGACAATAGCTAATTAATATGCTCACTCGCCACCCTGTGGTCTGGGGTGTGAATTGCAACCTGTCAAAATGACGGACGTACTTCAGTTTTTTCCGTCACCGTTTTAAAAAACCGGTCAACGACGGAAAATATTCGGTTAATGCGACCCCTGCCTGGCAGTCATGCCATAGTCAAGTACACTTGTGGATAGCATACATGTGCTGACTCCATCTGGCTGGCTATAACATTAGAGTGTCCGTTTTTCGTGGACATGATCTAATTAGTAGAAGATATAGGGTTACTAAAACAAAAAATGAATACATTCGTTAAAAAATCCATGGTCCTATTTGATGTTTGGATGTCTTTTTAAACAAATATACAGGGCCATTGTCTCGGATTTTGAGGCGCTGATCCGATCCCGTCCGCTTCACACTTGGCTGAGAACCGCTCCAGTGAGAGCTGGAGATCACGGCTTGATGAAGCCAACACCACCACCACATCATCTGCTAAAAGGAGATATGTAATGGTGAGGCCACCAAACCCGACCCTCTCAACGCTTCGGCTTATGTCATAAAGAGAAGAAACTTTAAAATCTCAAAGACTATTTTGGGATAAATTCAGCAGAATATAGCACACAATGTCACTACTGTTAGAAATGAGTTTTATTCAGGATTCCTATGTTCTTCCTACACATATAACTAAATCAAATATTTTAACCAGACATTTCATTTGCTGTTATTTATTCAATTTGAGTATTATTTAGAGGTATGATACATTCCAGATGAAATTCTTCGTGATGATGAAAGAAAGGGGGAAATAAACAAATTACTACAACATAGACTTCCACATTAATTTGCTTCAACAATCTTTCAATTCTTTCATTTTGTTTCAGCCAATAGTTATGTCCAATACTAATAAAGATAGCTTGTGGAATTGCTGTCAGAGTTTGGATTTAGATGTGTCTCATATACTTGCCATAACAGCACGACACGACGGTTTAACTTTGGTATGAAGTAAGGATGTCCCGATTGCATAATTTTGCACCGGAGTGAGAGTCACATGATTTTGAGAATCTGTTGATACGGAGTCTCGATCCATTATCAAAAAAAGTTTAAATTTTTTTTATTTGAACAAAAGTTCCAAACATCACAGTACTGTAACTTTTACTTCCTCTTTTTCCAGGAGTGTTGCGGCGTATAAAACAAATTGTTTGGTATCTTTTGGCAATGCCATTGTATTTCTGGATTATGTTGTTACTTTTTAGCCCTTTATATATATACATTAGGGCTGTCAAAATTATCGCGTTAACGGTCGTTAATTAATTTTCTAAATTAATCACGTTAAAATATTTGACGCAATTAACGCATGCACTGAATGACCAGCTCGCACATTGCCTTAAACAGATTACAATGAGGCCGTTTATGGACATTAAGAGTGAAGAGAATGCCACCGGCCGCTTGGGGGCAGCGCTGTTCCATACTAATGTTATTTCTTCTAAACGTGGGAGAATTAGTAGTTGTGAGATGTTTATGCTGTATGCACAATGCAATGCAAATTGCTATTTGTGCTCCACACATATTTCGGTAAGTTTTCTTTCTTTTAGTGGCAATTATGTGTCTCTTGTTGTATTTTGGGTAAGATATGTACAGAGATATGTATTTTATAAAGGCGAGTGGGCACAGGCGTTCTTTGGACCGCGCCGTTTATTGGCATAAGCTTCTCCTTCACAACAAACATAAGTATCGTTTAGTGAAAGCACAACAAAAATAATATTCCTATTTCTCTCATAAAACATAATGTTCACAAAAAGAAAAGCACTTCAGTCTATAGTAATGAGGCCCTATTCTCACAGTTAAACAACAATGCAAAATGATTCCATATCAAAATAGCTATGCAAAATACCTACACGTAAAACTTACTCAGACTTTGGTCACTCTATTCTTATTATTGTTATTCATTCATTCATTCATTCATTTTCCATGCCGCTTTTCCTCATGAGGGTCACGGAGGTGCTGGAGCCTATCCCAGCTAACTCGGGGCAGTAGGCAGGGGACACCCTGAACTGGTTGCCAGCCAATTGCAGGGCACAAGGAGACATACAACCATTCACGCACACACTCATACCTACGAGCAATTTAGAGTGTTCAATCAGCCTACCATGCATGTTTTTGGGATGTGGGAGGAAACCGGAGTTCCCGGAGGAAACCCACGCAGGCACGGGGAGAACATGCAAACTCCACACAGGAAGGACGAAGCCCGGGATTGAACCCTTGATCTCAGAACTGTGAGGCAGACGTGCTAACCACTCATCCACCGTGCCGCCTATTATTGTTATTTTTATTCTTATTATTATTTAACTCTACTTTTGATTGAAAATTTAACAAATTTTATTAAAACGAAAACATGAAGAGGGGTTTTAATATAAAATTACTATAACCTGTAACTATAACATTTGTCTTTTAAAAACTACAAGTCTTTCTATCCGTGGATCACTTTAACAGAAAGAATGTTAATAATGCCATTTGTGGAATTATTGTTACAATAAACAAATACAGTACTTATGTACAGTATGTTGTATGTATACAGTGCTGCTCAAAAGTTTGTGAACCCCCTCAACATTTTGGAATTTTCTATTATTTCAACCTGATTTCCTAATCAATCATTCAGTAGTTTTTTTTTTGTTTTTTTAACAGTTGTGTTGTCGAGACTAAATTAAAAAGAGTTTTCATCAACTGATGTAGGTGCAAAATTGAACTGTTTGGTCACAACCAAAACCGCCATGTCTGGCGAAAAGTCAACACTGCATACCACCAAAAGAACCTTCTCCCAACAGTGAAGCATGGAGGTGGGAATGTCAAGATCTGGGCTTGCTTTTCATCCTCAGGACCTGGACAATTCCACATAGTCCAGGGAATCATGAATTCTGAGGAATATTGTCAAATCCTAGAACATAACCTGACGCCATCTGTTTTGAAGTTAAAGCTTGGCAGAAGGTGGATCATGCAACATGATAATGATCCAAAGCATTCCAGCAATACAACCAAGGAATGGCTGAAAAAGAAGAAGATTCGTGTTCTGGACTGGCCCAGTCAAAGTCCTGACCTAAATCCCATTGAAATGCTGTGGCGGGACCTGAAGCGAGCAGTTCATGCCAGACGCCCATCAAACCTCTCTCAACTGACTGCGTTCTGCAAGGAAGAATGGGCAAAAATCCCCCAAAGTAGATGTGAGAGGCTGATTAGTCACTACAGAAACCGTTTGGTTGAGGTAATCTCTGCAAAAGGAGGCGCAATATCCTATTAACTGAAGGGGTTCACATACTTTTGCACACATGATATCTGAGTTTTTCTTAAACCAACCACTTTTGTTAAATAAAGAATGACAATATAACTATTTCTTTTGTTTCAGTCCATTATTTGGAATGTCAGTATTGTGGATTTGGGTATAACTTAACATTTAATAAGGTTATTTTAGTTTTTTTTACAAAAAATCTGACCATCGCTGTGGGGTTCACAAACTTTCGAGCAGCACTGTATATCTGCCTTGTGTCTTATCTTTCCATTCCAACAATAATTTACAGAAAAATATGGCATATTTTATAGATGGTTTGAATTGCGATTAATTGCGATTAATTACGATTAATTAATTTTTAAGCTGTAATGAACTCGATTAAAAATTTTAATCGTTTGACACCCCTTATATATATATACAGTATATGGGGGGAAACACAGACAAGACTGAAAAAGCAGTTTCTGCTCTTGCACTCCTCTTTAAAATAAACTGCTGTATTTTAAGCCAAAACAACTGTTGTGTTTGATAGAGCAATGTCTATATGCTGCTATAGCAGATTCATCGCGCATGAAGCCCCCGAACTATTTTTAATGTGTCCGTTTTACCCTGAAAACCCACGTGTACAGATGTCGCGCAACCGCTTTTGTTTCAACCCAGCCGTAAAACGAAGGTAATTAATTATATTTTTCAAAATGTCTGTCATTTTTAGCTTAGAATCATTAATTGGTTTAAAAAAAAACAAAAAAACAAAATTTATTCACTCGCATAATTTAAACTTTTAAACAAATTACGTCACAATGGAAAAAATGGCGTCTGTAAAAAAGTCTATGTCTACCTCATAACTATCGCTTAATTGTATCTTTTTGGGTACTGTTGCATTTTCTCCGATATGTTAGATGATAAATAATGGATCCAAACAGAAAATTTGAAGAAAAAAAAAAGTTTAAAAGGGTAAAAATAGGAAAATCTCGACCACTCCTTGATGTCTGCGATTTCTGCATCTCGACCCTTGTTATATTACCATGTTTCACCCATAAAATCCACCCAAAATCTAGCTGTGGCCATTCACAGCTGTGTCTTGACACTCAGTGATACATGCCACAGGGAGTTTTTGGATCGAAACGAGGCAAGTATGCGATAATATTTTGCTAAGTCATGGCGTCTGTAATTCTGCTCTCCCGCTCTCCCAGATAGGGTTTTGCTGTTTAAATTTTTTTTTTAAATGCCTTCCTGTTCAAAATTTTTCTTCCGCCAGGAAATTGAGATTTTAAGCTTTCCAATGATGTATCACACATGCATACTGTATAGGACAATTTTGAGTTTGGCCAAATTGGGGGTCTCAGAGCGGAACTTCAAGTCACCTGAGTGTTTTCCACCATATATAATTATAGTATATTAGGCCTGAATGATATTGGACAAAATTAACATTGCCATACAGTATACATATTACTAAGGCGCCACATTTTTTGCAACTTTTTGCACCAGCACAAAATGTACGCACACCTAGGCCTGTCGCGATAACAAATTTTAGTGGGCGATAAATTATCTCATAAATTATTGCGATATGCGATATTATTGCGCCCCCGCCCTCCCCCCAAAACATTTTTTTTGAGCATTTATTTATTTATTTATTGTCATCATCATCATCGGTATCATTGACAGTTGCAAGATGTGATATGAGCAACCCGAAAAAAACGAAGAAAAGACAAGGGCTGATGAGAGAAGCATATGCTTATCATGTCCCGTCCCCTTTTAACCGATTTACAATAACACAGTGAGAATACAGTATAGGCTATATTAATAGATCAAGTACACCCATTTAAACGCAATAAATGTTTACTTTTAAATTAAAAAATACCTTTTAAGAAATCACAACTAAAAACAATAGACCATGCCTCTTTCAAGTAAAAGACAACAGTATTAATACTGCACAGAAACACAAAATAAATGTCTTCTTTCAAGAAAAAATAAAATTGCACTTACAAACTGAAGCATTTAGGCACATAGGTATAAAGTTGCAGTAACAGTAATTGCACTTCAACAACAACAGAGAAAAATAGACTAATTAAGTAGCAGTAACAAAAATTTGGCTCCCAAAGGTATGAAATATCATTTAACAGAGGTAAAATGGTCTCATTTCTTCAGCAATGTAGCGGACTTCACTTTCCGTGAGGGAACGCTATTTTGCACGGTGTCGTCTGTACTTCTCACATCAAGCGAATACCTCTAATTGTCAATTAACATGACGAGGAGGCTCCGCTTGTTGCGATGCAGTTTTCTTACTAAGCAGTGAAAACTGGAGAGGATGATAGTGTTTCAAATGAGCATGTAGATTTATTCTGTTGGCCATTTTTGTTGAAACAACCTCCAGAAACATTTTGCAGACTGGTTCGTCCTCTTCCTCATTCTGCTCGCTCATTGCTGTGCGCCGACAGTGCACTCGGCCCTGCCTCCATCCATTAAATGACGGTCACTCAAACTCAAATGTATAAAACGAACATACCCAGAAGTCAATAAAACAGAGTGGCACAAGGAAGCTGAACTTTAAACAGCACTGTCAAGCACGTCTGTCACACATCTGCCGCAAGCGCGTGCGTCACGCGCTCACGTAACAAACGCGCGCACGTGCACGCGAGGTGATAAATCGCAGCAGGAAAATTACCGTCTTCATTTTTATATACCGCGCGATAAATGGAATTATTGCATATTGCGACAGGCTTACGCACACCCACATTTTTCATTGCATCACCTTTAATGTCATACTTTTAATCACCCTCCATAACATTCATATAATTCACTCATACTTTGACGTTGAAGCTGCCAAGAACAGCCTCTAGACATCGAAGATTGACCAAACAATGATTAGCCTTTGATCGTAAAGTGACCCTTCACTCGCCAGATCAAAGTTACGAACCTATCAATGATCGTTACCTTTAAGTAATAAACTCCAGCTGCTTGCTGACCAAGACAAGCAGCAGGCGGGAGAGTGAGCTGTTGTCCGAGCATGAAGCAGAAAAAGATATATTTATCTAATTAAAACCTGATCCTTTTCACCCGATTCCGATCCTCTGGAAAATAGCAAGATCAGCCAGAGTTCCAATCACGCGATCGGATGAGGACATTCCTAGTATGAACATAGCTTGACTGTCGAGTAACTTGACATCAGTTGTGGGCAAGGGCGTAGGTTTGCATAGAGATGGGGAGGGACATAACACTACCAACTTTTCAGAATGTCCCCACAAACTTCTAAGCAACCTTATTTGCATTATATAACGACTTCAGTTATCTAGGTAATTTAGACTGCCTTCCAATATCTTGTAAGGATAGCATTGAGCCTACCATTATTAAGTGAATTTCAGCACTTTCATTATATTTAGACTTGACTACATTGACCCCTTTTCACTTATTGAATGTGCCAATCCATTTTCTACCCCCTCAAACACACGTATGACTGGCTGATGACTCGACCCCCCCCCCTTCCCACACATACACACACACACAGACACGCCAACAGAAATATAACAGCCTCCTCCGCCCCCTTCGAACACAAGGGATATTAGAAGTTTTTTTCCGCCTACAGTAGCCACTGTCAGTAATGTATGAAGGTAAATGTGTTGGTGGGGAACACACCACTAATTATGCTACTGAAAGTCCAACCTGCATCAGTTAGCATAACATTAATATGTGTGAATTTCTCAAACTCGAAGAGGAAGCTGCTTTCAGAGAAATATTCTGTATGTTATGTTTAACATTTATTTATATAATTTTGTGTGTTTTTTTTTTTTTTTTTTTTTTTTGCATTCCTTGATAGTTATGGGATGATTAACAAGTTTGTATTTTTTGTGTATGTTAATATGTGTTCAAATATTGCAATATAAATTCGCTAATAAAATCCAGACATTTATTCTGGAAGTTTTCAAAAATGTTTCCTTGGTAGTTTTTGAAAACAAAGGTGTGAATCGCACCTGAACCAATACATATGCACTGCAAAAACCCACCTTCTTAAAACTTGCTTTCAATGTAAATCTACTAGTGAAATTATCTGCCAGTGCGTCAAATAAATTTTACCCACTTAGATTTCTTGAAATAAGAAAAATAGCTAGCTGAAAATAAGCTTAACAGACTTAAGCAAAAAGTTTGTATATTTAATCAGAATATTATCAGTTATCATCAATATCAGAATCATCGTTTGTCAGAAATGTTCTTAATTCAAGAATATTGTTCAAAACATTTGAAAGCATTTCTGAAAAATGACCAACTTTAGATGTATTAGTAATAGTAATATTACTAAATAGTAATAGTAATAAATAGTAATATTTACTTAAAGTGGAAGACACTGATGCATTAATCTGTTAACTAGCCCCAAATATTCAAAACAAGATGGAGAAAATGATTCGATCATTAAATAAAAAATATCAGATTAGGATGTTATAAATTTACAGTGTGGAAGTTAGTATAAATCAATTCAGATTTATTTTGCATTAATCGTTTAGCCTATCAATTAATTAGGTTCATATTCGTGAGAAATGTAGCCCTGAACCCCGTTCACCCAAACGGTTTGGTCTTCTTAATGTCCCGTCCCCAGCAAAAACTGTTATATCGTCTCTACCAATATTGAGACCAAACCTACGCCCTTGGTTGTGGGAGGTAAGTTTTTTTGTTGCTGTAAATATTTACTGTGTGCCCTGAAAAGGAAAAATGAAATTATACGTTGTGAAATGTTGTGAGAGCATTTTTGGAACTTTCGTCGGGTTGGATGGCGAATCGTTGCCACAGAAACATTTACTCGCCGTTGTGCATGCACAAATGCATATTCAAATAATACTTGGAAGAAAAGCTTTGGCTGCACAGTGCGCAAACAAAAGGTTTTTCTCCCGTGTGTCTTGCCGTGTGCGTAATCAAAGTGACCTTGTGAGTAAATTTATCGCCGCAAATGGAACACGCAAAAGGTTTCTCTTCTGTGTGCGTTCGCATGTGTGACGTCATCTGCAACTTCTGGGTACATTTTTTTACCGCAAACTGGGCAAGTGAAGCGTTTCTCGCCGGTGTGCGTCCGCATGTGTAATTCCAGGTCAAACTTCTTGACAAAGTGTTTTTGGCAAACAGAGCAGCTAAAGGCTTTCTCGTTGGCGTGTGCTCTGCTGTGGCTGCTCAAATATTCTTTACGAGTGAACCGTTGGCCGCACTCTGAGCAACAGTAGGGTTTCTCTCCTGTGTGTGTACACATGTGCTCGCTCAATGGGAACTTGTATGAATACTTTTCGCCAGAAACGAAACACGCACAAGGTTTTTCTCCTGTGTGCGTGCCAGTGTGCGCGGTCAAAAGGACCCTGTAGTGGAATTTTTCTATGCACACCAAACAAGCAAAGGGTTTCTCTCCAGTATGCTTTCTCATGTGTATGTTTAAATTGTGCTTACAAGTAAAACTTTTCCCACAAACTGAGCAACTGCAGCGCTTTTCCCCCGTGTGCATCCACGTGTGCGTGATCATGTAATCCTTTCGAATAAACTTTTTAGCACACACTGGGCAACTGAACGGTTTGTCGCTGCCGTGACATCTTCTGTGCGCCGACCCCTTTTTCTAAGCGGTCATCTTCCTCGCCTCTATTTTCTGCTTCGTCCCTCAAAAGTTCGTTCGCCTCTTCACGCAGACTATGACGTTCGAGGTGTGACGTATCGGGTGCTTGGGCTTTGCCGTCTTCGCGCTTCACAACAACAGTCAGTGGCAACGTGCTGAGGACGTGCTCTTCTTCTTCTACTTTGACGGCAATGACACGTTGTGGATCATTCCCTTTTTCTTGAACATTGAAAGGCTCCTGCTCAAATCTAGTGCTTCCCCCCTGCAGCTGAGGACTTAGTAGTTGCGGAAGACCAATCAGCTGCTGGACGCCTATGAAACACAAACAGAACAAATTAATACAGCGGTGATATAATCGGAATTCTAGAATCATTGCCACACACAATGAATGATGCATTCAAAATAATTGCAAATAATAGAAACACGACAAGATATGTAATCCATAAAATAGACAGTAGGAGTGGAAACCTCTTGGTACCTCATGATTACGGATGAGAATTGATACGATTTTTACGATTCAGATTCCATTATCGATATTGCTTAACGATTCGATTCTTTATTGATTCTCTTATCGATTCTAATTTGAGGAAAAAGAAGAACAAAACGTTTTGATTGGCATCGAGTTTGTTTAATCAGAAGTCACAACCTTACAAACTCACAACGAGGTCAAAAGAGGCCCAAAGCCTCATTGTTAACTGTGGCAATAAGTGGCAAATACACAAGAATTTGTAACATTTTACTAAAATATTTTTCTTATAGAAATAAAAAATATTGGTATATATTGGCATATAGGTCGTTGTTCTGCCTTTGGCAATATGTGTTAAGGCAGAGGTCCCCAAACTTTTTCCTGTGAGGGCAACATAACTTTTCCCTTCTCTGATGAGGAGCCGGGGTCAGTTTGTAACAGAAAAAGTGTGACGATTGCAGGAATGCCTAAATGTAAAAATGTGTTTTTCAGAAAGCCACAATCAAATAACCCTTCCTGGATTCTTCATGGGACAAAAGTAAATCAAATTAAAAAAAATATATATAATTTAATATAATAATAATAATAAATAATAATAACACTATTAATTGAATAGATAATAACCCTCTCTGAGTTCGCCACAGAAAAAGGCCAGGAAATAAATAACATAAATCAAATCAAAATCAAATCAAATTTATTTATATAGCCCTTTACAAAACCCGAAAGGTCCCCAAAGTGCTTTACAACAAAGACAAACATGGCACATAGTAAATAAAAGGCAGGAAAGTATTATACAATGACATTAGGAAGAAAAGAAAAGAAAAAAAGAAACGAAACATCGCATCACGATTAGTCAGGCAGCAAACAAAACAATAAAACAGATAAAATCCGAAAACATTAAAAACCCTAAGGAAATAAAACCAGGCTAAACTAATCTTGATACATAATTGACATAATTGAGAAAAAAAATATATATAATCAAAATGCTCTCTGGTATTGTTCAGGGGGCCTGACCAAATGTGGAGGCGGGCCGTATTCGGCTCGCGGGCGGTAGTTTGGGGACCCCTGTGTTAAAGTCCGTCCGTCCGTCCGTCCGTCCGTCCGTCCGTCTTCCGCTTGTTCGGGGTGCTTTCACGCTCAAGTGGGGGTGCCCTTGCGCTTACTCACGCGAAGAAGAACGCGCTCACGTGAAGAAGAGCGCGCTTACATTTGAAGAAGAAGTGCGCATCCAAGCGAGTGAGCGAGTTAGTGAGAGAGGCAAACACTGCTACGAGCCTACGTTCTTTGTTAATGTTTGTAAAATACCTACAGAGCCAATGCCTGTATGTATCATCTTTTGTGTTGTTGTTGTTGTGTGTTTCCACTCGCGATCGGACACTTAAATCCAGTTGTGTAGTGATTTGAACGATGTGCTAATGCTAGCGAACGCATGCTAACCGTTTTTGTTATTAATGTATTAACAGCTAATTATCGCTGATTTACGTTGATGCAAACCTGTTTGTTGTTGGGGACGAAATTGATTTGTTTCATTTCTAGTTTTAGTTTCACTCTTCAAGTGATGGTTGAATAAAGTCAGCAAATTATACCAACGTCTTCTGCATTGTCATTTGGGAGTTTAGCTAGCTGCTGTATAGCCAGGACCGAGCCTCAGCGTCTAGGTGCGGACAGTGCAGTCGTATTCCCTAACGCTGCAGTTATCTCCACCTTGCAATGACTGCAAGTCACTTTGTTTTAATTTTTCCTCGTGAAGTGAAGACACACTTTCGAGCGTTTGAACCTACGTGCTGTCATTGTTATGTTTACGGCTGCAATGCATGTGCTAAACCATCGTAACCTTTCATTTTCACCCTCTTTCCTGGTGAAGTGTAGCCAAACTTTGGAGCGAGTGGTTCTTAGCGCCATGCTAGTTTGATGCGTCTGGAGTTCTGGACAACAAGACACTTCACGTCACGACGCAATACGTGTCTTTAGGAATCGTTAAAGGGATCATTACGGCTTTTTCATTGTGATGTCGAGGCCTCGAAACACTAGGAACCGGTTCGGAATTGGAATCGGATTTCGATTCCCATCCCTACTCATGATACGATACGATTTGCGATACAAAGCTCATGATAACGATGATCTTACGATATGGCGATATATCGATTATGGATACATTGGTCAGGAAATCATTCTAGGATATTCTACAAAACTAATAAACTGTAAAACAAGCTATCTTCACCCTTTTGCTGTGAGTTTATCAGTAGTAGATGTCCAATTCATTTGAACTGGCAAGGTGACAACATATGAACCCCTCCCTCTTCAAACGGGCCCCTCCCACTTCTATGGCCGTCAGTGGCAGCCAATGCCGGGCAACAAGGTAATTTTGGGCCATTTCACGGAAATCTTTTGATTTGCAGTCACTTCCGGTTGACTTTGGGGCATTTTATGGGTCACTTGCGAACCGGGAATGAATAGGCAATGACTGAAACGAAGTAGGAAGTGACCTTTAAATGCCCTGAAATGAACAGAAAGTGGCCTGTAAATGCCCCAAAAATCGGAAAGACTGCTCTATGGTTCTAAATGAACGTCACACACCGTCAATGACAGGCATAGAGTTAAATGATACACTATGACGGAAGATTTTGGTAGCAACTTGTTGGTTCCTTTTTTTTTTTTTTTTTTAAACCGTAGGAGCCTAAATAATGTTAGGTTAATTCAGGTTAATTGTGAATAATTTATTTTTGGTTCTATAAAACAAGTTGTTATTTGTCTGTTTGGTTTCGTGGGACGGGCTTGTGACGTCATGTCATACGAAGTGGATGCACAGCAAGAGCTGTTTGGGCGAGTGAGTTGGCGTGAAGGCAGGAAGGAGGAAGCATAAGAGTCCAAACAGTTTTTTTTTTTACCATTCACCTCTCCTGTTTACCTCTCCCTATATTTGTGGATTTGCCTTTCGAGTGGATTGTTTTTCATTTACTCAAACTCTCATTTGCCATTTTGTTTGCCGTGGATTACTTCATGTTGGATTAAAGAACGAATGCATAACGAGCGGCGCGGGAGTTTTTCTTTGCCGCTGACTAGCGGGATTCAAGAAGACGGAAGAGGATGACGTCGGGCTGAGGGCTTTTTTGCATTGTGGAACCTACCTAAACATTGACACCTTTTTCATAACGATATCTCGATTCCTGGCATGAGCGTATCGATAACCTTTTGGGATGCAAAGTATCACGATATATCACCATTTCGATATTTCGTCACAGCTCTAAAAGACAGACAATACAATTCATTGAAGTATTAATATCTATGAATTAATTAGACACTACAGATGCACAAAAGACAGACAAAAAAAAGCCTTTCTTTTTGAGAGCCATCACCACTCTGAACTCTAAATTACTGGTCAGTCAATGCAATGAATCATTGTGGGCAAGGAAGCTAAACTCAAGTTACCATGGTCCTACATATTTTATTTGATTCGATTTTTTGATTCGTATTTATTTAATTTCTACTTTGCACTTCAATTGTTGAACTATTGTTTTTATCTTGATGTATGCAATGAACAGGAGAAGGCTCCCCTATCTTATTGTACCATGTAAAATGACTATAAACTATTCTGTTCTGTTCTAGCTGAGATAGGTGCCGTCATCCCTGCAACCCTTGTGAGGATGAGTAGCACGGATGATGAATTCATAAATATTAATAATATTATGCTATCTTTATATACCGTAATTTCCGGACTACAAGCCGCTACTTTTTTCCCCTCATTTTGGGTCCTGCGGCGTGTGCAATGATGCGGCCAATTTGTGTATTTTTCTGACTGCCGCCAGGGGCGTTCGAGCATGGAATGTGGGAGTGAGACACGTGGAATATATGTGTCGAGGAAGACGCTAGTTTGCACTATTACCGGTAGTTTAACTTTGTGCGTTGTGCATGAATAGAGGTGGCGGACCCTTGTCTTTGTGCATGAGTAGAATTGGCAGACCTGCATCATGGAAAATGCTAGGAGAAATCAAATTGGCCATCCGAGTTGTATGGGAAGCTTTGATGATGAGCGGCAAGATAATTTGTCAAGACTCGCCACATGCGAAGAGCAGCTTTAACACAGGTTTGCCGGGGGAGCCTGGCAGCGTGAAGTGCTGTGAAAGAGTCCGCCATCACCAACGGGTTTCGAGGGGCCAGTCTGCTGCGTGACGAGGACGACAGCACAGGCTGGGAGTGAATTTGCCTCATTATGGGAGATATTAAAGGCGACAGCGAAGGAGAGACTGAGTAGGTGCGTGGCGAAGTGCATCTGAGCGTCTTTATATCCGACACTGAGGGGGAAGACTTCCATGGTTTGAATGCACAGGAGGAAGATGAAGCTTGCTAACAAAGCCTTTCATTTTTTTATTAACCAGCGCAATTAGTGCTGCACCGCCATGCTGATGCTATGTAACTTCCGTGTCGCTGCTACAGTATATAACTGCCGTGTTTGCCGGCGCTGTTTGGAACGAAAAGTTAAGGTGTGTTATTAAAATTTTGAAAACTGTATTTCTTTGTCACTGTCTCTTGTTACTAAGTGGGCACACGCGGCTTATAGGCAAGAGAGGCTTATGTATGTACAAAATGGTTTTTCCTTAAAAAATGTACTAGGTGAGGCTTGGATTCAGGGGCGCCCAATAGTCCAGAAATTACGGTACTCTTAAAAGTTAAAACTACTTCCAAGTCCCATGGTACCTATGATTGCATCGACATACGATCCTTTCGACATCCGACATAAAATTTGACTCGCGATTTGTCTCGACATATGGCGACAGCACAGTAGATAGTAGTAGTAGTAGTAGTTTTTTTTGTGAAAAATTGTGGTGTGCAACGTCAGTGAAGTGGCTTGACAATATGGTCGGAAAATGTCTACGATGTTGACGGTCATCAAGCAGCCATCCACCTCCATTCACCAGTGAATTAAGGTGACAATAAAATTGTTTATTTCTTATTTATTCATAATTTATATATTTTACATGTTTCTAATGTAATGCATTTGTTAAATTAGACAG
The DNA here is from genome assembly GCF_030265065.1 of Corythoichthys intestinalis. Classification (NCBI taxonomy): domain Eukaryota; kingdom Metazoa; phylum Chordata; class Actinopteri; order Syngnathiformes; family Syngnathidae; genus Corythoichthys; species Corythoichthys intestinalis. The sequence continues at coordinate 297,932 of NW_026651597.1, forward strand.
AACACAGCTCAGGTCCTGCACCTACACACCTAAGCCTGTCGCAATATGCAATAATTCCATTTATCGCACGATGAATAAAAATGAAGGCGGTAATTTTTCCGCTGCGATTTATCGCCTCGCGTGCAAGTGCTTGCGCGCGTACGGCAGACGTGCTGTTAAAAGTCCGGATTCCTTGTTACCAACTGCACAAAATGCATCTTCGTTCCAGGTCCAGCAAAAAATAGTGCCGGAGCCAATCGTTCCCATTGTATCCTATTGTTCAACGTATACCGGCCGCGTCAGTGCTCCGGATTGACTGCGGACCATCTCCAGCGCGCCGGTGTTGTCGACGTGTGGGTGCTCCCGTCAGGGGTGAAATTTCACGCGGGGCGGCTATTTTTCGGCACAACGCCGGATATTTACAACGAAGTCCGCCAAAACATTGTTACCGACTTGGCTGCTACGAACAACCTCGCTTTGACAACGGACAGCTGAATGGAAATGATGAACATTGAGTGGCATATTAAGAGCACTGTGCTTCAAACTCGTCCTGTTTATGAAAGTTGATTGTCATATGCTGGTGTTGTCCAGTAAGGAGCAGACGGGGCGTTTGCTAACTTTTTTAATGCGCGCACACACTAGATATCATGAAATAGCAAACTAGATGTGCTACGTTCCATGCCATTGGCTACGTGAGCCCAGAGTGATTATGGTACACATAGTCCATATAGTACATCGATGAATTCTAAACTGTCATGACTGAATGGAAGTTAAGAAGGCCAAATCAATCCAAACCAGTGACTATAGATAATGTTGCAAATATTGTTAATTCAGTACGTGACACAGATGGATTGTGACCACAAATCGGATGTCTTGCTCATGTAGTAAACCTAGCTGCTAAGAGAGCTATAGCAATCAACAGTGTGCCCGGCCTCACTTTACAAACAGTAAAGATTGTTCTCAGCACTTTTATACAATTTTTTTTCAGCTCAGCAAGAAGTAAGCACATAAATATTATGCAGTAAAATGCATGTTTTTGCACTTTGCGTTTCAAAATAGCTGCGAATACAGCGATTACAAAGTAAACACTACAAACTTTCTTTAAATAAAGGACTATTTACGTTTGATCATGGATGAGCATGTAAAAAGCTCTACTCATACACATTGTCATGTTAGCTGAACAACAACTGCAGCCACTGTCGTATGACTCTCGCTGTTTACGTCTTCGCCGTGTAGTAAAGCATTATTTTGCCATATTTGTGTTGACCATTTGGCAGCTCCACGCTCCTCCAACGTCGGCCGGTTTGTTCGGCGGTCATTGCCCAGCTGCTTCCCCGGTGAGCTCTCCTGTCCGTAGTGGCAGGGGAACAAGCTGTAACTTGCTCTCCGCCGGGCGGGTTGCCGATTGGCTAAGACAATCGACAACCCTGCGGCAGTGTGAGATGATCAGGGCTAGTTTTGTGTGATTTTTCGCTTCGAAAAACGAAAATAAGACTTTGAGACGTAACTTGGTTCGGGTTAGCATGTCAGCTAGCTGTCACGCCTCTTGGTTTGTTTACATTCTCGAAGCCGGGGGGCAGGGAAATGTCAAAAGTCTGAATAACTACGGCGGCTTAATATAGCGTTCGGGAGGTGCGACAGTAAAGGTGAAGTCGACAGTTTTGACCATTATGGATTCATTTTACCATGTCCTACTGAATAAATGCATTTTTATCATTTCATATTCCATTTAGCACAAGATTGTTATTTGTCATGACCATACCATTTATTTAGCAATTGGGAATACTTCGATAAAAAAAATATCCTTTAAAAATATTGGAGATTTTTATTGGAGAGACTATAACAATTACATTTTGCGGCTCTCTTCGTCGCATTTTCCTCGTAATGAATAATTCCCCCTCAATGGGCTGCATCCTAAATCAGATGAAACCATTCTCCCGCTGACGTCATCCACCTGTTGGGGACGCTAGAGCCCTATAATGGTAGGCGTGGCTAGACGGCGGATTAAAACACTAATTTCTTGTCATCTGCGCTTTGCCAAATTGTATATATACATATATATATATATATGTAAGCGGTGTGTCAGCGCCGCCCCGCGTTCCGCTCCCACCTCTGACCAGGCCAGGACGCGAACCCGCGCGCCACGACGCTTCCACTCGGCAGGCAAAGACGATAACCACTGCGCCAATAAAGCTCGAGCCAACGGCGCAGCTGTTAGTGTCCTTACATGAAGGAATCGGCAGGGAGGTTTCCACACTCCACAACGGTCCTGCGTGTACCCGTTACACTCACCCCCTGAAACCTTCGCTGCTGATACGGATCACGGCACCATTGTAACCGGTGTGTCAGCGCCGCACCGCGTTCCGCTCCCACCTCTGACCAGGCCGGGACGCGAACCCGCGCGCCACGACGCTTCCACTTGGCAGGCAAGGACAGTAACCACTGCGCCAATAAAGCTCGAGCCAACGACGCAGCCGTTAGCGTCCTTACATGAAGGAATCGGCAGCGAGGTTTCCACGCTCCACAACGGATCTGTGTGTACGCGTTACATAAATATATATATATATATATATATATATATATATATATATATTAGGGCTGTCAAATGATTAACATTTTTTATCGAGTTAATTACAGCTTAAAAATTAATTAATCGTAATTAATCGCAATTAATCACAATTCAAACCATCTATAAAATATGCCATATTTTTCTGTAAATTATATATATATTCTGTAAAATAAATTGTTGGAATGGAAAGATAAGACACAAGATGGATATATATACATTCAACATACGGACTGTAGTGGGCATTTCACTGTACTGTCATTTAAATCTGTCTATGCTCTCCTCACTCCGAAGCGTCTACTTTTTCCAAAGCTAGACAGCTAGTGAACGATGCCTTAATAATTAGACTTCTTCCTTTTTCATCTGATTTATTAATAAAATGGCCTCAAACCATTGTCCTCTTTAGACCGTCGTAAAACTACAAAAAAAAAAGCACACAAGCATTGCATTAGCAACAACGTTAGCTTAGCACGCTATACAGGTTCACTAAACACAAACAAAAAGCGTCTCATACAAAAAATATAACATTTCGCTTACTAACATAATATGTACATTCTTTACAACAACCATACTTACGGACAAATCTTGTCCAAGGATCATATAAGCACAACATTATCAGCCCGAGACGTCGTGCAGCCATAATGAACTGGCAAGAAAACAATAAACCATGTCGCAAAGCGACCACAAGAGTTCGCTGTTGGACAGCACAAAAAGCCTTGCTGTAAAACTTACCAAAAGGCAGAATACTTTCTGAGCGGGACATGTGCGTTAATTGCGTCGAATATTTTAACGTGATTCATTAAAAAAATTAATTACCGCGCGTTAACGCTATAATTTTGACAGCCCTAACATATATATATATATATATATATATATATATATATATATATATATATATATATATATATATATATATATATATATATGTATATATATGTATACACATATATAATTTGCCTTTCAGACCCCGCGTAATGGTCAGCTTTCTTTCTAAAAGAAAGAAGAAAAAAGTCCTGTGCTAAAGAGAAAAGCAATCCCAATGACAAAGATTTTAACATGTATTTTACAAATGAAATGCCTCACTGAAACATTTTTTTTCTTATGAACGGTTTTCAAAAGCTTTATTGGTGGATTTTCTCAAGTTAAAGCGAAACAATTCATATTGTTTAATTACAGGTGTTTTAGCTCATTTCAATTTATTTTATTTAAATGGGCTATTATTTATTTTATTATGTGTTTATATTTTACAAATGTGATGTAGTATTCATTTATATTGTATATTTTATGTAGTATAACTTTAGTTCCTATGTGAAAATTAGTTCCTACTTGTTTTGTTGTGGTAGGAGGGCTTTGTTTTCAACATGGGGCCGTGTTGGTTATTATTATAGACAGCCCTAAATCAACAAAGGCAAGTCAACTGTGCCCTGATCTACCACTCAAGAGATGTGATGGATTCATAAAGTAGGTTACGATTGCATATTAGTTTGAAAATCGACCGGATCCACCGTATTATTACACGAGTGACTCCCGGCCCGATCCTAGCTAGAAGTATTGACGCAGGAGGGCCGTGTCTGGCGTCAAGTAATAAACTCTGCCGTTCTTTCCGCGTGCGTTGCGTTGAGCCGCTTCTGGGACGCATCTAACACGCGGCTGCACTGCGACTGGTGTGCATTGGCTGATTGACTCTAACGCCCGCGTTTCACTGCATTCTCGCGGCGGCCACGTTGTCGCGCCGTTGACGTTTCTGGACTGTCCTACCATGTTGGTCCTCATTATAGTAGAGAAGACGGACTAAATATAATGTACACAAAGGAACTGTAACCCGATCGACTCACAGCCTCGAAAAGTAAGGGTTATATTACGTCAGAAACTCGTTCGGTACGCGTTCGTTCCGAAACGACTACCATGTACTGGAACGGTTCAAAACTATTACACGTACCGTACACCCTTAATATAAAAAAAAATATATATATATATATATATATATATATATATATATACACTCACCGGCCACTTTATTAGGTACACCTGTCCAGCTGCTTGTTAACACTTAATTTCTAATTATAAAAGTACTGTCTAATTCTAATTATAAAAGTACTGTCGGAGCTAGAGCCTTTAGCCACCAAGCCCCTGTTTTATGGAATCAGCTTCCAGCTAGTATTAAAGAAGCCGAGACAGTCTGCACATTTGAGATTAGATTAAAAACGTTCCTTTTCGACAAAGCTTATGGTTAGGCTAGTTGAAGTCGGAGTAGACTCATAGTTTAGTCTAAGCTGCACTAGAAGCTATAATGCTGGGGGCAGTACAGCCGCTGAGTTCTATCTCCTTTTCTTACTCTACCTACCACTTGTCTTACTTTATTTCTATTTTCCAATGTTAATGTCTAGTTGTCTAGTCTCTTCATCACTAGTCACCCGGTGTCCCCTTTCCCCCCTCCCCAGAGGGGAGGGGCTATTTTTCAGCTGCAGCCTCCTGACTGTCCGGACCCCTGGCTGGATAGACGTCATCGCTGCTACCCCCGTCTCATCTGACTAGAGGGACCTCTTCTTGCTCCTTTACTCCACTGTATTTTTACGGACTATAACTTCGCTTGCTAATTCCCATTAGCAGTTCTGGGGTTCCTGTCTATCCGTCCTGGGAGTGGATCTCTCCTGACTGTGGTACTCTGACTCTGGAGTTTTTGGAGTTTTTCCTTGCCGGCATGGAGGGTCTTAAGGATAGGGGATACCCAGGACTTGAACTGTATCTATTCATCTTTGTTGCTTGATTTGTAGTTGTGTATCATGTTGCCTCTGTAAAGCCCTTTGAGACTTCTGTTGTGATTGAGGGCTATACAAATAAAATTGAATTAATCAGCCAATCACATGGCGGCAACTCAGTGCATTTGGGCATGAAGACATGGGCTGCGTTCCAATCGCGGTTTGAGTTGCCCTCGCTGATTTGCCCTAAGCACTTGCGATGACGTCACACTGAGGCCACTTGGAGGGAAGAGGGAAAGTGGGCGGAGGGGGAGCGAAAGACGTAAATGGAACACTCCTGCCCTCGTTCACTCACAGGCAAGAAAATCTTGGAACAACCACAAGGTGTTGGAGTAGCGCTATATTGCCTATTTCAAATCAGTGGCGCCTCCAGAAATTCTTCATAGGGGTGGCCAAATGGGGCCACTTAAAACCTTGGGGTGGCACACCAAAAAATAAAAGCCATAATATCAGGTTTTTACTATGTTGTAGTATTAAACAGGCCAGTAGAAAATTGTCAGAAAGACTTCAAGACACACCTTCTGATATACTTTTGTTGATGGTGTTATATAGTATATTGTAAACTATTATATTATGTTAATGTACATAGTCCATAATAGTCCAGTCAAAATTTTGAGTTCCGCAGCTACTACAATCTGACATTATACTGGCGAGTGGGGTGACCAGTAGCGGTGCAACAGTTTGCGGTTCAAAGCCGAACCGTATGGTTCGCCCTGTACGGTTCAATACGCCTTTATGAACCGCGCCTTTTCGGTTTTGCAATTAATGTATTCCGAACGCTTGTGGAATGAATTGATCGAGCTCTGTGTGCCTGTGTGTGACGTGAAGCACCGCTGTGGAGAAATTCCTGCCCCGCAAGTAAATGTCGGATCGCTGTCAAGCACCTGTGTAATAGAAGCCGAGTAACGCCCTCGCTCGCTTACGAGCGAAGTGAAAGTGAAACAAGAAAGAAAACAAATAGCAATGGCGAGTGGAAAGACCGAATTTTGAGGAAGCACCACCTTCTTTCAAATCTGCGGTGTGGCAACATTTTGGTTTCCCCGTGGACTACAATGCGGATGGAGAGAAAATATTGAAGAAGAAAAAAATTGCAAGCATTGCTCAGCGCTTGTTCCCCATGCTAATGGCAACACTTTTATAACATGACTCCGGCACCTCAGCCGCCATCACCCACAGATATCACTTTCTAAGGGTAGGACAACCCCGAAGATGACACCAGTGAAAACACACGGCGGGCTTCGTTAATTTATTTTCACGCTTGACCCACGTTACATTGTTCCCTCGCGGACATATTTCGCCAACAACGTAATCCCCGACATTTATGAAATAGCACGCAAAGCCATCGAAGATGATTTCGCTAAAACACATAGTTTCACTCTGACCACTGATAGTTTGACGTCCCGTGCTACAGAGTGCTACTACCTGTGACGGTCCACTATAATTCATACCTGTCAAATTGTACGGCCTCGTCGTAATTTGTACAAGTGAGCACTCATTTTTAAATGTGTACGCCGTACGTTACGTTCAAAATCTGCACGTTTTTCGTGCATTACGTTTTTTTTTCGTCCGTTACGATTTGGTCACCGTTTCTGCAACGAGACAATGCGTTGGTTGAATGACGCGAGAAAAGTCAGAGAGAGGGAAGAGAGTTTGTTGAGACGCTGTACCAAACGCGATGCTAGGCTAGATGCCTCCAATATTACCTGACTTAGCTGACAACATACAATCTACGCCTAGATATCTCATTCATATAGAACTACATGCGAAATGACAGACTCGGTAGCGTTAGTAAACAGCCGCCATTTTAGAGCAGTAAACTTCTCAGAAAGGCTCTGTTGTAGTAAACCTTACGAGCAAACCTAAGCAACTTTTTATCTTAAATACTTAAATACTACTTAAATCGGCAAAATATTGACTTGAGTCTATCTTTAAAGAAAAAGTTTTTAAATTTTCACATGTCAAAAGTAGACAGAAGGGAACTAATGCAAAAACGGGAGCAATTATCAACTTTAACGGTTGATTCACATTAAATGACTTTCAAACATAGCAAAGGTGACTATGTTTTTGGGTTTGTTTGTTGTTTTTTTAATGAAAAAAAAAACATGAAAGGTATCACCAGTTACTTTGCCAAGTAACTTTTTTACTACGGTGTGTGTATTTCAGTAGTCTGTCACTACACTAGCCAAAGAGCTAAGAGGCATTTTAACAGTCGAAAATGTTTACACTTTAAGTGTTTATTTCATTTTTTAAAAAGCAAAATAAAGGCAGTTTAAAAAAAAAAAAAAAAAAAAAAAAAAAAAAAAAAGCAAAACGCAAACCAATACCGAACCGAAACCGTGATCCCAAAACCGAGGTTCAAACCGAACCGTGGGCTAACTGAACCGTTGCACCCCTAGTGACCAATGGTGTAGGCAACAAATTCATTGGGGGAAGCCGTGGCCAGGCCTCGCCACCCCCGGTGGCAGCATTAGTCCACATCGCACAAAATTTACTGCGACTCATGTCAATAAGCCAGAGAAGTATTCTGCGCTTGATGGCAATACGTTGGTACCTGGGAATTATCAGAATTATTAGTTTTGTATCAAATTTTATTTGGGATTTCATTATTAATTAATTAGCATTAATTATTAATTAATTTATTTTTTGTCTATACCTTACAATCTGTAAACAGATTGGATGTTTAAATACATTTAACCTATTTGAAGTTTAGTTTCAGTCCCTCCCAACGCCATTTGATTGACAGACCATTACTTTCGTTAAAAGCAAAATAGAAAAGGCAAGCGAAATAGAAACATCAATGACAAAAATTGTCATTCTTTTTTCCTTTTCTTTACTAACAAAAGTGAAAGTCAATAAAAAAGTAACTTTACTCTTTATTTATTCATTTATTTCTCTTTATTTTTATTTATTTATTTATTTTGGCACTCCCGTGATTCCACACGTCCTGCCATAACTGCCACATACAGTCTTAATTTTTTAAATTTTTATTTATTAACAACAATGATAAATTTTACAATTCCAAAGGCAGTGTGGTATCACATTCAAACACCGTGCTGGATCCTCCATTCATTTTCTTCTCTGGTGGTAAATAGACAGCAGCCAAAGGTAATGGTAAATGGTAAATGGTGTTATACTATTTTTCAGCTGCAGCCACCTGACTGTCCGGACCCCTGGCTGGATAGACGTCCTCGCTGCTACCTCCGTCTCATCTGACTAGAGGGACTTCTTCTTGCTCTTTTACTCCACTGTATTTTTACGGACTATAATTTCGCTTGCTAATTCCCATTAGCCGTTCTGGGGTTCCTGTCTATCCGTCCTGGGAGTGGATCTCTCCTGACTGTGGTACTCCCCAAGGTTTCTCATTTTTCTCCCAATTGACTCTGGAGTTTTTGGAGTTTTTCCTTGCCGGCATGGAGGGTCTTAAGGATAGGGGATACCCAGGACTTGAACTGCATCTATTCATCTTTGTTGCTTCATTTCTAATTGTGTATCATATTGCCTCTGTAAAGCCCTTTGAGACTTCTGTTGTGATTGAGGGCTATACAAATAAAATTGAATTGAAAATTGAATAGAGGTCAGAGGAGAATGGCCAGACTGGTTCGAGCTGATAGAAAGGCAACAGTGACTCAAATAACCACTCGTTACAACCAAGGGAGGCAGAAGAGCATCTTTGAATGCACAGTACATTGAACTTTGAGGCAGATGGGCTACAGCAACAGAAGACCACGCCGGGTGCCACTCCTTTCAGCTAAGAACAGGAAACTGAGGCTAAAATTTGCACAAGCTAATCGAAATTGGACAATAGAAGATTGGAAAAATGTTGCCTTGTCTGATGAGTCTCGATTTCTGCTGCGACATTCGGATAGTAGGGTCAGAATTTGGCGTCAACAACATGAAAGCATGGATCCATCCTGCCTTGTATCAACGGTTCAGGCTGGTGGTGGTGGTGTATTGGTGTGGGGAATATTTTCTTGGCACTCTTTGGGCCCCTTGGTACCAATTGAGCATCGTTGGAATGCCACAGTCTACCTGAGTATTGTTGCTGACCATGTCCATCCCTTTATGACCACAATGTAGCCAACTTCTGATGGCTACTTTCAGCAGGATAATGCGCCATGTCATAAAGCTGGAATCATCTCAGACTGGTTTCTTGAACATGACAATGAGTTCACTGTACTCAAATGGCCTCCACAGTCACCAAATCTCAATCCAATAGAGCATCTTAGGGATGTGGTGAAACGGGAGATTTGCATCATGGATGTGCAGCCGACAAATCTGCACCAACTGTGTGATGCCATCATGTTAATATGGACCAAACTCTCTGAGGAATGCTTCCAGCACTTTGTTGAATCTATGCCACGAAGAATTGAGGCAGTTCTGAAGGCAAAAGGGGGTCCAACCCGTTTCTAGCATGGTGTACCTAATAAAGTGGCCGGTGAGTGTATATATATTTAAAAATGTTAATTTCTATATATTAAAAATGCGATTATGCTTGATAACACACATCACTTAAGCGTTAAGTATTTTTCCCACGTGTTTCAATTGATTTTCCATTTGTGTCAAGCTATTTTTAAGTTCTAGCTAAGTTTTAAGTTAGTCTAAACTGTAAGTCCTGATAGGATTTTGAGTTTTTGCAGTGTTCAAAAGAAATGTATTGCAACATATCAGGTTACAATATGGCCGGGATACTTGCATGCGTTCCTGAATGCACCGCGTGACGTGCGGAGGTGAGGGAGGTGCGGGAGAGCGAGAAACGTGCCTTCCTGTTGTTGTCTTTCTGGCAGGTGCGTGTACGTCGGCTGCGGCAGACCGCAGTCGTGTGTTAGTTGTTCCACAAGTTCCCCCAAAATAATTCCAATCTAACTAAGCGGGTGACTCTTTGTCAACGTTACAGTATGATACCTGCTGTATTGGAACACATTAAGGACCAGTGCTACTTGGTTTTTTATCCAGCAATGACTACTGAGCTAAAATTGAAAGTTAGCATTATTAAGTTTTTATTTTACACCCTCATCACGCTACAGCGCTATGTTTTCACAGATTAAATAAAGCCTGTATGTAAGACATGTTAGCCACGCATCGACAGTGGTCATAATTAATAGAAACCTTGCCCTCCGCTGGGCTAACGTTACGTGAGCGAGTGACAGTTATTTATTAGCACTGAGAAGTCTACTGTTTCAAGATGGGGGCTGTTTACGAACGCCGCTGACTCTGTCATTTCGCATCTAGTTCAACATACATGTGATATCTATGAGACGCATCAGACGCTACCTGCTAGTGCTACCACCGTAGCATCATGCGGGCTAGTTTTTAGCAACGTCCGCGTATTTTGTAGCGGCTGTCGGATGCAGTTAGGTATTTTTTTATTGCTTTTTCCTCTACGCAGGCGACATCAGCTCGTTGTCCCACATTAAAAGTAGTCCGGGCAAAACGTGATGCTTAGAGCTGGCAAAATTGAACGATTCCTCGAGGTGAATAAAATTACTCGCATCAGTTTTTAAACTCGAGTTACTCGAGTTGCTCGAGTATTCGTTTCAGCTCTACTGGCGAGTAAACTTTAATAGATTTTTTTGCCCCAATTAGCTGCTAGGATCCAACAGACTAGGCTGTGGTTACTATTACCGTAACCGACAACTCGCAAAACGTTATTTTTCTTTTGCCATGAACTGCTCTGATTGGTCAATCGGTATATTATTGGCCTGGTGGGAATTGGTTATTTTGCCGTGACGTGACTTATGCACTGCGTTCTTGCCTCGTGACACACCATTTAGTTGTACTACCACGGTTCACAGCTAAATAAGGCTTGGAGGCGGTGACTCATGATCATAATAAGTCATGTTAAAGACGTTTTTATGAAAAAAAAACACGCAAAACACAGCTGAAATATATGAATTTCAGACAACGTTTGTCTACAGATGTTTACCTGTGCGTTTTATTTCTTTTTGGAGTTAACAGCGCCCACCAATACTCAATAACTAAATTACTTATCACATTGCGCAACAATTATTATTATGTTGGTTCGTAAAATACGAATATTTTACTTTTTTTTTTTTTTTTTTTTGCAAAACACACCTGGCATGTGCCACACCATCGGATGAGCCCGGACAGCAGCTTCCAGTTGTCGTCGTTGTCGCTCATTCTCTTCTCTCGCTCGAACAAGTTCCTCCTTGTACGACGCTATCGTTTTTTTCAAACAGGTTGCAAACTTCATCGGCGGCCGCATCAAGGCGCTCCCTCACAGCATTTTCCAATGTATTCGTTCCTTTCGGCTCCCTCACAGCATTTTCCAACATATTCGTTCCTTTCGTCTACTTCGCAGTTTTGTTTCTGACGTAATTTAGGCAACTGCGTTCACTTCCGCCTTTTTCTTCTTCGGTGTTTGTTTCAACTCCAATAGTTTATTGTATGGTAGTGAAGGAAAATAGTCGATTTATCCTTGTTACAGGTTGTTTTATTCTTATAAAGAACAGGAGATGATGACATAGAATTCGGAAATGAAAAAGAACAAAGACTTTACATTGAAAGACACACAGACAGAATAAACGAGACATGGCCCGGACGAGACGCAAGACAAAAGTGTTTCTCTCTCTGCTTGGAGTCCTTTTCTCTCTTACTTGGGGGTGGGTAAAGTTCCTTGGAATGTGCATTGTGAACCCCTATAGCTAATGTTTTCCAGATGTGCTGCTACTCGAAGGCATACACGGTCTTAAGTTGGAGAATGCAATGTCCATATATAATTATTGTGAATAAATGGAAATATAATTCTTCAATTCCCTCTTTTGGATTCTAATTGAAAATTGAATCCACCCAACTAAAAAACAAAACAACAAATCAGCAAAAGAAAAAGAACAACAACAAAACCCAAGTAGACTCAAAGAAAAATACATCACAAACCACGCGAGAGGTGACGAGACAAAACGGTAAAACAAAGAAACGAAAAACGTATAATATAAACAGTTAAAAAATAAACCATAATATCAGAGTCCAGAAAGCAAAACACATTCCCATTTCCCAAGGGTGAGCACACACGAATTCCCAGAGTCTGTCCCAAACAGGTGTGCAAAGTTAAAGTCAGCATCGCTGCAATCTCATGGCCTCTGTGTTATAAGGGATTGAGCCCATAACTTACTCCTCGGGAAAAGTGTTCGGTCCATGAAAAGGGTCAGTTCCATGTTGATATTCCATGGCTCAGGTTGAAACTAATCCTTTTTGTCAATGTGTTTTGAAAAAAAAAAAAAAAACGCAATCCTTAACGCAGTGCCCAGTAGTCGAGAATGCAGTTCAGAAAACAACACGCAATCATCAATATCTTATACTATATCAACACTGACACCGCCCTCTTTTGTGCTGTAATCTGTTCAACTAAAAAACACAGAATGCAATAGAAAAACATCAAATCATAAACAATTAAACATAAAATGAGTCAGCCTATCTAAAAAAAGCAATGTTGGTCGCTCTTGTAGGTTGTAACGTCATAGTTGCTCATAAGAAAGAAAAAATATGTATTAATACTATAAAAATGGTCGTTTAAATGTGATACAAGTTAAACATTAATCAGAACTATCACTCAATGACCTCATTTAAGTAAAATGCTCGTTGGAATTCTACAGGCAGGAAGATAACTGTCACAATTAAAATTCATTCATGTCAAGGAACCTGAAAACCTTCACGCACAGAAAGGACAACACCCTCGGCTGGGATGAAACTCGCACCAGTTAAAGCCAACGGGTGCACCCACTCTGTGTTCCTTTAATTTTTGTGAGCAGTATATACTGCACGTATATACACTATCATATACTTAAATATATTATATTACATTATATTATATTAAATATTATATAACTAAACTACTATTTCAGTATCAAGTTAACAGTTCAAAACAGTAAATAAAAAACTCCAGTCCCCATTCTGTATCAGCAGCTTTAAACTACATTCAATTAATTTAATGTTGTGAATCAACCGTTAAAGTTGTTAAGATTCATCCCGTTTTTGCATTAGTTCCCTTCTGTCTACTTTTGACATGTAAAGGTTTTAAAACTGTTTCATCATTTAAAGACAGATTCAAGTCAAGATTTTGCCGATTTAGTAGTATTTTACAAAAAAGTAATTAGGTTCGCTCGGAAGGTTCGCTACAACAGCCTTTCATAGAAGTCTACTGCTTGAGGATGGCAGCTGTTTACTAACGCCAGGGAGTCAGTCATTTCGCATCTAGTTTTCTATACATGTACTGCTAACGCCACCGAGTCTGTCATTTGGCATCTAGTTCTTTATACATGTGATATCTAGATAGCATTAGATAGCGTTAGATAGCATTATGTGGACGTAGTTTGTAGTAGCTGTTGGCAGCAGTCAGGTATTATTGTTTTATATCTAGCGGCATGATATGAGCCAGAGCCGTGAGTTGAGCATGATGTTTACTCTGGGTCTGTTCCTCATTGCGTCCCGCGCTGTGTTTTAGTTCCGCTTTATTTGACATATTTCAATAATCGGAATTTGGATGTTTGTGAATCATTCTCGAATCTTCCACAGACGAATCGCGAATAATCTAACAATCGGAAATTTCGCACACCTCTGGTCTCCAACTCAGTTTTTAAGTAGAGGTCTCTCCCCTGTCACCCTCTTTGCTCCTCTGCTCTGACTCCAACAGGTCAATAAAGGTGGTGGAGTGAATATTATTAGTGTATTATTATGACTATTCACTGATGATAATCATTCGTGAATTAGCTTAGCTCCTGTACTGAACTATGCTTTAAGTGAAAAACATAGCTGATGCTCCAAGAGGAAGTCACCCCAAAGATAATGGTAACAAGAGTGCACACTTAACACTACTAGAACCTTGACAATGCATTTCAGACTAACTAGCTAGCACCAGCTAAGTAGCAGGGTTATTTTAGAGCTGGGATGTAACTTTTGACCATAAAACAACAAAGACATGTGCCCAGAGACTGACTGCGGAAAAAAAATTAGTACCGACTAGCAATGTCACAGGGAAATGCGGACTGGATTTTCAGAGATGTGGGCGTTCTCTATATGAACAAATGAAATTGACTGGATAGCTACGCAGTTAAGAGGCACTCTACCTTTCTCTATGAAGTATGGGGAAACTGACAAATTTATGATCATAGTTAAGTTAATAATGACAGGTTATATGATTATTGATTTAAACTAATATTCTGGCAACTTTATAGTGAATATGTCAGCATTTTTGTATTTTTTTTTAACAACACCAAATTATTTAGGGGGGGGCTTGAGAATATTTTAGAGGGGCTGAAGCTCCCTTAAATAGGCCTAACTATGCCACTGCAAGAGAATATTAATTCAACATCACAAACATTAATAAGAATATTGTAGAAATCAGTAAGAAAGTGTGGCAGATTCTACTTATGACTAGTTTGCTCAAATGTGTTGACCACCACATAGGCTCCAGTTAGAGAGCACAGGAAATGAAATCAACTAATAAAAACTAAATTTTTGGGGCTCATGTGCAGGTGTGCATACATGTATACTCATTTAGTATCTGGTGAATAACATAGACATATAGTCAAAATTCAGAGACCTCTTAATGTGTTTAGCTTATGAAACATAAAAAAACATTATTTTAACTATGGCTAAACGAACTATAGTGAACATTTGCGCGCTCTCCGTTCAAACCACGACATTCGCATGAATTATTTTGATGTGATGCTAGCAGTCGTAGCCGATAAAAAAAAAAAAAAGAAGCTAACAACTAAGAAATTATGAGTGTGAACTCGTGTGAAAAACAAACTGCCACAAAAACATATTTAACACAACTATTCCTCCACCTAGCATTTTGAGGAATGTTCACGATCTATGTGCAGCACCTTTAATGCTCACATCATCATTGACGAAGCAGACGCGGGAAATGCAGAACTGGAAATAAAAGCACGAGCAGTTTCCAAAATTCAGGGTGTTCCAAAATGGTTGACCCCATTCTAAATGCCCATATGTCGGACACTACTTGATGAATCTTAATGAAACTAAATACACTTAATGTTGAAGGTCATAAGTTTTACTGGTAAGATTTACCAAGAAAAGTACAAATATTTGTTGCTTCTATGACAGATTTTCATAAATGTTCAATATGAGCGTCGCCTGTGACTGCACACGTCGAGTCGGTATTTGAGCTCGTGCCAAACTCGCTGAAATTTCTTGAAATTTTTGGTGCCAATTCCTAATTTGTTTTGCAGTTGGTGCCTTCTTTGCAAAATTTGTGAAGAAGGCACGCTGCACTGTCTGTGACAGTCTGTCGGTGACTCAGTCCGAGCATACTCTAACACGCAAAACTACCTTTTCTTTTGACGTGAACGGCATTTCTTAACCTGAAAAGATAGACATGCCAAAAGTTACACACAAAAACTTGAAACGTTTCTACACAAGCTGTGAAACTTTGAGGTCATTCCAACGAAAATTGTCAAAATTATTCGCCTACGAAATGGGGTCAAACATCTTGGAACACCCTGTAGTTTCTCCTTAATTTGGGGTTGCGTGCAGACAGTAACTGCGGTCTGCAGGGGGCGTCATTGGAACGCTAGGGGCGCCAATTATAATAGTAGAAAATCACTCGCGTACATGCATCCCTAGTGATTTGCCCCCATGGAACACCGCCCAACCAATCCCTGCCAGGAACCGCCATTGCGTATAGATCATATAAACTGGGTGAATGCTCATGTTTCCATGCCGTTGATGGTGCCATAAGTCCCAAACATGTTAACATCCGGCTGGCCGGTGTTCTGTCAATCAAATTGTGCTCTGAAGCGCTACTGAGCGTGCGCACAGCCACCACGTCTCCAAGGGTTATCACAGGTCAAATGTCCATTGATATGAACTACCATTTTGACTTTTGCTGAAAGTTAATAATATTTTTAAAGTGTATTCATTTTATACTGCCTTTTGACCATTCACCCATGTATGCACGAAAACATTGAAATAGAATATTCATGATATTGCGAGACAATGGCTGACCACGAGTTATGCTGCTGTCAACAATGGGGAGTTTACTTCAAAATCGACAAGAACACCGGCTTTGTAATGATGTATATACAGTATGTATACTTATACAATACATGTATGTATGTGTGTGTGTATATATATATATATATATATATATATATATATATATGTATATATATATATGTATATATATATATATATATATATATATATATATATATATATATACTAGTCCTTCTCAAAAAATTAGCATATTTTGATAAGGTTCATTCTTTTCTGTAATGTACTGATAAACGTTAGACTTTCATATATTTTAGATTCATTACACTTACTGAAGTAGTTCAAGCCTTTTATTGTTTTAATATTGATGATTTTGGCAAAAAAGTCAAGAAAAAACAAAAATCCCTATCTCAAAAAATTAGCATATTTCATCCGACCAATACAAAAAAGTGTTTTTAAT
Organism: Corythoichthys intestinalis; assembly: GCF_030265065.1. NCBI lineage: Eukaryota > Metazoa > Chordata > Actinopteri > Syngnathiformes > Syngnathidae > Corythoichthys > Corythoichthys intestinalis. The sequence goes on from NW_026651597.1 coordinate 314,667, forward strand.
ACAAAAAAAGTCAACCTTCAATTAATGATATCAGTTATGCACTCAATACTTGGTCGGGAATCCTTTTGCAGAAATGACTGCTTCAATGCGGCGTGGCATGGAGGCAATCAGCCTGTGGCACTGCTGAGGTGTTATGGAGGCCCAGGATGCTTCGATAGCGGCCTTAAGCTCATCCACAGTGTTGGGTCTGGTGTCTCTCAACTTCCTCTTCATAATATCCCACAGACTCTCTATGGGTTCAGGTCAGGAGAGTTGGCAGGCCAATTGAGCACAGTAATTCCACGGTCAGTAAACCATTTACCAGTAGTTTTGGCACTTTGAGCAAGTGCCATGTCGTGCTGAGAAATGAAATCTTTATCTCCATAAAGTTTTTCAGCAGATGGAAGCATGAAGTGCTCCAAAATATCCTAATAGCTAGCTGCATTGACCCTGCCCTTGATAAACACAGTAGACCAACACCAGCAGCTGACATGGCATGCCAGACCATCACTGACCGTGGGTACTTGACACTGGACTTCAGATATTTTGGCATTTCCTTCTCCCCAGTCTTCCTCCAAACTCTGGCACCTTGATTTCCGAATGACATGCAAAATTTGAATCTGAAAAAAGTACATTGGACCACTGAGCAATTGTCCAGTGCTGCTTCTCTGTAGCCCAGGTCAGGCACTTCTGCCGCTGTTTCAGGTCCAAAAGTGGCTCCAGCACACGTCAGTGCATGGTGGCTCTGGATGTTTCTACTCCAGACTCAGCCCACTGTTTCTGCAGGTCCCCAAGGTCTGGAATCGGCCCTTCTCCACAACCTTTCTCAGGGTGCGGTCACCTTTTCTGGTTGTGCAGCGTTTCCTGCCACACTTTTTCCTTCCCACAGACTTCCCACTGAGGTGCCTTGATACAGCACTCTGGGAACAGCCTATTTGCTCAGAAATTTCTTTCTGTTTCTTAGCCTCTTGCTTGAGGGTGTCAATGATGGCCTTCTGGACAGCAGTCAGGTCGGCAGTCTTACCCATGATTGCGGTTTTGAGTAATAAACCAGGCTGGGAGTTTTTAAAAGCCTCAGGAATCTTTCGCAGGGGTTTTGGGTTAGTTCGTTGATTCAGATGATTAGGTTAGTAGCTTCTTTAGAGTACCTTTTCATGATATGCTATTTTATTGAGATAGGGATTTTTGTTTTTTCTCAACTTTTTTACCAAAATCATCAATATTAAAACAATAACAGGCTTGAACTATTTCAGTTGTGTGTAATGGATCTGAAATATATGAAAGTCTAATGTTTATCAGTACATTACAGAAAATAATGAACCCTATCACAATATGCTAATTTTTTGAGAAGGACTATTAGTATATACATATATACACATATATATATATATATACAGTGCTGCTCGAAAGTTTGTGAACCCCACAGCGATGGTCAGATTTTTTGTAAAAAAAACTAAAATAACCTTATTAAATGTTAAGTTATACCCAAATCCACAATACTGACATTCCAAATAATGGACTGAAACAAAAGAAATAGTTATATTGTCATTCTTTATTTAACAAAAGTGGTTGATTTAAGAAAAACTCAGATATCATGTGTGCAAAAGTATGTGAACCCCTTCAGTTAATAGGATATTGCGCCTCCTTTTGCAGAGATTACCTCAACCAAACGGTTTCTGTAGTGACTAATCAGCCTCTCACATCTACTTTGGGGGATTTTTGCCCATTCTTCCTTGCAGAACGCAGTCAGTTGAGAGAGGTTTGATGGGCGTCTGGCATGAACTGCTCGCTTCAGGTCCCGCCACAGCATTTCAATGGGATTTAGGTCAGGACTTTGACTGGGCCAGTCCAGAACACGAATCTTCTTCTTTTTCAGCCATTCCTTGGTTGTATTGCTGGAATGCTTTGGATCATTATCATGTTGCATGATCCACCTTCTGCCAAGCTTTAACTTCAAAACAGATGGCGTCAGGTTATGTTCTAGGATTTGACAATATTCCTCAGAATTCATGATTCCCTGGACTATGTGGAGTTGTCCAGGTCCTGAGGATGAAAAGCAAGCCCAGATCTTGACATTCCCACCTCCATGCTTCACTGTTGGGAGAAGGTTCTTTTGGTGGTATGCAGTGTTGACTTTTCGCCAGACATGGCGGTTTTGGTTGTGACCAAACAGTTCAATTTTGCACCTACATCAGTTGGTGAAAACTCTTTTTAATTTAGTCTCGACAACACAACTGTTAAAAAAACAAAAAAAAACTACTGAATTGATTGATTAGGAAATCAGGTTGAAATAATAGAAAATTCCAAAATGTTGAGGGGGTTCACAAACTTTTGAGCAGCACTGTATATAAACAAAAAAGGCCCCATTTTTTTTCGAGGGGATAAAATTACTGCTAGAACTAGTTTACTTAGTTATAATTTGATGCATGACGTTCTTAAATAAAAAAATTTAAAAAAAAACACACAGACATTCATAGCTAGTCTTTTTGTTACAAAAAAAAAAAAAAAAAAGACACCTGTCCAAATTTGGGGCCTGTTTTTCTAAGGTCCCCCTGTACAAGTTGTATATATGCATGCATTAATTATGCCCCCCTTAAAGGGGAACTAAACTAATTTTCCAATATGTATTTTGAATTGTAGCAGCACAGTGGCAGTCAATCCCAGGCCTTCCTGTGTGGAGTGTGCATGCTCTTCCTGTGCCTACGTGGGTTTTCTCCAGGTACTCCGGTTTCCCCCCACATCCCAAAAAACATGCATGGTAGCCTAGGTTGATTGACGACTCTACATTGTCCTTAGGTTCTACGTGTACGTGAATGGTTGTTCGTCTCCTTGTGCTCTGTGATTGGATGGCAACCGATTCAGGGTGTACCCTGCCTACCGCCCATAGTTAGCTGGGATTGGCTCCAGCACCCCTGTGACCTTCATGAGGATAAGCGGCTCGGAAAATGAATGAATGAATATTTTAAATAGTTTCATAGATATAAGGGTTTGCACTCGATGAAGTGAGTTATACGTCTATGATGTTTTTTATTTGATTGCAGAGAAGTTTACAAGTTAAATTGTTCTGCACATAATAGGTTTTGAAATTGGTCACGGTGTGGCGTCACACCGTCCCTTATTATGCAAGCACCTGTCCTCTTTGTTCTTACTTCTTCGTCCTTCCTCTGAGCACTGAGGAAAGCAGTCTGGAGTTGTTAGACTTGTGCACCGACAAAAGTTGTCCTCCTCGCTTGGTCCATGATCAACTTCCCCCATCATGAGTCAGTCACCAGCAGTGTAGTTCATCTTATTTTAAAAAGCAATTAGTTACAAATGCCTTCTCCCAAAAAGTAATGGCGTTACTCAGTTACCTCATTGTAAGAGTAATTAGTTACTAATCAAAGTAAATGACGTTACTTTTCATGTTTTACACATTATACATTCTGTAACATCTTTCCCATCGAAGATGTTTATATTAACTGATTAAACTGATTTTTTCATAAAAAACAAAAATGTAGGTCACACTTGTTTTTAATTTCACCTATATAAGAGTGTAACGGTAAAAAGACTTTAACTTTTAAATGCTGTGAGAAAAAAGCCTTTTTGTTTTTCCTGTTGTACTGAACTCGCACCAAACCGCTAACCCCGTAACAAGGTACATACTGAACCGTGACTTGTGTGTATCCTAACCTTAATATATAGATATATAGGGTACAAGGCTCATGGATACATCATTCAAGAAAAGTTTAGGGCAAGTGACTATTTTAGGTAATAGAACAAAATATTTGGCGGAAAACACTCAGGTGACTTGAAGTTCCGCTCTGACTCACCGAGTGTCGACACAGCTGTGAATGGCCACTGCCAGATTTTTTGGGGATTTTATGGGTAATATAACAAGGTCGCGATGCAGAAATCGAAGACATCAAGGAGTAGTCGAGATTTTATTTTTCGTATATTTACCCTTTTAAACTTTTTTTTTTTTCCAAATTATCTTTGTTTGGAACGATTATCATCTAACATATCGGAGAAAACGAGACAGTAACAAAAAAAAAAAAAATCAATCAATCAATCAATTAATGATTCCAAGCTAAAAATGACAGACATTTTGAATAATAAATATAATTAATTACCTTCGTTTTATGGCTGGTGTTGTGTTTTGGAATTATTACACTATTGATTTGCAATTCCACCATGCCGCCAGTGGGCGCCAGTATGTGACTGTACTTGGGTTGCGAGGAAGAAGGAGTTGAGTTGAATAAAATCGAGAAGTGTGAATGTTAAGAGAAGACGCTTGTCTCGTGTACTCCTTCGGCCTTATTCTAGTGATACAGAACAAATTGGCGTCAAGGATGGCGGTTGCAGTGCCTCTTCCTGCTTTATTTCTGCCGTGTGCGGGTCAACCTACAATTCCGTTCGCACGTGGGCTAAAATGTTCGAGAACTACCTGCTTGCTATCAACGCGGTTGGCGATGACTGGCCGGACACGAGATTACGCGCTCTCCTTCTTCATTGCTTGGGCACAGAGGGTCAGCGTTTGTTCGATACACTTGCAAATACTGGTACTACATACAAAGAAGCTATGGCTGCTCTCTGTGCGCACTTCTACCCTGCAATAAACGTCGTGGTGGAACGACACAAGTTCGGGCAAAGAATACAGAAGCCGCATGAGTCCATTGCTGAGTATCCTGCCGCACTGCGTGAGCTTGCTGCTACGTGTGGGTTTGACTACAATTGTGATGAAATGATTCGGGACCAGATAACTGAGCATGCAAACTGTTCAAAAGTGAGAGAGACTGCTGGTGCAAGATGATGCTAATTTGACACTGGAAAAGACATTACAAATTGCATGTCGAGTGGAAGCTTCTATTGGATATGCACGGACGCTGGGACCAGAATCGCAGGCCCCAATACAAACTGTAAATGATAAAACTAAGCATCTGAGGAGCAGAGGAAAGGGCAACAATGCTGTGGCTGCTACAAATGTCGGCACAAGACGGGACCGCCGCTGCTGCTTCAGGTGTGGATCTTCTAATCATCTTGCAAATTCCCAAGATTGCCCTGCTCTGAAGGTAAACTGCCGTAAATGCAACAAAGTGGGACATTTGCCAAAGTGTGCAAGTCTTCAGACAAGGAGTATGAAAGAAAAGTAGATGAAATTGTGGTGCAGAAAATTGATACAACACAACATATACAGAAAATAACATGCGACGTGAACATCACTGCTGAATCAAGGTCCTGCACAGTGGAACTGGTGGTGGATACAGGTGTTGCTGTGTCTATCATTCCTGAATCTGTCTACAAAGAACATTTCAACGGCGTGCTCCTTTCTGAACCAAAACTAAAATTAATGTCTTATACAAAGACACACATCCCTGTGCTAGGCTGCCTATCTGCTTTAGTGCAGCATTCTACGTTTTCTGTGCCAGCCCTATTGTACATCGTGAGGAAGACGGACACAGCTATATTAGGGACGGACTTATTCAAAGCACCGAGACTTTCCATTGTTAATGACACTGTGTGCTCACCTGAACTCCCAGTGAATGAGGTCAAAGCTGGACTAGCGACTGAGAAGCTAGGCTTGGCTAAAGGATTTGTTTACCGGGTGAGAGTGAAGGAAGGCAACGAAGCAGTGAAACCTGTGCAACAAAAGCTGCGGAGGCTTCCTTTTTCAGTCCGTCAAGCTGTCTCCACCGAACTACAGAGACTATTGGAGATGGACGTTATTGAGAAAATTGATGCATCACCCTGGGTCTCGCCAATTGTGGTTACACGACGCAAGAATGGTGCGGTGAGACTTTGTGTGGATTTACGTGAACCTAACAAGGCGATAGTGATGGACTGTTATCCACTTCCACATATGGATGACTTATTTTCTGAAATGAGCGGTGCTACAGTATTTTCCACTATCGACCTTGCAAATGCTTATCATCAAGTCCTCTTGGCAGAGGAAAGCCGAGACTTGACTGCATTCATAACGCACGATGGACTTTATAGGTTTAAGCGAGTACCTTATGGTCTGTCCTCAGCTCCAAGTGCGTTCTCCAAGATGATGTCACTTGTACTGAAAGGGAAAAAAGGGGTCCAGTACTATTTGGACGATGTCATTGTTTATGGCACAATGAAAAGTGACCATGATCGCAACCTGCAGGAGGTGCTTGCAGGGATCAAAGATGCCGGACTACAGCTAAATGTGGAAAAATGCCAATTCAACCAGGCCAGCCTTCGATTTCTAGGACACACAATTTCCGCAGAGGGTCTTCAACCACTTACAGAACACGTCAAAGCCATTACCGATGCTCCTGCGCCAAGTGATGCTACGACACTGCGCTCATTTCTAGGGCTCACTGCATGGTACCAGAAGTTTGTACATAACTACACTTCACTCGTGGAGCCAATGAGAGCATGTTTGCGTGACGACATGTTCCAGTGATCTACGGAAGCTCAGGAGAGTTTTGAGGATGTCAAGGACCGCATTGTGAATAGTTCTGCGCTTTCTGTTTTTTACTCCAGCCTTCCCACCATTGTGTCTACAGTTGCATCGGATTATGGTTTGGGGACGGTGCTTACACAGTTACATCCTGATGGTACCGAGCGTACTGTTGCATGTGCATCACGCACATTGAACGCTGCTGAACGGAAGTACTCCATTGTTGAAAAAGAAGCACTTGCTTGTGTGTGGGCTGCTGAAAGATGGGGCACTTTCTTGTGGGGCACAAGATTTACACTGCGCACCGATCACCAAGCGTTAACAACTTTGCTTTCTACAAAAGGATTGGGTCGCGCAGGAATTCGTATTGCACAATGGTCTGCGATACTTTTGTGTTTTACTTATGATGTGGAATATCGTCCTGGCTCACAAAACCAAGCGGCTGACTGCTTCTCCCGCTTGCCTCTCCCTGAGGAAGAGGATGCAGACCCGGTGATGGAACCAGAACTTGTTGCTCTGTTGGACACAGAATTAAATTCACTTTCTGTGAAGGAATTTGTTGAAGCATGTGAGGCGTGTCCTGAGCTCACAGTCCTTAGAGTACAGATAAATAGGGGCTGGCCTGAGACTGCAAAATATCTACCAAAAGAGCTCAAACCATACTTTGCTACAAGACATGAACTTTCAATTCAAGATGTGATCATTTACAGGGGACCTCACCGTCGACTTGTGCCAGTTGCATTGAGGAAGAAGCTGGTGGACTTGGCACATGAGACTCACCAAGGAGTTGTTCGTACCAAACAAAGACTCAGAGACTTGTACTGGTGGCCAAGCATGGACATTTGTGTGCAGGAAACTATTTGTTCATGTGAAGCTTGCCAGTTGAATGACAAAATTGCAAAGACTCATTTCGCACCACTTCAGCCTATTCCATTTCCTGATGCTCCGTGGCAAAAAGTGGGCATAGACATTGTTGGACCGTTTGAGTCTGCTAGCTGGGACTGCAGGTTTGCTGTGACACTCACGGATTACTACACAAAGTGGCCTGAGGTTGCTTTCACTCCAAGTATAACTTCTACAACGATTACCACCTTCCTTGCTTCAGTGTTTGCTCGGTTTGGAAATCTGAATGAGGTGGTCAGCGACAATGGAACTCAATTTACTTCTGCCGAGTTTGCTGAGTTTCTGGTAGCAAGGGACATTAAGCACAGAAAAGTGTGTCTTTATTATCCTCAAGCTAATGGTGCTATAGAGCGCTGGAATCGCATTCTTAAAGAAACAATACTGTCTGCCGAACAAGTGAAAATGCCATGGAAACCTTTTGTTCAAGAATTTCTACTTTCTTACCGTGCTACACCACATGCTACTAATGGGATGTCACCGTACGAACTCATTTTCAATCGACCAATGTGTACCAAAGTGGACGTTGGTTCTGCACGGAAACCTGACTCACTTCAATTGGAAGGATTATGAAGCTGCGTCACAGCTAAACAGAGTGCAACTAAAACTTACACGGATTTGAAGCGGGGTGCACGGGTGCCGAAGATCAGAGAAGGAGGCAGGTCCAAGCATGGGTCTTGCCTTGATTGTGGGTACGCTTTCAACGTCCTCGTAGAGAGAATAACAGGCCACACCAATACTGCAGAGACTGCTACAAGGCTCGACGGCACAAAAAGCGACTACTGCCGACCCCGGACAGTCATCAGGCCGCCACTAAGTCAGAACTGATCGCATTGGTCCCGGCAATTCATTCTGGGTCCCGCCCTGCCCAGCGCCGCCGGTGTAGTTGCTGCCGACTATTGTCACATGGGTATGTCGTCGGTTCCCCTCCCATTAGACTTCGATCATCATAATTTTTGTAAAGGCGAATGGAGGCGGGCCAGGCTCAGAGACCACCCCCATGTCTTCATCACCATATCCTTAGACTCTACGACTGACCCTCGGAGCAGGTCCCGCACTCAGGGCTCTCTGTAGGGGCCTAGGGTATCTGCTATCGCTGACACTGGTGAACAGTCAGACCTTTCATCTTTGGATGAATTCCTCGCTTACGGGTTCTCGTGTCGTGATCTACGCCCCGTTAATCTCAGCATGTCTGCCACCAACCGCTTCCCCCATCGCTATTGAGGGGGTGTTCTTTGCCAGACTCTTGATGGCCTGCGGTGACGTTACGATGGTGTCCTGCTGCTCCATGGTGTACATGAGAAACTCAGTACAGGCCATGGTCCTGTAGTATGATTTGCTGCTCAACCTTGGCCTCCTGCCTTCTTTCCTTCCGTCTGGCTGCGGTAGCCCCCATGCACTTATTCAGCATTCATCCATTTATGGCGAGAAGCTCCCATCTTACCCAATGTTCCTGCCCTCAGCGGTCGGTCCCCCCGGCTCGCCCTGCTGCTTTACAATTTCCTTGTGTGCCTGAGAATAATGGACGCATGAAAAGTTCTCAAGAGGTATGCATCGTCCACTTTTAATACCTGTCCTCATCCGGCGCATGGTGGGGCCATCGGTCAAGGTACATGTGGACCCCGAGGCCACCCCGAAAGCCTGCCACACTGCAGCCGCTGTGCCCCTGCACTGGCAGCAGAGAGTCTACGATGACCTCCTGCGTGACGAAGCCCTTGGTGTCATTGAGCGTGGGCAACATGGCAAACGTGTGTGTGTCTGTGACGTGGTGTCATCGTATGGTGGTCACTAGGAAGCATGACAGTTCCTCACGTAGGACTGTGGACCTCTCTCCCCTTAATAAGTTCTGCCTGCGTGAGACTTTTGCTACAGACTCGCCATTCGATCTTGCTCGGAAGGTTCCAAAAGATACCTGGAAGTCTGTTACGGATGCTTGGAATGGTACCACAGCGTGCCCCTGCATGAGTGTGATCAACATCTCACCACCTTTATCACGCTTTTTGGCCTCTGGCGTTACACGAGAGCTCCGCAAGGCTTCCTCCCGTCAGGGAATGGCTACAACCGCCGTTTTGACGCTTTCCTCTCCGACTTTGAGCGCAAGGAGCATTGCGTGGATGACACAAACCACTACGACACCGATTTGGAGTAGCATTGGTGGCAGAACGTCGACTTCCCCACCCTTGTTTGGCATGCCGGCATCGTGTTGAACCCTGACAAATTCCAATTCGCCATCTGCGACTTCCCCATCCCCGTCCGCACCACGGATATCAGGAGCTGGTTCGGCCTAGTCAACCAGGTGGACAACTATGCCCAGTTTCACGACATGATGGCCCCATTCAAGCCTTTTTCAGCCCTCGCTGCAAGTTCTCGTGGTCCCCGAAAATGGAGGAGGCCTTTCAGCGGTCCATGCTGGCAATCATAGAGGCCATCCGTCAGGGCGAGGAGATCTATGACATGTAGAAGTGCACCTGTCTCCGCCCTGACTGGTCCAGGCGTGGTATTGGATACTTCTTTCTCCAGAAACAGTGCGCCTGTGCTTCAGGTTTGCTAGACTGCTGTCCTGGTGGCTGGAGGATTACTCTTGCTGGTTCGCGCTTCCTGAACCCTGCTGAATAGCGTTACGCTGCTGTTGAGGGGGGTGACCTGGCCGTGGTCTGGAGTTTGGAGCAGACGCACTACTTCACCCAAGGGTGCGACAATCTTGTTATGGTCACCGATCATAAGCCCCTTGTGAAACTTTTTGGGGACCGTACGCTGGATGAGATTTCGAACTCGCGCCTGTTCAGGCTTCAGCAATGGACCCTACCGTGGCGCTTTGAGATCGTTCACCTGCCTTGCAAGAGCAACCATGCTGCTGATGCTGCTTCGAGGTATGCCAACCCTTTGGGCTTGGTGTGTGGCTTCTGGCTGGGGGTGCCGAGCGTTCCAGATGCCGTGGAATCGGCTCTCATGTCTTCCATCCGTGACAATACACGGGAGCTTGGGGGCCATCTCCTTTTCCTTCTTGCACTCTAGACTGACGCTTGCATGGATCACCTTTTGCGCCTTATCGAATGTGGGGGTGTGGTGGACGCACATGACCGTGCCCCGGCAGACCTATCTGCGGTCTGCTGTTCTATCTTCTTCTTCTATCTATCTCGTTCTTCGCCACCTTCGGCGTGCCAGAAGAGCTTTTGAGTGATTATGGCCTAGAGTTTACGGGTAGCCAGACTGAGGATTTCCTCTGTGTTTGGCAGGTCAGGCATCCTCTGTTGCCTTCCCTCAATCGAATGGCAGGGCTGAGGTCGCTGTGAAGACTGCCAAGCGCCTCCTCATGTCTAATACTGGCCCAACAGGATCAGGACCGTTTCTTGCGTGCAATGCTGCAGCTGTGCAACAGTCCTGACCCGGACTGCAACCTCCCACCTGCGCAGGTCATCATCGGCCATCCTCTTCGTGACTCGCTCTCCTTAGTCAAGAGACTCGAGAAGTTCTCCAACCTCTGTGGCGACAGGCATGGGGGATTCGAAGGAGGACGACTTTCGCACCCGGCTGTCTCGTACGACTGAGTCTTTGTGGTCCCACTCGAGGCCCCCTCCGCCCACTAGCACTTGGCAAGAGGGTGTTCCTTCATAACCAGCTGGGCCTGAGCCCCCAGAAGTGGGACAGATCTGACATGGTGGTGGAGTCGCTCGGCCATGGTCAGTACTGGGTCAGAGTTGACGGATCGGGTTGCTTAACTCTACGCAACTGCCACCCACCTCCCCCAGGTGTGTGTCCTTCTACGCTGTTGCCTTCCCTTGTGACCCCGGGGTTCCAGTCCTGCCGGTGGGGAGTGACCAGTGGACGGCATGCAGTCCCCATGGCTCTTCTTTGTGCACCACCCTGGCGGTGGTTACTGATGTGGTGCCCTCTGGACCCTACTTCCTCTTCGGGACGTGTGAGGAGGTCCTCTAGGCGGTATAAACCCGAGTCCGGCCGGTGGATATAGTCCTGAGCCCGTTTACCCATATTTTGTGGAAGGTTTCCAGGCTAGGATGGGATGAAGAGAATCCCTTCCGCTGCTGGGGGGCATTGCCTGCCTGCGTTAACATGACTCCCACTAGTAGGGGGAGAAGGAGTAGTTCTAAGAGACGTTTTTGCTGTTGGATTGTGTTCATAGGGTGTTCCATACACATTTCTGTGTTTATCTCCTGTTAATGTCTATTATGTGTCTTCTGTTGTATTTTGGTTCAAATGTGTACACAGAGATACAGTATATTGTATTAGTGTTGTATTAATTGTTCTACGTTCATATATTTGGTTGAATGTTAGTATTACATTCGAAGTAGTTGTGTTTCTAATGACTCAGGGTTCTGTCATCTAGGTTAATTAAAAAAAAAAAAAAAAAAAAAAATCGACACAGAGAAGTATTTCTCCACTCTTAACGCCATTATTAACAACACTGGGTGTCTGGCAGCAATGCGTACAAGCTAATGAATGACACTCCCACTCCACCGAGGGCCAATCAGAGCAAAGGGTATTGAAATGAGCTCCAGTCAGCTACATATTAACCAAAGACAGAATTTAGCAGAAGGAATAAAAAGTAAAGACGAACTAAAATGGCTTTTAAAATGACATTCTCTGCACTTTGAACACAAATGGTCATTCAAACCTGGTAAAATTGTTGTGAAAAATAATGTCAAAAACTTTTTTTCAAAAAATTAAAAGTTGAGGGCACTAAAATCTGGTGACAGGCTTGCTTCTAAACATGTCTTGAGTCAGAAAAAGTTGTTGCATACTAGTTGGCTATCAAGGAAATGGATTGAATGCTTATATAGACTTTTTATGATCTTGTCAGAGGAGATGGACTTAGGACCCTGAGGGAGGGAAGGAGGAAGGGAGGGATTTGGCGAGGGAAGGACACATCCAGCAAGTGAGCCCCCAAAGTTGACATTGTCTGTAGTAGCAATGGGGTCGTGGCAGGCACGTCCGGACCACCAGCGTCACTATGAAGAATTGGCCCAAAAAACGGGATGTACGTAAGGCAAGACTTGATTTAATAGATAAAGATTTACAGTATATTTGACTCTTGTCTTCCCCAACCCCATTAAACCATTACCTTAAGGAATTGTAGTGATTCTATTTGGATTCAAAATGTATTTACTGTTCTTAAAGTCACATTAGTGAATTATAGTTTCCATGACTGCATCTACTGTTTTGCCGACTTTAGTCTTAATTATATTAAAGAAGACTGTAATAATGTTAATTTCATGTTTACAAAATTTCAATATACATGTACTTTTTAAAGTGCAGTTTACTTCCAAATCTGGCAAAGAAATGAAACTTGACTCATCCGTAGACAATGTCAATTGAGTTGTACGTCTTAGTGCACTCTTTTTATATGGGGAAAAAAATAAATCAAAATGCAAATTTTTTTTAATCCTGTTTTTTTTGTGTGTGTGGTCATGAATTCGGGTGACTTTATTGATTGTATAAATAAAAATTGAATAAATAATTTCCTGTGGAATATATAATCATCATTTTCAGTGTTTGTCCTTTCCAATGAAAATCCAACTTTTGCAAGTTTTCTTTCTTTTTTTTTAAACAGAAATTTATTTTTCTCTGAACAATGACCAAGACTAATTGTGGATAAAAGTAAGCTTTGTAAAGAGTTTCAAAAAGTTATTTTTGCATCGAAAAATCATACTTTACTTGCATTGAAATACATACAGATGTAGATCATTTTCCAATTTATGACGTTGAAATGGGAACTGACAATCTTTTGTCAAATATTTAGGACGTGTATTAACATCTACATATGGCTATGCTTCCATTGAAATGTTTTTGCTTTGTGAGAGGAAAGTTAACATAAACGTGTACCTAATACTATGAGTGTTAGTGATCTTTTATGCGACTTTGAACTTCCTCATTGTTTGGACTTACATCTTTTCTTTAAAAAAAAAAAAAAAAAAAAATAGCCATTCCCACCACAAATGTACGACTTAAGGTACAACTTTGTAACTCTCTTTTGTGCGCTTGTCAGTTTCCACAGAACAGATCAAAAATCTCCACAAAAGATTTCAACAACTCAGCGGAAATCAGGAGACTATAAGGTAAAAATGTCAACCAGACTCTTATTTTGTAATCAAGTTTTACTTTGAAAAGCTAGCCCAGTACAGGTACAGTAACAGGTTGTCGGACTCACAAGTTGTGAGTAAACAAAGGGTGAACAGTTTGCACAAAATACATAGAATAAATCTTAAGTCTAATATTGCATCCTTGAATGAACTTTTTAGCTCTTTTTATTTGGCTTTTTGCGTTGCACATGTCAAAAGTCTAATTTCTTTTCTCATAAAGTCGTAAACAATGTCAAAGTTTGAACATCATTCATGCAACGCTCAGCCAGCGTTGAAATATTAATGTTACCAAAATGTCGATTTTTCATGTGTGTTTTTATGGTGTACAATTTTTAAAGCGATATTATTTTTGAAGGAAATCAAAATAAAAACATAGTCAAGTTAGCATTAATTGATCAACAACTGCACGTGTGTTTATGTGTGCCTATATTCTTGCAGCAGAGAAAATCTGGAGAACATTCCCGCACTGGCCAACAATCCCATCAAGAAGCAAATAATTGATGCCTTCTTTGACAAAAGGTTGGTAAATAATAATGACAATCATCACGACAAAAGTAATAACTCTGAAGTAAGGACTATGCTGTATTAATAAAGCTAGAGTTAATGTCTAAAATATTGTTTATTTTTTATTTTATATAATATTGTTTATTGTTTTGTTTTTTTTAAAGCTTTGGAGAGAATGTTCAGATTCCAACTATTGTGGGGAAATAAAACATACTCCATTAAATTAAATAAATTGGTGCATCAAAATGTCAACATCAAAAATGGTCCAATTGTACAATTTTTAATTTAAAAGTTTTGTTTTTGTACAGTAAAAAATTCAATACTTTTAGTTATTATTTGGAAAAAAAATCCCATTAAACAGGGAAAAAAATGGGTATCTCATTCGTGCATTCTCTACACCAATTTATCTATATTTTGAGTAAGAATTGTATTTTTGCTAACAACTTTTTGAGATAAAACCCTACCCCTCTAAAAGGAGAGATTTGAAATTTTAAATTACAATTTTATTTTGTGTGTGTGTGTGTGTGTGTGTGTGGGGGGGGGGGGGGGCATTTGTGTGATTAAAAAAAAAAAAACTCAAACAAATGAATAAGATTTAAGTTCAATTTTTTTTGAGAGAACATTCAGATTGAACTATTACATTGTAGGTATGCAAAAAAAAAGAAAAGAAAAAAAAGCCTCATTTCATCTTGGCACCCAACTGAAAAAAATGATTCAAAATTGTACCAGTTCTACTTATAAAAGCTTTTGGACCCTAATTTTAACAGTATTGTACATGAGCTTGTGGTTTTGTCCAATTTGTTGCTGGTTGATCTGCCCCACCTGCCGTGTGCGCTCAATCCGACAGGAATCAACAGGACGGTGAGTCGGGCTGCCTGGAGGAGATCACCTTGGGACACTTCCTGATGGTCATGAGTCATTTTCGTCCCCCCCAGCACAAAAGCAGCGAAGACGAACGCCATGCCATCAGGAGGCAGAAGTTACGCTGTGAGTTGCAAGCCAACAATAGATCCCAACTAAATTCTCACGCATCACTTTTGACATTTGATGCCTCAAATGAAGTCGAGTGAAGTTACACTGAAGTGATATATCTTTTCACTGGACTTCATGGATTTCACATGGTGACCACAAAAAAGCAATTTGGCACACAAGGAGTTTGGTGCTAGATCAATGTCAAAAGTATTGAAATCTGAAAAAAAGAAAACGATTGAAAATAATAAATTGAAACTGAATGTTTAATTATTTTCTTGAATCTTTCAAAAGGGAAAAACACGTTATATTTTTTTCAGTTACAAAGTTGATATTTTAAGGTTCAAATTTTAGCTTTTTAGTTTCGGTTATCTAATTTTCACCTTCAGATTTTTTTTCCACTTTCAGATCTTATTTTTTCAATTTCATTTTTTTTTTCACGTTCAAATACATTTTTCACTTTCAGATTTTTTTTTTATTTCTATCAGTTTAAAAACTTTTGGCCGTGTATTAACATGGGGGTGTGGCCTCGACGACAGGCGTGTTGGCTTGTGAGAGACAGCCTATCCTAGCTGTTATTGCATTATTTCCCATCCATCTACTTGTGACATGTGAAAGTTTTAAAACGGTTTCATCAAAGATATTCATGTCAAGATTTGGCCGATTTAGGAGTATTTTAGATAAAAAGTTACTCACTTTAGGTGTGCTACAACAGAGCCTTCCTGAGAAGTCTAGTGATCTAAAATGGCGGCTGTTTACTAATCCAGGCCGGTCTGTGATTTCGCATCTAGTTCTATATAGATGTGATATATATGAGACGCATCAGGCTCTACCACCTAAGTATCATGTGGGTGTCTAGGCTTGCCACCCGTCCCTTGAAATACGGAATCGTTCTGTAATTGGGAATTAAAAGTTGCGTTCCGTATTTGTTCAATACGGAACGCAATTTATTCCGTATTTCACAATTGTCCCATGGGGAGGTGATCCCGCACGACCCACGGCTCCGGCGGCACGCCCAGCCCATGCACGTCTGGCACGGACAAACACACACCTGCACTCACGAGTGAACACTGAGCCAGCAAGAATGAACAAAAACGGCAGGAGATATTAAAGACAGCAAGATAGTTATCTGCCTGCCCGCAGCTGTCTGCCCTGCACTGCGCTCCACTTCCGGGTTCGTTGCCTAGTTACCTCGCTCGCTTTGCTCAGTGCACCGCCCCACGCGTTTTCAAAACTGTCTCTTCAACATCAGAAGCTCAGGACACCCCACGTCATCTTCAAAAGGGGAAACGTCTCCAAAAAATAGACTGGAGTGAAAAAGAGGCTAAGCCGTGGCTCGATAGAGTCACTGATGATGATTATAACGCGAACTACAAGGCAGGCAGGAAAGTTTTTGCAGTGTCTCACGGAGGTGTAAAACAGCATGCTGCAGGGGACTCCACAAATGGAATATAAGATCCCAGAAGAGCCTTCGTCACAATTCTTTGTACCTGAAACATCCCCTGAGCTTGATTTGGTATGTTATTATGCTCTTGTATATGGATAACATATAGGCTATATTTTTATTTGCCTTCATACATCTTGCATTAATGGGAGTATAGCAAGGCTATTTCAGTTGCTGCTATGGTTGATTATTTTCAGGAATGTTTTTTTTTTTTTTTTAAACATGCATTTCTTATCAATCAATATGGAATGAATTTATGCACTCATAAAGAACATCTTATTTTGTTATGGTAACTAATGATCCTCATTTGGAATTATTCCAAATAGATTAACAGCAAATAAACACTGAATAGTCCTACTGCGAATATATACTATCTATTGATTGATTAATAGTGACACCAAAATTAAAGCAATAATTTGACATCATCCCACTCCTACCCTCTAAATTACTGCCGCTGAGGTGACACAGGTATAGCACACAGTAAAATGTGGCCAGAGCTACAATAGTGCTGACTGTGGACACAGGCTCAATCAGATGATTTTATGTGATTCCAAAATGGTGAAGAAAATGACTTTGGGGAGAACAAAGCAAGAGGCACTGTTGAAACAAGGCCTGGGTCCAAAGGCAGTGGGTGGTGTGCTCAAGATCTTAACATCACCCATCCCATTCTCCATACAGACTGATGCCTCGAATAGATTGAGCAGGAAGATGTTTCCCCTTGCTGTCCAGTACTTCAGTCCAGAGTCTGGGGTCATCAACAAAATGCTGGACTTCATAGAGAATGCAGACGAGTCAGCTGCTGGAAGTTAGCTTTCTTGGAACATTCCCTTAAGAAATTTGGCTTGTCAATGGGTCACTTGACCAGATTCAGTGCCGACAACACAAATGTTAATTACGATATTCTTAACTTCGCTTTCACTTACCTGCAGAAAAAAAAATAAAACAGTCTGCTGCAAGGAAACTGCCATGCCCACATAGTGCACAATACAGTTTTCTAATCTAAAAATAGATACATTTCTATGCATTTTAGGAGTTTTGGGGATGCCCCTTTTTTTTTTCGCCCGTAAGGCTTTGGGTGCGTGGGGGGCGTCCCTTATTTCTATTTCTAAAAGGTGGCAACCCTATGGGTGTCCCTACAACTAGCACAAACAAATGGCACCACTTCGGGTCCATTTTTCACTAATACCTAAAAATAAAAGCAGCACAAATGAAAAATATTACAGCACAAACCAGCAAAAAGATACTAAGCTGCGTTCGTGTTTTCTTTTGGATTTCGGACACATCGTTTCTTTAGGTAAAAGTCAACAACCTTTTCCAATTTTTAGTCATCAAAACTGAGCAAGTGGTCTAGAATGAGTTACAAAAGACAAAGCCCCCCCCCCCAGCCTTAGCATTACTTTAACTACAGGTATCAGGAAAATAAAGTGGAGAGAAAGTGGAGTCATAATTCATCAAAGTACCCACGTTACCTGAAGGCAACATCATTTGGGGTTGCTTTAATAGGCTGTCTCACAAGTCAACACGCCTCTCGTCGAGGCCACGCCCGCCCCCCGCATTAAAACATGGCCAAAAGTTTTGAAACAGGAACTAAAAAAAGATCTGAAAGCGAAAAAAATATCTGAAAGTGAAAAAAATATTTAATTGTGAAGAAAAAAAATTGAAACAAAAAATAAGATCTGAAAGTGAATAATAAATCCGAAGGTGAAAATTAGATAAACGAAACAAAAAAGTTAATATTTGAACCTGAAAATATCAACTTTGTAACTGATAAAAAATCAAATGTTTTTTTCGCTTTTGAAAGATTCAAGAAAAAAATGTAAACATTCAGTTTCATTTTTTTCCCCACTGGCATCTTTTTTTTCAGATTAGAATATTTCTGGACCATTAAGGGCAGTTATTTATTACGAACATTATTGTGTAAGTTATTGTTCTCCTGATTGCTGAAGGTTAGACAAAACTTGTGACGCAGATGGATTAGGTCTAAGCTTAGTTGAAGGCCCAATGTTACTACTCATGCTTGCAACAGAGGTTGTACATCTTCCGGAAGCGGACAACAAACAATTGAAGCTAGCATGCTTTTTTAAAGAGTGAGAAGAGCATATTACTACTTATCCAGACAACTTCGATAACGGATGTCACAACATTTGACATCATGCAAAACATCAGTTACGAGATTTTCCTGAGGCTAAACTTAGGATGCAATTACTCTAATATTTCTCATGAAAGTGGGGAATATTTTCCCTGATATCCCGATCTACAAATGTGTTACATGTACCTCTGTTAAGTTTGTTCAAAAAAAAAAAAAAAAAAAAAAAAAAAAAAAAATGTATTTCTCATTTTGAAATACAGGTACTTCCTTGGGTAAGTATATATTTGCCTCTATAGTACAGTATTTTAAAACCAAACAGAATAAAAGTCTTTAAAATATCTCTAGTATTAGATAAGTGCACGTCATTATGATGATGATGAGACTAAACTTTCTATTTGCAGTTTTGTTCAACATGCACGACACCGACAGCGATGGCACCATCACGCTAGCCGAGTACAGGAAGGTAACAACGAAAATGACAACTGAAACCAACAAAATAATAATGAATGATCATGACAAGAAATAAAACAACTACAAAGAAAATGAAAACAGTGATAACAAAATCAATTGCAATGACAATATTGATGAAATTGCAGGCAATTATAAAAAACAACAATGACAGTGGAAAAAACGATGTCAAAAATGGCAGCATCAGTGACGACAACAACAAAAAGAACAACATACGATTCTCAGGAGATTTTTTGCTGAATGTTCTTGCCGCTTTTACTTTGTTATTTTTTAATTGCTGGAATCGTCCCCCAAATTGTGTCCTTCTTTAAAATAGTGCAGATTGAAAGGTGATAGGGTAGGTTAAGTGCGCAGGCAGTGTTAGCAAGGGTAGACAACACAGGGAAATTAGCCACTAGCCCTCTGGCTTTTGAAGTTCACTGGCCCCACTATCAAAACCAGTGGCCTAGGTCAACGCCTCAGTTATTGATCCCAATAATAACGAAAAAGAAAAATTTGCTTGAATAACATTTTTTTTAGGTAGATTTAATGAAAAGTGCAGCAAAATGGCCCAAAAACATAGTGCAAATAATCTTATTCCAATTCCATAATCACTCCAGTATAGTCATTATTTTTTTCTTAGGAGCTCCAGGTAGAGGCTGGCCTGTGGGAGAGTCCCGTGCCTGGGCGAAGCTTTCCTGTCCTTCCCCTTACTGCCCTCTGGAAGTCTCCCCCAGTCAAAGAGATGACTAAGGCAATGGCATACTGCATGCAACACGTCACTCTAATAGTAAATGAGTGGAAATTTTGTACGAACGGGATGTTTACTGAGCTAAACCTACCAATTCTGTCCCTGGTGCCAAATTCACTGGTAAAGTTGTTGAAGTGTTCAGTTAAAGAGATGGGTTGAGTGTCGAAGGCTGAAAAAGAGCCGACCCGATCCAAAGTTAGCTTTTTAAATCGACACATTTTTCTTACGCCACTGACAATGACATTCTCCTGTTTCAACAATCTAGCCTTTATCACCATATGCCCTGCCTTTCTTATATATTATATCCTCTGGTTGTCTTACGTCTCTGACCGTTCTTGGGGTAATTTACATTGCTATTTTTGTGTAGCGATTGCAAATGCTACTCAGTGACAGCCATTGAACACTTTTAATTTTTTTCATTAATAACAAATCTCAATTCTATTAATTTATTTCCACTTCCCCCTTACTAATTTTTTTTTTTTTTTAATAACAGAAAAGGTAACAACTGCGGCAGTCAGATACCATTTTAATTTTTTCAGGTAATTGTCAGACAGAAGCTGCACAGCAAGACGCCATGCTATAAAATAAGTAAAAATATCAAAATGGCTTACCTCTTCGTCCTCTGTAGCACCATGGCCCCCAACAAAATGTTTACAGCATATGAAGGTGAATGGCTACACCTTGCTGGCATTTATCTGGTCTTTTAACATCCGCGCAAGTTGATCCATTCTTCACAATTTTTCCTTCGAGTTTTTGGCTTCGAGAAACGTATTAAGAAAACATCCTTCATAGTCGTAATGTCTAGGGTCATTTCCATAAGTTCCATTGCAGCAGTATTTACTCGGCATGTTATTTGAAAGATTACCGGCAGAAAACAAGTAGTAATAACATGAGTTGTATGGGAGGGCGTGTGTACAGTATAATGTCCCACTTCCGTGTTACGATGGCGACGTCACCGTCTAAAAATAGCATTCCTGCAGTACGCTATTGACAAGTCTATCTACTTCAAATGCCATATAGAGCACCTGATATCAACACTATCCAAATATGTTGGTCTATTCTTCAAAATAAGACACCATCTCCCTTTCACCTCACTTCTTACCTTGTACAAAACCTTGTTTGAGTCTCATATTAACTACTGTAATATGGTGTAACACCTTCCACAGTCACCTAAAGAAATTAGAAACCCTACAAAAGAAGATGGTATGGGCCATGTCCTGGTCCAGTTTTAATGCCCCCACCGACTCCCTATTTTATTGTTTACGCCAGGGGTTCCCAAACTTTTTCCTGCGAGGGCCCCATAACTTTCCCTTCTCTCATGAGGGGCCGGGGTCAGTTTGTAATAGAAAAGGTTCGACGATTGCAGGAGTGCCAAAATGTAAAGATTTATTGTTTTTCAGAAAGCCACAATCAAATAACCTTTTCTGGATTCTTCACGGAACAAAGTAAATAAAATAATATAATATAATAATAAATAATAATAACACTATTAATTAAATAGATAATAACCAAATAACCCTCTCTGGGTTCTTCACAGAAAAAAGCCAGGAAATAAATAACACTATTGAAAAAAAAAAAACTTTTTTTTTTCCAAATTTTGTTTTTGTTCAGGGGGTCGGACCAAATGTGGAGGCGGGCCGTAAAGTTTGGTGACCCCTGGTTTACGCCTTCTCTGGCTCACTAAGTTGAACATATTTCATAACGCATGCATAATGTTCCAAATCGTACATCATATGAATAGCGGACTGTCTGAGCTCATTCCAACCAGGACTCCTCTCCGGCGCTATTGGAAAAGTTAACTTGACAGAGGAGGTGTTAACATGGCGCAAAAATGAATTAGCGATTTTTTTTTCTTTAAAATTAATATCAAGGTCGAAAACCAAGATAATGGTCCTTTGGTGTCTTCAAATAGGTAAGACATGCTTGCATTGTAGCCATATTATTATTTGTTGTTGCTGTTGAGCGGCCGCTGTGCAGAGCGCTGTTGGATATTTGTGTGCTATTTATTTTAGTGTTGTGAAAAGAGGGCGTTAAACCGAGGCTTATTGGCCTTTTTAATTTTCAAATGAGTTCGTGGGTCATTGCAGTGTCTAGCTGCGGGGATTTGCATTATAATACACGGGCGCTTTTATTTCCAATACAAAAACTCCAACACACACTGCCGGTGAAATAGAACACTGGTTTACTAGTTTACATCCTACTACTAGTAGGATGTAAACTATCCGGCATGTGTGTGTACCATTGTGCACGCCTTGTATAGAGAAAATGCTCGAACATGACAAATTAGGACCAAAACGACTGTTTTTGTATAGGGAAAAATTAAAAAAGATCCTCAGCACCCCCTCGTGTGAGTGAGCTCCAGCGCCCCTGTCGGTGGGTATTTTTCACGTAAAATCATATATAATTCACATAAACATACACTCATTCATACATAATTCTGACATCACTCACACAAATTTCACTTTTTGTGATGCAATTTAAAAAAATATATACAAATATGTAAATCCGCAGGTCCTCAACAACTAATATGTGGGAGTCCACTCTTCGTCAATGGTGACATGTCAGCTCAAAAGAAAAGAAAACTCAAAATAGTTTTAAATTTATGTGTATGCTGGTGCGTAGGTTGTGGAGGAGCTGCTATCCAAAAGCGGTGCCATTGGGCATGAGGCAGCCAAGATCATCGCCGACGCAGCCATGTTGGAAGTGGCCAGCACCAACGTACCACACATGGTAACCACAAATCAGCATAAATCCTAAGAACAAGTGACTACAATGAGCTAACACGCACAACTCAAATATGAATCCGCATTTTTTTTTACCACCTGTCAGGCACCGGATGAATTCTACGAGGGGATTACCTTCGAGCATTTTGAGCAGGTTTGTTTTATCCAACTCATCCAGGGTTTCACAAGCACTATATAAAGCGTTACATAAGATTCTAAGCATGAGAAAAACTTATAATAGGATGTTTTATTATTCAGGAGGGTCTAGTACAATTGGCAAAATAAAACCTCTGGCATAAATGATGGAATTACCAGTTTCGGTACATGCTCACTCAGTTGTTTTGCTGTGTGGCGAAAGAAGCAAATCATAGACATGGCACAAAATGAGTCATTTGAAATGGTGACTTTCTATTTTTTAAAGAAATACTAAAAGAAATCAGGAGAAAAAAACAGTAGTGGTAACACTAGGCACTAGAGTTGTTCAATAATTACTTTTTAATCAATATCCCGATATTGTCCAACTAAAAAAAATCCAATACCTATATCAAACCGATACCGATATATGCGGTCGTGGACTTGACATATTATGGCTAATTGTTTTGTGATGTATGTAGTAAATTGGATGTATTATAAAAGCGATGTTGATATTATACGATATTTCACAATGCTTTTATGGGCCAACACGATAATATCGGACAACTCTACTAGGCATTGTCTTTAAGGTTTTGGAGTAGCCCTATTCACAATGACCAAGACACATGATCCAGCTGTCCATTTCTGACTTTGAAGATTCATGACACCGAAAGAAATAAATATATTTTCATATTTAAAAATTGTTTTGGCCATTGACATAAAACAGCTTAATCTGATTTCACAGCAAACAGTGAGAAAGGAAAATGTGCCTTTTTATATTGTGTATGTAAACTTCAGGTACCAAGTATAAATCTTTCAAAAAAACAACAACAACAAAAAAACACCTTTGTCTTTTGATTTTGGGCATGCAGATTCTGAATGGACTGGAGATGGAGTCACGCATGCACATCCGCTTTCTGGACGTGGCCACCACCACCATGCGCTGTGGAAAAGGCAGCTCCTCATCAACTTATTAATGCTTAATTAGCTATGTGCAGATTCACTGAACCAGAAAATCTGGTATCTGGGCTCAAACTGTCAACATAGCAAAAAACTGAAAAAACTTGTGTGCGTATGGGGCGGAGGTCATGCTGTATGATCATACTGTCAACACGTTGGTTTATAAAGGGACATGATCATTTTTTTTCTTCGTTTCTTCAAGTTAACTCATTGGCTACCATTGATGGCAATGGATGTCCAATCCTGTTGAACTGGGAGGAATGGCAGCAGATGAACTTTCCCTCCCTGTTCAAATGGTTTGGATGTTTACTAGTGAGAAACACATTTAAATTCACAGTGGAAGGATGAAAAGAGCCATGTGATTAGACCTCTTTCATTGTCAATGGCACAGAAAGAGTAAGTTACATTTAATAACGTAAATGCTCTTTTAAATCTATTTTGTTGTTTGGGGAAAAAATAATAATCAGGCTAACTGAGTTCGTGCACCCTGTACCCACATTTGTCTTGCTTTTGTATAACAGTGTGTTAATCTATTGTTAACTATACTCACATACTCTTTAAATCATATATTTTTATTTCGTCACTATCACCATACAACCTGTTCTGTACATCCTTTGAGTGTAAATTGGTGGGGATTTTAAAACAATTTTAAAAAGCACTCATTCAGGATGAGTGTGGAATTGTTTAGACAGGTTCCACTGTCATTAGCGATTGAGCATCGAGCATCGATGGGATCCGGGACTAACACTCCAGCTCTCCCGAAACCATTAGAATTTTTTATTTCGATTCCAAGTTTCGATGCCCTGACCGCCAAACACCACGAAGAAGAAGCCACGTGAAGACTAGCTCCGTTATGAGCAAATCATATTAAGTGGCTAATTTAGCTTAGCACAAAAACGTGTTGCTTCGATTCACGTAAATGACAACATTGTAACAGAATAAACACATCGCTGCCGCCCAACTCCCTCTGCACCCGACCCCTTTGGCCCATCCCACAGGTGGTGAGACCATGAGAAGGGGAATCCACGGTGCCTTTTCGGGCTGTCCCTGCCAGACGCTCGCCTTCGAGCACCACCTCCAGGCCTGGCTCCAGAGGGTGGCCCCGGTAACCTGCGTCCGGGAAAGGGAAACATGAGTCCATTTATTTTATTCATCATAAGGGGCCATTTTGAGCCATGCTTTGTCTGGTCCCTCACCTAGGACCTGTTTGCCATGGGTGACCATGCCAGGGGCTTAAAGCCCCAGACAACAAACCTCCTAGGATCACTGGGACATGCAAATCCCTCACCACCATGATAAGGTGATGACTCACGTCTGGCAGAATCCCCCGTCAGAAAGTGCTTCAACACCCTGGTCCCGGGGGAGGTGGGGGACATTAAGTCCGAGTGGGCCATGTTTCGCTCCTCCATTGTTGAGGCGGCCGATCGGAGCTGTGACCGTAAGGTGGTTGGTGCCTGTCGTGGCGGCAATCCCCAAACCCGCTGGTGGACACCAAAGGGAAGGAATGCCGTCAAGCTGAAGAAGGAGGCCTACCAGGCCTTTTTGGCCTGTGGGACTCCGGACGCAGCTGATTGGGATTGGTTGGGGTGAAGATCAGTACCTCCAAATCCAAGACCATGGTCCTCAGTCGTAAAAGGGTGGCGTGCCCTCTCCAGGTCGGGGATGAGATCCTGCCCCAAATGGAGGAGGTCAAGTATCTTGGGGTCTTGTTCACTAGTGAGGGTAGGAGGGATCGGGAGATCGATAGGCGGATCGGTGCAGCGTATGCAGTGATGTAAACCCTGCACCAGTCCATAATGGCGAAGAAGGAGCTGAGCCGAAAGGCGTAGCTCTCGATTTACGATTCAATCTACGTTCACATGACTGAAAGGACAAAAGTTTCCGCCGCAGGGTGTCCGGACTCCCCCTTGCTTCGAGTGGGCGGGCATATTTTTTTCCGGGCTGAGCAAGCTTGGCGGGGTCAAAGTGCATCATTCTCTTTCGCCCTGTAAATCTGCACTGCCCCCTAGGGCCTGGCATGAATACTACATCGTTTTCATGTGGAACTGCAACATTGTTTAAATTGAGACGCAAATGCAAATGCAAATTTGAAATTTTTCGTATTTTCGGAGAGTCACCATGTAAACGGCCCCTAACAATGTGAATTCTGGGCTCTAACTGTGATGCCATTTTAAGAAGTCGCCATTATTATGTTTGTTTTACTATGAGCAAAAAGTTTGAGACTTGTATAGCACTGCCATTAAGTAACTAGGAGGGGGTCTTTTGTAACTGATTGTCATTTTAAGAAGTCAACATTAGATTTGTTTTACATTGAGCAAAAAGTTTGAGACTTGCCTAGCATATACATTAAATAACTGGTTAGTACAACATATACAAAAATGAGGCATTGACAAACAACATAGTATTTAGTTTGTTTAATTATAGTTCCAAAAACCTATTTAATCATGTTATTCAGGAAAAAAATTGGCAAAATAGACAAGCCTAGATAATTTTGTTTGGACGATTATGTAAATATGATAAGGATGAAACAGTTCAAACATGGTTTATGTGTGTGTGCTTGTTTTTCTGAACGGAAACATCCTTGACTGACAGCTACAACTTCTGTGCGGCGGTCATCTGTCAAAATATTGTAGTTGTATTTTTTTTAACAGGAATAGGCAACAGAACGAAGATTGACGTCTCTCAGGACTCCGCTGCTCTTGGCACTAGTGTGTGTTCAGGACTGATAGGCATCCATACATTCACAGGTTGTGACTCTGCTAGTGCCTTTGATGGCAAAGGCAAAAAAAACATTTTCTGTTGCATGTCATAAAAAAATAATACCTGACTGGGTTTGCAAAGCTGGGCAGCAGTTTTAAACTTGACCTACAAACATTGAACACGTTGTGTAAATACGTGTGCCACCTGTATGGCCAGTCATCTGCCAAAAATTTAAATGCCAGATACAGATCTTTCTGTGTGGCCTCGTCAGCCTTGCCATAACACAATTCCCCCAACAACTGATGCTCTGTACCAACATTGCAGGAGAGCAAACTATCAAATGTGACACGGGAAGATATTCTTGTCTGTCTGCAAAACTTTCTTGTACTGATTTATGTCGGTGCCAAGCATGCGAGAATGTTTTCAAAGAAACAGAAGACACTCAGATGGGATGATGACTTTGATGAAAGTGATTTTGAGGAGTAATGTTGTCAGGTACGGTTTTACTATTTTTTATTTCTAATTTTTTTTTTACTTTGTGTCTCAATATTTGTATGTGTAATAATGTGTATTTTCATATTATTAGACACTACCATGTTTAAATAAATGTTGTATACCATACTTGTGAATGATTCCAACCTTTTGTGTATATATAGTGTGATTCAAAAAGACTGCCAAAATCATTATGCCATGTCAAAAATGAAAAACATTACAAAACTCTACCTTGGACAGATGCTGGAAGTAACTAAGTTCAATTTCATGTTTTGAAAGTTTTCAAATATGGCCATCACCAGCAGCATGGACAACATCAAGTTGACATGAGAATTCCTCCCTAATGTCGGGTTCCACTGCGTTGATTGCGTCTGTTATTCGATCTTTCATGTCATCAATATTTGCTGGAAGTGGTGGAACATACACTTAGTGTATAACATACGTTCCATACAGATGGATAATGAACTTTGTCTTTAACATACCAACACGTCGAGCAAGAACCGATGACGTAAAATATCGAACAACAGTTGCAATCAAGACAATGGACAGCGACATGCACTGCGCCACGGGGGGAAAAAAGACCGATACAAAAACGCTAATTACTAAAAATTGACTGGAAACCGTGAGTAGCACATTTTTTGGTACTAATTAGCAACGTATATATATTATAAAGTAGAGTTCATGTAGATCCATTTGAGTGGAACGTACCAACACAATTTCGCCCAGCCAATACAGCCTATAGGGTGAGAAGCTCGGTCATCCGGGAGGTACTCGGTGTCGAACCGCTACCACTTCGCGTTGAGAGGAGCCAGTTGAGGTGGCTCAGGCATCTGGTTCGGATGCCTCCTGGGCGCCTCCCTGGAGAGGCATGTCCCACCGACGGGAGGCCCCGGGGACGAACCAGGACACGCTGGAGAGACCATGTCTCTCGGCTGTCCTGGGAACGCCTTGGGGGAGCTGGTTGAAGTGGCTGGGTAGAGGGAAGTCTGGGCTTCACTGCTAAAGCTGCTGCCCACGCAACTTGACCTCGGATTAAGCGGCAGATGATGGATAGATGGATAAGCAACCCGTTGCAAACTGTGTCAGTGCTTTTTAGATATGTGGGACACTTCTGTTATTTAATTCACAGGCATATGGGCTGTGGAGATTATTTGTGTGTGGCCATAATGCTGCAACCTAGTGGGTGTGTCTAAGTGCACAGCTGGGGTAGGTGCGCCAGTAAATGAAATTTCAGCTTTTTTAACAAAAAATTATTATTTTTTAAATCAAAATTGTTTGCCTTTTTGGATACAAATAGAAAACATGAACAAAACATTGAATAATTTGTGTTTTGAATAAAATTGTACTTGTATAATGAAGGGGAAAAGATATCGTCATCGCACACACCATATAATTGTTTGCATTAGTCTAACACATATATAGTCTAACCAGAGGTTGCGCTAGACATTTTCGTTGTCTGTCATTTTGACTGAAAGGGTCATAAAAATCCGGTCATAATCTATTTTTACCCGTCACTTACATTTTTAAAATGGTAATGATGACATATTCAATAGTATTTAGTTTTAATTCCTTTTTAAATAATATTGTAACGCTTGCTTGGCGGCGAAAAATTAAGACACGGAAGTCGTATTTTTCTCCCTCTTTTTACTCTGCTTACCGCCAACAACACCAACAAAACAACAACTCCACCCCCAAAGAAAATGAGGCAACTATATAGACCCCAATCACCAACGTCACACAATGATCTTAATTGTGGTTGTCAGCCCAAAATCTTCTAAATATATATTAAATGCATCTTACCAGATATAAAATGACTACTACATAGTCTGTGGTGATCGCTTGGTGCCCAGATTTCTTGTCGAATTACAGCAGTCCATCTTGCTCTCCTTTTCGGGTCCCTCAGAATACGGTAGAACTTCAAGTCTCTCCGTCTATCTTCTCTGTTACTGCAACCAACCGCCACACACGCCTTCACCATTTTGATTATTAATGTTAACGAGCAGAAAAACACGCCGTAATAGGAGGCATGTATGTAGCGGTAATGTGTAAACACGACGAGCTGACGGACAATATGGCGGCTCCAGTCAGGGGGGCGGAGTTGTGACGTCATGTGATTGGGGTCTATACACAGGCGGCAATCTAGTCCACCAATTGGATGACGCGCTGGCACACCGGGTGCACCAATAAGAACCTCGCGTTGATGTGTCAATGACGGTGCCGCCGCCAGACCCCGGTGAAGCTACAATATTCTGACTGAATAGCCAACGACGTCATGCATTAAGAGAGACAATACCTAATTAATATGCTCACTCGACACCCTGTGGTCTGGGGTGTGAATTGCAACCTGTCAAAATGACAGACGGACTTCAGTTTTTTCCGTCACCGTTTTAAAAAACCGGTCAACGACGGAAAATATTCGGTTAACGCTACCCCTGAGTCGAACACATACATATGGTACAGGTTCTCGTAGGCACCATCTAACTGTTTGCATTACTCTAACACACGTAATATAATTAATCAGGAAATAGTATCATTTTCATATTTACGGTAGGACTACACTACTAATATAAAATAAATAGCACACCATAGTTTAATGAGAAGAAATAGAAGAGATACACCGAATGCCGTGTTATCACAAGATTGACGCACCAACTCTTGCAATCAGCTCTCCCAGCAAACTCCAAGGACAAAGCGCTTTGTCCCAAAAAAAGTACTGCCAGCCTGGACAGCGAAGTTGATAGCGGGCGTCCCAATCCACGCACGAACCTAAGCCGCCCAAAACCGGCCACCGAGGGGAAGACCCAAAAGCAACGCCCAGACACACCTTCGGACACGCTTTAGACACGGCCCGCTTCAGCAAACAGTTTAAAAAGACTGGACACTGAGATAACACAGATTTTTGCTGCTCGGAAACATGTAGCCTTGTTTTGCATCCAGAATTGTCCCTCCGTCGTCTGTTTTTGCCTTGTTTTTACCATTGTCAACGAATAAATTGTCAACCTGTTTTCGGTGAGTGTTCAAGCTTTTGAAACATGGAGTCAGTACAAAAGGTTAAAAATAAGAAGAGAATGCGCGAGGTTCGGCCTTCCCGGTCGGCGCGCGCGGGGGCAGCATCGGCAGAGCGGCACTTTGTCGCTGTCCCCGTGCGCCTTGGGGCGGATTTCAACAGTTGGCGACCCGACGTGACGGTTTGACGACGTAATAGGCCCAGACGACGGAGGGTATGGACGAGCAGCTGCGGAAGAGTCAACTGAAGCCCTTTTTAAAGGTAAAAAGACGTTTGGTCACAATTCGAGGCGGGTGAAAGTTGACTTGAAGCGACCTTCGACCATTTTGTGTTTTGTCTAACGGTGAATGTTGCATTCTGTCATATGGGGAATTAGTTTGGTAACAGTAGTCTTAACACTAGAGGGGTAGTATTATAGACTTGTGCATGAAGTACAACATCCATTTCGTAGTTTAGGCTGGGTGAAAAAGAAAAAAAAAAAAAAAAAAAAGATAAAAGGACAAGTTTAGATTAGGAAGCGTGGTGTCCCCCGGAATCCGATTAAATTGCGAGAGACAACAATTGAAAAGGGGTTGTGAGTCGCCCCCTCCCCCGCCCCCCACGCTTCCCAACCGCAGGTTGGGAAACAGCGCTTTCCTTCCCTCCCGCATGCTGGTTGGCGTCTGGGCGACACAATCACCGGATTGTTGTTGTTTCCCGATTTGATTTGGTGGGACTCACGTAATATATACATGCGCATATATGCATACATATATAAATATATTGGGGCTGTCAAAACTGTCGCGTTAACGGGCAGTCATTAATTTTAGTCAATCACGTTAAAATATTGGACGCAATTGGGGCGCGTGCCCTGCTCAAACAGATTAAAATGACAGCACAGTGCAATGTCCCCTTGTTACTTGTGTTTGTTGGGAGTTTTGTCGCCCTCTGCTGGCGCTTGGGTGCGACTGATTTAAAGGGCTTCAGCACCCATGAGCCTTGTGTAATTATGGACAACAATGGCGGGCTACTAGTTTGTTTTTCGATTGAAAATTTTACAACATTTATTAAAATGAAAGCATTCAGAGGGGTTTTAATATAAAAGCTCTATAACTTGTACTAACATTTATGTTTTAAGAACTGCAAGTCTTTCTAGCCATGGATCGCTTTAACAGAATGTTAATAATAATGCCATCTTGTTCATTTATTGTTATAATAAACAAATACAGTACTTATGTACCGTATGGTGAATGTATATATCCCTCTTGTCTTATCTTTCCATTCCAACAATAATTTACAGAAAAATCTGGCATATTTTATTGATGGTTTATAGTGCGATTAAATACGATTCATTAATTGGAAGCTGTAATTAACTCGATTAAAATTTTTAATCGTTTGACAGCCCTAAAATATATCTGCATGGGACATGAATGGGTATGTATATGTAATTGTAGATTAGGTGCGCATATATACTTGTCCATAGGAAGTGAATTGACTGGCGAGGCAGCGTCAGGCCGGGTCAAATTCACCGGGACTGGAACGTGGCGGTTCCCCACCTCGCGTCTGACGAGGCGGAGGATTGTGAGCTGGGTGGAGGAACCCTAGGGAGTGGTCACTCCTTAAAAGATAGGTGCAAGACCCGTCGGGAGGGCACACTGTGGCTCTTGGGCCACCTTTTGTGGCTCAGGACGGCCCCAAGTACAACCGACAAAACACGATAGGTTAAGGCCGCTGTTGGAGTGACGCCCAACAGCAGAGAGGGCCTCGAACGATTTTGCTGTGGTAGCAAAAACATGGCCATGAACATACATTCGCCCAGCAGAAAATATAGGTTAGGGACCCTGGATGGATGGTTGTACAAATGCACTAAACTTGACCATGACAAGAAAAGTGACAATTAAAATGGGGAAGCCGGTGTGGACTGCCACTGTTGTTGTTTCAATGTTAAGTTGCTATGGTGTCGTGTAGTCTCTTGTTAAAGTAAGTTGAGATTTTTGTTTTGCTTAGTGTTGTTCGAAATAAAGCCGAAAAAATACGAAGCACCCCTGTTAACGTTCTGGGAGACAGCCGTTGGTATGGTGCCTGGAGTTGCGCAAACTGATTAGATAAGAACACTGTGTTCAAGATAAGGAGTGCGGGCCGTCGGTGGCCCTTATTTGCAACATGAGGTCCTCGACGGCATCCGCTGGGTTTTTGCCAAAATTAATTATAAGGGGAGGCTAGAATTGAAGCTGGGAATTTTCCAGTCCTTGTTTAACTATTTAAGATAAAATTGAGAGCCAAAGAGGGAAAACAAAAAAATGTTAAATGTTAAAACAGTGAACAAAAAAAAACAGTGGATCTGATTAGAAAAGGAACACAGTGTTCAAAATGAGGTGCGCGGGCCAATGGGCGTGAGGCCCCCTTGCTCTTGTTCTGGCCAAGCAGAGCAAGGAGGGCTGGCAACATTCAAACACCAACATTCAAGCACATTTTACTATTGGTGATATCAAATTGACAGACTAATGAAAAAAAGGAATACTAAAATAGAACTCAAGATGAAAAGCTAATTAAGTGAAAAAGAGGCAGCATTAGCGGAAAATGAACCCGTGAGCTTGATTGAATATGATAGAATGCTTTAAAATTACAGAAGCCAACTAAATTGCTTAAAAACAATGAAACTGATTTTATTCGCCGGGGCTGGGTGGGGCTTGAATAATCTTTAAAAAAAAAAAAAAAAACGGAGGAGTGGAGAAAGTGTTGTTTAGTTCCATGCCTGTGCTAACTGTATTTTTCTTTTTTTTTTTTTAGAATTTTTCTAAAAATTCTATTTTTATATTGGGATTGCATTTTTTCATTTTTTATAAAATTTCTATCTTTATATTTTATATTTGCCTGTTCTGAGGACATCGTTTAATTTGTGTAAAAAAAATAATTAAAAAAAAAAACTGGTTGGCTTGCATTTATTCTATTGATCCTATTCACTGGTTTGTTATTTTGCAATTATTTTCTGGGGACCTAATTTTTTCACAAAAGGGGAGAACGATACATATTTTGAACGACATAAGGAACAAAGTAAAAGGCATCAATTTCCAAGACATAAATATTTTAATTATTGCGAAGTGGCTTTGTTTTGGATCTGAATTGGACATGAGGGGTTTGTAAACTGGAAATAATAAGACATATAAATGTTTTTGGGTTGAATGTTGCATTGGTAAACATTTATTAAGCTTATTTAAAAAAAAAATAAATAAAAAAAAAAGAAGAGTTAGAATCTCAAATAATGGTATTTAGACCACCATAGGGGATAGTTTTTGATTTTGTCTAGATAATTGGGGTATCACACAAGTTGATGTAAATTGGGAATGATAACATGGACTGGGTATTCATAATGCACTTTGAGTAGTAGCTTTGAGTGATATAGCCATGCTTACAATTGCAATTGTGGGCATGGCTAGAGGGGGTTAAGTGGGTCAAGGCAACACCAACATGATTACTAAAAGTTAATATGGATGCGGACAACTGTAAATTTTTATTGACTTGTACAGTCTGTTCAACTTTAAACATGCAGTTCTTAGGCCCAACAAACAGTAAATTATGACAAACAGAATACTTTTCATAATCTCATTTAGACTAAAGATACACGATAATATCGGTCACCGATAACTATCGGCCGATAATGGCAATTATGACGTCACACAGATAATCCAGATAATTAAAAAATTCAACCGATAATGCAATCCGATAATTATATATTTGATTTTGCCTCCAAATGTGCGCAACCAAAGAATTCAGCACGCCGCCTCCTCAACCCCTCCCCTCTCTGAAGCCCCTGAGGGAGGAGGGGTTGAGGAGGCGGAGTTACAAGACAAGAAGTAGTTGAATATTATGGCGGCTGTTACTAAAAAAAATGACGCTCTCGCCATCTGCGAAACATGTACCGTAGAAGTTCCACGAGGCAGAAAGAACGCGTCCTCATTCAAAACCACTAACCCAGCAGCCATTTAAAAATGCATCACAAAGAATTTTGGAACAAATACGAGGCTGCTGCTAGCAGGAATGCTAAAGCTATTGTAAACACTAAGTTAAACTACAGGGCTTGTGACGATACAGAGTCGGGCTGTTTGGGAATGCAGCCCAAGGCGGGTGGTAAATTCGCATCTAAGGCTAAACACCGGCACTACTGGAGACCGATAGTCGGCAAGTAGCCGTCTTCCGACGGAGCCCGCCGCTCTGGCCAGTCCGGCAGGCCGCCGCCGCCTCGCCATAGGCGGGGCGGGCCGAGCCCGGTTCCTCGGCCTCTGGACCTCCGGCGAACACCCCGGTTTCTCGAGCGTTCCCCCACGGCGTGCAAGCAGAGCCAGGACCCGAATACGCCGCGGCGAACCGGCCGGGGCGGGCGGATTATCCTGTACGAATGTAGCTGCCGCCGCCGCCGAGACGAGACACGTTTTTTTTTTTTTTTACCTTAATGACCCGAGAACCAAAGCCCTGGATAAAAGAAATAATGCAGTTTATACGACCACCATTCTTCATGAAAAAGTGATGTCCGGTAAGCAAGCTTAACATGACGGCACAGTGGTTATAAGATAATTTAAACATGGAGAAAACGAAGTCAGCCAGTCAATAATGCATTCAGAATGTGAAATGACGAGCGGTCAGATGACTTTGTAACGCTGCCTTTATTTTCGGCTTAATAAAACTCAGGCACAAAACAACATGCACGCGGATGCGAGCTCCAACTCCGTCCAAATAGTACTGTCGTGTAGCAGTTTAGCTGCTGTAACGCAAATGTCATGAAAGCCGCAAATGTAAACAAAGCGCTGCAGAATGGGTACATGACATCTCGCTCTTTTGAGGTAATCATTTTCACAGTGTGCAACAAAGCATATAACATTAGCAATCACTTTTCAAATTATTTAACTTATTTCTCTGCTCAATTACAGTCACAGTAGATAATCAAATTCTTAAATCAATATTCTGTAGCCACAAATATTATCAAAAATCTTTCCTTCAAGTTTTTTTTTTTTAGGATTAAGTATAATAATGTATTGCTTAAAACAAGGCTGTTAAGATTATTTTCAGCTAGCTATTTTTCTTCCAAGAAATCTGAGAGAAATACACTTGAAGCAATCGCAGATAATTTCACTTATTGCCAATAGATTTACACTTAAACTGACTAGTTTTAAGGAGGTGTGTTTTGCAGCGGATTAATGTTATATATGTTAGGAATGGCTTACTTTTAAACGCATTTTTGTGCAACTTAGGTATTTACTCTGTAAGTAATTGTTGCCAAAGGTTTACCATTACACAATGTCAGACAATCTGTCATTATTTAGATGTTTGAATTGACGACTTGTTCATACTGTATGTTGAAAAAAAGAGCAATAAATTATATTTTTGCACAGTAATATTTTCTTTTGTGTATACTTTAAAATTTTACATAAATCTTTTAATAGAATTATCGGCTTGACATTATCGGTTATCGGTTGGAATGAGGAGGAAATTATCGGTTATCGGTATCGGCTGAAAAATGCATTATCGTGCATCACTAATTTAGACATATGGAGTTTGACACATTGCTTTAATAACACGACACATTTTAGGAGCACGCAGAGGCCATTACCACGATCTAAAGTTTTCCCTGACCACATTGTTTCCCAAAAGATTTCAAGGTTTAAGGATAATGGTCTGCCACATCACATGTTGGAGTTTTGAGACGGGTGCTGTTGTTCATTGTTTCAGGTGGTAAGGTTCCAAATAGGCCCAGTTATGATAAGTATGACAAATCGGCTATTCTTAAGTTTATCCTTATTTCTATTTATCGATCCCCTGAAACACCAGATGTGTATGTTGACAGGATGGGAAGACATTCACTCTGAACGCTAGCTGAGCTGGAGCTGGGTGTGACATGCGGAGCCATCGCACCGGCACATGGACCACCGGTTGCGCGGGTGGGAGAAGGGATCACCAATGGTTGGAGGATCAAAGGTTTGATTCCAGACCCCACTTATTCCCTCAGGGCTGTGACATGCGACAATGTACTGCACGAGCCGTGAGCTGGTGGTTGTGAGAACAGGTGCTCTCAAAATAATGGTTCATCGCCAAGGGACAGCCGTCACGACTATCCCCACGGTTTCATACTCACCCCAGCTGACGATGCTGTGTTTCGTCGAGGTGAATGTTTTCAGGTCCTTTTGAGATTGAGAGAGTATTTAAATGTTAGAGATATTACCCTACCTTAGATGTCTCACGGGCATTAGGCAAAACTAAAACGTGATTACGTGACATATTTTAAGTACACCACATAGTCCCAGATGTATTTGATTAAGATTCTTTACTTTTATTATTTTATTTTCACTTTCTAATGATTAACTTTCCTGTAGGTACCACATTATATTTTAGACACTTTAAACTCATTGTTTGTGTTCTACACAAAGGCTAAGTCGTTCTATGCTTTAATTGGTGATTTGTTTAAAGTATGTTGGCAGCTCTGTATTCTTTTGAGTTGAACAGATTACAGCTACACTGGGATCCACTCAGAGGGGACAACCGTGACTGATCCAGACTGGGAGAAAATAGGGACCCTTTCCCATTCCCATTTGACCCATTTCCTAGGAAGCGACAATTGATTATGGAAATAAATAGGTTTAGCGTCATGGTCCCTGTCGCTATAGCGCTTTTGTTTATTTGTTCTTTTTATATTATTTTTTTCACTAAAAGGTTTGGATTTTCTTTCCTAAAGGTTTGGATTTTCTTTCCTTTTTCCCTTTTATTGATTTCACATGCGGATGTTGCTGGTAGAAATGTGGTGTGGAAAGGTGCCCCTGACGTTGTTGGTAAGTGGTGGGAATACACATTGTTTATGTAGTAGGGTTTTATTTTTTCCGTCACCTTTTTTCGATCTTTTGCAGTCACATTTGGGTTTTGTAATTCCTCGACACGAGTCATATAAGTTCACTGGGTTGTTTTATATTTCCACAATCACAATAAATTCATTTTTGTTCTTGGGATTTTTGTTCAAAGACTACTATTTTTTCGGTTCTAAATCATAGTACTCGGTAGATTTGTGCCATTTTTAAGTCCCAGTTTTTTATTCTTTAGCCTTTAGC
Organism: Corythoichthys intestinalis; assembly: GCF_030265065.1. NCBI lineage: Eukaryota > Metazoa > Chordata > Actinopteri > Syngnathiformes > Syngnathidae > Corythoichthys > Corythoichthys intestinalis. The sequence continues at coordinate 351,338 of NW_026651597.1, forward strand.
CATTGTTTGTCATTTGGGGTGGAGAATATAACTTTTATCACTTTTATATATATTTTTTTTAATTAGGATATTTATTCATTTTTTGGTAAATGGGGCGGAATAAAGTTTTTCTTTAATTGGGGTGGAATAAAGTTTTCCTACAGGTGTCTGTGTCCATCATTTTCAACAACTGGTAAGGGGTGAAGACGTTTATTTCGAGTTTCGAGTTCATTGTGTCAAAGTTTTTCTGTATTGCAACATTCCGCTTTGGTACGGTACCGCTTTTTCACCATTCTCTAGTCAGTGGGGGAATGTTTTTTGCTGTGCTATTTGTAGATGTAGTAGTTTGTCAGTGATGTTCTTTTTCCTCCTTTAAAAACTGTTCTGAGGTGTTTGACACACTGTTGCAATACTTTTTGTTCAGGGCTGCGCACAGTTCCCTCTTACTACAGGTGGGGGTTGACCCTAACGTTACGAAAGTTGAAAAGGGGGCTACTTAAATTTTAATTTATTGGACCAAATTTAACTCAGTACGGTTCTCACTTTTCCTAATTTAAAGGTTTTTATTCAATGGACCAAATTTAGCTTAGTGTGTCTCTCATTTTTCCTAACTAAAGATTAACTTTATTTTTTATGGGGCCAAATTTAACTGAATGTATATCTCATTTTTCCTAGCGACAGGACAAACTTAATTGGTAGCCCGTCTAATTGATCATGAAAAAATCTGTCTCAATGCACCTGTACAATGAGGGCACTGTGAGCTGATGCCTATAGCCACGGGACCAAAGACAACCAAGGATTAACCCTTTGAGGCGGTATCATACTGTTTTAGAGAGTACTTAACAGGAGTCCTGAGGGGGACTTGCAAATTTCGCACATCCCTGTTTAAACTGTTCATCAATTGCTACATTTCTTCCACCACTTGATAAAGCTAAGTTCTAAGGCCACATCCATGTTTTTACGAACCCCTGTCGGGGCTCGTGAGGGGGATTGAAGGGGAAAATATATCGTCATCGCACACACCATATCATTGTTTGCATTAGTCTAACACATACAGTATATAGTCTAACACATACATATGGTACAGGTTCTCGTAGGCACCGTCTAACTGTTTGCATTAACACACGTAATATAATTAATCAGGAAATAGTATCATTTTCATATTTACGGTAGGACTACACTACTAATATAAAATAAATAGCACACCATAGTTTAATGAGAAGAAATAGAAGAGATACACAATGCCGTCTTATCACAAGATTGACGCACCAACTCTTGCAATCAGCTATTCCAGCAAACTCCAAGGACAAAGCGCTTTGTCCTAAAACAAGTACAGCCAGCCCGGACAGCAAAGTTGATAGCGGGCGTCCCACTCCGCGCACGAACCTAAGCCGCCCAAAACCGGCCACCGAGGGGAAGACCCAAAAGCAACGCCCAGACACACCTTCGGACACGCCTTCGACACGGCCCGCTTCAGCAAAGACTTTAAAAAGACTGGACACTGAGATAACACAGATTTTTGCTGCTCGGAAATATGTAGCCTTGTTTTGGATCCAGAATTGTTCCTCCGTTGTCTGTTTTTGCCTTGTTTTTACCATTGTCAACAAATAAATTGTCAACCTGTTTTCGGTGAGTGTTCTTCAAGCTTTTGAAACATGGAGTCAGTACAAAGGGTTAAAAATAAGAAAACGCGGAGGTTCGGCCTTCCCGGTCGGCGCGCGCGGGGGCAGCATCGGCAGAGCGGCACTTTGTTCGGCCGTCGCTGTCCCCGTGCGCCTTGGGGGACGGATTTCAACAATAATAAACTTTCCAAATTGCAATCCATCATAAACACCCTTTTTTGAACAAACACCTGACCGTAACTCTTCCGTTGAGTCGCGAGTGTCTCTAAAGTTGTGGCCAGCGAAAATAAACTCATGCAAAGAAGTTGTCCGATGGAAGTCCCAACTTTTGTCGGTCACCTGAGGTAGTCGTAGGGCATGGCGAGTGCGATGTTGTAGTTGTAGCCGTGAGATTGATCGTAGTCAGACCTGCAAATTGGAAGGACGCTTTCACGGGCTTCCGTGTCCTCTGAGAAGTCGTAGTGGCAGATGACTCCCCGGTGCCTGCAACATGGATTCAGAGTTACCAACTGCAGATTGCTGTGATTGACCCTTGTCCAAAAGTGACTTCCTTGTGGCTTCTGATTGACCTGATGAGCTCATCCCTGACAACAAATTCATATAGAAGCAATTCAGTTATGGCATATACAGCATGAGACTGTCCTTGTTATAGCTGGTTTGTTATTCTAGTGTTTAACTTTGCTCTTGTTATTCTTCTTATTCTATCTTCTTTGTTATTCTTTGCCAAATAGTAAAATCCCTTTTTTGTCTTTTAATAGCGCTTCTTCGGCGCACCGCACAGCCCAAGCCGTTTGACCGACCGTCACTGTACAAATATCAAAATGACCAGAATTTTTGTTCAGCGCAGGGAATTAATTTGAACGACCCCCAAAACTTTTTTGTTCACGCGTAGATGCGGGTTATTTGAAAAAAAAAAAAAAAATTTTTTTTTCAAAACGCTACATGTCAATTTTTGACAACTTTCACATAAGAAATTCCAGGACGGGAAGGGGCGTATAAGTTGCATACAGAATTAGCAAAAATGTACGGTTCCCACAAAATTCGCCAAAAACTATCCAATTCATTTTCAATGGCAGGAAAACAGGTTCTTGTGATTTTTTACCATTTACCATTAAAGCCCATTGACATTTTGTGACCTGATATCAACAGAAAGTGTCTCCTAAATGTCCCAAAATCAACAGGAAGCGACCTGACATCAACAGGAAGTGTCCCCGAAATGTCCCCAAACGAACATAATGATATCAACAGGCCGTGTCCCCAAAATGTCCCTAAATACACAGGAAGTGATCTGATATCAACAGGAAGTCTCCTTGAAATGTCCACAAATTAACAGGATGTGACCTGATAGATCTGTATTTACCACAGTAAAGCCCCATCGTAATTTCTCCAGAAATTGCAGTTTCTAGTTATGTTTGTAAATCTTATGTTCATATCTTTTGGCACTTCATATTTATATACAGTAGATACAGCAGCTTGCGTTAGCTGCAGCGTTTTATTTTTTCGGAAATACAAGTATCTAATGTAGGGTGACCAAACGTCCTCTTTTGCCCGACATTTTCACTTTTTACATCCTGTCCAGGGTGTCCGGCGGGGTTTTCAAATATTCATGAAAATGTTCCGGGACATTTTTCACGGGACCAATGAGCATATGCTGAAATTGACTGACGCTTTGCACAGAATGCGTTACTGTGTTGCCTGTAATGTGTTCCTAGTTGTTGGTTCTTCTGTGCTCAGTAACAGAGAAAACAGACGTCGGAGCAGTGTTCCATCATCGACGACGGTGTATTAGGGCCAAATAAATAAATAAAGAAAAAATCACTAGATGAAAGTTGATTCAACTATGAGTTAAACCATTGTTAAACTATTGCTACGAGAAAAACAAGTCGTATTATTACGTCGGGATAATGTAGCTGTAAGCCGCTACGCACTTTATGTACATGTACCTTAACTGGGCACTATGACGAAGCAATTATTATAAAGTCTTTTATTGATCATAATTTGATGTAGATGAGGCAAAATATTAAGGATTTCCTTATTTTTAAAACCGATTGTAAAACACAAGAGGCTTTCAATATTGTTGATTGTTGAACAGAGGCGGCAATGTTACACAAATTACGTAGCTGCTTCTTCAGCTATGTTAGCCCTACATAATGATACGATTTTTATTCTCGTGCCATTAATTCGACATTTATTCCCATAGTAATAGTTGGACTTTTTATTTGGTACTATTACTACGAGAATGAAATCCGTATTACGTAGTGCTAATGTACTGTAGCTGAACAAGCAGTGGTTCGATTTACATTTCACTGGAAAGTGAAAAGAGCTTTTTGTTAAAAGCTGGATTTCTACAGAAGAGGTATTTTTTAGAACATTGTTTCAGATTATTTATTCGTACAGTAAGAATTGAAAAGACAGCTATTATTTTCTTCAAGGATGATTCGCAAATACAGAAGCGGAATTATTATTATTATTTTTAAATCCTTATTTCATATCAGATTTTTTTAAACTTTATTATTTTTCTATTATTTAAGGAATAATAAAGTCTGTTGAATAACCTCTGAAAATTTGAATTTGTGTCTTTAGTCATATAGCTATTATTTTGTTATAAAACTGAATTTTTGATCCAGATGGAGGAGGCACACTTTAAATATATTAGTATATTATAAGTGATAAGGCATCTTTTAATGTTTTTTTTTTGTTTGTTTTTTTTAATTTTAAGTATCTCGAGGCCAAGCCGTGTGTCCTTTTTTGGAAATCAAAATAGGGTCACCCTAATATAATAAAAATGAAATACTGATAAAAGTTGGCAACTCATAAATACTGTAACTATCAGACACTGTTAGATTTTTTTGTGAAAAAAGTTAGGGAAACACAATCTATGTACCTATATAAATGAGACACCAAAATTACAAGCCAAAAAAAAAAAGTAAGAAATAAGGAAATTACAAAAACAATTATAAAACAAATTCAGAAAAAAACATTTTGCCACAAATATTCATAAATAATACCAACCATTAAATTATTTTGAAAATATTACAATTTATTGAAGGCAATTTAAAGATTTCAACTGAAATAAAAAGTTGGGATTCACATGGTCGTGGTCTTACCTACGATGAGCTGTAAGGTCGTCGTCAGTGATGCACGCCCCCCGGGGCGTCTTGTCGTCGGGGATGTTTGCAGTCAGCAGCGTGTGGCTGTCGAAACTAATGTATTTCACGGGATGTCTGTACGCAGGCACACGCGACAACAAATGAGACGAAAGATGTTCTACGACGGCTATTTAAGGCAAAAACAGAGGTCGCTTTCCAACCTGTTGTGCATCTCCCACAGCTTGCTTCCCATCCTCATCTCCCACACGCACACCAGGCCCTCACCGCCACCGCTCACCACCTTCCAGTCATCCCCACGCACCGACGTCACACCCAACTGGTGTGCGTACAAAGACGACACGCACGAACCCAATCGCAGATCAAACACACGCACCCTAAAAACAAAGACGTGACAGAATACAAATTTAAGAAAAAAAACTTGTCAATCAGTCGAAGAAACATTCATTCTTTCATGTTTGACAAAATACAGAACTAGCGGGAGCCCATGTACCACTGTTGGTACTTGTATCAGACTTTGACTTAAAAGTGCGTCTGACACCAAAAAGCATGTTTATTTCATATTTCACAGTGTTTTATGCTCCTGAATGAAATGGACCGCTTGGATGTGTGTGGAAGCGATCGTTTTATATATTCAATTTTTGAATCCCGCGCCATGAAAATGAGTTCCTTCCAGCTCCAGTCTCGGGTTTAGGACGAATGCGAATGTGACGTCACCCGGGTCAGCATCTCACAATACAGCTCTGTTTTACCGTATAGCATGCAGACGGATTTCAGCTGATTTTACAAATTAATTCATTTATTTTTCGCATCACGTCAGCCAAACAGATGCAGGCTTTTGAGGCTGCACCACAGGCGTGTGAGCCTTTTTGGGTTTCAGAAAGTTCCCATTCACCCCGAGATCGGCCAGAACAAGTGTGCGACAACTGTGGGACCATTGGACTTACTAGGAAGTGAGTAAACATCGTGTTTTGTATTATGTTAAATACTGGGATCATGGCACACGTTTGAATACGGAGGTGGCTTGTATTTTGTGGCTGACATGCTCCTTGTCCACTCGGCCGACGACTTGTCGCACATCCCCCCGCCGGGAGTGCACTATACTCGGCTTATTGCCGTCTTCGTGTGCCCGGTGTTGTGTCAAATTTTCCACCAGATCAGAAACGGCAACTTTGTGTTAACAATGGCCGCGAATACAGCAATTACAAGTAAACACTACAAACTTTCTTTAAATAAAGGACTATTTACTTACGTTTGATCATGGATGGGCATGTAGAAGAGCTTTACTCGGACACATTCTGCCATGTTAGCTGCAGAACAACTGCAGCCGCTCTTGTATGACTCTGTCACTGTTTACGTCTTTGCCGTGTAGTAAAGCATTATTTTACGGCATACACGTGTTGACCATGGGACAGCTACGCGCTCCTCTGACGCCGGCCGGTTTGCCCGGCGGTCATTGTCCAGCCGCTTCCCCGCAAACGAGCCCTCTGCCCTCAGCAGGGGAACGACGAGCTCGAACTTGGTCGCTGCCGGGCAGGTTGCCGATCGGTGAAGACAATCGATAACCACGCCGCCGTGTGAAATAATCTGGGCTAGATATGTGTGATTTTTCGCTTGGAAAACTTTGAAACATCACTCGGTTCGGGTTAACATGTCGGCTAGCTGTCACGCTTCTTGGTTTGTTTACATTCTCCGAAGCTGGGGCAGGAAAATTACAAAAGCCCGACTAACTATGGTGGCATAAAACAGAGGTGTGCATCGGTACTGCCCTCATGATTCGATTCGATTACGATTCGGAGGGCCACGATCCGATTCGATTCGATTCAGAGGGTCACGATTTAATTCGGTTCGATTCGGCAATGCATCGGGATGCATTAAAGCCTGGGATGCATTAAAATCCTAAAGCAAAGCATGTTTTTCGTGAATCATGAGGCAACACAAGCGGTCAGACATTAAACAACTTTTTCTTGGCTCTTGTGTCACTCCTGGTTGAAGTCAAATGAAAATACTTTCAGATACTGTATATATATTTCAAAAAAAAAAAAAAAAAACATCACAGCATTTAATTAGTGCTTTGAATGAGACCAGGGCTTTCTCTTTTTTTACACACAGTAGCAGCCGTTCACACAGTGCAACATCTGAACTCCTGTGCAAAATCTGTAATAACAATCACTGTATTTTAGTCACAACGACCCATCAATAAAAATATTCATGTAAATATTAAAGAAAACGACAAAGAAAATATTGTAGTGCAGCAGCATCTTTATCGCAATATCAATACAGGGATCAGTTCAGTTGCAAACAAAACCAACTAAATTGCAATGTAAAACAAAAGTAAAATGTTGGGCTAGCCCACTATATATGTGCAATAGAGGTTAGATCGGGCCTAAAAAATCAAGCCCGACCCGGCACGGCCCGCTGTTATTGAAGCCCAACCCGGCCCGAGCCCGATCAATTAACTAGATTTGCAGGCCCAGCCCGAAAAACCAGAAATTTTAATTTATTTCTTTTTGTTGGAGTGACGCAAAAAAAAAACAAAAAAAAACGCAGCAGCAGCAATTCATATTCATTTCTTCGACTTGGCAGAATTTTTTTTTTTCATAATGTTTAAATAGTCTATATATTTTTATGATCATACAAAATGGGAACGCCCATTTTTTTTTCCCAACAGGAGTGTTCTGATCTCTACCTAGAGCTGTCATGTAGGGGAAGTTCTGAATTTTTGACATTGGAATTAAACTTCGAGTTAAGCAGGGTTGTAGTTAGTCAGTGGAGTTGATTTCAACAAATTCCGCGTGTCAGTTGTTATTTGCAGGGCTCCGGAGCAGCTAAGATAGCACGAGTCAATGGTGCCCGCTTAACATACCAATAAAAAACAACATATGCACCCCCGAGACTTACCGATGGTCCATGCAATCAATTGTGTTGGCTATGTTTTCAGGATAAAATTATTAAAACTTACCTTACATGTCAATAATTGTCATATGAACAGGACCATTTGTAATACTGCAGTTCTGCAGGGAACAGGCTGCAGAGAAGAGTGATATTTTTTTCCACCAGTGTGTTTATGTCGTAGCCAGCAGCAAGTAACCAGCTTATATTGTTCCTCGTTCTTCATAGGGAGTTTGCGGAAACTTTCACTTGCCCATTACTTCTGTCTGTTTCCATAGCCTCTAAATTCACATTTCACCATGTTGGCGTTTTTCAGTCATGACTCAGTCGATTGATGATGCATTCGAGGAAGGTGGGAAGTCGGAGTTTTCCAACTTTTGATCAGGAAAAATAACTGGAATGCCACTCAAATTGGGAGGCCCTAGTTGCGAAGTTAGAAAAAAAAAAGTACACCAACTTCACGTGTCGCTTCAATCTGACGTCACTTGAAAAAAATGCCGTGCTTTTGCCAATTTGTGATCGCACTTCAGGAAATGGGGATCGTGTTGTGGCAGTTTGCATTCGTGCTTTTTTCTTTTGCGAAGCGTTTGCAATTGGGGTTCGTGCTTTTTTCTATTTGCAAAGTGTTTGGACTTTGCATTTCCCCTGACACCTCTCGGCCACCGTACAGTCTACTTTTGTGTTTGATCTCATCAAACTTCTATGGAGCAAGCAGAGACTTGGATGGCAAGGAAGAAAGAAGATATGACTGATGCACTGCAGAGAGATAGAAGTATATGGTAGTTGAGAACAAATGCAAATATTTGACAGACGGGACGAAAAGAACTGCTGAAAACCTGAAATGCTTATTAGAAAAAGTGGGTAGGAACAGATTAATGAACTACTGTGGTATATTTCTTGGAGCAAAGCAAAAAGGGCAGAAGAAAAAGAAGAACAACAATGACACCAATGGGAATTCTCATTGGTGGAAGACCATATGCAAAAGAATGTGAGGAATTGCAAGAGGACCTGCCTACAAAGGGAAAGAAACTTCAAAAGTACAGTACTAACCAACACCCAAACTCCTAACTTTATTTCTCCACCCATAGAGCCAGGCGGACATCTTTTATGATTGCTCAGCCTTGGCAGGGGTCTGGCATTAAAGTGAGGAATGAGAGTTTTCGGAACGCGGCTATTCTTCACTTTTGAACGCTTGTAAATGTCTTTCGCCAAAACAATGAATGCCTTTCATCTGCGGTCAAGCAAAATCTTTGCAACAGACACACATGAAATGTTATCAAAGAACTTATTCATTCCCTCGTAATCTCGCACACAACGCAAAAATGTCATGAGAAGCAACACAAAGTCACAAAGCAGACGTTGCACTACTTTTTGTTGCTTGTGAGACTTGTCAAATTCAGAGGAGTGAAAAAGTATTTGCACCTCTCTCAATAGCACTTTATATACACTTTTTATAGCACTTGTTTTTTAGACAAAATCCATAAATGTTTTTGATTATTTTCTGAGATGTTGCTTTTTGTCAGCCCTGTGAATGTTTCAGCTGTGACATCCAGAGGTGGGTAGTAACGCGTTACATGTACTCCGTTACATTTACTTGAGTAACTTCTTAGGAAAAATGTACTTCTAAGAGTAGTTTTACTCAGTTATACTTTGTATTTTTACTTGAGTAGATTTGTAAAGAAAAAAATGCTACTCTTACTCCGCTACTTTGTTACAATTTTTCTCTTTATTCTACAAATTAGTAGGGATGGGAATCGAAATCCGATTCCAATTCAGAACCGGTTCCGAGTGTTTCGAGGCCTCGACATCACAATGAAAAAGCCTTAACGATCCCTAAAGACGCATATTGCGTCGTGACGTGTCTTGTTGTCCAGACGCATCAAACTAGCATGGCGCCAAGAACCACTCGCTCCTAAGTTTGGCTACACTTCACCAGGAAAAAGGGTGAAAATGAAAGGTTACGATAGTTTAGCACGAGCGTTGCCGCCGTAAACATAACAATGACGTAGGTTCGAACGCTCGAAAGTGTGTCTTCACTTCACGAGGAAAAATTACAACAAAGCGACTTGCAGTCATTGCGAGATGGAAATAACTGCATCGGGAGGGAATAGACTGCACTGTCCTCACCGAGACTTTATTCAACCATCACTTGAAACTAAAAATAGAAATGAAACAAATCAATTTCGTCCCCAATAACAAACAGGTTCGCATCAACGTAAATCAGCGATGATTAGCTGCTAACACGGTCATAACAAACAGTTAGCATGCGTTCGCTAGCATTAGCACATCGTTTAAACCACTACACAACTGGATTTAAGTGTCCGATCGCGAGTGGAAACACACAACAACAACACAGAGGATGATACATACAGGCGTTGGCTCTGTGGATATTTTACAAACATTAACAAAGAACGTAGGCTCGTGGCAATGTTTCCCTTTCTCACTAACTCGCTCACTGCCTTGGATGCGGCATTTCTTCTCCTTCGCGCTCTTCTTCGCGTGAGGAAGCGCAAGGGCACCACCACTTGAGCGTGAAAGCGCCATACAAACTAAAAGGCATGCATTTCAATATACTGATAAATAAAAACAGGGGTCCCCAAACTACGGCCCGCGGCTCCATATTTGGTCCGGCCCCCTGAACAATTCCAGAGAGCATTTTGAATTTTTTTTTGTTTTTTTCTCCCTCAGTAGTGTTATTTATTTCCTGACCATTTTCAGTGAATAACTCAGAGAGGGTTACTTGGTTATTATCTATTTAATTAATAGTGCTATTATTATTTATTATTATTATATTATATTATTATTTTTATTTTATTTACTTTTGTTCCGTGAAGAATCCACAGAGGGTTATTTGATTGTGGCTTTCTGAAAAACAATAATTTTTTTACATTTCGCAGTCCTGCAATCGTCACACTTTTTCTGTTACAAACTGACCCCGGCCTCTCATCAGAGAAGGGAAAAGTTATTTGGCCCTCACAGGAAAAAGTTTGGGGACTTTGCCAAAGGCAGAACAACGACCTATATGCCAAAATATACCAATATTTTTTATTTCTATTAGAAAAATGTTTCAGTAAAATGTTACACATTCTTGTGCATTTGCCAATTATTGCCACAGTTAACATTGAGGCTTTGGGCCTCTTTTGACCTCGTGTGAGTTTGTAAGGTTGTGACTTCTGATTAAACAAACTTGATGCCAATCAAAATGTTTGTTCTTCTTTTTCCCGAAATTAGAATCGATAAGAGAATCGATAAAGAATCGAATCGTTAAGCAATATCGATAATGGAATCGGAATCGTAAAAATCGTATCAATTCCCATCCCTACATATTAGATTAATTTATTTGTTAAATTTATACTTACAATAATCACATGACTCCATTGACCCAATCAGATTTGGGCTGGTATTGGAAAAAAACTGACACCGCGACTTTTTGGGGGTTTGCGATATATTGCGATATATACATCGCAATATTAAAGCTAGAAGAATTTTCACCGGATGACTCGAATACTTCTGTTTGGGAGGATACTGTATTGCAGTCAGCATTTTATCAGATTGTTTTTCCTCAGTTTCCCTCTTGTTTTTCTCTATATCTATCTTTGTATTCTTAATTTTTTCTTTATTTTATATTATTTCAATAATTTAACATATTATTCATTATAACTAGATTTTTTTTAATTGTTGCATTATAGACTTATGGTACTTCAATGTACTGTCATTGTATTGTATTGTATTGTACTGAATTTATGCGCACATTGTGATGGTGATATTTGAAGGATATATTGTGCATCAAATGCAAGCTTGATGCATTGATGCTGTTCAATCATGTGGTGTCTTCAAAGCACCGTAAAAAATGAATTATTTGATATTGAGCGCTGCCCTCAACATGAACCGGGTATTTTAACCTCTCTCCCAGTTGTTATCTGGCACCGATCGACCACGGAAAACCTATATAAGTATAACACCATTTACCATTTACCATTTTAATTTCAAAATAGTAATTATGAAGAAAGTCTTTACTATTTAAACAAGGAACTATTTTCTCCACCAGAGGGCAGTCATGCTCTGTGGACGAACAATGCTTCATTTATGTAAAAAAAAATTTTCTCATCGGAATTCTTTTTTTTTTTTTTTTTTGTATTTCTTTGGCTTAATGTGGTTATGTAATGGGTTGCTGTACAGTATCATTATGAAAGCAGTCCATATAGGTAACTTTGTGCTTAGAAAAAAAATACCATGGTTAAAAAATAAATCCAACAAAAATATAAGAAGTTACTCACAATGTTACTCATTACTTTCGTATTCTTTTCACCAAATATCTTTTTACTTGTACTAGTACTTGCGTACATTTTTTGGATGATTACTTTTACTTGAGTAATCATATTTTGAAGTAACTCTACCCACCTCTGGTGGCATCACGCCAGTATCACAGCCAGCCTAAACTCATATTTGTTTTACATGGTGGTATTCGTTTCACTCTTGAGGTGTTTGGATAGTTTTCTTATGAAAATGCTTTGATTTTGTGGACCAACAACATATATTATTCTTTTTAATTGGTGATTTTATTCAAGAAGGAAAAATACTATTTCATAGACTTCACTATCAGTTTACGGGACAGCTCCTACAGTCATTGTGCCACGCCTTCCGGAAGGAGGCCGACGCAGGCAGGCAGAGCTGTGATAAACTCAAACACACGCTTCCTTCTAACGCCAGATTTAGTTTGAAACAGGACGAAAGTTGTACTGCGTACAAGCAGGAAGGAGTGTCCGAAGGATAATTTGGTCGAGGATTCAAGGTAATTATTATATAAAATAGCACCATGCATGCACCTTGTAACATTGTGAAAAAAAAAGAAGAAATGAATGGAAAAAAGTAGCCTAACATTAGCTTGAGATATTTACGTAAAATCAATGTTAACTGTTTTTTTTTTTTTTTTTTTTTTGCTTTTAACCAAGAATTTTACAGTGTTTTACATTCATATCTATAAAAACAATTCTGGGATTTACGCATTTAATTACAAGAATTTTCAACTTAAAAAGCTCTTTGTTTTGTTACGGCCGCCGCGTAACACAATATATATATATATATACATATATACGTATACACAATAGCCTAATAGCTTGAAATATTTACGTAAAATGAATGATAACTGCCCGGTTTTATTGCTTTTAACCAATAATCTAGACTGGTTTACGTTCATCTCTATAAAAAATATTTCGGGATTTTTGCATTTATTTCCAAGAATTTTCAACTTTAAAGTTCTGTTTTGTGACGGCCACCATGTTGGATTTTGTACCTCTAAATTGTAATTCAGACATTTCTGCTTCCGTATTAAAAAAAAAAAAAAAAAAAAAAAATCAGCTTTTACCCGTTTTATTTTATGTAACATTTCAATCTAAAAACTTTCAGTGCAGCACCATGAAAAAGAAGTGTTGGTTAGTTGGCTGCTAGATGGAGGAGGATGGAACAAAAATTAATGGACAGTGACAAGTTCACCTCCCTCGAGGACCTCAAGAAGAACAAGACAGAGATATCTACAAACCAACAGGCAAGTTTTGTCCACAACTAGCTGAAGAAATAAGAAACTTTGGCTCCGAAAATACATTTTTCTGCCGGAAATGTAATCTTTATATTTGACTTTCGTTTTGTTTCAGTCGCAGTCGGCAACTACGTTGGCTACCTGGCCAGGAAGGTACAGGTCAACTCCTCTGTGGCTGAGTGTGTCAAGCAGTAGCTTGCCCAGCAGGAGAAAATGGAGATCGCCGTGGAGCTCGAGAGGGGTGACCCGCCCTCTGTGATGTTCGACGCCCTGGTTGAGCAGGAGATGGGCCATGCGGTCCTCAAGCATGCCTACAGGTTCCAGGAAGGGCACAGCCGCACAGGCTGGCGAAAACACACTGCTGCTGAAATCCTTGCTCAGGCTGAGGTTCATTACTATCCAACCGGTTCGCAACTTCTCAGAGTAACTCTGAAAGTGACGCTACCAAATGCAGACGCCACGATCCATCCATACAATCACTTAACTGATTTTGCATGATTGATAGAAGACAATTCATTGTGTGCAAAACGACATTATGAAATAAAACGGCCATTGTGAAAAAAACGTTACGAAAAAATGGACTTTTTGAAACACACTACTTTTTATTTGGGTTGGGAATCTCTGGCATGAAGTAGATTCGATATGTATTTAGATACACAGGTTACGATTCGATTAAAAAACGATACATTCTCAAGGCCGAGCGATTCGATACGATTCGATGCAGTTTAAGAACGATACGGTTCAATACAGAGTGAAAAGGATACGATAGTAAACATTTGTTGTGTGTGTTCGTACAGTATTTTAAACATATAAAAAAAGAAAAAAGAAAACAACGAAATTTCATACCAATGTTATGTTTTATTTTTTTATGAAAAAAAATAAAGCTTACTATATGACCGTCATTTTGTTGGATGGGATTGATAAGAACTCCAGTGACAGACAACAATAAAGTGCAGTAATTCAATTAATTTAATTTCCTGGTGTTTTGAACACAATAGGTAAGGAATTTAAGTGCAAACTTTCAACGTAAACATCTACAAGCAAAAAATATTAATTATATGCTGCAGCTCTAGAAAAAAAAAAGAATTAAACCTGCTAGTAGTGCTGTCAACAATAATCGATGCGGCGATTAGGGTTGCCACCTTTCAGAAACAGAAATAAGGGACGCCCCACCCTCGCGCCCAAAGCCTTACGGGCGAAAAAAAAAGGGGCATCCCCAAAACTCCTAAAATGCATAGAAATGTATGTATTTTTAGATGAGAAAATTGTATTGTGCACTTTGTGGGCATGACAGTTTCCCTGCAGCAGATTTTTTTCCCCCTCCAGGTTAGTGAAAACGAAGTTGTGAATATCGTAATTAACATTTGTGTTGTCGGCACTGAATCCGGTCACGTGATGCATTGACAAGCCAAATTTCTTAAGGGAATGTTCCAGGATAGCTACAATTCCAGCAGCTGACTCGTCTGCATTCTCTATGAAGTCCAGCATTTTGTTGGTGAGCCCAGACTCTGGACTGAAGTACTGGACAGCAAGGGGAACATCTTCCTGCTCAATTTATTTGAGGCATCGGTCTGTATGGAGAATGGGATGGGTGACGTTAAGATCTTAAGCACATCACCCACTGCCTTTGGACCCAGGACTTGTTTCAACAGTGCCTCTTGCTTGTTCTCCCCAAAGTCATTTTCTTCACCATTTTGGAATCACATAAAAATCTTCTGATTGACCCTGTGTCCACAGTCAGCACTATTGTAGCTTTGGCTGGCTACGTTTTACTGTGTGGTATACCGTAAAATCTCATTGTGCTGAAAAATGACATTATGAAATAAAAGGATATTGTGGAAAAAGGCATTATGACATAAAAAAAAAAACCTTTGTGAAAAACACTTTTATAAAATCTTTTTTTTTTTATTATAATATTAACTTATTTTACAAATGAGGGCCGTTTTACAGAATTTGTCTGTTATTTGTAAAAGAGTATTTAAATGTTTAAATCAAAATGTTGTTTTTATTTATTTAATTGTGTCTCTTTTGGGGTTCCATAACTGAAAGTCATTTGTTGTTATTACCTTCCAATGAGATACCTTCCAGAATGAGATACAATTTTGCTGCCGACTATGGAGAAGAAATATGTTCTTTTGGTTTATTTATTATCATTACAAACAGGCATTGTTAAATGTTACCAGTTCCTTCGAGAGGACCTATATTTTGGTATGCGGTGGGTGGTTAACAGTACACTTGCTTGAAAGTTAGGAATGTAAGTCGGAGAGGCAATATGTTACAACAGTGGCAGTTTGACCCTTTTATTGTTTTTTTTAATTTTTTTTATTTATTTATTTTTTTTCTAAACTAATTTCCTTTAGGGGCAAAATGAAATTAGAAGAAAAAAGTAGACTTTTGACTGCCATTGTGTTGAACATTTTATCACTGGAAAATCCTAATGTGATTATGCTTATTGTTAACGAGCGCTCATTAGTGACAGTGGGGTAGCAACAGATGGCGCTAAAGGTCCCTAAGGCCCCTTCGAACTGCTCGTTGACCTTCGATTGGCCGTGAGATGATTAATCACACCCTTAGAAGCTTAAAACAATGCCAATGAAATTTTAATCACAAAAATGCTCATCACTATTAGCAGCGTACTTCCCTTTTCAGGGTATGAATTTTAAAATTGAAACCTGTTTCCCTGGCAGTGTGAATTTTGGCAGGTGTGCTTATTCAATAGCTGAACCACAAAAGACAAAAAAAAGGCTGGAAAAGACAAGCCAGTTTGAAGTGACAGATTTAGTGTCATTTCCACTCGCATCCCCTGGAATTTATTCAATTCAGCCTCAAAATAAAATTTGACTTCCCAACTTCAATTTTAGTTAGGCTTGTCAATTTTGTGTGGATCCACACATGAAAAGTCCAAGAAGTCGTTGCACATATATGTGGCTTGTATGTGTGATTTTCTTTGTCCAGTGTTTTTTTGTGTGATTATTTTGTGTTTTATGAGTGTGTGGATGCTTCTGTGGTTTTGTTTGCTTTGAATGTGTTTTTATATGAGCAGGCTTTATGAAGTATTTGTGCTTGTTTTATACACTCTATAAATTTTTTTGTGCTTTAGTGTATGCTAAAGCAAGACACCCACCTCCTGTCTTTGTTCCCACAAAGCATCATGTGCGGTGCGCTGACATCATCAAATTGCACACAAGTGAAGTCGCCTGGTGCATCTCCGACACACGCCAGTGCCTTGCCCGTCTCTATGTTGTACACGTGGATCTGCAAAAGGAAAGACACACATTTAGCATGTCACACTCTTATAGTGGAAAAACATCTCGATTGGTGGTGTGGTGCGGTTTTTTTTATCCACTTGAATGACGTGTTAAGACATTTTAAAATTTGATTTGAAACAATGCCTTTCCACAATGATGTAATTAGGGGTTCATATAATTATCCAGCACGGGACAGAGTCAAGCCCAATTGTCTTATCAGATTAAACTATTAAAACGCAAAAGAGATGACCAAGTGATCCCCTAACACGCTAGGAGACTAGATAAACACGTTCCACAAAAGGCAACAAAAGAGGAATGATGTAATCCTCAAAGGGAGCCACCTGAGTCTCTGTGTGTTGCTTATTCGGGCCAACAGAGCATTAAGTGCAAGTGCACACATAGCCACACACACCCCTACACACCCCCCCACACACCATTGTGTACACACGGCACTGTAGGCAACAATGATGGTCGCTAAATTTTAAAAAAGTCAACTTAAGAGTTGTAGGTTCACCATTGTGTGTTCTCAGAGTTTTTATCCTTGAATATTGGCCATCTAGTCTGCTCAGAAGACAACAGCTGTTTCTGCTCTAACAGTCAATCTTGGATTATCATTTATTCACTTAAAGCCAATGATGACACTCTTTATTTAAAGGCGTAACTCCTCACGTCTAAACAACATGAAAAAATCAGGTGAAACATGCATCAAGTGAAGTGTGCTCTCTAGGCTAGCCTAGCTTATATAGAGGCGCAAATACACATGAGCCAAGTACACTGAGGGCTGGCAGCAACCCACTGAAGGCTCAGCGCTATTCCTGGCTTTGCGCCTTGCAGCCCACCCATGAGTGCTTGGCATTACCTTTTAAAGAGGCCCCAGGGTAAGACCAGAGTAAGAACAAGCCAACAGCCCGCAGAGGTGCTTTATGTTTAGAACATGTCGAGTACCAAAGAGGTCAAACACTGATGCTACTCTTGGGAAGGGCACTTTCACATTAGACCAAGAGGACCAGGATCCGGTTGGAGAGCTATCTCGCAAAAACACTTGCAAATGAGGAATTTTACTATCTGGGGCTTTGCAAGGCAAAGGCGCACTCACTGACTGGACAAATGTAGAAGAGGAAATACCTCCCTGCTGGGAGGGGAGGCAACGTGGAGCGTCACAGAAGCTGCACGTAATGTAGCATTACCGCACCCTGGACCGCTTGCATTCACAAGCCAAGTAGCCCTTAAAGTGGACCAAGATCCACGATTTTTGAACCGGAGTTTGTTTGTTTGGTCTGAACTAGAGTTCGAATGCGCGTTCACATTTACAAAAAAAAGCCGACTATCTGAGAAAAAGAACTCTGTTTCGTTTAAAACAGACCAAACAGTGCTAGAGTGAAAGTGCCCTAAGTTACACATTGACTGTACAAAATTTGTTTTTTGCTTTAATGGGTTGCCAGAGATATTTAAGGGAAAGTACAGAAAACTAGTGTGCTCACTGGGACTCTGGAAAATGACCGAATCAGAGCCATTGCAGGTCATTCAGTTAAGATGGGTCAGCTCTCTTAAGGGGTAGCTGGGTATGAAAGGGGTATGAAAAATACCAGTACCTGTTGTGCCGTTTGCAAAGACACCGCTTCAAACTAGTATCCTACATATAAGAAAAGGTGTCTTGTTATTATTGACGCCTGCCATTTCGTCAGAAGCAGGTGAGTTTCACATAGTGGAACATTTCATTGGGAATGGTGTGACAATTCTTCTTTAACCTAATCAACATGACTCCCCGATTTTCTGATGTAAAGCATATCTGTTCTCATATTTGAGAAACGGTGCGTCGCCTTGGAGTAGAGATCAACCAATATGGGTTTTTCTGGACCGATACCGATTATTAGTAGTTACAGGGGCCGATAACCAATTTTTGGAGCAGATATTCGTTTGCAGTAAAAGTGTAAAAATTGGCGTTAAAAAATGGAATAATGCAAACGCTGAACTTCAGTGAAATGCGTAAAGTATGCTTATTGAATAAAACAAACAGAAAAAAGAGCTCCAGAAGTGCTGAATTTCCTAGACTCAGGAACATCTCTTATAAAGTTGAAAAAAAAGCTCCTGGCATCCATTCGGTCATCTACCGCCGTTGCCCCAGCCGTGCGGCTTGGCCGTTCGTTGCCGTTGAATCGGGATGCGGGTCGGGTCTTACCAAATGCGCTACTGCCCTCCAGTGGCCAGTTTTATTGCTTTAAAATGGATTTTCAGCTTTGTGCTTTGGAGCTACTGTAAATTGAATCAGAACCCAGAAAAGACACGTCTTTGGAACACTAAAACAATCAAAAATAGAACGTATTTATACGTTTTGGGGAGCAAATGAGTTAAAATTAACGATGCTGACATATGTTTGGGTTTGATCTTGCCACAGATGCTTCGGAGCCAAAGCTTCAAAGCGCTGCATGCGTCAATCATCGTTTGACTTGTTAAACAGTGGCAACTCATTGCGTGTTGAGTGAGCAGCTTCAGCGGTTTTGAGTGGACTCACTCAATTAAGCATTTAATAAAGCCACCAGGGGTCGCGTTAACCGGATATTTTCCGTCATTGACCGTTTTTTTAAAACGGTGACGGAAAAAACTGAAGTCCGTCCGTCATTTTGACAGGTTGCAATTCACACCCCAGACCACAGGGTGGCGAATTAGCATATTAATTAGCTATTGTCTCTCTTAATGCATGACGTCGTTGGCTATTCTGTCAGAATATTGTAGCGTCACCGGGGTCTGGCGGCGGCACCGTGATTGACACATCAACGCGAGGTTCTTATTGGTGCACCCGGTGTGCCAGTGCGTCATCCAATTGGTGGACTAGATTACCGCCTGTGTATAGACCCCAATCACATGACGTCACAACTCCGCCCCCCTGACCGGAGCCGCCATATTGTGTGTCAGCTCGTCGCGTTTACACATTACCGCTACGTACATGCCTCCTATTATGGCGTGTTTTTCTGCTCGTTAACATTAATAATCAAAATGGTGAAGGCGTGTGTGGCGTTCGGTTGCAGTAACAGAGAAGATAGACGGAGAGACTTGAAGTTCTACCGTATTCTGAGAGACCCGAAGATGAGAGCGAGATGGACTGCTGTAATTCGACAAGAAATCTGGGCACCAAACGATCACCACAGACTATGTAGTAGTCATTTTATATCTGGTAAGATGCATTTAAAATATATTTAGAAGATTTTGGGCTGACAACCACAATTAAGATCATTGTGTGACGTTGGTGATTGGGGTCTATTTCGTTGCCTCTTTTTCTTTGGGGGCAGAGTTGTTGGCAGTAAGCAGAGTAAAAAGGGAGAAAAATACCACGACTGCCGTGTCTAATTTTTCGCCGCCAAGTAAGCGTTACAATATTAATTAAAAATGAATGAAAACTAAATAATATTGAATATGTCATCATTATCATTTTAAAAATTTAAGTGACGGGTAAAAATAGATTATGACCGGATTTTTATGACCGTCAGTCAAAATGACAGACAACGAAAATGTCTAGCGCAACCTCTGAAAGCCACACATTTTTCTACTTCTTTATTCTTGTTTAAAAATAATTCGGTGGGACAGTAACATGTTTAAAACGTATCCTAATTATTACATTTGAAGTGCTTAACTCATTTGCTCCCAGAAACGTAGAAATACATTCTATTTTTAAAACCTTCATTATCCCAAAAACGTATTTATACGTCTTTTGCGTTTTTTTTTTTTTTTTTTTTTTTTACAAAAAGAATCTATAGCTTGCGATCTATGAACGCACAGTACGTCGAACTTTGAGGCAGATGGGCTACAGCAGCAGAAGACCACGCTGAGTGCCACTCCTTTCAGCTAAGAACAGGAAACTGAGGCTAAAATTTGCACAAGCTAATCGAAATTGGACAATAGAAGATTGGAAAAACGTTGCCTGGTCTGATGAGTCTCGATTTCTGCTGCAACATTCGGATGGTAGGGTCAGAATTTGGCGTCAACATGAAAGCATGGATCCATCCTGCCTTGTATCAACGGTTCAGGCTGGTGGTGGTTGTGTAATGGTGTGGGGAATATTTTCTTGGCACTCTTTGGGCCCCTTGGTACCAATTGAGCATCGTTGGAACACCACAGCCTACCTGAGTATTGTTGCTGACCATGTCCATCCCTTTATGACCACATTGTACCCAACTTCTGATGGCTACTTTCAGCAGGATAATGCGCCATGTCATAAAGCTGGAATCATCTCAGACTGGTTTCTTGAACATGACAATGAGTTCACTGTACTCAAATGGCCTCCACAGTCACCAGATCTCAATCCAATAGAGCATCTTTAGGATGTGGTTGAACAGAAGATTTGCATCATGGATGTGCAGCCCACAAATCTGCACCAACTGTGTGATGCCATCATGTCAATATGGAGTACTGGTGCACGATAATTATTGGTCCGATAATTATCAGTCCGATTATAGGAATTATGACGTCATCCCGATAAATCCAGTAACATTTATAATAGGACCGATAATATGTACTGTTCTGGCTTTACAGTTTCTAGTATGGGAAATCAGTTGACCATTTGCGGGCCATTGCTCCCACCTGCTGGTCAGAATGATTCACTGCATCTATTTTTTGTTACAGTAGTTTGGTTTAATCCAGTACTTCTCAAATAGTGGGGCGCGCCCCCCTGGGGGCGCAGAGCGATGCCAGGGGTGGCGCATGTGACCTCGGGGAACATGCTTTTTTCTTTTCTTTTTTTGCCATACTAGAATAAAGTGTACTTGCGCATCCACTCAGTGGGTGGCAGTGGCGCTCTCATTTTTAAAGTGCGCGCAGTATTTTTGAAGTAAGCAAGAGCACACAGACAAGAGATATGAAGAGCTTTGCGCCGTTTTCGAAAGCTGTTTTCCGGCCGGACTCACGCAGCGACCCACTGTCTTCTCCGGTTCTCACATGTCCGCCCGAGACGTGCCATTTTCGGCTTGGGATCGTCACGACGACCGCCGTCACCCACGGTTCTCCCTCGGCCGCCGAGAATGCGCTTTTTTCGGGCTGTTTGCCTTTTGGCTTTCACATTTAATACAGTGGTAGGTGAGGAAAGACCACTGTTTACTGTGTCTGAAAATGATTATAGCAGACATCCGGAAGCCAAATCAATTAAGACGCCACTTAAAGACATTAGACCCCAATCTCATTGATAAGCCGCTTGGTTGTTTTTCAGCGAAAACGTGCCGAATATTGCCAATAATCGTCCTGCTTTGTCAGTGTTATATAAGTAAACCAGTGAGCACTGTTAGCATGCTCAGTTGAAAATAACCCCACGCTATTGCAAACTGGAGGTGATACTGTGAGCGGCGAGCAGCGAAAATAAAAACTGTCTTTTTGTCCAAAGACACTCTTTTTCCCTTCTATTCGGTTTTGTTTTTTCGGTCAAATTTTTTGGCATATTGTCCTCATGAGTTAATGTTTCTAATCAATTTGAATTTGTTATTATTTACTTATTTTATTTTTCAGTATCAAATGTTAAAAATGTACCTTGAGTATTTTTACAGTTTGGACTTTTTTTTTTTTTTTTTTTTAAATCCAGGCAAATTGATGTGCGTTAAGTCTTTTCTGTTACAAACAAAAACAGTAGCCACGTTTACATGCTGACTTTTATTCATACCGATTCAAATCATTCCGAATGGAAATTTCAGATGAGCTGTTTACATGTCACTTCATGTATTCCGATCCAGCGTTTACATGTGACTGCCTTTATTCCGAAAGGACGTTTGACAACTGCCGTCTGACATGCGCAGATTAATCAAAACAAAGCGTCACGTTGCAAAACATGGAGATCGATCGTCGGAGTGCTGCTGTTTTAACTTTAACCCACTTGTTGTGTTTGTTGGGTCGTATCCACTTCTGCTGTTTTGCTCTTTTGCCTTGTAGTAGCCGGTTTTCAACCGGTTTCTAATCTGGTCAACGCTCCGGTCTATTCCGGCTTCGTGTAACCTCTCGTGAACTTTTTTAAATAGTTCACTGTTCCTCGTTTTACGCCGAGCAATTATATTCAATTCTTTTAAAGTTTGAATTAAATACAATCTTTCCGCCGGACTCCAGTTTGGTGCACTGTGCTTGGAAGCCATGTTGCAAGTGACGTTACTTACGTCACAAAGTGACGTCACCATGTCAGTACGGAGCATGTGCAGAAAGAACGCAACCAGGCACCATTCCGCTTCCCTGTTTACATGATATAATTTTACTTCTAATCGGTTTGGGAAAAGGAATATTCCACCCCTGTGAATCGGAATGAAATTCCATTCGGTTTGGGCCTGTTCATTCTGAACGAGGTGTTTATATGGAAGACATTTATTCGGTTTGAACAAATATTCCGATTGTAATTGGAATATTTGGCTCCATGTAAACGTGGCAACTGTTGAGAAAGTTATACTTTATAAGTTGATCTCTGTTATTTTCTGTAATAGAAAAAAATGACCATGTGAGGCAGAGGCGTACTTATAATAGTAATATTATAGTTGGGGGGGGCGCGAAATATTTAGGTCTTCCTTGGGGGGGCGTAACAGAAAATAATTGAGAAGCACTGGTTTAATCACTTACACATTGCGGTGTCTAGCGATAGCATTGACAGTCGTGAATGCTTTCTGTTACGTTTCCACCTCAGAAATATATGTAAGTCTTTTATGTTTACTATAACATATGGATGTGCAATATATGTTTAATTCTGTGGTGAAGGGTCATATGTACAGAACTTCATAAGTTGTGTTATAGAAGCCAGCCAATGCTTTAGTAGCTCAAGCTAGTGTGCTATGCTGTACATATAATAGTTTTGTATATAAGTTTATTGTGCAGTTTGTTGTATATTGAGTATTGAATATGTGTATTTTTCTGTTGTACTTTCACAATATTAAGACGAGTGTCTTCCCATAAAAGCAAGGAAAGACCAAGCCTTGTTGTTTATGGAAGTGCATTCATTCTTAGCTGGCTGTCGGGCAGTGCAGAAGTAACCACACTGTTTTGTTCATGTCATTATGAAAAATCGGATGAGATCAAAGACAAATCTATGTTGATTCAACCACTATGTTTTTTTTTTTTTTTTTTTTTAAACCTCCAGGTGTTCAAAAACTCAGGTTATACATTTAAAAAGTTATATATTTATCATCGGTTATTGATATCAGTATCGGCTTTGAGTAGTAGGAAGTTATCGATATCGGTTTCAAAAAATGGATATCGTGCACCCCTAATATGGACCAAACACTCTGAGGAATGCTTCCAGCACCTTGTTGAATGAAGAATTGAGGCAGTTCTGAAGGCAAAAGGGGGGTCCAACCCGTTACTAGCATGGTGTACCTAATAAAGTGGCCGGTGAGTGTGTATATATATATATATATATATATATATATATATATATATATATATATATATATATATATATATATATATATATATATATGTATATATATATGTATATATATACTTGTTTTTTAATTATACTTTGGGAAAAAAGTGAAAAAAACATGTCCTATATGTACTGGACTGTCTCAGGAAATTAGAATACACAATATTCTAATTTCCTGAGACAGTCAGGAAATTAGAATATTGTGTATTCTAATTTCCTGAGACAGTCCTGTATATATACACAGGACTGTCTCAAAAAATTAGAATATTGTGTATTCTAATTTTCTGAGACAGTCCAGTATGTCTTTCCAATGCTAAATCTGAATAAATACATCGGGGCATGGGGGGGTGCTACTTCTCAGTTTTTCACTTATCGCGGGGGGGGTTCTGGTCCCCATTAACTGCGAAAAACGAGGGATCACTGTACGTAAAATTTCCAAATATCGGCGCGGCCGATAATCGGTCCATCTTCTACATTGGAGTATACCAATAAATCTGTTTTTCTAAAATGTAATTGTTCCGTGATGTTTTTGAACTTCCAGTGGCACATTTTCCTTTGGATTTTTCCTCACCTTGTTGCCTCCATCATGCATAGTCCAGCTGCTGTGCTTGACTCCCAGCGCGACGAGCTGCTCAGAGGCATCCAAGCAAGTGACGGGGTGACCGTACACCGAGTGAAGCGTCCTCGGCTCTTCCTCTTCGTCAAGCAGGTACACGGACTCCCCAGCCGCCGCTGCGGTGAGCGCACGTCGCTGACCCCTGCTGCCGGGCACCAACACCAAATTGTAAACCTAAAAGACCAAAAATACAAACAGAAATCCTTACTAATGCGTGAGAAAATAGTAATTAGTTGTTTTTTTTTTTTTTTCCAATAACTGACGGGCTTAGGAAGGCGGATCAGGGAAAGCATCTTCCATGTGCCGCAGTCATCAGCACCGTCTAGTCTGACATCACAATCTGTGGCGGAAGCCAGGACCGAGCCATCCAGGCTGAGGACCAAGGCCTCGTGGACTCCTGCTGTTTGGTGGTGGTAAATGGGCTCACCACCCATCTGTGTGCTCCACAAATCCACACAACCTGGAACACAAACCAAGCACCGGTAGTTTAGGACATGCAACCTACTGCTTTTGAAGATAACTTAGCTATTTACTAATCCACAGACAATGTTTCTAAAATATTACTGAAAAAATATAGTCCCCGGGTTACGACGGTAATTACTATGCTTAGCTGGTATTTCATTATACTACGGTATACGATGCCCTCCATAATTATTGGCACCCCTGGTTAAGATGTGTTTTTTTAGCTTCTAATATACATATTTTTTAATTCAAATAATATGGGACCTTAATGGAAAAAAAAGAGAAAAATCCAACCTTCAATACAAGTGCATTCATTCAGAGGGGAAAAAAATCCCATATATAGAAAAAATTATTTGACATCAAATAATGTGTGTCACAATTATTAGCACCCCTAGTGTTAAAATGTCCTGGTATTTCAAAGCATTCATGATGCCATGCACCCGAACAAGGTTCCCAGGGCCTTTGGAAGTGAAACAGCCCCACAGCATCACTGACTCACCCCCATACGTCACAGTGGGTATGAGGTGCTTTTCAGCATGCGCATCTTTCGTGGCAGGCCAGACCCACTTAGAGTGTTTGTTGCCAAAAAGCTCAATCTTGGTCTCATCTGACCAAAGCTTCAACTTCAACCAGGCTTCAACTGGGACCATGTGCTATTCAAAAAGATTTATAATTTTAATACCTACTTGATATTTTTGAGGGAAAATGCTATTCCTGGTACATTATTTTGAAATGCATGTATTAACTTCTGTTATCTTTACAAACCTAGAAATATACTGTATTGGCCAGTATTATGTTTTTAGAAGATCACAATTAGAATAAGAACAAATGGTATTTTTAAAAAATTAAATACGTTCATTCATTTCTTGCGTCACAGTAGCAAAAGTAAGCAGCGTACCATCTCGGTAGGCAGCGGCCGCCACGTCGCCAGCAACCTGCACGTGTGTGACATGCGGCCTGGGTTCGCTGAGCGCTGACAGTCGGTTGGATTTGAGATAAGATGACGGCAGGTCCCAATGCGACGTGTTCCACAGCCTTGTGTCACCCGAAGAGTACCTGAGGGGTACCACAGGTGAGCGACCACATTACACGATAGCAGGGTATTGATGGACATCACACTCAATCGTTCCAATGAATTCTCGGGGACAAAATTGTATCTCATCCATTATCATGAATAATTGGGTTGTGGGCTTCCCATGGGCTCACCACCTGTGGGAGGGGCCAAAGGGGTCGGGTGCGTAGGGAGTAGAGAAGCGCCGAGCAGGTGTGGGCTTACTTATTGCCGCCCGGCTTGGCACCTGTACGTTGGGATTTACCCCGGTAGTGGAGAGGGTAGCCTCCCTCCGCCTTCGGGTGGTGGGGTGGGTCCTGACTGTTGTTTGTGCTTATGCACCAAACAGAGGATCAGGGTACCCACCCTTTTTGGAGTCCTTGGAGGGTGTGCTGGAGAACCCTCCCTCTGGGGATTCCCTAGTTCTGCTGTGGGACTTCAATGCTCACGTGGGCAACGACATTGAGACCTGGAGGGGAGTGATTGGGAGGAACAGCCGCCCCAATCAGAACCCGAGAAGTGTTCTGTTACTGAACTTCTGTGCTCGTCACGGTTTGTCTATAACAAACACCATGGGTGTCCATATGTGCGCTTGGCACCAGGACACCCTCGGCCACAGTTCGATGATCGACTTTGTTGTCATGTCATCGGATTTGCGGCCGCAAGTGTTGAACACTCGGGTAAGGAGAGAGGGCAGAGCTGTCAACTGATCACCACCTGGTGGTGTGTTGGCTCCAATGGCAGTGGAAGAGGCTGGCCTGCTCTGGCATACCCAAATGTATTGAAATGTGACTGCTGGGAACGTTTGACAGAATCCCTGTCAGAAAGATCTTCAACCACCACCTTCAGCAGAACATCTCCCTTGTCCTGGTGTGAGGTGGGAGACATTGAGTCCAAGTGGGCCATGTTCCATGCTTCTATTGTTAAGGCGGCCGATCAGACCTGTGGCTATAAGGTGGTTGGTGCCTGTAGTGGCGGCAAACCCCAAACCCGCTGGTGTAAGGAATGCCGTCAAGCTGAAGAAAGAGCCCTACCGGGCCTACCGGCTGGCCAAGCAGAATGCAACTTTGGCAGTTGCTGATGCAAAAACTCGGACATGGGAGGAGTTTGGCGAGGCCATGGAAAACGATTTCCGGACGGCTTCGAGGAAATTCTGGTCCACCATCCGGCGTGTCAGGAGAGGAAAACAGTGCACCATTAAGACTTTGTATAGTGGAGATGGGGTATTGCTGATCTCGACTCGAGACGTCACAAGTCGGTGGGGAGAATACTTCAAAGACCTCAATTCCACCGACACGCCTTCCTTTGGGGAAGCAGAGTCTTTGGACTACGAGTTGGGCTCTCCTACCTCTGGAGGCGAAGTCACTGAGGTGGTTGGAAAGCTCTTCCGTGGCAAGGTGGTGGATGAGATCTCTGCTCGGAGTTCCTAAAGGCTCTGGATGTTATGGGGCTGTTCTGGCTCACACGCCAACATCGCGTGGACAGTGCCAATGGATTGGCAGACCGGGGTGATGGTCCCCCTTTTTAAGAAGAGGGACCGGAGGGTGTGTTCCAATTACAGAGGGATCACACTCCTCAGCCTCCTTGGAAAAGTCTATTCAGGAGTGCAGGAGAGGAGGGTCCTTCGGGAAGTCGAATCTCAGATACTGTCACGTATTAATGTTTCAGCCATTAATGTATTAATGTTTCTGCCATTAATGTCTCATCTTCTTGCATGTGTAATATTTCAGCTATTAATGTTTCATCATATTGCTCCACACTCATACATCACGAAACCCTTTATTATGTCGCTTCATACTCATGCATCACAAAGTCATTTATTATGTCATAAAGAATAACTGAGAAAACTATAAAAGCCTCGAGCAGACAACATCCAGTGTCAGCTCGTACTGTCATGTACGAGACGGAGGACCCAGTTGCGTATCGCAGACACAGGATTTTATTGATTTTGACAGGTAAGGAAAAACTATCAGATCAAGCGATAATGGCAAGTTGACATGCAGACCTATGTTTATTCACCCGCTGCCTCTCAGCCTGTTCCAGTAGCTGCATCTCAGCCTGTTCCAGTTGCTACTCCCAGTCATTTAAACCAGCCTGTGCCCATGGAGATCGGCCGCGTTGCCCTAACTCCTGAAGAGCGCCAGCAACGTTTCTTCTCTAACCTGTGTCTGTACTGCGGAGGTGAGGGTCATCGAATCACAACCTGCCCAGCAAAAGCCAGAGCTCACCAGTCATCGAATCGCAACCTGCCCAGCAAAGGCCAGAGCTCACCGGACGTCGGGGAGATTCGGGTGAGCTCAACGTGTCTTCTTTCTCCCCCCATTCGTAAACCCTTGCTCCAAATTCGCCTCCTGCTGACTGACACCATCCATACCTTGACCGCTCTCGTCGACTCTGGAGCGGAGGTCAACATCATGGATGTGGATCTGGCCCAGCAGCTCGATATTCAACGTCACCAACTTTCTCCACCTGTTCCTGCACAAGCTCTGGATGGACATCTACTCGGCACAGTGACCCACATCTCAGCCCCGGTGACCATGCTTCTGTCCGGAAACCACCACGAGTCCATTCAGTTCCATCTGCTCCGCTCACCAGGTCAGTCTCTCATCCTTGGTTATCCTTGGCTGCGCCAGCACAACCCTAACATAGATTGGGAAACTGGAGTAGTACAAGAATGGGGCAGGGGATGCCACCAGACCTGCCTGAAGGAGGCGGTCATACCCACCAACCCTGAACCTATCGGTCCTGTTAACCCTGAACCTGTCAGTTCTGTGTCAGATATCTCCAACGTGCCTGCCTGCTATCATGGACTCAGTGAGGTCTTTAACAAGACCAAGGCCACGTCGCTACCCCCGCACCGACCGTATGACTGCGCCATAGATCTCCTGCCCGGCACAGTGCCACCAAAGAGCCGTCTGTATTCCTTATCTGCACCAGAAAGAAGTGCCATGGAGAAGTACATTAATGAATCACTAGCTGCCGGGTTAATCCGTCCATCGTCCTCGCCTGCTGGAGCTGGATTCTTCTTTGTACCGAAGAAGGATGGCTCTCTCCGCCCATGCATAGATTATCGTGGACTCAATGACATAACCATCAAGAACCGCTACCCCCTGCCACTCATGTCATCTGCTTTTGAACTTCTCCAAGGTGCCACTGTGTTCACTAAACTGGATTTGAGGAGCGCTTATCACCTGGTTTGAATGAAAGAAGGCGATGAGTGGAAGACGGCATTCAACACGCCCTCAGGACACTATGAGTACCTAGTCATGCCCTTTGGCTTAACCAACGCACCTGCAGTATTTCAGGCCCTGGTAAATGATATCCTGCGAGACATGCTCAATATATTTGTGTTTGTGTATTTAGATGACATACTGATATTTTCCAAAACCATGTCTGACCATATTAATCACGTCCAGCAAGTTCTGCGCCGTCTCCTGGAAAACTCCCTGTTTGTCAAAGCAGAGAAATGTGAATTCCACGCCAGATCGGTATCATTTCTGGGGCAGATAGTGGCAGAAGGAAGGCTTCAGATGGACCCTGCAAAAGTGACGGCAGTTACATCCTGGCCTGTACCGGAGAACCGCAAGAAGCTGCAGCAATTCCTGGGCTTTGCCAGCTTCTACAGACGATTCATCCGGAATTACAGCACAGTGGCATCTCCCCTCACTTCGCTTACCAGCACAAAGGTTCCGTTCAAATGGACTCCGGCAGCTGACAAGGCCTTCGAGACGCTTAAGGCACGCTTCACTTCTGCCCCGATCCTCCAAATGCCCGACCCAGAGCGACAATTTGTGGTAGAGGTGGATGCGTCCGACGTGGGGGTCGGGGCAGTGCTTTCACAGCGCGCAGTATCGGACGGCAAATTACATCCATGCGCCTTCTACTCTCGCCGACTGTCCCCGGCAGAGCGGAATTATGACATTGGGAATCGCGAGCTGCTGGCTGTAAAACTCGCTCTGGAAGAATGCCGACATTGGCTGGAAGGATCAGCCGTGCCGTTTCTGGTGTGGACTGACCACAAGAACCTTGAATACATAAGAACAGCTCGGCGGTTGAACTCGCGGCAGGCCCGTTGGTCCCTATTCTTCACACGTTTCAATTTCACCCTCTCTTACCGCCCTGGTTCCCGGAATGCAAAGCCCGATGCCCTCTCTCGAGTATTCCAGAAGGATGAAGCACCAGTGGGGGATTTTGAGTCCATTCTCCCGGATTCTTGCCTAGTTTCCACACTGACTGACCCTCCTCGCCTGGTGGGCGGGGGTCCTGTCCATGCGACGGTGTCGACCTAGAGCGCGTCGACCTAGAGCGGCTTGCTCTCAGCCCATGCCTACATCTGACTCTGTACCCAAACCTGTGCCATCGATAGTTGATTCCTCCACTGGCGAAGAGGAGATTGAGCCAATGCCCTCGGTGGATGAGGCCATGGACTCTGATTAGTAGCCCTCGATGGGCTCAATCCTTGGGACTTCTGGAGCCGTCCCTTGAGAGGGGGGTTCTGTCACGTATTAATGTTTCAGCCATTAATGTATTAATGTTTCTGCCATTAATGTCTCATCTTCTTGCATGTGTAATATGTCAGCTATTAATGTTTCATCCTATTGCTCCACACTCGTACATCACAAAACCCTTTATTATGTCGCTTCATACTCATGCATCACAAAGTCCTTTATTATGTCATAAAGAATAACTGAGAAAACTATAAAAGCCTCGAGCAGACAACATCCAGTGTCAGATCGTTAGCGAACAAACATAGGTCTGCATGTCAACTTGCCATTATCGCTTGATCTGATAGTTTTTCCTTACCGGTCAACATCAATAAAATCCTGTGTCTGTGATACGCAACTGGGTCCTCCGTCTCGTACATGACAGATACAGGAGGAGCAGTGTGTTTTTCGTCCCGGCCGTGAAACAATGGACCCCTTGTGCACCCTTGACGTAGTTCTCGAGGGTGCATGGGAATTTGCCCAACCGGTCAACATGTGTTTTGTGGATTTGGAGAAGGCGTTTGACCGTGTCCCTCTGCGAGTCCAGTAGGGGGTGCTTCGGGAGTACGGGGTACAAGCACCCTGGTAAGAGCTGTTCGGTCCCTGTACGACCAGTGACAGAGTTTTATCTGTATTGCCAGCAGCAAGTCAGATTAGTTCCCAGTGAGGGTTGGACTCCGCCAAGGATGTCCTTTGTCACAGATTCTGTTCATAACTTTGATGGACAGAATTTCTGGGCGCAGCCGAAATATTGAGGGGGTTCGGCTTGGTGGCCTCAGCATTGCATCTCTGCTTTTTGCAGATGATGTGGTGCTGTTGGCTTCATCAAGCCGTGATCTCCAACTGTTACTGGAGCAGCTTGGAGCCGAAGTGTGAAGCGGTTAGGATGATGATCAGCACTTCCTTATGCGAGACCATGGTCCTCAGTCGGAAAATTGTGGCGTGACCTCTCTGGGTCGGGAATGAAATCCTGCCCCAAGTGGAGGAGTTCAATTATCTTGGGGTCTTGTTCACGGGTCAGGGTAGGAGAGAGCTGGAGATCAACAGGCGGATCAGTGCAGCGTCTGCAGTGATGCGGACTCTGTAGCAGTCAGTAGTGGTGAAGAAGGAGCAGATCCGAAAGGCGAAGCTCTCGATTTACCAGTCAATCTATGTTCCTATGGTCACGACCTGTGGGTTGTGACTGAAAGGATAAGATCCCAGATACAAACGGCCAAAATGAGTTTCCTCCGCAGGGTGTCCGGGCTCTCCCTTAGAGATAGGGTGAGAAGCCCGGTCATCCGGGAGGGACTCGGTGTCAAGCCGCTATTCCTCCGCGTTGAGAGGAGCCAGTTAAGGTGCATCTGATTCAGATGCCTCCTGGATGCCTCCCTGGAGAGGTGTTCCGGGCATGTCCCATCGGCAGGAGGCAGGATGACCCAGGACACGCTGGATAGACTATGTCTCTCAGTTGACTTGGGAACGCCTTGGGATCCCTCCGGAGGAGCTGGTTGAAGTGGCTGGGGAGAGGGAAGTCTGGGATACCCTGCTAAAGCTGCTGCCCATGCGACCCTACTTCGGATTAAGCGGTGGATAATGGATGGATGGCATTTGACTGGGATCTTATTAAAATGGACAAAGTCGTGTCGTTGGAGAATTTTTCAAAAACAATACAGCCTTAATACAATAAAAATAAAAGGTTTCTTTCAAACAGGATAATTTGCGGGTTTTCTCAATCTTCAAATAAAAATATTCTCTTTTTCAGGAAAAAAAATTGGTGAGGAGAAAAATATATTGTGGAAAAATAATGTCGCTGTTTTTGTTTTGAGAGGGTTGTTTTACAAGAAATGAAATGTTTCAAAAAATGCCCACTGGAGTGAAAAACTACTAAGTGAACAAAATACTTGACAAGATTACGAGAAGATGAGAATTTTCTTCATGTCCTCGAAAAAAATATAATATATAAATATATAATATATATTTTATTTAAACAATATTTTCAGAGTGGGAAAAAAAATTCAATTCTGTCAAGAAGTAGTTTTTTTCCTTTACCTTTACTTTGCATTTTGAGATTCATTTACTTTTTTGTATTGTCTTTAGATACACAATATTTTCCAGGTGAAGTCACTTTATTTTAAGGGGAAAAAAGCTCATATATATTCTATATGGAAAACCGGTAATATTTGACGGCCAACATATGCAAAATTTTTATTAACTTAATTTTTCAGAAACTATAGACCCTACCCACGTGACGTCACAACTCCGCTCTCCTGAATGGTACCGCCCAATTGTCCGTCAAAACATAGTGTTAACCTGTTACGGCTACGTACATTCCTCCTATTTACGGCGTGTTTTTCTGCTCCTTAACATTAATAATCAAAATGGTGAAGGCGTGTGTGGCTGTTGGTTGCACTAACAGAGAAGATGAAAGGAGAGACTTGAAGTTTTACCGTATTCCGAGGGATCCAAAGAGGAGAGCGAAATGGACGGCTGCAATTCGACGTGAAAACTGGGCACCAAAAAATCACCACAGACTATGTAGTAGTCATTTTATATCCGGTAAGATGCATTTAAGATATACTTAGAGGGTTTTGGGCTGACAAATAACCACAATTAAGATCATTGCTAGGCTAATCGCCGACAACATACACGTATGTATGTAGTGAGAGTGCTATCGCTAAATAATATAAACATTAAAAGCCTTAACTCCATTGACAAACGACAGGAAATACATTAGACTTGACAGTGGATGTTAGCAATAACAAAAGATTTTGAATTGAAAATTTCGTAACTCACCTTTCCAAGCACAAGATAGATTCCTGCCGAATTTTCGTGGACGAGGACCTGTTTCACCCAACCAGCAACGAAGTATTTATAAGCCTCCAAGCTCTTGCAGTTTTTCAAATTTTCGTGAGAATAGGCTGATTTTGTGTGGACAAGATAATTGTAAATATCAGCGTAGCAGATGTCAGGCAGACAGGGCGAAGACAGTGGGTCGAAAAACATCGATTTGGGCATCAAATATGGATCTGGCGACTGTATAGAACGAAGCTTTTCCACATAACGCCTTTTATGCAACACATCCAGTGAGTTTACGGCATCAGAAAGCACCGGTTCTTCCATGAAATGCATTTTAAATTCCTCGATCAATTGAAACCAATGCTAATACAGAGACAAAATGACGGACAAGTGGGCGGAACCATACAGCGAGCACGTGGTTTTGTGACGTCGGTGGGTAGGGTCTATATAATCAATCTGTGTGTGGATGTGGGAATGTGGGCTTTGCAATAAATAGATTGAGAAAGACAAATATGTACAAATATGATTTTTTTCATGTTTCATATTATTGGTGAAAAACCTTCCTCACCCTGCAAGGACGTAGTTGTCACAGGAGCTGACGTCGCACAACACTTTTCCTAGCTCGAACTGAAGCTGGCTGATGCAGCCGATGCGATTCTGCACATAGAGCATAGTATTCAACAGATCAAGTTGGAAACTTTGATAAAGAAGTATGATGTTAAGATGTTCATTCATTCATTTTCTGAGCCGCTTATGCTCACTAGGGTCACGGGGGTGCTGGAGCCAATCCCAACTCACTATGGGCAGTGGGCGGGGTACACCCTGAATCGGTTGCCAGCCAATCTCAGCGCACAAGGAGACAAACAGCCATTTGCGCACACACTATACCTAGTGCCAATTTAGAGTGTTTGATCAGCCTGCCATGCATACTTTTGGGATGTGGGGGGAAACCGGAAAACCTGGAGAAACCCCACGCAGGCAAAGGGGCAACATGCAGTCTCCACACAGGAAGGCCAGAGCCCGGGATGAAACCCTTGATGTGTGGTGGACGTGCTAATCACTTTGCCACTGTGCCGCCTGTTAGGATGTTATTTTATCAAAAGTATGCTGATGACCTAATATTCCTACAGTATATGTTTGTATTATCAGACCAGCTTTATTTTTCATTCCAACAATTGCAACGAAATTCCATTTGAGATTCAGCCTGATCAGGACACTTATAAAAACACATAGTAGAACCTAGGTGGTATACAGGCCAGGCTGCCGGTCAAATCGCAAATGCTATAGAGGAAGACGTTAGTAGGCACAGCGTCCAACTATGGCGCTCTATTTTACTTTACTGTATGTGATCAAGGCAATGTTAATGTAGCATGGAGGGCTTTCTCAACCTACTGAATGTTTAATAGCGGTGCGACAATATATCGAATAGGTGATATATCGCGATACTTTGTAGCCCAAAAAGTTATCTATATGCTCACAAAAAGAATCGATATATCGTTTTAAAATGCTGTCACTATTTAAAAAAAAAAAAAAAAAAAAAAAGGGAGCCACCAGGTTGCTACCAACATCTTTCGTTAGCTCACTAGCTGCCACTGACAGCGCAAGACATCCAATTGATTTTGACTTGATTGGACGTCTAGCGCCGTCAACGTCACTGAACCCAGAGCATTCACAGCCAGTCTTTTGTAGGAATTTACAGGTCACTTCCTGTTCATTTTGGGGCATTTACAGATTCCTTCCTGTTGATTTTGAATCCCTTCCTGTTCATTTGGGGATATTCGTAAATAACCCAAAATGCACAGGAAATGACCAGTAAATGCCCCAAAAGGAAAAGGAAGTGACCCAAAATCAAAAGGATGTGAAATGCCCTGAAAAAACTCATTGCCTGGCTTTGGCTGCCACTGATGTCCAATCCGTTTGAAGTGGTAGGGATGGCGGCAAATGAACAAAATGTTCATTCATTGCCACCCTCCTAGTTCAAATGGATTGGACATCTACTAATGATAAACTCATTCCAATTCACAGCAGAAGGATGCATGTTTTTCTGTTTTAGTTTTGTAGAATATCCTAGAATAATTTCCAGACCCATGAATCGATAATTGTTGTATCACCATATTGTGAGATTATCGTTATCGCGAGCCTTGTATCCCAAATCGTATCGTATCTTGGGGTTTCCACCCCTAATGGTTAAGTGTCGCTAAAATTTCCACCTGAATGATGAAAAGAAGCCACCGCTGCCAAATCGACACCAAGCGCGACATGTCTAATGTGAAGTCGAATATACTCGCGCGGTTGTCAACTCGTTATTGCGACAACGCTGCGAGCAGTTTGCCTGAACTAAGCTTCGTACTGGCAGCCAGCATACTCACGATAACCCTGCCTGGCACCCCCCTGACATAGTTTGTGCTTCACTGGCCCTTGGTTGACCCGGCAAGGAGTTCGTGTCTGCTACATACCCACTGGAGCCAGTGCTTGATTTTTGGAAACAAAGAACCAGTGCTAACCTAAGCACAAGCCTGGACCGAGCACGAACACCAGCTGGGTGGAAAAGGGGCCCTGAGTGAAGTGGTTCACCTTCCAGTTGGCTCGCACGTTAGCTGCCGCTATACGGCAGTCTCGCAGGGTGGCCTTCCAGCAGGGCGAGTCTGACACAATGGCGTCGCGCCGGAGCCCATCCGCTGCAAACAGCCTAAACCACAACACGTCGTCCTCGGCCAGAGCTCGCCACACTCTGCTCACCTGGCAGCAGAAAAAAAGATCCACACAGTGTTCTGCTTGTTCTTTGTTTTTTGTAATCAATTAAGCAATTAACAGAATTAGGTCATTCGAGTCAAAACATCCAGCATAAGTTAACAGTTGAACTCCGCCATCTCGGATTTTGATGAAACTGCATAAATGATGCTTTTGTCTGGCAAAGCTCAAATTCCAAATTTCACCAAAATCAGTTGTCGTTGAACATTTTAACATAGTAAATAATTTGTTTGAACATGACATGTTTCATGTCTTCTGATTTTCACCTGCAGTGGTGGAATGTAACGAATACTTTGTTACTGAACTTCAGTAGATTTTTGTGTATCTGTACTTTACTTGAGCATCAATATAATAAATATGAAGTGGTACTTTTTTACTTCACTACATTACAGCACGTATCTGTACTTTTTACGCCACTACTTTTCAAATCGTCGCCTACGTTACACATTACTTTTGTTTGTTTTCTTTTATCTCACTGAACTGATAGTTTGACTTTTGTGCCTCCGGCACATTCGATAAACCCTGTGCAACTATACCGTAATTGAGCACTCGAGGAAGCAGCACGAATACAGTGGTACCTCGACTTACGATCGCTTCGACACATGATCTTTTCGACATCCGATGTAAAATTTGACTCGCCATTTGTTTCTACATCCGACGACATGCTCGAAATACTACGATTTTTGACAGCGCCGCAGTTTCTTTGTTTTGCCGCAAGACGGAAGCACGGCTGATTTTCTTGTGAAAGATATCAACACTGGATCCAAAAAGGTTAGTACAGGTGGAGAAAAAAAAAAGATGACACTTACCATTGAAATGAAGATGTAAATGATAGCAAAATATAAGCATGGTGTGTAAGCCTGTCGCAATATGCAATAATTCCATTTATCGCACGATAAATAAAAATGAAGGCGGTGTGGCGTTACTATTTACATAATTCACTCAGAGGAACGTGCAGTGAGTGAGTTCCGCCCGGACCCTTAGAGGTGTTACTCATCTCTGTTAACCTGGTGCCTCGTGCTTTGGTGTGCAAGTTCTGCTCTGTTGAGAAATAAATGTTTTCAAGTTTTGACCACGATACTCCGCCTCCTTCCTGGCACTACACTGGTGACCCCGACAGTGGACCTGCAGTCTCCAGGACCACAACGAACACGATGGCTGCGAACGCAGCGCTTAAATTGCCTGAGTACTGGGAGTCGGGACCCGAAACGTGATTTGCACAGGCCGAGGCGCTATTCGGTCTACACGGCGTTGAAGACGAGCAACAGGACAGCGTCCCAGGTGGCCCGTTTCGTCACTTCCCCTCCGGCCAGGAATAAGTATACCGCGCTAAGGGACATCCTTTTGAGGGTGCATAGACTGTCCCGACGTGAGCGTGTGCGTCGGCTGCTGGACATCAACGGGCTTGGCGAGCGCACTCCAACACAACTCATGAATGTCATGCTGAACCTGTTGGGCGACGAGGTGCCTAATTCGCTGTTCTTGGAGCTGTTCCTGCGTCAACTACTGGCCCACGCGCGCACCGCTCTCGACAATTCGGACTTCTCCGACCCACGCGTTCTCGCTGAGGAGGCCGAGAGATACTTCACCGAGATGCCACGGGCAGCTCACGAGCACTTGGCGCCGGTGCAGGCCTCGCCCGATTTCCTGGCCCAGACATTCGACCAGCAGAAGCCAGCCACCCGGCGTGGGAACCGGCAGGGTCGCTACCAACCAACGGTTGGTGTTTTTATTAGGGGTGCATGATATCCATTTTTTGAAACCGATACCGATATCGATAACTTCCTGCTCCTCAAAGCCGATACCGATATCGATAACCGATAATATATAATTTTTTGAATGTATATTCACCCAAGTTTTTGAACACCTGGAGGTTAAAAAAAAAAAAAAAAACTAGTGATGGATTCAACATAGATTTTTGCCTTTGACCTCACCAGATTTTTCATAATGACATGAACATTATTATGGACAAAACAAAGGCAAGAATAGCCTTGACTTCAAATAAAGTGCCAATATTTATTTTTTCAAATGAATATAATTTGAGTCAA
Source organism: Corythoichthys intestinalis (assembly GCF_030265065.1). Lineage (NCBI taxonomy): Eukaryota > Metazoa > Chordata > Actinopteri > Syngnathiformes > Syngnathidae > Corythoichthys > Corythoichthys intestinalis. The sequence continues at coordinate 389,287 of NW_026651597.1, forward strand.
TCACAATCAATTAGTCAATATAATTGAAGATGTGTTTCCTGAATAATGAGCACTGAACTAAAACATAAACCCAACAGGTACGGTGCTTTGTCATGAAATAAAAATATTTGGTGCTACAGTAGAGGAGACTGTTGTGGTCTTGGTCCATGGAACAACTTTCTTAACCTGGGAGACAGGTTAGGACAGCAAGCCTATCAATAACCAAAAGGCCTCTCAATAACTTACTAACTTATAACTAACACTGTAAAATGCAAACATTATATAGTAAGGTTCATCACTCATTCCTCATAAGAAAAATATGGTAGAGCAAAAAGGATTAATGGATTTCCTTATAATAATATCAATCTTTAAAACACCATCGAAGCGATTGTCATCTTTTCAGTGGCTTATTAAGATGTGTTTCTCGCTAGCCGTGCAGCAGACTTGAGCGTGACGTCACAGAAAGGGAGCGCTTGATTTACAAACGCACACATCCCAATCCACCGGCACTGTGCCAAAAATATTACAGTACATGTACTGCCCATAAAAGTGTGTTTCACTTCTACACTGCCCGACAGCCATCTACAAATGAATGCACTTCCATAAACCACAAGGCTTGGTCTTTTCTTGCTTTTTTGGGAAGACACTTGTCTTAATACTGTGAAAGTACAACAGAAAAATAGACATATTCAATACTCAATATACAACAAACTGCACAATACATTTGTATGCACAACTATTATATGTAAAGCATAGCACACTAGCTTGAACTACTAGCCTTAAGAATTGGCTGGCTTCTATAACACAACTTATGAAGTTCTGTACATATGACCCTTCACCACAGAAGTAAATATATTTTGCACATCCATATATTATAGTAAACATAAAATACTTACAGAGGCGGAAAGCGTTCACGATTGTCAATGCTCCCGCTGGACACCGCACTGTGTAAGTGAATGAGCTTGTGAGCAAAACAAAAAATAGATGCAGCGAATTATTCTGACCAGCAGGTGGCAGCAATGCCCCGCAAATGGTCAACTGATTTCCCATACAGGTGTGTAGCGCAGCACAGTACATACAGTATTATCGGTCCGATTAATAATAATGTTATTGGATTTATTGGGATGACGTCATAATTCCTATAATAATTATCGGACCAATAATTATCGTGCACCAGTATTTTTTATCATGCCCGCTTCGGCGCCAAGGCCAAGTCGTGCCAGGCGCCTTGCACTTACGACGCGGGAAACAGCGGAGCCCGCCCCCTGTAGCCACCGGGCGCTCCAAACCAGCTGCTTTTCGTGGTGGATACACTCTCCGGTCGCAAGTTTCTGTGTGACACCGGCGCGCTGAGGAGTGTAGTTCCAGCGGTCCGCGGAGAAGCGTCTGTGGATACCACCGGTCCGGCACTGCGTTCGGCAGATGACGGGCCCATACGGACGTACGGGTTGAAGACTTTGAACTTGCGCTTGTACGCAGCGGTTCGTGTGGAAGTTCGTAGTCGCGGACGTCGCCTTTCCCCTTTTAGGGGCGGACTTTCTCTGCGCACACAACTTGTAGGTGGACGTTTTGCATGGACGCTCTGACTTTCTTTTCCATTCCCGGTGTCAGGAGTAGGGGCGAGCCCGTCTGTTCATCTAGCTGTCTCGCGGAGGACAATGTGTTTTGCCGACTTCTGAGTGAGTACCCGACCCTCACACGTCCCACCTTCTCCGCGGTCTTCTCTAAGCATGTTGTTGAGCATCGCATCGAGACGACAGGCGCTCACCGCCTCGATCCTGCTAAACTGTCTGTTGCCAAGGCTGAATTTGATAACATGGAACGGCTAGGGATTGTTAGGCGCTCTAACAGCCCTGGTCGTCTCCACTTCACATTGTTCCCAAACATTACGGTGGGTGGAGGCCGTGCGGGGATTATCGTCGGCTCAATAACATTACCACGCCCAATCGGTACCCGGTGCCTCACGTGCAGGATTTTTCTGCCCTCCTTGCCTGTTGCGTGGTTGACCTGATGCGCGGCTATCATCAGGTGCCCGTCCACCCGCAGACGTCCCCAAAACGGCTGTAGTTACCCCGTTTGGGCTGTTCGAATTTTTGAGAATGCCTTTTGGTTTGAAAAACGCTGCTCAGTCGTTCCAACGTTTAATGGACTCTGTTTTGCGCGATATGCCGTTTGTGTTTGTTTACTTGGACGACATTCTTATTGCAAGCAAAAGCGTTGAGGACCACGTGCGTCACCTCCAGGAGTTGTTCGCCAGGCTGGTAGCACACAGTCTTATTGTTAGTCCCGCGAAATGCGTTTTTGGCATTCCATCCATACAATTTCTCGGCCATCTCGTGAACAAGGATGGCGTGGTCCCGCTTCCCTCCAAGGTTGAGGGCATCACCTCTTTCACGTGTTCGCGGTCGGCTCGCGAGCTGAGAGAATTTTTGGGGATGGTGGCTTACTACCACCGCTTCGTGCGTCATGCGGCTCACGTCATGTGCCCGCTATACGAAGCGCTCAAAGGTACATCTCCCAACCACATCATTGGTTGGTCGGGAGAAAGGTTAGCTGCATTCGAAGCTACCAAGGCTGCGCTTGGTCAGGCAACGGTGCTGGCGCACCCCCTGCCCGAGGCTCCCGTTGCCCTGACTACCGATGCGTCCGATTTTGCGGTGGGAGCAGTTCATGAGCAATGGGTTAACGGTCCCTGGCAATCGCTCGCCTTTTTCAGTCGCCAATTGGTTCCTCGGGAGCGCAAGTATAGGGCTTTTGACATGGAGCTTCTGTCCCTCTGGTTAGCGGTGCGCCATTTCCATTTCTTCCTGGAGGGCCGCCCCTTCACCGCGTACACCGACCACAAACCCCTCCCGTTTAAAATGTCTCGCACGGCTGAACCATGGTCTGCACGTCAGCAGCGCCAACTTTCTTATATTTCCGAGTTCACCACCGACATCAGACATGTATCGGGGAAAACCAACGTGGTAGCTGACTGTTAGTCGCGGTGTTCGGCCATTCCTTACTACGCGGCGAAACGTCCTACACAATGCTCAGCGCGCTTGCGCAAGCATCCGCACGCATGCGCACATCGGTTAGAAGCGGCAAGAACTCACTATTTATGTTTTTATTTAGGTTTTTAGAACCTTTTTACTTCCTCAAAAATTATACTCTAATACTTTTAACCATTGTTTTTTTTTTGTGTTAGCTTTGAAGCAGTTGACCACATTAGTCACGTAGCGAATTTTAACCACCCTTATTTGATATAACTACATTTAAGTATTTTCTTCAGGCATTTTTTAGTATGTTATGCCTGTATGCATCTAAACAAAACAAGTTTAGAGCGCACGGTAGTACTTTGGGTGTCAAATTCGACTAATGTAGGACGTTTCGCCGATGTAGGAGATTTTGGCAGAACACCGGTCGTTCGCCGGCGCGGTTCAGCTCGGTTTGGATTTTGCCGCCATGGCATTTGACCAGGAGCACGACGAGAGTGTTTGCGCGCTCAAGTCTACGGTTTCGGACCTGCACTTGCAACGTGTTCCAGTGGGCGACACTGGCGTCACCTCTACCGGTATTGCCCGCCCCTTGGTTCCAGCATGCTGGCGGCGTAAGGTATTCGACGCGGTACAAGGCCTCTCTCACCCCGGTCGGAAACCGTCTGCTAAGCTGGTCTCGCAAAAATTTGTGTGGCGGGGCCTTAAGAAAGATGTGCTGGCGTGGGCCATTTCCTGCGTCGCTTGTCAACGGGCTAAAATTCAGTGCCATGTCAAAACACCCCTCGAAACTTTCATCGTCCCTGAACGGCGTTTCGACCTCATCAATGGGTACTTGGTGGGGCCTCTTCTGGTTTCTTATGGGTTCACGCACTTGCTCACCATGGTCGATAGGACTACGCGCTGGCCTGAAGCGGTTCCTTTGTCGTCCACGTCCACTGCTGATGTGGCTCGTGCATTTATTGGGACGTGGGTCGCGCGTTTTGGGACTGCGTCTGATATTTCATTGGACCATGGGGGGGGGGGGTTGGGGGCAGCGCAGCCCATCCTTCCTTCCGCAGCCCAGCAAAGGAGCCCCCCCACCCCCCCCCGGAATCCAGGGTGGTCCCCCGGGCCACCCGCGCGCCCATCTACCGGCCCTTGGGAATGGCAAGAGGGGACGCACCACCAACCCCACGCCCGTGCCCAACCCCGTCCACCCACCCGGGCCACGAGCCGCTGCCGCGGCCCCCCAGCCATCACGGCACGCCACGGGGCCCCCAGCGGCCCACCAAGACCAGTCCGAGTTGTGGGGTGCGATCGCCGATAGCTTGGAGGTTAAGCTGCACAGCACCACCGCGTATCACCCGCAAGCAAATGGCTTGTGTGAACGTTTTCACCACTCCATGAAGGCCTCCCTTCGCGCTTGTTTGAGTGATGGGGACTGGGTGGATAGGCTTCCTTGGGTGTTGCTTGGTCTTTGGTGTGCGCCCAAGGAAGACCTGCACGCTTCTTCTGTGGAGTTGGTCTATGGCTAGGTTTTGCGTGTTCCCGCTGATTTTCTTCCTGATGCGACTCCCCCGTGGTCTGCCGAAGGTCAAAGGGCAGACCTGCTAGATTTTGCCCGCAGATTTGCCCCGGTTCCGACCTCGCAGCACTGTGTGCCCGAGGTGCGTATTCCGTCCTTGTTGCGTTCCGCGAAATTCGTCTTTGTCAGACATGGTGCGCATCACGGTCTGCTGCGAACCCGTATGACGACCCTTTTAGAATTTTGGAGCATGGGGATTAGTGTTTAATTCTAGACATCGGGAGCCGAAGGGAACCTGTTTCGATCGACAGGGTTAAGGCTGCTTGCGTGCATTCCTCCATGCCATTGGAGGTCGCTCAGCCTCCCCGCCGGGGTCGCCCCCCTGGTCTTCGTAGGTGCGGGTTGCCCGTTCGTTCCGAGCTCAGGGCAGACTCTTCTGCGCCTAGTTCCTCTGTCCCGGACGCTCAGGGCACCCCTTCCCCCTCCGTTTCTGGCCCTGCCACTCCTCTCCAGCGTACAGGTCGGGGACGGGCGATCGTGCCCCCCAAGTTTAGGGATTTTTTGTATGAGTGAATTCTGGGGGGGCTTGTGTGGTGTTACTATTTACATAATTCACTCAGAGGAACGTGTAGTGAGTGAGTTCCACCCGGACCCTTAGAGGTGTTACACTCATCTCTGTTAACCTGGTGCCTCGTGCTTAGGTGTGCAAATTCTGCTCTGTTGAGAAATAAATGTTTTCAAGTTTTGACCATGACACTCCGCCTCCGACTCCTTCCTGGCACTATAGCGGTAATTTTTCCGCTGCGATTTATCACCTCGCGTGCACGTGCGCGTGCGGCAGACATGCTGTTAAAAGTTCGGATTCCTTGCTACCAACTGCGCAAAATGCATCTTCGTTCCAGGTCCGGCAAAAAATAGCGCCGGAGCCAATCATTCCCATTATATCCTATTGTTCAATGTATACCGGCCGCGTCAGTGCTCTGGATTGACTGCGGACCATCTCCGGCGTGCCGGTGTTGTCGACGTGTGGCCGCTCCCGTCAGGGGTGACATTTCCCGCGGGGCGGCTATTTTTCAGCACAACACCGGATATTTACAACGAAGTCCGCCAAAACATTGTTACCGACTTGGTTGCAACGAACAACCTCGCTTTGACAATGGACAGCTGAATGGACATGATGAACATTGAGTGGCAAATTAAAAGCGCTGTTTTTCAAACTCGTCCTGTTTATGAAAGTCGATTGTCATATGCTGGTGTTGTGCAGTAATGAGCAGACGTGACTTCTGTGGCGTTTGCTAACGTTTTTAATGCGCGCACACACTACATATCGTGAAATAGCAAACTAGATGTGCTACGTCCCATGCCATTGGCTAAGTGAGCCCGGAGTGATTTTGGGACACATAGTCCATAAACTACATCGATGAATTGTAAACCGCCATGACTGAATGCATGTTAATAAGGCCAAATCAAGCCATACCAGTTACTATAGATAATGCTGCAAATATAGTTTAATTCAGTACATGACACAAATCGATTCGGACCACAAATAGGATGTCTTGCTCATGTAGTAAACCTAGCTGTTAAGAGAGCTGTAGCAATCAACAGTGTGCCCCGCCTCACTTTACAAACAGTAAAGATTGTTCTCAGCACTTTTATACAAAATTTCTTCAGATCAGTAAGAAGTAAGCACATAAATATTATGCACTAAAATGCATGTTTATATGATAGCAATGTAATTTTTGCATGTTAGCAAAAAAAAAAAAAAAAATACAATTGTTATTTTTTTTTTCCAGAGCATTACATGTATTGAATCGGATCGAAAATTGTGTCCCCCGTATCGAAAATCGTACCGAACCGTGACTTAACTGTATTGTTGCATCCCTATGGAACACAATTGCAGAAGCTATGAGGGGGAAAGTTTTCATTTGCCTAAATGATTTAAGTCATTAAGTGCAATTTTATTTTATTTTTTTCTTGAAAACCACATTTTATTTATTCTGTGTTTCTGTGCGGCATTAATATTGTTTTTTACTTAAGAAGCAAGGTGTATTGTTTTTAGTTGTGATTCCTTACAGTATTCATGTATTTTTTAATTTAAGAGTAAATATTTATCACGTTTAAATGGGTGTACTTGATCTAATTAATATATACTGTATTCTCACTGTGCTGTTGTATTAGATAAATTATCGCACGCTAAAATTTGTTATCGTGACAGGCCTAATGGTGTGTGCATCCATAAATTGGGTCGCCAATAGGGTCGTAGAACGTCGATCTCGGTCGGCGGTCTTCCGCCGTTGGCCAGTCGTTATAAGTTAAGGTGACAATTCTTACTGTGGTAACATCGCCAAAGAAATCGCCAGCTTCGTCAGGTTTCTAATCATTTATTCCATCAACTTGTTCAACACAACATGCCAGCATCAAAACAGAAAGTAAAATAGAATCGCGCTCTCTTGCTCACTGTCACGTCAGCCCCGCAGTGTGTTCAAGTACAGCAAAGAAAGTCCGCCACATTAGAACCACATTACATTATTACAGGTATTATTATTATTATCATTAAATTATTATTCCGATTTTTATTTATCGTTCAGTTGTTCTGCTATGTGTAATTGCCATTTGTAATGGTACCAGCAGTATTTATTAAGGATTTAGTCTAGGTTTTTGGGCAGTGGAACGAATTAATGGAATTATGATGTTTTCTTATGGGAAAATCCTACTCAACATACGACCATTTCAACTTACAAACGAGGTCCTGGAACAAATTAACTTTGTATGTAGAGGTACAACTGTGTATTAATTTAAAATACAGACCTAGCTAGTAAAATGTTGTCTATGAAAGTTGTAAAGCAATAAACCGTTTTTTTGTTTTTTTTAGCTTGTTCTGTTCATCGTGCAGTAAATTTTTTCGCTTGTTTTTTTTTCCATTTTGCTCAGGTTTAAACAAAACTGAGCAGTCAATGAATTCGCTGGTTCTTTCTTTGAATGTTGACTCAGATCTCTGTACTAGTCCTTTTAAAAAAGTTAGCATATTGTGATAGAGTTCATTATTTTCTGTAATGTACTGATAAAAATTTGACTTGCATATATTTTAGATTCATTACACAGAACTGAAGTAGTTCAAGCCTGTTCAGTGTTTCCCACCAATGAACGAGACTGTGGCGGCCCGCCACAGTCTCGTTTGACCGCCCCCCTACCCCCCCCCCCCCCCCGCCGGGAAAAAAAAAAAAAGATAATAATCAGATGCGTCAGTCAGCCGATTACACAGCTGTAGCCCACTCCACTCTACTACCTGCGTGAGCGAGAGCGCGCGCGTGCGTGCACACACACAGACACTCGCACCAACAGGTCGCGCTCATAGACGGGACTACTAGCCTGGTACACCAGACTCATAGCTGTGCTATGCAGGCATGAAAATCTCTCACCTTTCGGCGAAATTCGCCGTTTTGAAGTCAAAAAGGGCGACCTACGTGAATTGCGTAGATCCGAGGAGAAATTCTTTTTGGGAGGAGGGGGGGTCGGGAGGTTTTATTTAATTATTATTATTATTATCATCATGTGATTAACTTAGTACGTAAACTGAGCACTTAAGAAATCGGTTCTTTAAAAAAGTAACACTTGGACAGTCGGCAAATCCTTCTAGATGCTTCGCTGACGAGAACCAATCATCGGCCCAAGCTGCGTTCCATTATTCCAAACGCGCGCACACTTTACGTGTACATGGAGTGCTCGGAGAGCCTTTGGTTGCATTGCAAAGCTGCGAAAACAAAAAGCAGGCCTTATCCACACCGGGGCAGACCACAGCGCAGCATACACACTTGCCTGTATTTGCCAGCAGATTGAATTTGGTGAGTAATGGTTTCAATCGTTTTCACATTTTGCGATATAAAAAAGTTACTGCCATTCGTTGCAGCTTGCGTTGAACACTGCCAGAGCTAGTCAAATCTCCCATGAAAAAACAATAGCTCCCGTTAAATTGGCATTAGCGGTAATATAAACGAAGAAACACACTGTTGAGTCAAATTAAGCAGCATGCTCTCGGATGGAGGGGGGTGCCTCGTATCGCTCCCGTCGTCCACCTGAGACGCGTTATTTTCGGCTGGGACTTGAGCTGACGGCCGGTGTCGGCACAACACCGGCCCGACGAGTGGTGGGAATGACTCTTGCTTCTTAAAGCTTTTCAGAAATACAGGGATCCCTCGTTTTTCGCGGTTAATGGGGACCAGAATCCGCCGCAATAAGTGAAAACTGCGAAGTAGCGCCCCCCCCCATTTTTTTGTGCGTGTTCAATGTATTTATTCAGATTTTACATTGGAAAAAAGATATATATATATAAGACATGCTTTTTCACTTTTTTCACCAAAGTATCATTTATAAATGGTTTTCAAGCACTTCAAAATGTAAGAATTATGATAAGTTTTAAACATGTTACTGCCCCACCAAATTATTTTTAAACAAGAATAAAGTAGTAAGAAAATGCTTGGCTTTATTAAATGCTTCATAGTGAGTCTACTCAAACTCTCTCAGGCTTTGTTCAACGGTGATTAACACATGTGCAAAGTTTTTCTTTTTATATATATTTTTTTTGTTTGAAGCAACTTATTTGATTGAATAATAAAGACACAAATGTCCTAGCCAAAATGTGGCCCAAACGCAAAACAACATTACTTCAATGGAAAAATTTGTTTCAATCAAGAAAAATAGTTTTCAAATGCTTTTTTGTCTCAAATTTATTTTTGCAATCAAAAACAATTTTTTTTATTGAAGTGACTTTTTGGGGATTAAAAGTATATACTGTATTTTGATTGAAGCAACTTTTTTTTTGATAGAAGTAACTTTGTTTTTTGATTGAATAATAAAAACACAAATCTACCTCCATTGTTATTGAGAGAGAAAGAAATTAAGAAAGCTTTAAAACTAAAAGCCACCGGGGAGTCTGATTTTTTAATTTTTTAAATATTTATATTTCATTACATAGACATGCCTCGTAGGGAAAGGAGATTGAGGGATAAAAAGAGGAGTTGGATGAGGCTGCTAAAGGCAGTGGATACCTCATCAGCTGGTTTGAAAGGATAGTCGGGTATTAAATACAATTATAAACACAATTACAATGTTATTTTTCTATAAGATTTTATGTCATTGCTTTATCAATCATTAGGTACTAGAGTTGTTAAGTATGGATAATAATGAAATAATAGTTTTGAAAAAACTGTGCTGTTGGTGGGTCAGTGACCATCTGATGTGGTTTGTTCTCAGATGAACAAGTTGAGGAAGGAAGTTTTGATGCAGAGGTTGAAGGAAGAAAAGAGACAGACAGACTGAGTCACAGCCAGAAAGTGTTGATGACAGTTTTAATTTCTATTCACTGTTGCCCCCTCCCAATTAAAGTATGTCACAGTCGCAGCCAGTTATTATCTAAAGCTGGTTAAAATTGAAGTTATGTTGTTTTAAGGTGTATTAAATACTTGTTCACGTGCCCCTTTTGATCTACGAGCACCCGCCCCTCCACCGGTCTCTGCAAGGCCCTGCTGAAACACAGTGTGGGTCGACAGAGCTCAATATTTTGTTGGGGTATACAGTGTACTGGAACATATTTCCTCCACACCCTTCTCACCTTTTTAACCCCTGACCCATTTTCATGCCTGGCTATGAGAGTATGAGTCTGGCCACCATTCAGCAGAAAAAAATTTCCAGGGCGGAGCCAGCCACAGTAAATAGACAGCGGAGCGGACCAATCAGCGACGGGCTGACGCGACGTCGGTAAAGCGACAAGAAACTAGCGAGAGACATTTCAACATATTCAACATGGCTAGCGCGAGACAGACTGTTGGTTTTAGCGACTCGATGTGTTTTTGGTCATGTAAAACCGAATTTACCGCGGATTGAGTCTGGTGCACCAGGCTACGGGACTACTGTCTGCTGCATTCTGCTGCATTTGGCGCGATCCGGCGACACCGCATACAGCAATTTATATTACATTCAGTGGTCTCAAAATGCCCTAAAGAGATACACCAGACTTGAAAATGTACACACACACCCTACCCCGAGGGTCAGAGACCCTCCCACCACAGTCTCCTAAAATCCTGTGGGAAACACTGCTGTGTTATTGTTTTAATAGTGATGATTTTGGCAAAAAAGTCAAGAAAAAACAAATATCCCCATCTCAAAAAATTACCATATCATGAAAACGTACTCTAAAGAAGCCACTAACCTAATCATCTGAATCAATGGTTTAACTCAAAACCCCTGCGAAAGATTCCCGAGGCTTTTAGAAACTCCCAGCGTGGTTCATTGCTCAAAACCGCAATCATGGGCAAGACTGCCCACCTCACTGCTGGCCATCATTGACACCCTCAAGCATGAGGCAAAGACACAGAAGGAATTTCTGAGCAAATAGGCTGTTCCAAGAGTGCTGTATCAAGGCACATCAGTGGGACGTCTGTAGAAAGGAAAAAGTGTGGCATGAAATGTTGCACAACCAGAAGAGGTGACCGCATCATGAGAAAGATTGTGGAGAAGGGCCGATTCCAGACCCTGGGGGGCCTGCAGAAACTGTGGACTGAGTCTGGAGTAGAAATATCCAGAGCCACCGTGCACAGGTGTGTGTGAAACAGTGGCAGAAGCGCTTGACCTGGGCTACAGAGAAGCAGCACTGGACTGCTGCTCAGTTGTTCAAAGTACTTTTTTCAGATGAAAGCAAATTTTGCATGTCATTCGGAAAGCAAGGTGCCAGAGTTTGAAGGAAGACTGGGGAGAAGGAAATGCCAAAATGCCTGAGGTCCAGAGTCAAGTACCCACAGTCAGTGATGGTCTGGGGTGCCATGTCAGCTGCTGGTATTGGTCTACTGTGTTTTATCAAGGGCAGGGTCAATGCAGCTAGGTATCAGGAGATTTTGGAGCACTTCATGCTTCCATCTGCTGAAAAGCTTTATGGAGATGAAGATTTTATTTTTCAGCACGACCTGGCACCTGCTCACAGTATCAAAACCACTGGTAAATGGTTTACTGACCATGGTGTTACTATGCTTAATTGGCCTGCCAACTCTCCTGACCTGAACCCCATAGAGAATCTGTGGGATATTGTGAAGAGGAAGTTGAGAGACACCAGACCTAACACTGTGGATGAGCTTAAGGCCGCTATCGAAGCATCCAGGGCCTCCATAACGCCTCAGCAGTGGCACAGGTTGATTGCTTCAATGCCACGCCTCGTTGAAGGAGTCATTTCTGCAAAAGGATTGCCAACCAAGTATTGAGTGCATAGCTGGTATAATTTATTGAAGGTTGACTTTTTTTGTATTAAAAACACTTTTTTTTTTATTGGTCGGATGAAATATGCTAATTTTTCGAGATAGGGATTTTTGTTTTTTCTTGACTTTTTTGCTTAAATCATCAATATTAAAACAACAAAAGGCTTGAACTACTTCAGTTGTGTGTAATGAATCTAAAATATATGAAAGTCTAATGTTTATCAGTACATTACAGAAAATAAATAACTATCACAATATGCTAATTTTTTGAGAACGACTAGTATGTATGTATTGTATATAAATACATATACATATACACACACACACACACACACACACACACATATATATTCATATATACAGTGGGGAGAACAAGGATTTGATACACTGCCTATGGGAAAACCCGTTGGCAGTGTATCAAATACTTGTTCTCCCCACTGTATGTATATATATTAGGGCTGTCAAACGATTAAAATTTTTAATCGAGTTAATTACAGCTTAAAAATTAATTAATCGTAATTAATCGCAATTAATCGCAATTCAAACCATCTATAAAATATGCCATATTTTTCTGTAAATTATATATATATTCTGTAAAATAAATTGTTGGAATGGAAAGATAAGACACAAAATGGATATATACATTCAACATACGGTACAAAAGGACTGTAGTGGGCATTTCACTCTACTGTCATTTAAATCTGTCTATGCTGTCCTCACTCCGAAGCGTCTACTTTTTCCAAAGTTAGACAGCTAGTGAACGACGCCTTAATAATTAGACTTCTTCCTTTTTCATCTGATTTATTAATAAAATGGCCTCAAACCATTTTCCTCTTTAGACTGTCGTAAAACTACAAAAAAAAAAGTACACAAGCATTGCATTAGCAACAAAGTTAGCTTAGCACGCTATACAGGTTCACTAAACATAAACAAAAAGCGTCTCATACAAAAAATATAACATTTCGCTTACTAACATAATATGTACATTCTTTACAACAACCATACTTACGGACAAATCTTGTCCAAGGATCATATAAGCACAACATTATCAGCCCGAGACGTCGTGCAGCCATAATGAACTGGAAAGAAAACAATAAATCATGTCGCAAAGCGACCACAAGAGTTCGCTGTTGGACAGCACAAAAAGCCTGCTGTAAAACTTACCAAAGGGCAGAATACTGTCTGAGCGGGACATGTGCGTTAATTGCGTTAAATATTTTAACGTGATTAATTAAAAAAATTAATTACCGCGCGTTAACGCGATAATTTTGACAGCCCTAATAAATATATATATATACATATATATATAGAGTAGATCGGGGCACAGTTCACTTGTCTTTGTTGATTTACAGTTGTCTTCTCGGCTATAATAATAACCAACACGGCCCCGTGTTCAATATAAAACCCTCCGACCACAACAAAACAAGTAGGAACTAATATTCACATAGGAACTAAAGTTATACAACATAAAATATACAATATAAATGAATACTACATTACATTTGTAAAAGACAAACACATAATAGAATAAATAATAGCCCATTTAAATAAAATAAATTGAGATGAGCTAAAACACCTGTAATTAAACAATATAATACACAGATCCTGCTTACACAATTAAATTTATTCATTTCTGTGTGGCGCTTTAACTTGAGAAAATCCACCAATAAAGCTTTTGAAAACCGTTTACAAGAAAAAAAAATTCATTGAGGCATTTCATTTGTAAAATACATGTTAAAATCTTTGTCATTGGGATTGCTTTTCTCTTTACCGCAGGACTTCTTTTTTCTTCATTCTTTCAGAAAGAAAGCTGACCAATACGCGGGGTCTGAAAGGCAAATTGTTGTTGGATTATCATCTTTAAATACCCGCTACTTTTTGAACAGAATTCTAGCTTTGTATAGGCTACTGTTCCTATTGTTGAAAGCACAAAAGTGTGTAATAAACTAGCACATTTATATTTTGCATTTTGTTTTCTTACTGTACCGAAAATCCACCGAACCGTGACCTCAAAACCGAGGTACGTATCCAACCGAGGACAAAATGCCAGCCACGATGAGTGAGGATGATGACCAAACTCCGTTTTAAAAAGCTGCTTAACGGAAACCTGGATAAAACCAAAGTTGTGTGCACATACTGCTGTGATGAACTGTCCATCGATCGAAGCTCAACCAACCTAAAGTACCACCTTCACGCAAAGCATATCTTCGGTAGTGTTAGCAATGACGCTAACACTGCGGCAGCCGCAGTCATCAAGCTACACTGGCAGAGTGCGGACTCGGACTTGCCAACAAAAAGAAACCAAGTAGGTTGACTACTGCTATCGGTACATGGGTAGCCAGAGACTGTAGAGTGTAGACCCATTAACATAGTCGAAGACGAGGGCCTTGAAAATCCAATGACAACAAACAACAACAACCGATGACAGACCACCAGACAGGTACAAGGCAGTGCCAGCATGGACTCATGTCCACTACAGTGGTGGTTTGCGCACAATAGTGCCCACAGTAAGCTCGCCCACCTTGCAAAAAAAGTATGTGGTCACACCTGCCACAACCGTTCCTTGCCAGAGACTGTTTTCTTTGATAGGGGCACATTGTTCAAAAGAAAAGGTATGCTCTGTTATCTGAAAATGTCAACAAGCTAGTTTGCCTGAGCAGTTGGTTAAAAAAAAATTTTTTTTAAAGTATGGCTATGGCTAACTTAAGCAGTGTTTCTAAACACCTTTACACACAGTTTAGTGTAATGTTATTCAGTTAAGTGTGTGAAAATTGACTTTTTTCTCACTATCTCACACAGCTTTCAGGCCATTTAGTGTAAAACTGCAAATGCTGCATTTTTTTGCGTGAAATGTGTTGAATCTAACAGACAAGTTGTTTACACATTTTTTGAAACACTAGCTATTGTTACTGTATTGTGCTTGTCTGCTCTTTAAATTGGCAGTTAATTTTGGGTAATATGCCAAACGGTACTTGAGCCACATTGTTAGTCTGAGGTACTTTAATGTGTTAAAACTCTTTGCTGTATAATACAGACAATTTATTTTATTTTTTGTTTTATACGAGCTGAGTTGTTAAATAAAATTTTACAACTCTATTTGGTTAATTATTAATTCATTCACACATCATACATTTCATCTTAAAACAAATTTTAAGTCAATTATAGTATTTTCCTAGATTTTTTTTCCTGAAGAGCAACTTTATTCATCCCGAGGGAAATGTGATTAATCATGATTGATCACACAATTGACATATGATTAACTAGATTAATTTTTTAAATCATTTGACATATATATATGATATATATATATATATATATATATATATATATATATATATAAAAGGGCTGTCAAACGATTAAAATATTTAATCGAGTTAATTACAGCTTAAAAATTAATTAATCGTAATTAATCGCAATTAATCGCAATTCAAACCATCTCTAAAATATGCCATATTTTATGTAAATTATTGTTGGAAGGGAAAGATAAGACACATGACGGATATATACATACAACATACTGTACATCAGTACTGTATTTGTTTATTGTAACAATAAATCCACAAATGGCATTATTAACATTCTTTCTGTTAAAGTGATCCACGGATAGAAAGACTTGTAGTTCTTAAACGATAAATGTTATAGTTACAAGTTATAGTAATTTTATATTAAAACCCCTCTTCATGTTTTCGTTTTAATAAAATTTGTAAAATTTTCAATCAAAAGTAGAGTTAATATAATAATAAGAAGAATAAAAATAACAATAATAAAAATAGAGTGAAAAGTTTTACGTGTATTTTGCATTGCTAAATTGATATGGAATGCCAGTTTATTTAGCATTGTTGTTTAACTGTGTGTCAGAATAGGGCCTCATTACTATAGACTGAAGTGCTTTTCTTTTTGAGAACATTATTTTTGTTTTGAGAGATAGGAATATTATTTTTGTTGTGCTTTCACTAAAGGATACTTATGTTTGTTGTGAAGGAGACGCTTATGCCAATAAACGGCGCGCCTGTGTCCACTCGCCTTTACTGTATAACATATACAGTGGGGAGAACAAGTATTTGATACACTGCTTGGCAGTGTATCAAATACTTGTTCTCCCCACTGTATCTGTACATATCTTACCCAGAATAAAACAAGAGACACATAATTGCCACTAAAAGAAAGAAAACTTACCGAAATATGTGTGGAGCACAAATAGCTATTTGCATTGCATTGTGAATACAGCATAAACGTCTCACAACTACTAATTCTCCCACGTTTAGAAGACATAACATGAGTATGGAACGGCGCTGCCCCCAAGCGGCCAGTGGCATTCTCTTCACTCTTAATGTCCATAAACGGCCTCATTGTAATGTGTGAGGCAATATGCCAGCGGGTGCGTTAATTGCGTCAAATATTTTAACGTGATTAATTTTAAAAAATTATTTAACGCCCGTTAACGCGATAATTTTGCCAGCCCTAATATATATATATATATATATATATATATATATATATATATATATATATATATATATATATATATATATATATATATATATATATATAAATATACACATATATACAGTGCCTTGCAAAAGTATTCGGCCCCCTTGAATCTTGCAACCTTTCTCCACATTTCAGGCTTCAAACATAAAGATATGAAATTTAATTTTTTTGTCAAGAATCAACAACAAGTGGGACACAATCGTGAAGTGGAACAACATTAATTGGATAATTTAAACTTTTTTAACAAATAAAAAACTGAAAAGTGGGGCGTGCAATATTATTCGGCCCCTTTACTTTCAGTGCAGCAAACTCACTCCAGAAGTTCAGTGAGGATCTCTGAATGATCCAATGTTGTCCTAAATGACCGATTATGATAAATAGAATCCACCTCTGTGTAATCAAGTCTCCGTATAAATGCACCTGCTCTGTGATAGTCTCAGGGTTCTGTTTAAAGTGCAGAGAGCATTATGAAAACCAAGGAACACACCAGGCAGGTCCGAGATAATGTTGTGGAAAAGTTTAAAGCCGGATTTGGATACAAAAAGATTTCCCAAGCTTTAAACATCTCAAGGAGCACTGTGCAAGCCATCATATTGAAATAGAAGGAGCATCAGACCACTGCAAATCTACCAAGACCCGGCCGTCCTTCCAAACCTTCTTCTCAAACAAGGAGAAAACTGATCAGAGATGCAGCCAAGAGGCCCATGATCACTCTGGAGGAACTGCAGAGATGTACAGCTGAGGTGGGAGAGTCTGTCCATAGGACAACAATCAGTCGTACACTGCACAAATCTGGCCTTTATGGAAGAGTGGCAAGAAGAAAGCCATTTCTCAAAGATATCCATAAAAAGTCTCGTTAAAAGTTTGCCCCAAGCCACCTGGGAGACACACCAAACAAGTGGAAGAAGGTGCTCTGGTCAGATGATACTTTTTGGCCACAATGCAAAACGATATGTTTGGCGTAAAATCAACACAGCTCATCACCCTGAACACACCATCCCCACTGTCAAACATGGTGGTGGCAGCATCATGGTTTGGGCCTGCTTTTCTTCAGCAGGGACAGGAAAGATGGTTAAAATTGACGGGAAGATGGATGCAGCCAAATACAGGAACATTCTGGAAGAAAACCTGTTGGTATCTGCACAAGACCTGAGACTGTGACGGAGATTTATCTTCCAACAGGACAATTATCCAAAACATAAAGCCAAATCTACAGTGGAATGGTTAAAAAATAAATGTATCCAGGTGTTAGAATGGCCAAGTCAAAGTCCAGACCTGAATCCAATGGAGAATCTGTGGAAAGAGCTGAAGACTGCTGTTCACAAACACACTCCATCCAACCTCACTGAGCTCGAGCTGTTTTGCAAGGAAGAATGGGCAAGAATGTCAGTCTCTCGATGCGCAAAACTGATTGAAACATACCCCAAGCGACTTGCAGCTGTAATTGGAGCAAAAGGTGGCGCTACAAAGTATTAACGCAAGGGGGCCGAATAATATTGCACGCCCCACTTTTCAGTTTTATATTTGTTAAAAAAGTTTAAATTATCCAATGAATTTTGTTCCACTTCACAATTGTGTCCCATTTGTTGTTGATTCTTGACAAAAAATTAAAATTTTATATCTTTATGTTTG
This sequence comes from Corythoichthys intestinalis, assembly GCF_030265065.1. Taxonomy (NCBI): domain Eukaryota; kingdom Metazoa; phylum Chordata; class Actinopteri; order Syngnathiformes; family Syngnathidae; genus Corythoichthys; species Corythoichthys intestinalis. The sequence continues at coordinate 407,112 of NW_026651597.1, forward strand.
AAGCCTGAAATGTGGCGAAAGGTTGCAAGGTTCAAGGGGGCCGAATACTTTTGCAAGGCACTGTATATATATATACATCAGGGATTCCCCTATATTCAACAGATTGTGGCGCACCGCCACACTAAAATGAAAGCCGCCACGCCTGGCAAATGAGATGTATTTTATTTATTTATTTAAATAAAAAAAATTTTTTTTAAGGCCGCTTCAAACTAGCGGCAGCCGAGTGGGAGGAGTTCAGCGGACACCTATTCATTGTGTATTGTAGCCTAATGTTCGTAACTATGCAGGCCCCCCCTTAAGAGACGCAAGGGGAACGAGTAGGAAGAATGGGAGAACGAGCGAGATAGCGAGAGATAGCGGTCGCATGTTGTAGCAGCCCGCTGTTATTTTGTTATTGTTTTTCTTTATTATTGTTACCACAATAAAGTGGGTAAGCAAATACAGACTTCTCTCCTTCTTGCCCATATCCGGGGCATTACAATAATTTGGATCGGACTTTTCGGCGAAAGTGAGCGGTGGACGGCCGTCTTGGACGGAAAGCAAACTTTGACAAACTTGCGCTGAGAGACTGCGGAGAGGCGGGGCCCAAAATAAAGCCTTGCTCTATTTTCAGAGCGTTGGTCACAGTAAACAATTTATCAGTTCAAGCAGAGTAAAATGATACATATTCACGGTACAAGAACGTCGTTTCTGTGTCCATCGATTGGTAAGAAAAGGCTGTTTGTACGAGTGACGTGTGGGCGCTCCCGTCAGGGGGGACATTTCACGTGGAGTGGCTATTTTTCGGCACAACACCGGCGCGCCAACTTCAGACAATTACGGCTGACGAAACTTTGATAAATGCGCCCCCCCACCCAAATTTCATGAGCTCTGGGACACTCGAAAAATGACTCTCATACCTCTCCTTGCTAAGTTAATGGTACCTCGACGTGCCTTTGTGTGGAAATTTAGTTTACGAACAACGGGGAAAAAACTATTCACCTTCTCACCGAATCAAGTAAAACTCTTTACACGGCTATTAGAATTCCCCCAGTGCTCTAAATGGGTCAGTTGACAGAAGGACTGTTATTGTTGTGGTAATGTAGTACTTATGAGGGTCAAATAAAAGGAAAAAGGAGGACTACGACGGTGGTCTGCAACCCGCGGCTCTCGGGCCGCATGCGGCTCTTTAGCGATGCTTCGGAGCTTTTTTTTTTTTTTTTTTAAATGGAAAAAGATGGGGGAGGGAAATATATTTTTTTGTTTTAATAGGATTTCTAGGAGGACAAACATGACACAAACATTCTTTCAATTCATTAATATTGTAATGAAGTTAAACTTGTGGTGGCATAGTGCAACAGAGTAGTCACGTGGTGCGTCATTCTCTATAGGATCCACTGCAGGGAAAACAAACATTTAATCATGAAGGCTAATTACGTATTTCTATAGTAGGCTAATATAGCTAGTATCGATAATTATAAGGCTTTTAAAAGGTTTTTAATTTTTTGTGGCTCCAGACATACTGTATCAGTTTTTTTTGTGTTTTTTTGGGGGTCAAATATGGCTCTTTCAACAGTTTGGGTTGCCAACCCTGAGTCACTACGAGATGTAAGTCGTACTATTGCCACGAGAAAAAAAGTCGCATCAGTACATCAGGTAACGTAGCTGTAATCAGCTACGCATTTTACATACATGTACTGTAGCTGAGAGGTACAACATTAGCCTGGCTAATGAAATATTTCAAATATATCTTTGTTATGGTTCTTCTTGGGGGAAAAAATGAAGAAAAAAAAATTCGCTGTGGCACGACATGGTGAGGCTGTCCGACTCCGATGCAGCCCACCACCACAGCTTCAAAAAATCCTAGGGGAAACACTGTACATACATACATACATACATATATATGTAGTATAAGTATATAAATACATATTAAATTTTTACACCGGGAGAAAATACTTTTACTTTTTATCTGTAAATTTTAAAGCAAGTACTTTTGTAATTTTACTTGAGTAGTTTTTTTCTCATATACTCGTACTTTTACTTAAGTTAAAACAAAAAACAAAAACGCCGTACACGATTTAAGTGATTTCGCCTCTATGACGCTGGAGTCTCCAGTCGTTTTTTTTAAATAACAGCTGTCAAGTTCCCCTGCTAATATTTGTTTCGCCAATAAGGGGAGCTGTATTCTCACTTAGGTTGAATGAAAATTTACATGATGCGCAAGTTTTTTTGTGTGTGTGTGTGTGTGTGCATCGTTTTCCTGTTCCTGTCGTCACTGTTCAATTCTTGGGACTATATTGTTACTAAAAATTTGTTAACAAGTTGAATTAAAATTGTGAAATTTATAAGTTTAATTCCAGTGAAAGCACACCCAAACAGGTCGATTTCTGTTTTATATTAAGGAAGTAGAGTGCGATGCAGCATAAGCAGCTCGACCAAGTCTAGGTTCATACTGCAGGTCTTAATGCGCGAATCCGATTTTTTTGTGTTTTTCTGACTCGAGTGAGGCTTTAACTTGACAGTCTGAACGGGACAAGTCGCATGGTAGTGGACCATTTCAAATCCGCTCTGGGTCACTTTCGTATGTGGTTTAAATCCGATCTGGGCCGAATTTTTCCAGAATGTCGCGGCGGTCTGAACTGCCAAGTCTCCCAAATCGGAAATTTATGCAGCAATTACGTCATCAAAGAGCGAGAGAGACACGGCGCTCCGGTAGCGGTGCAGCTGTGGGTTAGCGCCTAGCTTGTTTTAAACACGACTTTTGGGGAAGGGTCGGGTTTGACAACAGTTATAAATAAATAAAAATGGGTTGAGGATAAGCCTGAGAATGCTCGGTTTTCTCTTTGCTCTATATCAGCAATATTTCAAGATTGCTTACACGGCCGAGAGTCTGGGCAAACTGTCCGTATGTGTGTGTGTGTGTCACGCACGGACAGTGTGTGCATGCTATCGATCCATATAAACTTTGGATATAAGTCTAAACGGGGATTATTTATGTCTGTTATTTGTGTCCTCTTTTTGGAAATCAAAATATGATCATCCTGGAATGACGGCTGACAGCCAGCATGTGTCGTTATTTGTTTTGATGCTTCTGCGCTTGCGGGTCTTCTTGCTCAGCGCGTGTCGGACTGCAAATTAGTGCAGATGCGTAATACTTCAACAGGCTCAATGGACAAAGGCAGTCTGAACTAGGGTTGGGAATCTCTGGCATGAAGCCGATTCGATATGTATCTAGATACACAGGTTACGATTCGATTAAAAAACGATACATTTTTATGGCCAAGCGATTCGATACGATTCGATACAGTTTAAGAACGATACGGCTCGATACAGAGTGAAAACGATACGATAGTAAACATTTGTTGTATGTGTTCGTACAGTATTTTAAACATAAAAAAGACCACATTTCTAATAGCAAAATTAAAATTTCATACCAATGTTATGTTTTATTTTTTTATGAAAAAAAAAATTAAGGCTTACTATATGACCGCCATTTTGTTGGATGCGATTGATAATAAAACTCCAGTGACAGACAACAATAGAGTGCAGTAATTCAATTACTGTATTTCCTGGTGTTTTGAACACAAGAGGTAAGTAATTTAAGTGCAAACTTTCAACGTAAACATCTTGCAAGCAAAAAATATTATATGCAGCAGCTCTTGAAAAAAAGAATTAAACCTGTTAGTGTTATCATAAATAAATAATAAATTATGCTTTAACACTGGTATAACTGGGGGAATAAAAATATGGCATTTTAGACAGACAGGTCTATAATCATTACTTTAACCTTATACACAGCAAAGTCATTCACTTAAGCCTGTGCTTCCACATTTTTTTATTACTCATCACCGTCTATATCTCTTTTGAAGGGCAGAATTTTCTTGAGGAAGATCAACTGATCCACATATTCATGTTTAAGTAGACTGCGTTTTGTGGAAACAATATCTCCAGCAGATCGTGCTGCCCTTTCCACCATTGTAGTGGGTAATTTTTCAGGGTTACAAACTCACGATCTCTGTACCGCTTCACATTTCACACTAGCTCTGTCCCATGCGAACAGATCTGGCTGCCTTCATCACTTCAAAGTCCGACTTTTGTTTTCCTGGGTGCGTTGAAAATCAATCGCTGCACGTCGCTGGTGTCGGTGATCACACTGTCCATTGTTTTAGCATGTTGCTTCGTTGCTACTACTAGTTTCGTTTTGGGCTGTGAAGAAAACGCTACTGAGCGTGCGTTACAGTGGTTTCGTTTGCTCTCGCGTTGTTATGACACGCCCGTGACGATTGGGTAATGACGGCGACTACTAGCGGTTCTTCCGAAATGAATGTGAAGTTAAGGCAACCACGACGGCGTACACAATCTAAGTGCGCTGTGTGGTGAATGACACAAGTGCAGCATGTGAGGTAAAAGCTAAATTATTATCATATTAAGCAATGGATTGAACTAGGCATTAGAAGCCGATTCTTGTGCTCGCGATAGCCGAATTCTATCTCTACTATCGGTTCATTGAATATTTAATGGCTAATTACTGTCGAATGGTAACTTTACTATCGATACAGCTGTATCTCTCACCTGTAAAACCGGATATCCGGTCGTATCGGTTTATCGTTCTCAAGCTTAGTCTGAACGGGCACACCAAAAAACCAGATATGACAAAAAAAACTGATTTGTGCAGTAAGACCTGCGGTATGAACCTAGCCTAAGTTGTTGAAATCAAGCTCTAATTTACCTGTTTTTTCACAAGCAGGCCAAAGTGTTCTACAGTGTGTCTGTGGTTTTAAAGTAAAACTACAGTAAACATCAGTTGCCACGTTTACATGGAGCCAAATATTCCAATTACAATCGGAATATTTGTTCAAACCGAATAAATGTGTTCCATATAAACACCTCATTCGGAATGAACAGGCCCAAACCGAATGGAATTTCATTCCGATTCACAGGGGTGGAATATTCCTTTTCCCAAACCGATTAGAAGTAAAATTATATCATGTAAACAGGGAAGCGGAATGGTGTCTGGTTGCGTTCTTTCTGCACATGCTCCGTACTGACGTGGTGACGTAAGTAACGTCACTTGCAACATGGCTTCCAAGCACACGCACAGCGCACCCACACAACTTTTTAAATGAACGGCGTGTCATTCTGAAGTTTTGTTTCCACTCGAAAAGTTAAAACAGCAGCTGATCTGACGATCGATCTCCATGTTTTGCAACGTGACGCTTTGTTTTGATTAATCTGCGCATGTCAGACGGCAGTTGTCAAACGTCCTTTCTAAATAAAGGCAGACACATGTAAACGCTGGATCGGAATAGATGAAGTGACATGTAAACAGCTGATGTGAAATTTCCATTCGGAATGATTTGAATCGGTATGAATAAACGTCAGCATGTAAACGTGGCTAGTGAAACAAGAACTCTTGTGTTTCCACTTGTGAGCAAGCCGGCATACTATGTGTACCTTTTTCACCATCCACCAGCATTGATAATAAGCACTGTGGCTTATTTTTTTACTTTATTAATATGACAAATAATACACAGTTATTTTGAGTTAATTAAATTAATAAGTTATTAATTAATTAATCAAATTAATAAGTTATTAATGAGTTAAATTAATAATGAGCCATTAATGCCAGTTATTTTGAGGTTTAGTGGGTATTTATGGGTACTTAAAGAGTTAATTCCGACATAAGCGGAAGTTCAGGTTAAATTGCCAGCGTAGGAACAAAACTAGTCCGTAACTCGGGGACTACCTGTACTTAATCCACCACTGCTTACCTGTGCACATCGGCCAAGATCTGTGTGGTTGAGGTATTGGAATATTTTCAGGGCCAATTCATACGGCAACTCCATGTCAAAAAAAGGGATGTCATTGGCCTCATTCTGCATTAAAAAAAATACAAATAAAAAAATAAGTAAACATACGTATTGTCGCAGTCGGCGGGATGTCACGATGACGTCATCTCGCATAGCAACGTGTCGCCATTTCGAGAGGGGGGCACGCACAGGTAAATTCATATATTTCAGCTGTGTTTTGAGTCTTTTTTTCATAAAAAGGTCTTGAACATGACTAATTATTATCGAGGAGGCGATACAACTTAAAATTAGCGTGTATGGGCCTGCAAATCTGCCCATACAAAGTCGCAGCTGATAGCTGGATAAACAATCCAAAGGAACTGCCTGCAGTGGAGTTCAGAAACATCAACAACTACCTCAAAGTCACGCAGTAAGTTGACCTTTATCAATTACGTGGAATATGTACTGTGTGGAACTAAGAAAACTGGTAGTATATACGGAGTGATTATTTCTGCCGTAACCGGTAATCCGCTTCCAAAGCGTTATTTAGCCGTAAACACGTCACGGTAAAATAACCAATTCCCACCAGGCCAATAATATACCAATTGACCGATCAGAGCAGTTCACGGCAAAATAAAAATAACGCTTTGCGAGTTGTCGCTTCCGGTAATGATAACCACTGCCATATTGAATCCTAGCAGCTAAGTTGGGCAAAAAAAAAAAAAAAAAAAACGATTAAAGTTTACTCACCACTGATAAAATGTCGGCTGCAAACGTAAATTTGTCTGGTCCACGGAACCGTCTTCTTTTACTGTTCCTCGATTGATTGCTTTCAGCCAATTGCTCGTCCTTTTCTTCTCACGAGGAAGAATGAAGAACTTCAAATGTGGCTTCGAACTCTTCCATGCGTTACAACCCGCAACACAGCAACTTTTAGTCATTCCGACGGAAAAAAATACCGCAAATAAGACAAAAGTTCAACGCGTTTGTACTACAATGCACGACAGAGCAACTGCTAGTGAATCGTGTTTTGCCCCCATTTCAATATGGCGACGCTTTGTTGTGGCTGGTGACGCCATTAATGCCCGGATGTCCGACTGCGAGGATTGAGGAGGCAGTATTGTACAAACCCGATTCGGTTGAAGTTGGGAAACTGTAAAATGTAAAAACAAAATACAATGATTTGAAAGTCCTTTTCAACCTATATTCAATTGAATACACTACAAAGACAACATATTTAATGCTCAAACTCATAAACTTTATTTTTCAAATAATAATTCACTTAGAATTTCATGGCTGCAACACGTGCAGTAGAAGTTGGGACAGGGCATGTTTACCACTTCGTTACATCACCTTTCCTTTTAATAACACTCAATAAACGTTTTGAAAGAGAGGAGACTAATTCTGTTAGCTTTTCATGTGGAATTCTTTCCCATTCTTGCTTGATGAACCGCTTCAGCTGTTCAATAGTCAGGGGTCTTCTGTCGTATTTTACGCTTCATAATGCGCCACACATTTTCAATGGGAGACAGGTCTGGACACCGAGCGGGCCAGAGGAGAACCTGGACTCTATTACTTCGAAGCCACGCTGTTGTAACACGTGCAGAATGTGGCTTGGCATTATCTAGTTGAAATAGGCAGCGGCGTCCATGAAAAAGACGTCGCCTGGATGGCAGCATATTTTGCTCCAAAATCTGTATGTACTTCTCAGCATTTATGTTGCCTTCACAGAAATGTAAGTCACCCATGACTAATGCACCCTCATACCATCACAGATGCTGGCTTTTGAACTTTGCGTTGATAACAGTCCGGATGGTCCGCTTCCTCTTTGGTCCGGAGGACACGACGTCCAGTGTTTCCAAAAACAATTTGAAAAGTGGACTCATCAGACCACAAAACACTTTTCCATTGTGCATCAGTCCATTATACATGAGCTCGGGCCCAGAGAACCCGGCAGCGTTTCTGGATGTTGTTCATAAACGGCTTTTGCTTTACATGGTATAGTTTTAACCCGCACTTACTGATGTAGTGACGAACTGTATTTACTGACAGTGGTTTTCTGAAGTTTTCCTGAGCACATTTGGTGATATCCTTTACACACTCATGTCGGTTTTTAAGGCATTGCCATCTGAGGGATCGAAGGTCACGGTCATGCAGTCTTGGTTTCCGGCCGTGACGCTTACGTGCATTTATTTTACCAGATTCTCTGAACCTTTTGATATTATGGACAATAGATGTTGAAATCCCTAAATTCCTTGCCATTTTGCTTTGAGAAATGTTGTTCTTAAACTGTTCAACTATTTTCTTATGCAGTTGTAGACAAAGTGTTGAACCTCGCCCCATCCTTGCTTGTGAATGACTGAGCATGTTTGGGGAGGCTCCTTTTATGGTACCCACCTGTTCCCAATTAGCCTGATCACATGTGGGATGTTCCAAATAGGTGTTTGATGAGCTTTTCTCAGCTTTCTCAGTATTTTTTGCCACCTTTCTCAACTTCTACTGGACGTGTTGCAGCCATGAAATTCTAAGTTAATTATTATTTGGCAAAAAACAATCGAGTTTATCAATTTGAACATTAAATATGTCGTCTGTGTAGTGTATTCAATTAAATATGGGTTGAGAAGGATTGTCAAATTGTTGTATTTTGTTTTTATTTACATTTTACACAATTTCCCAACTTCAACCGAATCCGGTTTGTAGTATGTAGTGTAGTAATTAGTGTCCCCATACCAGGTCTACAATGAGTTGATCTACCAGCTGCTCATCTTTCTCGACTTTTTTCTGAGGGTACCTCAGGGACTCCCTGTAGCAATCGGTATCGTCTCGATATTTCTTCTTCCTTTTGATCCTCTCTTCCTCTAGTCGTTCCAAAAGGGGGCTAGTTCTGCCGCCCAACAAGCCCCTGGCGATGGAAACGTAGCCAGGCTCTTCCACGCCACTAGCGTTCTCGGATTTTCCCTCACTTTTACCTGGACTCGCGTCACTATTTTCGCTCCTGGAACTGGAGGACGAAGAGTGACCGAGCCGCCGCTCCACTTTTTGACACCACAATTCCCGTTTCCAGCGCTCCCTGAACGCAGCGAGCTCCTTCTCACCCATTGTGTTAAAAATTCAGGAATCAAAGGGCAACATTTAAAGTTCGAGAGTCAAAAAATGGAAACATCTTTAGTACGGAAGTAATAAAGCGAAAACAAAACAGTTCTTCAATGTGAAGAGACCGAAGAGGAACACGGGTATAGGAAATTAGTTCCTGGCAACGAATTTGAGTTTGTCTTCGCTTATTGTACCACAAATATAAAGTATAATTGTATTGCTCGAATAGCAACGCATATGCTTTAAAAACAAACAAACAAAACACACACAAAAACCAAGTATGATTCGAGTATGCTGTATCACTACCCAATCGTGAGAGTCCTTGCCTATAGACCCTACCCACGTGACGTCACGTCAAGATGCATTTAAGATATACTTAGAGGGTTTTGGGCTGACAAATAACCACAATTAAGATCATTGCTAGGCTAATCGCCGACAACATACACATATGTATGTAGTGAGAGTGCTATCGCTAAACCATATAAACATTAAAAGCCTTAACTCCATTGACAAACGACATGAAATACATTAGACTTGACAGTGGATGTTAGCAATAACAAAAGATTTTGAATTGAAAATTTCGTAACTCACCTTTCCAAGCACAAGATACATTCCTGCCGAATTTTCGTGGACGAGGACCTGTTTCACCCAACCAGCAACGAAGTATTTATAAGCCTCCAAGCTCTTGAAGTTTTTCAAATTTTCGTGAGAATAGGCTGATTTTGTGTGGACAAGATAATATCAGCGTAGCAGATGTCAGGCAGACAGGGCGAAGACAGTGGGTCGAAAAACATCGATTTGGGCATCAAATATGGATCTGGCGACTGTATAGAACAAAGCTTTTCCACATAACGCCTTTTATGCAACACATCCAGTGAGTTTACGGCATCAGAAAGCACCGGGTCTTCCATGAAATGCATTTTAAATTCCTCGATCAATTGAAACCAATGCTAATACAGAGACAAAATGACGGACAAGTGGGCGGAACCATACAGCGAGCACGTGGTTTTGTGACGTCGGTGGGTAGAGTCTATTAAATGTCCGACGGAGGACAGGGCTTGCTAAAATTCCGAGGGGTCTGGCTGCAGCCCGCCTGTCTATAGACCCTACCCACGTGACGTCACAACTCCGCTCTCCTGAATGGTACCGCCCAATTGTCCGTCAAAACATAGTGTTAACCTGTTACGGCTATGTACATTCCTCCTATTTACGGCGTGTTTTTCTGCTCCTTAACATTAATAATCAAAATGGTGAAGGCGTGTGTGGCTGTTGGTTGCACTAACAGAGAAGATGGAAGGAGAGACTTGAAGTTTTACTGTATTCCGAGGGATCCAAAGAGGAGAGCGAAATGGACGGCTGCAATTCGACGTGAAAACTGGGCACCAAAAAATCACCACAGACTATGTAGTAGTCATTTTATATCCGGTAAGATGCATTTAAGATATACTTAGAGGGTTTTGGGCTGACAAATAACCACAATTAAGATCATTGCTAGGCTAATCGCCGACAACATACACGTATGTATGTAGTGAGAGTGCTATCGCTAAACCATATAAACATTAAAAGCCTTAACTCCATTGACAAACGACATGAAATACATTAGACTTGACAGTGGATGTTAGCAATAACAAAAGATTTTGAATTGAAAATTTCGTAACTCACCTTTCCAAGCACAAGATAGATTCCTGCCGAATTTTCGTGGACGAGGACCTGTTTCACCCAACCAGCAACGAAGTATTTATAAGCCTCCAAGCTCTTGAAGTTTTTCAAATTTTCGTGAGAATAGGCTTATTTTGTGTGGACAAGATAATTGTAAATATCAGCGTAGCAAATGTCAGGCAGACAGGCCGAAGACAGTGGGTCGAAAAACATCGATTTGGGCATCAAATATGGATCTGGCGACTGTATAGAACGAAGCTTTTCCACATAACGCCTTTTATGCAACACATCCAGTGAGTTTACGGCATCAGAAAGCACCGGGTCTTCCATGAAATGCATTTTAAATTCCTCGATCAATTGACTATACAATTGACTCTATAGACCCTACCCACCGACGTCACAAAACCACGTGCTCGCTGTATGGTTCCGCCCACTTGTCCGTCATTTTGTGTCTGTATTAGCATTGGTTTCAATTGATCGAGGAATTTAAAATGCATTTCATGGAAGACCCGGTGCTTTCTGATGCCGTAAACTCACTGGATGTGTTGCATAAAAGGCGTTATGTGGAAAAGCTTCGTTCTATACAGTCGCCAGATCCATATTTGATGCCTAAATCGATGATTTTTGACCGGCTGCCTTCACCGTCTCTGCCTGACCCTGATATTTACAACTATCTTGTCCACACAAAATCAGCCTATTCTCACGAAAGTTTGAAAAACTTTAAGAGCTTGGAGGCTTATAAATGCTACATTGCTGGTTGGGTGAAACAGGTCCTCGTACACGAAAACTCGGCAGTAATCTTGTGCTCGGAAGGTGAGTTACGAAATTTTCAATTCAAAATCTTTTGTTCTTGCTAACATCCACTGTCAAGTCTAATGTATTTCATGTCATTTGTCAATGGAGCTAGGGCTTTTAATGTTTATATGGTTTAGCGATAGCACTCACTACATACATACGTGTATGTTGTCGGCGATTAGCCTAGCAATGATCTTAATTGTGGTTGTCAGCCCAAAACCCTCTAAATATATATTAAATGCATCTTACCAGATATAAAATGACTACTACATAATCTGTGGTAATCGTTTGGAGCCCAGTTTTCTCGTCGAATTGCAGCAGCCCATCTCGCTCTCTCCTCTCCGTGTCTCTCGGAATCCGGTAGAACTTCAAGTCTCTCCGTCTATCTTCTCTGTTATTGCAACCGACCGCCACACACGCCTTCACCATTTTTATTATTAATGTTAACGAGCAGAAAAACACGTCGTAAATAGGAGGAATGTACGTAGCCGTAACAGGTCAACACGATGTGTTGCCGGACAAGTGGGCGGCACCAGTCAGGAGAGCGGAGTTGTGACGTCACGTGGGTAGGGTCTATAGCTGTCCCGGAAAACCCTAATGTACAGTAAGAATTTAACCGAGTCACTTCCTTCGAGTTTTGAATCAATGAATATACACACTTTTATAAATACCTCTATTTCACTTCCATTCCTCTCTTTCCATGTCCCCCTGTTGATTGACTGTCAAAGGTTTCTGCAATTGAAGGTATAGGTTTATATTAAATACAGTAGTTAAACAATCACAAAAGTGTTTCCATGCATACACAGAGCACCAACCAGTCAGGTTTAAATGATTCATGCAAATAAAACCAGGGCAAAGGTTTGCATAGGGACGATAGGGAAATAACACAACCAACTTTTCCGGATGCTAAAGTCCCCACCAACTTTTGAGCGACCTTATTTGCATTATATTCGTCCCTACCAATGTTGACACCGAACCAACGGCCTTTAAACAAAACAATCGCCATTTTTGAGTGGCATTTTAAAATTTTGCCTCAAATGATTGGATGAATCATTTGGAGTGCAATTCTGCTTTAATTGAAGGGGCATCATAAAAAGATCGACTGGAACATACCTTTAAAACCAAACAAGGTTATTCTGGATCATAATGGAAACACTATGACAATATGAATGGATACTGAATTTCGTTAGTGATAACAATAGTTCTCTGATCTCATGATTGGATCTGTTTTTTTTCCCCACAAATAATCGGAATTTGGATCATTTATTTTGTTATGATTTGATTGTTCTTTGAAAATGAACCAAAGCTCCAAGTTGTAGTAGTTACTACTCAGCCTTACAGGCAAATGCATGTGTGGGCCACATCCTGTAGGCTTTCGCCATGTTGCAACAACATAGGGGTCAGCCACATATATGCTCCTTCCCTGAAAAATACATGATATATACACACAGACATATGTTATATAAATACAAACGTACGTACGCACACTCCTGCATGAATCCATACACGCATACCCACATTCTGTAGGCTACATAGTTAAAACAATACCCTACACATGCCCCCCAAAAATACTTTTTTGTACCTTTGAATGAGCTACTTGTTGGACAAGTTAAAAATATGCATTTCATATCTGCAAAAAAAAAAAAAGTTACATTTTACTTAATTGTACAAGTGACACTATCTTCTTTAAAGAAACTAAATCCTCAAAATTCACAGTTGATTCCATTTCATTGTTCAAGCCAAGGGTCCAAAAGTCAGCACGTGTCAGGCAAGCTTTGACAATCAACACCATTTCTGGCCTCTTAATATTCAAGATTAACATAAGCTGATTGAGAATGCTGATTGGTTAACAAAACCAAGAGTAAATAATTATGTCCAATTGTTAACTAATATAAGGAATAATAAGCCTATCCAGATTTCCAGTGAGCACAACATTTGTCTCAGACATAGAAACATACCAGCCGTTCCTGGGCAGGATGAGTTTGAACCGTCCATGAAGCTCGGCATGGTCTTATGTTGTCACCATTGGTCCTGTCTGCACAGTGGGTTTCACAGTGTTCGTTGTCTATTAAAAAGTGTTCAGCACAGTCCAAAAATTAGAGTACAGTACTACTTATGCTACTTACTTCCATTTGGATCTGTGTGACATCCCTGTATCTGTAGGGGAAGAAGGGAAGGGGAATTTGGGGGTCGTGATTCAGTTTCTTCCCATTGGGGTGGTGATCTTGGAGCTAGTGGGGGTGGGGGGGGGGGGAGAAAAAAAATGAAAAAAGATATAGCTAAGCAGAGTAACAATATCAAGAAAAAATACAACTTAATCCTATTTGGATCATAAAACAACATTCAAACTACAAAGGACCAGAAAAAAACAAATGAAGGCAAAACAACAATACCATACAACAACAAAAACAGCAAGCTGCAAATTGCAGGCATGTACATAATGAAAAATAAGAATGCAATATAATGAAAACTACACAGAGGAGACTGTTCATTGTGGAAAAAAAAATGTAAAACGCATAAGCAGCATTACCCAATTCGCTGCTTAATGTATCAGTACGTATTAAACAATATAAGTAGAGCAAAGTCACATGCAGTTAATAAAGGAAGACATTATTTCATTTACATTAAGAATACTATATAAGTACGGTCTTTTGAACTTATTTTCAGGATAAACACTTCATGTTTTCCCCGCAAGTGTTGTTTAGCTATTTAACATTTTTAAACATGCATACGTTTTTAAAAACTTTTTTTCAGTAAGGCCACTTACCGTGTTTTCTACGCGAGCGGTGAAATGACATTCCTTGTTTACGTCGCAAGGGTTGACGACATTTCCGGTCTGAGGACACTGAGAGCTGCGGTATTGCATCCTTTCCTGTCTGCGGGATGGGTACTGAGACGAGCAGCGCAGGGTATAGACCCTACCCACCGACGTCACAAAACCACGTGCTCGCTGTATGGTTCCGCCCACTTGTCCGTCATTTTGTCTCTGTATTAGCATTGGTTTCAATTGATCGAGGAATTTAAAATGCATTTCATGGAAGACCCGGTGCTTTCTGATGCCGTAAACTCACTGGATGTGTTGCATAAAAGGCGTTATGTGGAAAAGCTTCGTTCTATACAGTCGCCAGATCCATATTTGATGCCCAAATCGATGTTTTTCGACCCACTGTCTTCGCCCTGTCTGCCTGACATCTGCTACGCTGATATTTACAATTATCTTGTCCACACAAAATCAGCCTATTCTCACGAAAATTTGAAAAACTTCAAGAGCTTGGAGGCTTATAAATACTTCGTTGCTGGTTGGGTGAAACAGGTCCTCGTCCACGAAAATTCGGCAGGAATGTATCTTGTGCTTGGAAAGGTGAGTTACGAAATTTTCAATTCAAAATCTTTTGTTATTGCTAACATCCACTGTCAAGTCTAATGTATTTCATGTCGTTTGTCAATGGAGTTAAGGCTTTTAATTACCTTGGTCTTTCCAAGGGAAAGAACAAGGTTATGTTGTTGTACAACTTTATCGTACTTATTTTTATTATTTTTAATTTTATTATTACCTTGGTCTTTCCAAGGGAAAGAACAAGGTTATGTTGTTGTACAACTTTATTGTACTTCTTTATTTTTACCTTGGTCTTTCCAAGGGAAAGAACAAGGTATTGTTATTGTGCAACTTTATTATTATAATTACCTTGGTCTTTCTGAAAGAAAGAACAAGGTATTGTTATTGTGCAACTTTATTACCTTGGTCTTTCTGAAAGAAAGAACAAGGTATTGTTATTGTGCAACTTTATTACCTTGGTCTTTCTGAAAGAAAGAACAAGGTATTGTTATTGTGCAACTTTATTGTACTTATTATTTATTCATCTTATTCTCCGCGTTTTTTTGAGCCAACGCACAGCCCAAACCGTAGCACCGATCGGCACAGTTCAAGTATCGGCACGACCGGAATTTTCGCGTGACGATGGGAATTTTTCAAACCGCCACGAAAAATTTTCCGTTCGCCCGTAAACGGCAATTTTCCGAAAAATAAAAAAAGTTTCAAAATGTATCTAGTCCTACAATTTTTGACCAAATCACATAATTTGGGCATCAAAAATTCCGGGACGGTGAGGGGCATAAAAGTTGTATACAGAATTTGGCAAAAATTTACGGTTCCCCGGAAATTTGCCAAAAACTTTCCTATTCATTTTGAATGGAAAAAAACCGCGCGCTTCACAGCCCGAACCGTTAGACCGATCGGCACCGTTCAAGTATCGGCACGACCGGAATTTTCGCGTGACACAGGAAACTTTACAAATGGCCCCGAAAATTTTTCCGTTCGTCCGTAAACGGCAATTTTCCGTGAAAAAAAAAAAAGTTTCAAAATGTATCTAGTCCTACAATTTTTGACCAAATCACATAATTTGGGCATCAAAAATTCCGGGACGGTGAGGGGCATAAAAGTTGTATACAGAATTTGGAAAAAAATTACGCTTCCTCGGAAATTTGCCAAAAACTATCCCATTCATTTCGAATGGGAAAAGTCCCATTCACTTCCAGTGGGATTTCCAATGGAATTTACATTGCATTGATGCCATTGACGGCCATGCATGTCGAATCTACTGATGCCAATGTACTTGGATTCAATTGATTATATGGATGTCGATGCCATTGACTGCCATGGACGTCCAAAATTTTTCCCATTCATTTTCAATGGGGAAAAAACAAAATTACCCCAAATCAACAGAAAATGACCAGATATCAATAGGACGTGTCCCCCAAACTTCCCCAATTCCATTGACGCTTATGAAGGGTGCCGCCATTGACTTACATGGACGTCCAAAATTTTTCCCATTCATTTTCAATGGGGAAAAAACTAAATTTCTCCAAATCAACAGAAAATGACCAGATATCAATAGGACGTATATCCCAAACGTCCCCAATTCCATTGACGCTTATGGGGGGTGCTGCCATTGACGTCCATGGACGTCCAAAATTTTACCCATTCATTTTCAATGGGAATTTTTTTTTTTTCCCCAAATCAACAGAAAATGACTACATATCAATAGGACCTGTCCCCCAAATGTCCCCGATTGCATTGCTGCTTTTGGAGGGTGATGCCATTGACGTCCAGGGACGTCCAAACTTCCCATTCATTTCCAATGGCATTTCTTCATGTTTGTTCATTCTTTTGATGCCAATGTACTTGGATTCCATTGACGCTTATGTAAGTTGATACCATTGACGTCCATGGACGTCCAAAATTTTTCCCATTCATTTTCAATGGGAAATTTTTTTTTTTCCCCAAATCAACAGAAAATGACTAGATATCATTAGGACGTGTCCCCCAAATGTCCCCGATTGCATTGCCGCTTATGGGGGGTGATGCCATTGACGTTCATGGACGTCCAAACTTCCCATTCATTTCCAATGGCATTTCTTCATGTTTGTTCATTCTATTGATGCCAATGTACTTGGATTCCATTGACGCTTATGTAAGTTGATACCATTGACGTCCATGGACGTCCAAAAATTTTCCCATTCATTTTCAATGGGATTTTTTTTTTTTTCCCAAAATCAACAGAAAATGACTAGATATCATTAGGACGTGTCCCCCAAACTTCCCCGATTCCATTAACAATTATGAAAGGTGCCGCCATTGACGTCCATGGACGTCCAATTCTCCCATTCATTTCTAACGGCTTTTACTTTGTTTTTTGCCAATGACTGGCATTATGATCCATTCTATTGATAGACCTGAGTGGGGCTAAGATCTGTATCTCCACAGAGGAAAGACCAAGGTGTGTAATTTCTCCCGAAATTGCAGTTTCTAGTTATTATTATTATTATTATTATTCAATAATTCTCCGCGTTTTTTTGAGCCAACGCACAGCCCAAACCGTAGCACCGATCGGCACCGTTGAAGTATCGGCACGACCAGATTTTTCGCGTGACGATGGGAATTTTTCAAACCGCCACGAAAAATTTTCCGTTCGCCCGTAAACGGCAATTTTCCGAAAAATAAAAAAAGTTTCAAAATGTATCTAGTCCTACAATTTTTGACCAAATCACATAATTTGGGTATCAAAAATTCCGGGACGGTGAGGGGCATAAAAGTTGTATACAGAATTTGGCAAAAATTTACGGTTCCCCGGAAATTTGCCAAAAACTTTCCTATTCATTTTGAATGGAAAAAAAACGCGCGCTTCACAGCCCGAACCGTTAGACCGATCGGCACCGTTCAAGTATCGGCACGACCGGAATTTTCGCGTGACACAGGAAACTTTACAAATGGCCCCGAAAATTTTTCCATTCGTCCGTAAACGGCAATTTTCCGTGAAAAAAAAAAAAGTTTCAAAATGTATCTAGTCCTACAATTTTTGACCAAATCACATAATTTGGGCATCAAAAATTCCGGGACGGTGAGGGGCATAAAAGTTGTATACAGAATTTGGAAAAAAATTACGCTTCCTCGGAAATTTGCCAAAAACTATCCCATTCATTTCACATGGGAAAAGTTCCATTCACTTCCAATGGGATTTCCAATGGAATTTACATTGCATTGATGCCATTGACGGCCATGCATGTCAAATCTACTGATGCCAATGTACTTGGATTCAATTGATTATATGGATGTCGATGCCATTGACTGCCATGGACGTCCAAAATTTTTCCCATTCATTTTCAATGGGGAAAAAACAAAATTACCCCAAATCAACAGAAAATGACCAGATATCAATAGGACGTGTCCCCCAAACTTCCCCAATTCCATTGACGCTTATGAAGAGTGCCGCCATTGACTTACATGGACGTCCAAAATTTTTCCCATTCATTTTCAATGGGGAAAAAACTACATTTCTCCAAATCAACAGAAAATGACCAGATATCAATAGGACGTATACCCCAAACGTCCCCAACTCCATTGACGCTTATGGGGGTGCTGCCATTGACGTCCATGGACGTCCAAAATTTTTCCCATTCATTTTCAATGGGAATTTTTTTTTTTTCCCCAAATCAACAGAAAATGACTAGATATCAATAGGACGTGTCCCCCAAATGTCCCCGATTGCATTGCCGCTTATGGAGGGTGATGCCATTGACGTCCATGGACGTCCAAACTTCCCATTAATTTCCAATGGCATTTCTTCATGTTTGTTCATTCTATTGATGCCAATGTACTTGGATTCCATTGACGCTTATGTAAGTTGATACCATTGACGTCCATGGACGTCCAAAATTTTTCCCATTCATTTTCAATGGGAATTTTTTTTTTTTCCACAAATCAACAGAAAATGACTAGATATCAATAGGACGTGTCCCCCAAATGTCTCCGATTGCATTAACAATTATGAAGGGTGCCGCCATTGACGTCCATGGACGTCCAATTCTCCAGTTCATTTTTTCTAATGGCTTTTTGTTTTGTGCCAATGACTGGCATTATCATCCATTCTATTGATAGACCTGAGTGGGGCTAAGATCTGTATCTCCACAGAGGAAAGACCAAGGTGTGTAATTTCTCCCGAAATTGCAGTTTCTAGTGTTATTCTACAACTTTATTATTATTATTATGCAATGGTTTCTCCGCGTTTTTTCGGCGCGCCGCGCAGCCCGAACCATACCACCGATCGGCACCGTTCAAGTATCGACACGACCGGAATTTTCGCGCGACGATGGGAATTTTTCAAACGACCCCGAAAATTTTTTCGTTCGCCCGTAAACGGCGATTTTCCGATTTTTTACAACTTTTTCAAAACGCTACTTGTCCTACAATTTTTGACCAAATCACATAATTTGGACATCAAAAATTCCGGGACGGTGGGGGGCATAAAGATTGTATACAGAATTTGGAAAAAATTTACGGTTCCCCAGAAATTTGACAAAAACTTGCCCATTCATTTTTAATGAGAAAAATAAAATTTCAAAATGTATCTAGTCCTACAAATTTTCACCAAATCACACAATTTGGGCATCAAAAAATCCAGGATGGGGAGGGGAATAAAGGTTATTAACACAATTTGGAAAAAATATACGGTTCCCCGGAAATTTGCCAAAAACCTGCCCATTCATTTTTAATGGGAAAAAAAGACAACTTTCAAACTGTTACTAGTCCGTCAATTTTTGACGAAAACACACAAGATGGGCGTCAAAAATTCCGGGATGGTGAGGGGCATAAAAAATACCGAGAAATTTTTTTTGATAAAATGTACGGTTTCCCGGCAAATTGCCAAAAACTGGCCCATTCATTTTTAATGGGAAACAAAGAAAAGTTTCAAATTGTATCTTGTCCTTCAATTTTTGACCAAATCACACAATTTGGGCATCAAAAATTCAGTGATGGTGAGGGGCATAAAAGTTGTATACAGCATTTGTAACAAATTTACGGTTTCCCAGAAACTTGCCAAAAACTTTCCCATTCATTTCTAATGAGAACATTTCCCATTCACTTCCAATGGGATTTCCAATTGAATTTTTTTTTTTTTTTTTACATTGCAGTGATGCCATTGACGGCCATGCATGTCGAATCTATTGATGCCAATGTACTTGGATTCAATTGACTATATGGATGTCGATGCCATTGACGGCCATGGACGTCCAAAATTTTTCCCATTCATTTTAAATGGGGAAAAAACTACATTTCCCCAAATCAACAGAAAATGACCAGATATCAAGAGGACGTGTCCCCCAAACATCCCCAACTCCATTGAGGCTTATAGGGGGTGCTGCCATTGACGTCCATGGACGTCCAAAATTTTTCCCATTCATTTTCAATGGGGAAAAAACTACATTTCCCCAAATCAACAGAAAATGACCAGATATTAATAGGACGTATACCCCAAACGTCCCCAACCCTATTGACGCTTATGGGGGGTGCTGCCATTGACGTCCATGGACGTCCAAACTTCCCATTCAATTCCAATGGCATTTCTTCATGTTTGTTCATTCTATTGATGCCAATGTACTTGGATTCCATTGACGCTTATGTAAGTTGATACCATTGACGTCCATGGACGTCCAAAATTTTTCCCATTCATTTTCAATGGGAATTTTTTTTTTTTCCCCAAATCAACAGAAAATGACTAGATATCAATAGGACGTGTCGCCCAAATGTCCCCGATTGCATTGCCTCTTATGGAGGGTGATGCCATTGACGGCCATGGACGTCCAAATTTCCCATTCATTTCTAATGGCTTTTAATCATGTTTTTTCATTCTATTGATGCCAATGTACTTGGATTCCATTGACGCCTATGTAAGTTGATACCATTGACGTCCATGGACGTCCAAAATTTTTCCCATTCATTTTCAATGGGAAATTTTTTTTTTCCCCAGATCAACAGAAAATGACTAGATATCATTAGGACATGTCCCCCAAATGTCCCCGATTGCATTGCCGCTTATGGAGGGTGATGCCATTGATGTCCATGGACGTCCAAACTTCCCATTCATTTCCAATGGCATTTCTTCATGTTTGTTCATTCTATTGATGCCAATGAACTTGGATTCCATTGACGCTTATGTAAGTTGATACCATTGACGTCCATGGACGTCCAAAATTTTTCCCATTCATTTTCAATGGGAATTTTTTTTTTTCTTCCCCAAATCAACAGAAAATGACTAGATATCAATAGGACGTTTCCCCCAAATGTGCCCGATTGCATTGCTGCTTATGGAGGGTGATGCCATTGACGTCCACGGACGTCCAAACTTCCCATTAATTTCCAATGGCATTTCTTCATGTTTGTTCATTCTATTGATGCCAATGTACTTGGATTCCATTGACGCTTATGTAAGTTGACACCACTGACGTCCATGGACGTCCAAAATTTTTCCCATTCATTTTCAATGGGAAATTTTTTTTTTTTTCCAAATCAACAAAAAATGACTCGATATCATTAGGACGTGTCCCCCAAATGTCCCCGATTGCTTTGCCGCTTATGGAGGGTGATGCCATTGACGTCCATGGACGTCCAAACTTCCCATTCATTTCTAATGGCATTTCTTCATGTTTGTTCATTCTATTGATGCCAATGTACTTGGATTCTATTGACGCTTATGTAAGTTGATACCATTGACGTGCATGGACGTCCAAAATTTTTCCAATTCATTTTCAATGGTAAATTTTTTTTTCCCCCAAATCAACAGAAAATGACTAGATATCATTAGGACGTGTCCCCCAAACTTCCCCGATTCCATTAACAATTATGGAAGGTGCCGCCATTGACGTCCATGGACGTCCAATTCTCCCATTGATTTCTAATGGCTTTTACTTTGTTTTGTGCCAATGACTGGCATTATGATCCATTCTATTGATAGACCTGAGTGGGGCTAAGATCTGTATCTCCACAGAGGAAAGACCAAGGTGTGTAATTTCTCCCGAAATTGCAGTTTCTAGTTGTACTTATTATTTATTCATCTTATTCTCCGCGTTTTTTTGAGCCAACGCACAGCCCAAACCGTAGCACCGATCGGCACAGTTCAAGTATCGGCACGACCGGAATTTTCGCGTGACGATGGGAATTTTTCAAACCGCCACGAAAAATTTTCCGTTCGCCCGTAAACGGCAATTTTCCGAAAAATAAAAAAAGTTTCAAAATGTATCTAGTCCTACAATTTTTGACCAAATCACATAATTTGGCCATCAAAAATTCCGGGACGGTGAGGGGCATAAAAGTTGTATACAGAATTTGGCAAAAATTTACGGTTCCCCGGAAATTTGCCAAAAACTTTCCTATTCATTTTGAATGGAAAAAAAACGCGCGCTTCACAGCCCGAACCGTTAGACCGATCGGCACCGTTCAAGTATCGGCACGACCGGAATTTTCGCGTGACACAGGAAACTTTACAAATGGCCCCGCAAATTTTTCCGTTCGTCCGTAAACGGCAATTTTCCGTGAAAAAAAAAAAAGTTTCAAAATGTATCTAGTCCTACAATTTTTGACCAAATCAAATAATTTGGGCATCAAAAATTCCGGGACGGTGAGGGGCATAAAAGTTGTATACAGAATTTGGAAAAAAATTACGCTTCCTCGGAAATTTGCCAAAAACTATCCCATTCATTTCGAATGGGAAAAGTCCCATTCACTTCCAATGGGATTTCCAATGGAATTTACATTGCATTGATGCCATTGACGGCCATGCATGTCGAATCTACTGATGCCAATGTACTTGGATTCAATTGACTATATAGATGTCGATGCCATTGACTGCCATGGACGTCCAAAATTTTTCCCATTCATTTTCAATGGGGAAAAAACAAAATTACCCCAAATCAACAGAAAATGACCAGATATCAATAGGACGTGTCCCCCAAACTTCCCCAATTCCATTGACGCTTATGAAGGGTGCCGCCATTGACTTCCATGGACGTCCAAAATTTTTCCCATTCATTTTCAATGGGGAAAAAACTAAATTTCTCCAAATCAACAGAAAATGACCAGATATCAATAGGACGTATATCCCAAACGTCCCCAATTATATTGACGCTTATGGGGGGTGCTGCCATTGACGTCCATGGACGTCCAAAATTTTACCCATTCATTTTCAATGGGAATTTTTTTTTTTTCCCCAAATCAACAGAAAATGACTAGATATCAATAGGACCTGTCCCCCAAATGTCCCCGATTGCATTGCTGCTTATGGAGGGTGATGCCATTGACGTCCAGGGACGTCCAAACTTCCCATTCATTACCAATGGCATTTCTTCATGTTTGTTCATTCTTTTGATGCTAATGTACTTGGATTCCATTGACGCTTATGTAAGTTGATACCATTGACGTCCATGGACGTCCAAAATTTTACCCATTCATTTTCAATGGGATTTTTTTTTTTTTCCCCAAATCAACAGAAAATGACTAGATATCAATAGGACCTGTCCCCCAAATGACCCCGATTGCATTGCTGCTTATGGAGGGGGATGCCATTGACGTCCAGGGACGTCCAAACTTCCCATTCATTTCCAATGGCATTTCTTCATGTTTGTTCATTCTTTTGATGCCAATGTACTTGGATTCCATTGACGCTTATGTAAGTTGATACCATTGACGTCCATGGACGTCCAAAATTTTTCCCATTCATTTTCAATGGGAATTTTTTTTTTTTCCCAAATCAACAGAAAATGACTAGATATCATTAGGACGTGTCCCCCAAATGTCCCCGATTGCATTGCCGCTTATGGGGGGTGATGCCATTGACGTCCATGGACGTCCAAACTTCCCATTCATTTCCAAAGGCATTTCTTCATGTTTGTTCATTCTATTGATGCCAATGTACTTGGATTCCATTGACGCTTATGTAAGTTGATACCATTGACGTCCATGGACGTCCAAAATTTTTCCCATTCATTTTCAATGGGAATTTTTTTTTTTTTTCCCAAATCAACAGAAAATGACTAGATATCATTAGGACGTGTCCCCCAAACTTCCCCGATTCCAT
Source organism: Corythoichthys intestinalis (assembly GCF_030265065.1). NCBI lineage: Eukaryota > Metazoa > Chordata > Actinopteri > Syngnathiformes > Syngnathidae > Corythoichthys > Corythoichthys intestinalis. The sequence continues at coordinate 430,834 of NW_026651597.1, forward strand.
TAACAATTATGAAAGGTGCCGCCATTGACGTCCATGGACGTCCAATTCTCCCATTCATTTCTAACGGCTTTTACTTTGTTTTTTGCCAATGACTGGCATTATGATCCATTCTATTGATAGACCTAAGTGGGGCTAAGATCTGTATCTCCACAGAGGAAAGACCAAGGTGTGTAATTTCTCCCGAAATTGCAGTTTCTAGTTATTATTATTATTATTATTATTATTATTATTCAATAATTCTCCGCGTTTTTTTGAGCCAACGCACAGCCCAAACCGTAGCACCGATCGGCACCGTTGAAGTATCGGCACGACCGGATTTTTCGCGTGACGATGGGAATTTTTCAAACCGCCACGAAAAATTTTCCGTTCGCCCGTAAACGGCAATTTTCCGAAAAATAAAAAAAGTTTCAAAATGTATCTAGTCCTACAATTTTTGACCAAATCACATAATTTGGGCATCAAAAATTCCGGGACGGTGAGGGGCATAAAAGTTGTATACAGAATTTGGCAAAAATTTACGGTTCCCCGGAAATTTGCCAAAAACTTTCCTATTCATTTTGAATGGAAAAAAAACGCGCGCTTCACAGCCCGAACCGTTAGACCGATCGGCACCGTTCAAGTATCGGCACGACCGGAATTTTCGCGTGACACAGGAAACTTTACAAATGGCCCCGAAAATTTTTCCGTTCGTCCGTAAACGGCAATTTTCCGTGAAAAAAAAAAAAGTTTCAAAATGTATCTAGTCCTACAATTTTTGACCAAATCACATAATTTGGGCATCAAAAATTCCGGGACGGTGAGGGGCATAAAAGTTGTATACAGAATTTGGAAAAAAATTACGCTTCCTCGGAAATTTGCCAAAAACTATCCCATTCATTTCGAATGGGAAAAGTCCCATTCACTTCCAATGGGATTTCCAATGGAATTTACATTGCATTGATGCCATTGACGGCCATGCATGTCGAATCTACTGATGCCAATGTACTTGGATTCAATTGATTATATGGATGTCGATGCCATTGACTGCCATGGACGTCCAAAATTTTTCCAATTCATTTTCAATGGGGAAAAAACAAAATTACCCCAAATCAACAGAAAATGACCAGATATCAATAGGACGTGTCCCCCAAACTTCCCCAATTCCATTGACGCTTATGAAGGGTGCCGCCATTGACTTACATGGACGTCCAAAATTTTTCCCATTCATTTTCAATGGGGAAAAAACTACATTTCTCCAAATCAACAGAAAATGACCAGATATCAATAGGACGTATACCCCAAACGTCCCCAACTCCATTGACGCTTATGGGGGGTGCTGCCATTGACGTCCATGGACGTCCAAAATTTTACCCATTCATTTTCAATGGGAAATTTTTTTTTTTCCCCAAATCAACAGAAAATGACTAGATATCAATAGGACGTGTCCCCCAAATGTCCCCAATCGCATTGCTGCTTATGGAGGGTGATGCCATTGACGTCCAGGGACGTCCAAACTTCCCATTTATTCCAATGGCATTTCTTCATGTTTGTTCATTCTATTGATGCCAATGTACTTAGATTCCATTGACGCTTATGTAAGTTGATACCATTGACGTCCATAGACGTCCAAAATTTTTCCCATTCATTTTCAATGGCAAATTTTTTTTTTTCCCCAAATCAACAGAAAATGACTAGATATCATTAGGACGTGTCCCCCAAATGTCCCCGATTGCATTGCCGCTTATGGGGGGTGATGCCATTGACGTCCATGGACGTCCAAACTTCCCATTCATTTCCAAAGGCATTTCTTCATGTTTGTTCATTCTATTGATGCCAATGTACTTGGATTCCATTGACGCTTATGTAAGTTGATACCATTGACGTCCATGGACGTCCAAAATTTTTCCCATTCATTTTCAATGGGATTTTTTTTTTTTCCCCAAATCAACAGAAAATGACTAGATATCATTAGGACGTGTCCCCCAAATGTCCCCGATTGCATTGCCGCTTATGGAGGGTGATGCCATTGACGTTCATGGACGTCCAAACTTCCCATTCATTTCCAATGGCATTTCTTCATGTTTGTTCATTTTATTGATGCCAATGTACTTGGATTCCATTGACGCTTATTTAAGTTGATACCACTGACGTCCATGGACGTCCAAAAATTTTCCCATTCATTTTCAATGGGAATTTTTTTTTTTTTTCCCAAATCAACAGAAAATGACTAGATATCATTAGGACGTGTCCCCCAAACTTCCCCGATTCCATTAACAATTATGAAAGGTACCGCCATTGACGTCCATGGACGTCCAATTCTCCCATTCATTTCTAATGGCTTTTACTTTGTTTTGTGCCAATGACTGGCATTATGATCCATTCTATTGATAGACCTGAGTGGGGCTAAGATCTGTACCTCCACAGAGGAAAGACCAAGGTGTGTAATTTCTCCCGAAATTGCAGTTTCTAGTTTTTTATTATTATTATTCAATAATTGTTGACGTTTTTTTCGGCGCGCCGCACAGCCCGAACCGTACCACCGATCGGCACCGTTCAAGTATCGGCACGACCGGAATTTTCGCGCGACGATGGGAATTTTTCAAACCGCCACGAAAAATTTTCCGTTCGCCCGTAAACGGCAATTTTCCAAAAAATAAAAAATGTTTCAAAATGTATCTAGTCCTACAATTTTTGACCAAATCACATAATTTGGGCATCAAAAATTCCGGGACGGTGAGGGGCATAAAAGTTGTATACAGAATTTGGCAAAAATTTACGGTTCCCCGGAAATTTGCCAAAAACTTTCCTATTCATTTTGAATGGAAAAAAAACACGCGCTTCACAGCCCGAACCGTTAGACCGATCGGCACCGTTCAAGTATCGGCACGACCAGAATTTTCGCGTGACACAGGAAACTTTACAAATGGCCCCAAAAATTTTTCCATTCGTCCATAAACGGCAAATTTCCGTGAAAAAAAAAAAAGTTTCAAAATGTATCTAGTCCTACAATTTTTGACCAAATCACATAATTTGGGCATCAAAAATTCCAGGACGGTGAGGGGCATAAAAGTTGTATACAGAATTTAGAAAAAAATTACGCTTCCTCGGAAATTTGCCAAAAACTATCCCATTCATTTCGAATGGGAAAAGTTCCCATTCAATTCCAATGGGATTTCCAATGGAATTTACATTGCATTGATGCCATTGACGGCCATGCATGTCGAATCTACTGATGCCAATGTACTTGGATTCAACTGACTGTATGGATGTCGATGCCATTGACGGCCATGGACGTCCGAAATTTTTCCCATTCATTTTCAATGGGGAAAAAACAAATTTTCCCCAAATCAACAGAAAATGACCAGATATCAATAGGACGTGTCCCCCAAACTTCCCCAATTCCATTGACGCTTATGAAGGGTGCCGCCATTGACTTACATGGACGTGCAAAATTTTTCCCATTCATTTTCAATGGGGAAAAAACTAAATTTCTCCAAATCAACAGAAAATGACCAGATATCAATAGGACGTATACCCCAAACGTCCCCAACTCCATTGACGCTTATGGGGGGTGCTGCCATTGACGTCCATGGACGTCCAAAAATTTTCCCATTCATTTTCAATGGGAATTTTTTTTTTTTCCCCAAATCAACAGAAAATGACTAGATATCATTAGGACGTGTCCCCCAAATGTCCCCGATTGCATTGCCGCTTATGGAGGGTGATGCCATTGACGTTCATGGACGTCCAAACTTCCCATTAAATCCCAATGGCATTTCTTCATGTTTGTTCATTCTATTGATGCCAATGTACTTGGATACCATTGACGTCCATGGACGTCCAAAATTTTTCCCATTCATTTTCAATGGGAAATTTTTTTTTTCCCCCAAATCAACAGAAAATGACTAGATATCATTAGGACGTGTCCCCCAAATGTCCCCGATTGCATTGCCGCTTATGGGGGGTGATGCCATTGACGTCCATGGACGTCCAAACTTCCCATTCATTTCCAATGGCATTTCTTCATGTTTGTTCATTCTATTGATGCCAATGTACTTGGATTCCATTGACGCTTATGTAAGTTGATACCATTGACGTCCATGGACGTCCAAAAATTTTCCCATTCATTTTCAATGGGATTTTTTTTTTTTTCCCAAAATCAACAGAAAATGACTAGATATCATTAGGACGTGTCCCCCAAACTTCCCCGATTCCATTAACAATTATGAAAGGTGCCGCCATTGACGTCCATGGACGTCCAATTCTCCCATTCATTTCTAACGGCTTTTACTTTGTTTTTTGCCAATGACTGGCATTATGATCCATTCTATTGATAGACCTCAGTGGGGCTAAGATCTGTATCTCCACAGAGGAAAGACCAAGGTGTGTAATTTCTCCCGAAATTGCAGTTTCTAGTTATTATTCATCTTATTCTCCGCGTTTTTTCGGCGCGCCGCACAGCCCGAACCGCTGCACCGATCGGCACCGTTCGGATATCGAAACGTCCGGAATTTTTGCGCGACGATGGCTTTTTTAAAAAGGGCCCCGAAAAATTTTCCGTTTTCCCGCAAACGGCAATTTTCCAGATTTTTTTTTTTTTTTCAAAATGTATCTAGTCCTACAATTTTTGACCAAATCACATAATTTGGGTATCAAAAATTCCGGGACGGTGAGGGGCATAAAAGTTGTATACAGAATTTGGAAAAAATTTACGGTTCCCCGGAAATTTGCCAAAAACTCTCCCATTCATTTCTAATGGGAAAAGTTCCCATTCACTTACAATGGGATTTCAATGGAATTTACATTGCATTGATGCCATTGACGGCCATGCATGTCGAATCTATTGATGCCAATGTACTTGGATTCAATTGACTATATGGATGTCGATGCCATTGACGGCCATGGACGTCCAAAAATTTTCCCATTCATTTTCAATGGGGAAAAAACTACATTTCCCCAAATCAACAGAAAATGACCAGATATCAATAGGACGTGTCCCCCAAACGTCCCCAACTCCATTGACGCTTATGGGGAGTGCTGCCATTGACGTCCATGGACGTCCAAAAATTTTCCCATTCATTTTCAATGGGAATTTTTTTTTTTCCCCCAAATCAACAGAAAAGGACTAGATATCATTAGGACGTGTCCCCCAAATGTCCCCGATTGCATTGCCGCTTATGAAGGGTGATTCCATTGACGTCCATGGACGTCCAAACTTCCCATTCATTTCCAATGGCATTTCTTCATGTTTGTTCATTCTATTGATGCCAATGTACTTGGATTCCATTGACGGTTATGTAAGATGATACCATTGACGTCCATGGATGTCCAAAATTTTTCCCATTCATTTTCAATGGGAACATTTTTTTTTTCCCCCAAATCAACAGAAAATGACTAGATATCAATAGGACGTGTCCCCCAAATGTCCCCGATTGCATTCCCGCTTATGGAGGGTGATGCCATTGACGTTCATGGACGTCCAAACTTCCCATTAAATCCCAATGGCATTTCTTCATGTTTGTTCATTCTATTGATGCCAATGTACTTGGATTCCATTGACGCTTATGTAAGTTGATACCATTGACGTCCATGGACGTCCAAAAATTTTCCCATTCATTTTCAATGGGAATTTTTTTTCCCCCCCAAATCAACAGAAAATGACTAGATATCAATAGGACGTGTCCCCCAAATGTCCCCGATTGCATTGCCTCTTATGGAGGGTGATGCCATTGACGTTCATGGACGTCCAAACTTCCCATTCATTTCCAATGGCATTTCTTCATGTTAGTTCATTCTATTGATGCCAATGTACTTGGATTCCATTGACGCTTATGTAAATTGATACCATTGACGTCCATGGACGTCCAAAAATTTTCCCATTCATTTTCAATGGGAATTTTTTTTTTTTCCCCAAATCAACAGAAAATGACTAGATATCATTAGGACGTGTCCCCCAAATGTCCCCGATTGCATTCCCGCTTATGGAGGGTGATGCCATTGACATTCATTGACGTCCAAACTTCCCATTAAATCCCAATGGCATTTCTTCATGTTTGTTCATTCTATTGATGCCAATGTACTTGGATTCCATTGACGCTTATTTAAGTTGATACCACTGACGTCCATGGACGTCCCAAAATTTTCCCATTCATTTTCAATGGGAATTTTTTTTTTTTCCCCAAATCAACAGAAAATGACTAGATATCATTAGGACGTGTCCCCCAAATGTCCCCGATTGCATTCCCGCTTATGGAGGGTGATGCCATTGACATTCATTGACGTCCAAACTTCCCATTAAATCCCAATGGCATTTCTTCATGTTTGTTCATTCTATTGATGCCAATGTACTTGGATTCCATTGACGCTTATGTAAGTTGATACCATTGACGTCCATGGACGTCCAAAAATTTTCCCATTCATTTTCAATGGGAATTTTTTTTTTCCCCCAAATCAACAGAAAATGACTAGATATCAATAGGACGTGTCCCCCAAATGTCCCCGATTGCTAGCCTCTTATGGAGGGTGATGCCATTGACGTCCACGGACGTCCAAACTTCCCATTCATTTCCAATGGCATTTCTTCATGTTTGTTCATTCTATTGATGCCAATGTACTTGGTATCCATTGACGCTTATGTAAGTTTATACCATTGACGTCCATGGACGTCCAAAATTTTTCCCATTCATTTTCAATGGGAATTTTTTTTTTTTCCCCAAATCAACAAAAAATGACCAGATATCAATAGGACCTGTCCCCCAAATGTCCCCGATTGCATTGCTGCTTATGGAGGGTGATGCCATTGACGTCCAGGGACGTCCAAACTTCCCATTCATTTTCAATGGCATTTCTTCATGTTTGTTCATTCTTTTGATGCCAATGTACTTGGATTCCATTGACGCTTATGTAAGTTGATACCATTGACGTCCATGGACGTCCAAAATTTTTCCCATTCATTTTCAATGGGAAATTTTTTTTTTTCCCCAAATCAACAGAAAATGACTAGATATCATTAGGACGTGTCCCCCAAATGTCCCCGATTGCATTGCCGCTTATGGGGGGTGATGCCATTGACGTCCATGGACGTCCAAACTTCCCATTCATTTCCAAAGGCATTTCTTCATGTTTGTTCATTCTATTGATGCCAATGTACTTGGATTCCATTGACGCTTATGTAAGTTGATACCATTGACGTCCATGGACGTCCAAAATTTTTCCCATTCATTTTCAATGGGATTTTTTTTTTTTTCCCCAAATCAACAGAAAATGACTAGATATCATTAGGACGTGTCCCCCAAATGTCCCCGATTGCATTGCCGCTTATGGAGGGTGATGCCATTGACGTTCATGGACGTCCAAACTTCCCATTCATTTCCAATGGCATTTCTTCATGTTTGTTCATTTTATTGATGCCAATATACTTGGATTCCATTGACGCTTATGTAAGTTGATACCATTGACGTCCATGGACGTCCAAAATTTTTCCCATTCATTTTCAATGGGAAAATTTTTTTTTTCCCCAAATCAACAGAAAATGACTAGATATCAATAGGACGTGTCCCCCAAACTTCCCCGATTCCATTAACAATTATGGAGGGTGCTGCCATTGACGGACATGGACGTCCAATTCTCCCAATCTTTTCTAATGGCTTTAACTTTGTTTAGTGCCAATGACTGGCATTATGGTCCATTCTATTGATAGACCTGAGTGGGGCTAAGATTTGTATCTCCACAGAGGAAAGACCAAGGTGTGTAATTTCTCCCGAAATTGCAGTTTCTAGTGTTTATATGGTTTAGCGATAGCACTCTCACTACATACATACGTGCATGTTGTCGGCGATTAGCCTAGCAATGATCTTAATTGTGGTTATTTGTCAGCCCAAAACCCTCTAAGTATATCTTAAATGCATCTTACCGGATATAAAATGACTACTACATAGTCTGTGGTGATTTTTTGGTGCCCAGTTTTCACGTCGAATTGCAGCCGTCCATTTCGCTCTCCTCTTTGGATCCCTCGGAATACGGTAAAACTTCAAGTCTCTCCTTCCATCTTCTCTGTTAGTGCAACCAACAGCCACACACGCCTTCACCATTTTGATTATTAATGTTAAGGAGCAGAAAAACACGCCGTAAATAGGAGGAATGTACGTAGCCGTAACAGGTTAACACTATGTTTTGACGGACAATTGGGCGGTACCATTCAGGAGAGCAGAGTTGTGACGTCACGTGGGTAGGGTCTATAGGGGAAGGACTGTGGCATCTTCATGTTGATGGTAGGTGAGTTTAACTGTCTAACTGTTAACTGTTTTTTCCTCTGTGATATTTGTATTCCTTTATCCATTTGTAGTATGCTCTTTACTCTTTTCTGGATGCTCTTTTTGAGTTTAACCATTGTAAGTTGAAGTTTACCGAATCATTCAAATTGGGCTACAAAATATCCTTGTCGTTATTCTTTATTTACACTTGTTTTTAATTTTTGTTAGACTGATATGCCAACTCTGAGGAAGTGGTGGCGTATATTGCTAGCGGACAATTCCAAACTTGGGTGCATGGTAAGTCTTTGAAACTGTTGATATGACGTTCACAGGAAAGTAGGTGCACAGCACCTTAATTCTTTGTTGGAAATTGTGGAGTACTCATTCTTGTGTTTTTTTTTTCAACTTATGTGAGCCACAGGAAAGAGTTTGCCCATTGGACAGATAAGGCAAAAGCATCACTCCAGGGTGAAGTGACACCAGTCAGTTGAAGAAGTGGAATTTGGATATAATTGCTGAGGTCAGCTTTTAAAGACTTTGTAGTGTGCATTTCTCCGAAGCACTTTTGAACATGCCCCCCTTAATTGAGTTATTTATTTTTTAGGAAGAGGTGCAACCACAGCTTCTTCAAGTTAGTGGTGGCCCACTGCAAGAAGATGTGGCAGGAAAAAAGTGGTAAGATTGTTTATATACCTAGTTTAAAATCAAGAATAAAATTAACAAAGCATCATTTTTATTTTACTTATGTAACATTCAAATAGCTCTTTTCTCTTTTCCAAAGAACAGTTTTGGTAAAAGGATTGTGCAAGACAGCACAAAAGCCTCGGACAGGGTTAGGGGGGAAAAAATCAATGCAGTAGGAGTTCCCAAGCATCCTGCCGATGGAAGAGGATGAGCTCGGACGACAATGTCTTGGAGCCATTCAAGTTCTGTTTCAACCATCTGGAAGACGGATTTACCTTTTCTGAGGAGATTGTTGACTAAAGAAAATATCTGGTATTCTCTCAATAATAATAAAAAATTATCAAACTAAAAATTAAAGTTTACCACATCAGAACTGGTTGTATTGAGTTCATTTTTTCTGCACTTATAGATTAGTTGTTGTTTTTTCTTTTATCCCAGATGTTAGTTGTAGTTTGTTTTAATTACCTCTGATGAAGGCTGAAGTGTTGGCTGAAAATGTCAGGTAATTAAAAGAACCTACAACTATTTTATGGGATAAAAGAAAGAAAAAAAACCCCAACTATTTTGTCATTTCGGTTTGAAATAAAGCTGCCTTACCTGGAGCAGAAAGTGCTTAATATAGTTTCTGAATTAGTTAATTAGGATCTTGAAGAGTGAGCACCCACATGAATGAATTTAAGTAGCGAAATGTAAGACAAGAAAATTGGTTTGGTTGCACCATAGAGAGAATATTACTTTTTTGATACATTAAATTGTAATGAAGCTATATTAATGAGTCCGTTCATAAAGATGTAAGGATGACAGCAATTTCTAGTAATAATTCACAATAGGAGTAAATTTAACACTTGATAAATTAAAGTACACACTGTGATAGGTCACAGGCGATCTTTTAGTCACTAATTAAACCTTTATTACCTTGGTCTTTCCTATGGAAAGAACAAGGTAGTGCTGTTCTGCAACTTTATTCGTCTTTACCTTGGTCTTTCCAAGGGAAAGAACAAGGTATTGTTATTGTGCAACTTTATTATTATAATAATTATTATTACCTTGGTCTTTCCAAGGGAAAGAACAAGGTTATGTTGTTGTACAACTTTATTGTACTTCTTTATTATTATTATTCTTTATTATTATTATTATTCAATAATTGTTGACGTTTTTTTCGGCGCGCCGCGCAGCCCGAACCGTAGCACCGATCGGCACCGTTCAAGTATCGACACGACCGGAATTTTCGTGCGACGATGGGAATTTTTCAAACGACCCCGAAAATTTTTCCGTTCGGCCGTAAACGCCGATTTTCCAATTTTTAAAAAAAATTTCAAAACGCTACTTGTCCTACAATTTTTGAGCAAATCACATAATTTGGACATCAAAAATTCCGGGACGGTGGGGGGCATAAAGATTGTATACAGAATTTGGAAAAAATTTACGGTTCTCCGGATATTTGCCAAAAACTATCCCATTCATTTCTAATGGGAAAATTTCCCATTCACTTTCAATAGTATTTCCAATGGACTTTACATTGCATTGATGCCATTGACGGCCATGCATGTCGAATCTATTGATGCCAATGTACTTGGATTCATTTGACTATATGGATGTCGATGCCATTGACGGCCATGGACGTCCAAAATTTTTCCCATTCATTTTCAATGGGGAAAAAACTAAATTTCCCCAAATCAACAGAAAATGACTAGATATTAATAGGACATATACCCCAAACGTTCCCAACTCCATTGACGCTTATGGGGGGTGCTGCCATTGACGTCCATGGACGTCCAAAATTTTTCCCATTCATTTTCAATGGGGAAAAAACTAAATTTCCCCAAATCATCAGAAAATGACCAGTTATCAATAGTAGGTCTCCCCCAAACGTTCCGAACTCCATTGACGCTTATAGGGGGTGCTGCCATTGACGTCCATGGACGTCCAAAAATTTTCCCATTCATTTTCAATGGGGAAAAAACTAAATTTCCCCAAATTAACAGAAAATGACCAGATATTAATAGGACGTATACCCCAAACGTCCCCAATTCCATTTACGCTTATGGAGGGTGATGCCATTGATGTCCATGGACGTCCAAACTTCCCATTCATTTCCAATGGCATTTCTTCATGTTTGTTCATTCTATTGATGCCAATGTACTTGGATTCCATTGACGCTTATGTAAGTTGATACCATTGACGTCCATGGACGTCCAAAATTTTTCCCATTCATTTTCAATGGGAATTTTTTTTTTTTCCCCAAATCAACAGATAATGACTAGATATCAATAGGACGTGTCGCCCAAATGTCCCCGATTGCATTGCCTCTTATGGAGGGTGATGCCATTGACGTCCATGGACATCCAAACTTCCCATTCATTTCCAATGGCATTTCTTCATGTTTGTTCATTCTATTGATGCCAATGTACTTGGATTCCATTGACGCTTATGTAAGTTGATACCATTGACGTCCATGGACGTCCAAAATTTTTCCCATTCATTTTCAATGGGAATTTTTTTTTTTTCCCCAAATCAACAGAAAATGACTAGATATCAATAGGACGTGTCGCCCAAATGTCCCCGATTGCATTGCCTCTTATGGAGGGTGATGCCATTGACGTCCATGGACGTCCAAACTTCCCATTCATTTCCAATGGCATTTCTTCATGTTTGTTCATTCTATTGATGCCAATGTACTTGGATTCCATTGACGCTTATGTAAGTTGATACCATTGACGTCCATGGACGTCCAAAATTTTTCCCATTCATTTTCAATGGGAATTTTTTTTTTTTCCCCAAATCAACAGAAAATTACTAGATATCATTAGGACGTGTCCCCCAAATGTCCCTGATTGGATTGCCGCTTATGGAGGGTGATGCCATTGACGGCCATGGACGTCCAATTCTCCCAATCTTTTCTAATGGCTTTTACTTTGTTTAGTGCCATTGACTGGCATTATGGTCCATTCTATTGATAGACCTGAGTGGGGCTAAGATTTGTATCTCCACAGAGGAAAGACCAAGGTGTAATTTCTCCCGAAATTGCAGTTTCTAGTTATTATTATTATTATTATTCAATAATTCTCCGCGTTTTTTTGAGCCAACGCACAGCCCAAACCGTAGCACCGATCGGCACCGTTGAAGTATCGGCACGACCGGATTTTTCGCGTGACGATGGGAATTTTTCAAACCGCCACGAAAAATTTTCCGTTCGCCCGTAAACGGCAATTTTCCGAAAAATAAAAAAAGTTTCAAAATGTATCTAGTCCTACAATTTTTGACCAAATCACATAATTTGGGCATCAAAAATTCCGGGACGTTGAGGGGCATAAAAGTTGTATACAGAATTTGGCAAAAATTTACGGTTCCCCGGAAATTTGCCAAAAACTTTCCTATTCATTTTGAATGGAAAAAAAACGCGCGCTTCACAGCCCGAACCGTTAGACCGATCGGCACCGTTCAAGTATCGGCACGACCGGAATTTTCGCGTGACACAGGAAACTTTACAAATGGCCCCGAAAATTTTTCCGTTCGTCCGTAAACGGCAATTTTCCATGAAAAAAAAAAAAGTTTCAAAATGTATCTAGTCCTACAATTTTTGACCAAATCACATAATTTGGGCATCAAAAATTCCGGGACGGTGAGGGGCATAAAAGTTGTATACAGAATTTGGAAAAAAATTACGCTTCCTCGGAAATTTGCCAAAAACTATCCCATTCATTTCGAATGGGAAAAGTCCCATTCACTTCCAATGGGATTTCCATAGAATTTACATTGCATTGATGCCATTGACGGCCATGCATGTCGAATCTACTGATGCCAATGTACTTGGATTCAATTGACTATATGGATGTCGATGCCATTGACTGCCACGGACGTCCAAAATTTTTCCCATTCATTTTCAATGGGGAAAAAACAAAATTTCCCCAAATAAACAGAAAATGGCCAGATATCAATAGGACGTGTCCCCCAAACTTCCCCAATTCCATTGACGCTTATGGGGGGTGCTGCCATTGACTTCCATGGACGTCCAAAATTTTCCCCATTCATTTTCAATGGGGAAAAAACTAAATTTCTCCAAATCGACAGAAAATGACCAGATATCAATAGGACGTATACCCCAAACGTCCCCAACTCCATTGACGCTTATGGGGGGTGCTGCCATTGACATCCATGGACGTCCAAAATTTTTCCCATTCATTTTCAATGGGGAAAAAACTAAATTTCTCCAAATCGACAGAAAATGACCAGATATCAATAGGACGTATACCCCAAACGTCCCCAACTCCATTGACGCTTATGGGGGGTGCTGCCATTGACATCCATGGACGTCCAAAAATTTTCCCATTCATTTTCAATGGGAAATTTTTTTTTTCTCCCCCAAATCAACAGAAAATGACTAGATATCAATAGGACGTGTCCCCCAAATGTCCCCGATTGCATTGCTGCTTATGGAGGGTGATGCCATTGACGTCCAGGGACGTCCAAACTTCCCATACATTTCCAATGGCATTTCTTCATGTTTGTTCATTCTATTGATGCCAATGTACTTGGATTCCATTGACGCTTATGTAAGTTGACACCATTGACGTCCATGGACGTCCAAAATTTTTCCCATTCATTTTCAATGGGAAATTTTTTTTCTTCTCCCAAATCAAAAGAAAATGACTAAATATCAATAGGACGTGTCCCCCAAATGTCCCCGATTGTATTGCTGCTTATGGAGGGTGATGCCATTGACGTCCATGGACGTCCAAACTTCCCATTAATTTCTAATGGCATTTCTTCATGTTTGTTCATTCTATTGATGCCAATGTACTTGGTATCCATTGACGCTTATGTAAGTTGATACCATTGACGTCCATGGACGTCCAAAATTTTTCCCATTCATTTTCAATGGGAATTTTTTTTTTTTCCCCAAATCAACAGAAAATGACTAGATATCAATAGGACGTGTCCCCCAAATGTCCCCGATTGTATTGCTGCTTATGGAGGGTGATGCCATTGACGTCCATGGACGTCCAAACTTCCCATTAATTTCTAATGGCATTTCTTCATGTTTGTTCATTCTATTGATGCCAATGTACTTGGTATCCATTGACGCTTATGTAAGTTGATACCATTGACGTCCATGGACGTCCAAAATTTTTCCCATTCATTTTCAATGGGAATTTTTTTTTTTTCCCCAAATCAACAAAAAATGACCAGATATCAATAGGACGTGTACCCCAAATGTCCCCGATTGTATTGCTGCTTATGGAGGGTGATGCCATTGACGTCCATGGACGTCCAAACTTCCCATTAATTTCTAATGGCATTTCTTCATGTTTGTTCATTCTATTGATGCCAATGTACTTGGTATCCATTGACGCTTATGTAAGTTGATACCATTGACGTCCATGGACGTCCAAAATTTTTCCCATTCATTTTCAATGGGAATTTTTTTTTTTTGCCCAAATCAACAAAAAATGACCATATATCAATAGGACGTGTACCCCAAATGTCCCCGATTGTATTGCTGCTTATGGAGGGTGATGCCATTGAGGTCTATGGACGTCCAAACTTCCCATTAATTTCTAATGGCATTTCTTCATGTTTGTTCATTCTATTGATGCCAATGTACTTGGTATCCATTGACGCTTATGTAAGTTGATACAATTGACGTCCATGGACGTCCAAAATTTTTCCCATTCATTTTCAATGGGAATTTTTTTTTTTTCCCCAAATCAACAAAAAATGACCAGATATCAATAGGACGTGTCCCCCAAATGTCCCCGATTGTATTGCTGCTTATGGAGGGTGATGCCATTGACGTCCATGGACGTCCAAACTTCCCATTAATTTCTAATGGCATTTCTTCATGTTTGTTCATTCTATTGATGCCAATGTACTTGGTATCCATTGACGCTTATGTAAGTTGATACCATTGACGTCCATGGACGTCCAAAATTTTTCCCATTCATTTTCAATGGGAATTTTTTTTTTTTGCCCAAATCAACAAAAAATGACCAGATATCAATAGGACATGTACCCCAAATGTCCCCAATTACAATGATGCTTATGGAGGGTGCTGCCATTGACGGCCATGGACGTCCAACTCTCCCAATCTTTTCTAATGGCATTTCTTCATGTTTGTTCATTCTATTGATGCCAATGTACTTGGTATCCATTGACGCTTATGTAAGTTGATACCATTGACGTCCATGGACGTCCAAAATTTTTCCCATTCATTTTCAATGGGAATTTTTTTTTTTTGCCCAAATCAACAAAAAATGACCATATATCAATAGGACGTGTACCCCAAATGTCCCCGATTGTATTGCTGCTTATGGAGGGTGATGCCATTGACGTCTATGGACGTCCAAACTTCCCATTAATTTCTAATGGCATTTCTTCATGTTTGTTCATTCTATTGATGCCAATGTACTTGGTATCCATTGACGCTTATGTAAGTTGATACAATTGACGTCCATGGACGTCCAAAATTTTTCCCATTCATTTTCAATGGGAATTTTTTTTTTTTCCCCAAATCAACAAAAAATGACCAGATATCAATAGGACGTGTCCCCCAAATGTCCCCGATTGTATTGCTGCTTATGGAGGGTGATGCCATTGACGTCCATGGACGTCCAAACTTCCCATTAATTTCTAATGGCATTTCTTCATGTTTGTTCATTCTATTGATGCCAATGTACTTGGTATCCATTGACGCTTATGTAAGTTGATACCATTGACGTCCATGGACGTCCAAAATTTTTCCCATTCATTTTCAATGGGAATTTTTTTTTTTTGCCCAAATCAACAAAAAATGACCAGATATCAATAGGACGTGTACCCCAAATGTCCCCAATTACAATGATGCTTATGGAGGGTGCTGCCATTGACGGCCATGGACGTCCAACTCTCCCAATCTTTTCTAATAGCTTTTACTTTGTTTAGTGCCATTGACTGGCATTATGGTCCATTCTATTGATAGACCTGAGTGGGGCTAAGATTTGTATCTCCACAGAGGAAAGACCAAGGTGTAATTTCTCCCGAAATTGCAGTTTCTAGTATTACCTTGGTCTTTCCAAGGGAAAGAACAAGGTTATGTTGTTGTACAACTTTATTGTACTTTTTCTTTATTCTTTATTACCTTGGTCTTTCCGAAGGAAAGAACAAGGTTATGTTGTTGTACAACTTTATTACCTTGGTCTTTCTGAAAGAAAGAACAAGGTATTGTTATTGTGCAACTTTATTATTTTTTTTTTATTACCTTGGTCTTTCCAAGGGAAAGAACAAGGTTATGTTGTTGTACAACTTTATTGTACTTTTTCTTTATTATTATTATTCAATAATTGTTGACGTTTTTTTCGGCGCGCCGCGCAGCCCAAACCGTAGCTCCGATCGGTACCGTTCAAGTATCGGCACGACCGGAATTTTCGCGCGACGATGGGAATTTTTCAAACGGCCCCGAAAAATTTTCCGTTCGCCCGTAAACGGCAATTTTCCGAAAAAAAAAAAAAGTTTAAAAATGTATCTAGTCCTACAATTTTTGACCAAATCACGTAATTTGGGTATCAAAAATTCCGGGACGGTGAGGGGCATAAAAGTTGTATACAGAATTTGGCAAAAATTTACGGTTCCCCGGAAATTTGCCAAAAACTTTCCAATTCATTTTGAATGAAAAAAAAACGCACGCTGCACAGCCCGAACCGTTTGACCGATCGGCACCGTTCAAATATCGGCACGACCGGAATTTTCGCGCGACGATGGGAATTTTTCAAACGGACCCGAAAAATTTTCCCTTCGCTCGTAAACGGCAATTTTCCGGAAAAAAAAAAAAACGTTTCAAAATGTATCTAGTCCTACAATTTTTGACCAAATCACACAATTTGGGCATCAAAAATTCCGGGACGGTGAGGGGCATAAAAGTTGTATACAGAATTTGGAAAAAAAATTACCCTTCCTCGGAAATTTGCCAAAAACTATCCCATTCATTTCGAATGGGAAAAGTCCCATTCACTTCCAATGGGATTTCCAATGGAATTTACATTGCATTGATGCCATTGACGGCCATGCAAGTCGAATCTACTGATGCCAATGTACTTGGATTCAATTGACTATATGGATGTCGATGCCATTGACTGCCATGGACGTCCAAAATTTTTCCCATTCATTTTCAATGGGGAAAAAACAAAATTACCCCAAATCAACAGAAAATGACCAGATATCAATAGGACGTGTCCCCCAAACTTCCCCAATTCCATTGACGCTTATGAAGGGTGCCGCCATTGACTTACATGGACGTCCAAAATTTTTCCCATTCATTTTCAATGGGGAAAAAACTACATTTCTCCAAATCAACAGAAAATGACCAGATATCAATAGGACGTATATCCCAAACGTCCCCAATTCCATTGACGCTTATGGGGGGTGCTGCCATTGACGTCCATGGACGTCCAAAATTTTACCCATTCATTTTCAATGGCAAATTTTTTTTTTTCCCCAAATCAACAGAAAATGACTAGATATCAATAGGACCTGTCCCCCAAATGTCCCCGATTGCATTGCTGCTTATGGAGGGTGATGCCATTGACGTCCAGGGACGTCCAAACTTCCCATTAATTTCCAATGGCATTTCTTCATGTTTGTTCATTCTTTTGATGCCAATGTACTTGGATTCCATTGACGCTTATGTAAGTTTATACCATTGACGTCCATGGACGTCCAAAATTTTTCCCATTCATTTTCAATGGGAATTTTTTTTTTTTTCCCCAAATCAACAGAAAATGACTAGATATCAATAGGACGTTTCCCCCAAATGTGCCCGATTGCATTGCTGCTTATGGAGGGTGATGCCATTGACGTCCACGGACGTCCAAACTTCCCATTCATTTCCAATGGCATTTCTTCATGTTTGTTCATTCTATTGATGCCAATGTACTTGGATTCCATTGACGCTTATGTAAGTTGATACCATTGACGTCCATGGACGTCCAAAATTTTTCCCATTCATTTTCAAAGGGAATTTTTTTTTTTTCCCCAAATCAACAGAAAATGACTAGATATCAATAGGACGTTTCCCCCAAATGTGCCCGATTGCATTGCTGCTTATGGAGGGTGATGCCGTTGACGTCCACGGACGTCCAAACTTCCCATTCATTTCCAATGGCATTTCTTCATGTTTGTTCATTCTATTGATGCCAATGTACTTGGATTCCATTGACGCTTATGTAAGTTGATACCATTGACGTCCATGGACGTCCAAAATTTTTCCCATTCATTTTCAATGGGAATTTTTTTTTTTTTCCCCAAATCAACAGAAAATGACTAGATATCATTAGGACGTGTCCCCCAAATGTCCCCGATTGCATTGCCGCTTATGGGGGGTGATGCCATTGACGTCCATGGACGTCCAAACTTCCCATTAAATCCCAATGGCATTTCTTCATGTTTGTTCATTCTTTTGATGCCAATGTACTTGGATTCCATTGACGCTTATGTAAGTTTATACCATTGACGTCCATGGACGTTCAAAACTTTTCCCATTCATTTTCAATGGGAATTTTTTTTTTTTTCCCCAAATCAACAGAAAATGACTAGATATCAATAGGACGTTTCCCCCAAATGTGCCCGATTGCATTGCTGCTTATGGAGGGTGATGCCATTGACGTCCACGGACGTCCAAACTTCCCATTCATTTCCAATGGCATTTCTTCATGTTTGTTCATTCTATTGATGCCAATGTACTTGGATTCCATTGACGCTTATGTAAGTTGATACCATTGACGTCCATGGACGTCCAAAATTTTTCCCATTCATTTTCAATGGGAAATTTTTTTTTTTCCCCAAATCAACAGAAAATGACTAGATATCATTAGGACGTGTCCCCCAAATGTCCCCGATTGCATTGCCGCTTATGGGGGGTGATGCCATTGACGTCCATGGACGTCCAAACTTCCCATTCATTTCCAAAGGCATTTCTTCATGTTTGTTCATTCTATTGATGCCAATGTACTTGGATTCCATTCACGCTTATGTAAGTTGATACCATTGACGTCCATGGACGTCCAAAATTTTTCCCATTCATTTTCAATGGGATTTTTTTTTTTTTCCCCAAATCAACAGAAAATGACTAGATATCATTAGGACGTGTCCCCCAAATGTCCCCGATTGCATTGCCGCTTATGGAGGGTGATGCCATTGACGTTCATGGACGTCCAAACTTCCCATTCATTTCCAATGGCATTTCTTCATGTTTGTTCATTTTATTGATGCCAATGTACTTGGATTCCATTGACGCTTATGTAAGTTGATACCATTGACGTCCATGGACGTCCAAAATTTTTCCCATTCATTTTCAATGGGAATTTTTTTTTTTTTTTCCCCAAATCAACAATAAATGACCAGATATCAATAGGACGTGTCCCCCAAACTTCCCCGATTCCATTAACAATTATGGAGGGTGCTGCCATTGACGGACATGGACGTCCAAAATTTTTCCTATTCATTTTCAATGGGGAAAAAACTAAATTTCTCCAAATCAACAGAAAATGACCAGATAGCAATAGGACGTATACCCCAAACGTCCCCAACTCCATTGACGCTTATGGGGGGTGCTGCCATTGACGTCCATGGACGTCCAAAATTTTACCCATTCATTTTCAATGGGATTTTTTTTTTTTCCCCAAATCAACAGAAAATGACTAGATATCAATAGGACGTGTCCCCCAAATGTCCCCAATTGCATTGCTGCTTATGGAGGGTGATGCCATTGACGTCCAGGGACGTCCAAACTTCCCATTAATTTCCAATGGCATTTCTTCATGTTTGTTCATTCTATTGATGCCAATGTACTTAGATTCCATTGACGCTTATGTAAGTTGATACCATTGACGTCCATAGACGTCCAAAATTTTTCCCATTCATTTTCAAAGGGAATTTTTTTTTTTTCCCCAAATCAACAGAAAATGACTAGATATCATTAGGACGTGTCCCCCAAATGTCCCCGATTGCATTGCCGCTTATGGAGGGTGATGCCATTGACGTTCATGGACGTCCAAACTTCCCATTAAATCCCAATGGCATTTCTTCATGTTTGTTCATTCTATTGATGCCAATAAACTTGGATTCCATTGACGCTTATGTAAGTTGATACCACTGACGTCCATGGACGTCCAAAATTTTTCCCATTCATTTTCAATGGGAATTTTTTTTTTTTACCCAAATCAACAGAAAATGACTAGATATCAATAGGACGTGTCCCCCAAATGTCCCCGATTGCATTGCCTCTTATGGAGGGTGATGCCATTGACGTCCACGGACGTCCAAACTTCCCATTCATTTCCAATGGCATTTCTTCATGTTTGTTCACTCTATTGATGCCAATGTACTTGGATTCCATTGACGCTTATGTAAATTGATACCATTGACGTCCATGGACGTCCAAAATTTTTCCCATTCATTTTCAATGGGAATTTTTTTTTTTTCCCCAAATCAACAGAAAATGACTAGATATCATTAGGACGTGTCCCCCAAATGTCCCTGATTGGATTGCCGCTTATGGAGGGTGATGCCATTGACGGCCATGGACGTCCAATTCTCCCAATCTTTTCTAATGGCTTTTACTTTGTTTAGTGCCATTGACTGGCATTATGGTCCATTCTATTGATAGACCTGAGTGGGGCTAAGATCTGTATCTCCACAGAGGAAAGACCAAGGTGTGTAATTTCTCCCGAAATTGCAGTTTCTAGTTACCTTGGTCTTTCTGAAAGAAAGAACAAGGTATTGTTATTGTGCAACTTTATTATTTTTTATTACCTTGGTCTTTCCAAGGGAAAGAACAAGGTTATGTTGTTGTACAACTTTATTGTACTTTTTATTATTATTATTATTATTATTATTATTCAATAATTGTCGACGTTTTTTTCGGCGCGCCGCACAGCCCGAACCGTACCTCCGATCGGTACCGTTCAAGTATCGGCACGACCGGAATTTTCGCGCGACGATGGGAATTTTTCAAACGGCCCCGAAAAATTTTCCGTTCGCCCGTAAACGGCAATTTTCCGAAAAAAAAAAAAAGTTTCAAAATGTATCTAGTCCTACAATTTTTGACCAAATCACATAATTTGGGCATCAAAAATTCCGGGACGGTGAGGGGCATAAAAGTTGTATACAGAATTTGGAAAAAAATTACGCTTCCTCGGAAATTTGCCAAAAACTATCCCATTCATTTCGAATGGGAAAAGTCCCATTCACTTCCAATGGGATTTCCAATGGAATTTACATTGCATTGATGCCATTGACGGCCATGCATGTCAAATCTACTGATGCCAATGTACTTGGATTCAATTGATTATATGGATGTCGATGCCATTGACTGCCATGGACGTCCAAAATTTTTCCCATTCATTTTCAATGGGGAAAAAACAAAATTACCCCAAATCAACAGAAAATGACCAGATATCAATAGGACGTGTCCCCCAAACTTCCCCAATTCCATTGACGCTTATGTAAGTTGATACCATTGACGTCCATGGACGTCCAAAATTTTTCCCATTCATTTTCAATGGGAAATTTTTTTTTTTCCCCAAATCAACAGAAAATGACTAGATATCATTAGGACGTGTCCCCCAAATGTCCCCGATTGCATTGCCGCTTATGGGGGGTGATGCCATTGACGTCCATGGACGTCCAAACTTCCCATTCATTTCCAAAGGCATTTCTTCATGTTTGTTCATTCTATTGATGCCAATGTACTTGGATTCCATTGACGCTTTTGTAAGTTGATACCATTGACGTCCATGGACGTCCAAAATTTTTCCCATTCATTTTCAATGGGATTTTTTTTTTTTTCCCAAATCAACAGAAAATGACTAGATATCATTAGGACGTGTCCCCCAAATGTCCCCGATTGCATTGCCGCTTATGGAGGGTGATGCCATTGACGTTCATGGACGTCCAAACTTCCCATTCATTTCCAATGGCATTTCTTCATGTTTGTTCATTTTATTGATGCCAATGTACTTGGATTCCATTGACGCTTATGTAAGTTGATACCATTGACGTCCATGGACGTCCAAAATTTTTCCCATTCATTTTCAATGGGAAATTTTTTTTTTCCCCAAATCAACAGAAAATGACTACATATCAATAGGATGTGTCCCCCAAACTTCCCCGATTCCATTAACAATTATGGAGGGTGCTGCCATTGACGGACATGGACGTCCAATTCTCCCAATCTTTTCTAATGGCTTTAACTTTGTTTAGTGCCAATGACTGGCATTATGGTCCATTCTATTGATAGACCTGAGTGGGGCTAAGATTTGTATCTCCACAGAGGAAAGACCAAGGTGTGTAATTTCTCCCGAAATTGCAGTTTCTAGTTATTATTATTATTCAATAATTCTCCGCGTTTTTTTGAGCCAACGCACAGCCCAAACCGTAGCACCGATCGGCACCGTTGAAGTATCGGCACGACCGGATTTTTCGCGTGACGATGGGAATTTTTCAAACCGCCACGAAAAATTTTCCGTTCGCCCGTAAACGGCAATTTTCCGAAAAATAAAAAAAGTTTCAAAATGTATCTAGTCCTACAATTTTTGACCAAATCACATAATTTGGGCATCAAAAATTCCGGGACGGTGAGGGGCATAAAAGTTGTATACAGAATTTGGCAAA
Source organism: Corythoichthys intestinalis (assembly GCF_030265065.1). Lineage (NCBI taxonomy): Eukaryota > Metazoa > Chordata > Actinopteri > Syngnathiformes > Syngnathidae > Corythoichthys > Corythoichthys intestinalis. The sequence continues at coordinate 453,393 of NW_026651597.1, forward strand.
AATTTACGGTTCCCCAGAAATTTGCCAAAAACTTTCCTATTCATTTTGAATGGAAAAAAAACGCGCGCTTCACAGCCCGAACCGTTAGACCGATCGGCACCGTTCAAGTATCGGCACGACCGGAATTTTCGCGTGACACAGGAAACTTTACAAATGGCCCCGAAAATTTTTCCGTTCGTCCGTAAACGGCAATTTTCCGTGAAAAAAAAAAAGTTTCAAAATGTATCTAGTCCTACAATTTTTGACCAAATCAAATAATTTGGGCATCAAAAATTCCGGGACGGTGAGGGGCATAAAAGTTGTATACAGAATTTGGAAAAAAATTACGCTTCCTCGGAAATTTGCCAAAAACTATCCCATTCATTTCGAATGGGAAAAGTCCCATTCACTTCCAATGGGATTTCCAATGGAATTTACATTGCATTGATGCCATTGACGGCCATGCATGTCGAATCTACTGATGCCAATGTACTTGGATTCAATTGACTATATAGATGTTGATGCCATTGACTGCCATGGACGTCCAAAATTTTTCCCATTCATTTTCAATGGGGAAAAAACAAAATTACCCCAAATCAACAGAAAATGACCAGATATCAATAGGACGTGTCCCCCAAACTTCCCCAATTCCATTGACGCTTATGAAGGGTGCCGCCATTGACTTCCATGGACGTCCAAAAGTTTTCCCATTCATTTTCAATGGGGAAAAAACTAAATTTCTCCAAATCAACAGAAAATGACCAGATATCAATAGGACGTATATCCCAAACGTCCCCAATTCCATTGACGCTTATGGGGGGTGCTGCCATTGACGTCCATGGACGTCCAAAATTTTACCCATTCATTTTCAATGGGAAATTTTTTTTTTCCCCAAATCAACAGAAAATGACAAGATATCAATAGGACCTGTCCCCCAAATGTCCCCGATTGCATTGCTGCTTATGGAGGGGGATGCCATTACCGTCCAGGGACGTCCAAACTTCCCATTCATTTCCAATGGCATTTCTTCATGTTTGTTCATTCTTTTGATGCCAATGTACTTGGATTCCATTGACGGTTATGTAAATTGATACCATTGACGTCCATGGACGTCCAAAATTTTTCCCATTCATTTTCAATGGGAATTTTTTTTTTTTCCCAAAATCAACAGAAAATGACTAGATATCATTAGGACGTGTCCCCCAAATGTCCCCGATTGCATTACCGCTTATGGGGGGTGATGCCATTGACGTCCATGGACGTCCAAACTTCCCAATCATTTCCAAAGCCATTTCTTCATGTTTGTTCATTCTATTGATGCCAATGTACTTGAATTCCATTGACGCTTATGTAAGTTGATACCATTGACGTCCATGGACGTCCAAAATTTTTCCCATTCATTTTCAATGGGATTTTTTTTTTTTTTCCCCAAATCAACAGAAAATGACTAGATATCATTAGGACGTTTCCCCCAAATGTCCCCGATTGCATTGCCGCTTATGGAGGGTGATGCCATTGACGTTCATGGACGTCCAAACTTCCCATTCATTTCCAATGGCATTTCTTCATGTTTGTTCATTTTATTGATGCCAATGTACTTGGATTCCATTGACGCTTATGTAAGTTGATACCATTGACGTCCATGGACGTCCAAAATTTTTCCCATTCATTTTCAATGGGACATTTTTTTTTTTCCCCAAATCAACAGAAAATGACTAGATATCATTAGGACGTGTCCCCCAAATGTCCCCGATTGCATTGTCGCTTATGGGGGGTGATGCCATTGACGTCCATGGACGTCCAAACTTCCCATTCATTTCCAAAGGCATTTATTCATGTTTGTTCATTCTATTGATGCCAATGTACTTGGATTCCATTGACGCTTATGTAAGTTGATACCATTGACGTCCATGGACGTCCAAAAATTTTCCCATTCATTTTCAATGGGATTTTTTTTTTTTTTCCCAAATCAACAGAAAATGACTAGATATCATTAGGACGTGTCCCCCAAATGTCCCCGATTGCATTGCCGCTTATGGAGGGTGATACCATTGACGTTCATGGACGTCCAAACTTCCCATTCATTTCCAATGGCATTTCTTCATGTTTGTTCATTTTATTGATGCCAATGTACTTGGATTCCATTGACGCTTATGTAAGTTGATACCATTGACGTCCATGGACGTCCAAAATTTTTCCCATTCATTTTCAATGGGAATTTTTTTTTTTTCCCAAATCAACAGAAAATGACTAGATATCAATAGGACGTGTCCCCCAAACTTCCCCGATTCCATTAACAATTATGGAGGGTGCTGCCATTGACGGACATGGACGTCCAATTCTCCCAATCTTTTCTAATGGCTTTAACTTTGTTTAGTGCCAATGACTGGCATTATGGTCCATTCTATTGATAGACCTGAGTGGGGCTAAGATTTGTATCTCCACAGAGGAAAGACCAAGGTGTGTAATTTCTCCCGAAATTGCAGTTTCTAGTTATTATTATTATTCAATAATTCTCCGCGTTTTTTTGAGCCAACGCACAGCCCAAACCGTAGCACCGATCGGCACCGTTGAAGTATCGGCACGACCGGATTTTTCGCGTGACGATGGGAATTTTTCAAACCGCCACGAAAAATTTTCCGTTCGCCCGTAAACGGCAATTTTCCGAAAAATAAAAAAAGTTTCAAAATGTATCTAGTCCTACAATTTTTGACCAAATCACATAATTTGGGCATCAAAAATTCCGGGACGGTGAGGGGCATAAAAGTTGTATACAGAATTTGGCAAAAATTTACGGTTCCCCGGAAATTTGCCAAAAACTTTCCTATTCATTTTGAATGGGAAAAAAACGCGCGCTTCACAGCCCGAACCGTTAGACCGATCGGCACCGTTCAAGTATCGGCACGACCGGAATTTTCGCGTGACACAGGAAACTTTACAAATGGCCCCGAAAATTTTTCCGTTCGTCCGTAAACGGCAATTTTCCGTGAAAAAAAAAAAAAGTTTCAAAATGTATCTAGTCCTACAATTTTTGACCAAATCACATAATTTGGGCATCAAAAATTCCGGGACGGTGAGGGGCATAAAAGTTGTATACAGAATTTGGAAAAAAATTACGCTTCCTCGGAAATTTGCCAAAAACTATCCCATTCATTTCGAATGGGAAAAGTCCCATTCACTTCCAGTGGGATTTCCAATGGAATTTACATTGCATTGATGCCATTGACGGCCATGCATGTCGAATCTACTGATGCCAATGTACTTGGATTCAATTGATTATATGGATGTCGATGCCATTGACTGCCATGGACGTCCAAAATTTTTCCCATTCATTTTCAATGGGGAAAAAACAAAATTACCCCAAATCAACAGAAAATGACCAGATATCAATAGGACGTGTCCCCCAAACTTCCCCAATTCCATTGACGCTTATGAAGGGTGCCGCCATTGACTTACATGGACGTCCAAAATTTTTCCCATTCATTTTCAATGGGGAAAAAACTAAATTTCTCCAAATCAACAGAAAATGACCAGATATCAATAGGACGTATATCCCAAACGTCCCCAATTCCATAGACGCTTATGGGGGGTGCTGCCATTGACGTCCATGGACGTCCAAAATTTTACCCATTCATTTTCAATGGGAATTTTTTTTTTTTCCCCAAATCAACAGAAAATGACTACATATCAATAGGACCTGTCCCCCAAATGTCCCCGATTGCATTGCTGCTTTTGGAGGGTGATGCCATTGACGTCCAGGGACGTCCAAACTTCCCATTCATTTCCAATGGCATTTCTTCATGTTTGTTCATTCTTTTGATGCCAATGTACTTGGATTCCATTGACGCTTATGTAAGTTGATACCATTGACGTCCATGGACGTCCAAAATTTTTCCCATTCATTTTCAATGGGAAATTTTTTTTTTTCCCCAAATCAACAGAAAATGACTAGATATCATTAGGACGTGTCCCCCAAATGTCCCCGATTGCATTGCCGCTTATGGGGGGTGATGCCATTGACGTCCATGGACGTCCAAACTTCCCATTCATTTCCAATGGCATTTCTTCATGTTTGTTCATTCTATTGATGCCAATGTACTTGGATTCCATTGACGCTTATGTAAGTTGATACCATTGACGTCCATGGACGTCCAAAAATTTTCCCATTCATTTTCAATGGGATTTTTTTTTTTTTCCCAAAATCAACAGAAAATGACTAGATATCATTAGGACGTGTCCCCCAAACTTCCCCGATTCCATTAACAATTATGAAAGGTGCCGCCATTGACGTCCATGGACGTCCAATTCTCCCATTCATTTCTAACGGCTTTTACTTTGTTTTTTGCCAATGACTGGCATTATGATCCATTCTATTGATAGACCTGAGTGGGGCTAAGATCTGTATCTCCACAGAGGAAAGACCAAGGTGTGTAATTTCTCCCGAAATTGCAGTTTCTAGTTACCTTGGTCTTTCTGAAGGAAAGAACAAGGTTATGTTGTTGTGCAACTTTATTACCTTGGTCTTTCCAAAGGAAAGAACAAGGTAATGATATTCTACAACTTTATTGTACTTATTATTATTACCTTGGTCTTTCCAAGGGAAAGAACAAGGTTATGTTGTTGTACAACTTTATTGTACTTCTTTATTATTATTCTTTATTATTATTATTATTCAATAATTGTTGACGTTTTTTTCGGCGCGCCGCGCAGCCCGAACCGTAGCACCGATCGGCACCGTTCAAGTATCGACACGACCGGAATTTTCGTGCGACGATGGGAATTTTTCAAACGACCCCGAAAATTTTTCCGTTCGGCCGTAAACGCCGATTTTCCAATTTTTAAAAAAAATTTCAAAACGCTACTTGTCCTACAATTTTTGAGCAAATCACATAATTTGGACATCAAAAATTCCGGGACGGTGGGGGGCATAAAGATTGTATACAGAATTTGGAAAAAATTTACGGTTCTCCGGATATTTGCCAAAAACTATCCCATTCATTTCTAATGGGAAAATTTCCCATTCACTTTCAATAGTATTTCCAATGGACTTTACATTGCATTGATGCCATTGACGGCCATGCATGTCGAATCTATTGATGCCAATGTACTTGGATTCATTTGACTATATGGATGTCGATGCCATTGACGGCCATGGACGTCCAAAATTTTTCCCATTCATTTTCAATGGGGAAAAAACTCAATTTCCCCAAATCAACAGAAAATGACTAGATATTAATAGGACGTATACCCCAAACGTTCCCAACTCCATTGACGCTTATGGGGGGTGCTGCCATTGACGTCCATGGACGTCCAAAATTTTTCCCATTCATTTTCAATGGGGAAAAAACTAAATTTCCCCAAATCATCAGAAAATGACCAGTTATCAATAGTAGGTCTCCCCCAAACGTTCCGAACTCCATTGACGCTTATAGGGGGTGCTGCCATTGACGTCCATGGACGTCCAAAAATTTTCCCATTCATTTTCAATGGGGAAAAAACTAAATTTCCCCAAATTAACAGAAAATGACCAGATATTAATAGGACGTATACCCCAAACGTCCCCAATTCCATTTACGCTTATGGAGGGTGATGCCATTGATGTCCATGGACGTCCAAACTTCCCATTCATTTCCAATGGCATTTCTTCATGTTTGTTCATTCTATTGATGCCAATGTACTTGGATTCCATTGACGCTTATGTAAGTTGATACCATTGACGTCCATGGACGTCCAAAATTTTTCCCATTCATTTTCAATGGGAATTTTTTTTTTTTCCCCAAATCAACAGATAATGACTAGATATCAATAGGACGTGTCGCCCAAATGTCCCCGATTGCATTGCCTCTTATGGAGGGTGATGCCATTGACGTCCATGGACATCCAAACTTCCCATTCATTTCCAATGGCATTTCTTCATGTTTGTTCATTCTATTGATGCCAATGTACTTGGATTCCATTGACGCTTATGTAAGTTGATACCATTGACGTCCATGGACGTCCAAAATTTTTCCCATTCATTTTCAATGGGAATTTTTTTTTTTTCCCCAAATCAACAGAAAATGACTAGATATCAATAGGACGTGTCGCCCAAATGTCCCCGATTGCATTGCCTCTTATGGAGGGTGATGCCATTGACGTCCATGGACGTCCAAACTTCCCATTCATTTCCAATGGCATTTCTTCATGTTTGTTCATTCTATTGATGCCAATGTACTTGGATTCCATTGACGCTTATGTAAGTTGATACCATTGACGTCCATGGACGTCCAAAATTTTTCCCATTCATTTTCAATGGGAATTTTTTTTTTTTCCCCAAATCAACAGAAAATTACTAGATATCATTAGGACGTGTCCCCCAAATGTCCCTGATTGGATTGCCGCTTATGGAGGGTGATGCCATTGACGGCCATGGACGTCCAATTCTCCCAATCTTTTCTAATGGCTTTTACTTTGTTTAGTGCCATTGACTGGCATTATGGTCCATTCTATTGATAGACCTGAGTGGGGCTAAGATTTGAATCTCCACAGAGAAAAGACCAAGGTGTAATTTCTCCCGAAATTGCAGTTTCTAGTTATTATTATTATTTATTCATCTTATTCTCCGCGTTTTTTTGAGCCAACGCACAGCCTAAACCGTAGCCCCGATCGGCACCGTTCAAGTATCGGCATGACCGGAATTTTCGCGTGACGATGGGAATTTTTCAAAACGCCACGAAAAATTTTCCGTTTGCCCGTAAACGGCAATTTTCCGAAAAATAAAAAAAGTTTCAAAATGTATCTAGTCCTACAATTTTTGACCAAATCACATAATTTGGGTATCAAAAATTCCGGGACGGTGAGGGGCATAAAAGTTGTATACAGAATTTGGAAAAAAATTACGCTTCCTCGGAAATTTACCAAAAACTATCCCATTCATTTCGAATGGGAAAAGTTCCCATTCACTTCCAATGGGATTTCCAATGGAATTTACATTGCATTGATGCCATTGACGGCCATGCATGTCGAATCTACTGATGCCAATGTACTTGGATTCAACTGACTGTATAGATGTCGATGCCATTGACTGCCATGGACGTCCAAAATTTTTCCCATTCATTTTCAATGGGGAAAAAACAAAATTACCCCAAATCAACAGAAAATGACCAGATATCAATAGGACGTGTCCCCCAAACTTCCCCAATTCCATTGACGCTTATGAAGGGTGCCGCCATTGACTTACATGGACGTCCAAAATTTTTCCCATTCATTTTCAATGGGGAAAAAACTAAATTTCTCCAAATCAACAGAAAATGACCAGATATCAATAGGACGTATATCCCAAACGTCCCCAATTCCATTGACGCTTATGGGGGGTGCTGCCATTGACGTCCATGGACGTCCAAAATTTTACCCATTCATTTTCAATGGGAATTTTTTTTTTTTCCCCAAATCAACAGAAAATTACTAGATATCAATAGGACCTGTCCCCCAAATGTCCCCGATTGCATTGCTGCTTATGGAGGGTGATGCCATTGACGTCCAGGGACGTCCAAACTTCCCATTCATTTCCAATGGCATTTCTTCATGTTTGTTCATTCTTTTGATGCCAATGTACTTGGATTCCATTGACGGTTATGTAAGTTGATACCATTGACGTCCATGGACGTCCAAAATTTTTCCCATTCATTTTCAATGGGAAATTTTTTTTTTTCCCCAAATCAACAGAAAATGACTAGATATCATTAGGACGTGTCCCCCAAATGTCCCCGATTGCATTGCCGCTTATGGGGGGTGATGCCATTGACGTCCATGGACGTCCAAACTTCCCATTCATTTCCAAAGGCATTTCTTCATGTTTGTTCATTCTATTGATGCCAATGTACTTGGATTCCATTGACGCTTATGTAAGTTGATACCATTGACGTCCATGGACGTCCAAAATTTTTCCCATTCATTTTCAATGGGATTTTTTTTTTTTTTTCCCAAATCAACAGAAAATGACTAGATATCATTAGGACGTGTCCCCCAAATGTCCCCGATTGCATTGCCGCTTATGGAGGGTGATGCCATTGACGTTCATGGATGTCCAAACTTCCCATTCATTTCCAATGGCATTTCTTCATGTTTGTTCATTTTATTGATGCCAATGTACTTGGATTCCATTGATGCTTATGTAAGTTCATACCATTGACGTCCATGGACGTCCAAAATTTTTCCCATTCATTTTCAATGGGAATTTTTTTTTTTTCCCAAATCAACAGAAAATGACTAGATATCATTAGGACATGTCCCCCAAACTTCCCCGATTCCATTAACAATTATGAAAGGTGCCGCCATTGACGTCCATGGACGTCCAATTCTCCCATTCATTTCTAACGGCTTTTACTTTGTTTTTTGCCAATGACTGGCATTATGATCCATTCTATTGATAGACCTGAGTGGGGCTAAGATCTGTATCTCCACAGAGGAAAGACCAAGGTGTGTAATTTCTCCCGAAATTGCAGTTTCTAGTTACCTTGGTCTTTCTGAAAGAAAGAACAAGGTATTGTTATTGTGCAACTTTATTGTTCTTATTACCTTGGTCTTTCTGAAAGAAAGAACAAGGTATTGTTATTGTGCAACTTTATTATTTTTTATTATTATTCAATAATTCTCCGCGTTTTTTTGAGCCAACGCACAGCCCAAACCGTAGCACCGATCGGCACCGTTCAAGTATCGGCACGACCGGATTTTTCGTGTGACGATGGGAATTTTTCAAACCGCCACGAAAAATTTTCCGTTCGCCCGTAAACGGCAATTTTCCGAAAAATTAAAAAAGTTTCAAAATGTATCTAGTCCTACAATTTTTGACCAAATCACATAATTTGGGCATCAAAAATTCCGGGATGGTGAGGGGCATAAAAGTTGTATACAGAATTTGGCAAAAATTTACGGTTCCCCGGAAATTTGCCAAAAACTTTCCTATTCATTTTGAATGGAAAAAAAACGCGCGCTTCACAGCCCGAACCGTTAGACCGATCGGCACCGTTCAAGTATCGGCACGACCGGAATTTTCGCGTGACACAGGAAACTTTACAAATGGCCCCGAAAATTTTTCCGTTCGTCCGTAAACGGCAATTTTCCGTGAAAAAAAAAAAAGTTTCAAAATGTATCTAGTCCTACAATTTTTGACCAAATCAAATAATTTGGGCATCAAAAATTCCGGGACGGTGAGGGGCATAAAAGTTGTATACAGAATTTGGAAAAAAATTACGCTTCCTCGGAAATTTGCCAAAAACTATCCCATTCATTTCGAATGGGAAAAGTCCCATTCACTTCCAATGGGATTTCCAATGGAATTTACATTGCATTGATGCCATTGACGGCCATGCATGTCGAATCTACTGATGCCAATGTACTTGGATTCAACTGACTATATAGATGTCGATGCCATTGACTGCCATGGACGTCCAAAATTTTTCCCATTCATTTTCAATGGGGAAAAAACAAAATTACCCCAAATCAACAGAAAATGACCAGATATCAATAGGACGTGTCCCCCAAACTTCCCCAATTCCATTGACGCTTATGAAGGGTGCCGCCATTGACTTACATGGACGTCCAAAATTTTTCCCATTCATTTTCAATGGGGAAAAAACTAAATTTCTCCAAATCAACAGAAAATAACCAGATATCAATAGGACGTATATCCCAAACGTCCCCAATTCCATTGACGCTTATGGGGGGTGCTGCCATTGACGTCCATGGACGTCCAAAATTTTACCCATTCATTTTCAATGGGAATTTTTTTTTTTCCCCCAAATCAACAGAAAATGACTAGATATCAATAGGACCTGTCCCCCAAATGTCCCCGATTGCATTGCTGCTTATGGAGGGTGATGCCATTGACGTCCACGGACGTCCAAACTTCCCATTAATTTCCAATGGCATTTCTTCATGTTTTTTCATTCTATTGATGCCAATGTACTTGGATTCCATTGACGCTTATGTAAGTTGATACCATTGACGTCCATGGACGTCCAAAATTTTTCCCATTCATTTTCAATGGGAATTTTTTTTTTTTTTCCCAAATCAACAGAAAATGACTAGATATCATTAGGACGTGTCCCCCAAACTTCCCCGATTCCATTAACAATTATGAAAGGTGCCGCCATTGACGTCCATGGACGTCCAATTCTCCCATTCATTTCTAACGGCTTTTACTTTGTTTTTTGCCAATGACTGGCATTATGATCCATTCTATTGATAGACCTGAGTGGGGCTAAGATCTGTATCTCCACAGAGGAAAGACCAAGGTGTGTAATTTCTCCCGAAATTGCAGTTTCTAGTTATTATTATTATTATTATTCATCTTATTCTCCGCGTTTTTTTGAGCCAACGCACAGCCCAAACCGTAGCACCGATCGGCACCGTTCAAGTATCGGCACGACCGGATTTTTCGTGTGACGATGGGAATTTTTCAAACCGCCACGAAAAATTTTCCGTTCGCCCGTAAACGGCAATTTTCCGAAAAATAAAAAAAGTTTAAAAATGTATCTAGTCCTACAATTTTTGACCAAATCACATAATTTGGGCATCAAAAATTCCGGGACGGTGAGGGGCATAAAAGTTGTATACAGAATTTGGCAAAAATTTACGGTTCCCCGGAAATTTGCCAAAAACTTTCCTATTCATTTTGAATGGAAAAAAAACGCGCGCTTCAAACCCCGAACCGTTAGACCGATCGGCACCGTTCAAGTATCGGCACGACCGGAATTTTTGCGTGACACAGGAAACTTTACAAATGGCCCCGAAAATTTTTCCGTTCGTCCGTAAACGGCAATTTTCCGTGAAAAAAAAAAAAGTTTCAAAATGTATCTAGTCCTACAATTTTTGACCAAATCAAATAATTTGGGCATCAAAAATTCCGGGACGGTGAGGGGCATAAAAGTTGTATACAGAATTTGGAAAAAAATTACGCTTCCTCGGAAATTTGCCAAAAACTATCCCATTCATTTCGAATGGGAAAAGTCCCATTCACTTCCAATGGGATTTCCAATGGAATTTACATTGCATTGATGCCATTGACGGCCATGCATGTCGAATCTACTGATGCCAATGTACTTGGATTCAACTGACTATATAGATGTCGATGCCATTGACTGCCATGGACGTCGAAAATTTTTCCCATTCATTTTCAATGGGGAAAAAACAAAATTACCCCAAATCAACAGAAAATGACCAGATATCAATAGGACGTGTCCCCCAAACTTCCCCAATTCCATTGACGCTTATGAGGGGTGCCGCCATTGACTTACATGGACGTCCAAAATTTTTCCCATTCATTTTCAATGGGGAAAAAACTAAATTTCTCCAAATCAACAGAAAATGACCAGATATCAATAGGACGTATATCCCAAACATCCCCAATTCCATTGACGCTTATGGGGGGTGCTGCCATTGACGTCCATGGACGTCCAAAATTTTACCCATTCATTTTCAATGGGAATTTTTTTTTTCTTCCCCAAATCAACAGAAAATGACTAAATATCAATAGGACCTGTCCCCCAAATGTCCCCGATTGCATTGCTGCTTATGGAGGGTGATGCCATTGACGTCCACGGACGTCCAAACTTCCCATTCATTTCCAATGGCATTTCTTCATGTTTGTTCATTCTTTTGATGCCAATGTACTTGGATTCCATTGACACTTATATAAGTTGATACCACTGACGTCCATGGACGTCCAAAATTTTTCCCATTCATTTTCAATGGGAATTTTTTTTTTTTCCCCAAATCAACAGAAAATGACTAGATATCAATAGGACGTTTCCCCCAAATGTGCCCGATTGCATTGCTGCTTATGGAGGGTGATGCCATTGACGTCCAGGGACGTCCAAACTTCCCATTCATTTCCAATGGCATTTCTTCATGTTTGTTCATTCTTTTGATGCCAATGTACTTGGATTCCATTGACGCTTATGTAAGTTGATACCATTGACGTCCATGGACGTCCAAAATTTTTCCCATTCATTTTCAATGGGAATTTTTTTTTTTCCCCAAATCAACAGAAAATGACTAGATATCAATAGGACGTTTCCCCCAAATGTGCCCGATTGCATTGCTGCTTATGGAGGGTGATGCCATTGACGTTCATGGACGTCCAAACTTCCCATTCATTTCCAATGGCATTTCTTCATGTTTGTTCATTCTATTGATGCCAATGTACTTGGAATCCATTGACACTTATGTAAGTTGATACCATTGACGTCCATGGACGTCCAAAATTTTTCCCATTCATTTTCAATGGGATTTTTTTTTCTTCCCCCAAATCAACAGAAAATGACTAGATATCATTAGGACGTGTCCCCCAAATGTCCCCGATTGCATTGCCGCTTATGGGGGGTGATGCCATTGACGTCCAGGGACGTCCAAACTTCCCATTCATTTCCAATGGCATTTCTTCATGTTTGTTCATTCTTTTGATGCCAATGTACTTGGATTCCATTGATGCTTATGTAAGTTGATACCATTGACGTCCATGGACGTCCAAAATTTTTCCCATTCATTTTCAATGGGAATTTTTTTTTTTTTCCCCAAATCAACAGAAAATGACTAGATATCAATAGGACGTTTCCCCCAAATGTGCCCGATTGCATTGCTGCTTATGGAGGGTGATGCCATTGACGTCCACGGACGTCCAAACTTCCCATTAATTTCCAATGGCATTTCTTCATGTTTGTTCATTCTATTGATGCCAATGTACTTGGATTCCATTGACGCTTATGTAAGTTGATACCATTGACGTCCATGGACGTCCAAAATTTTTCCCATTCATTTTCAATAAGAAAATTTTTTTTTTCCCCAAATCAACAGAAAATGACTAGATATCATTAGGACGTGTCCCCCAAATGTCCCCGATTGCATTGCCGCTTATGGAGGGTGATGCCATTGACGTTCATGGACGTCCAAACTTCCCATTCATTTCCAATGGCATTTCTTCATGTTTGTTCATTTTATTGATGCCAATGTACTTGGATTCCATTGACGCTTATGTAAGTTGATACCATTGACGTCCATGGACGTCCAAAATTTTTCCCATTCATTTTCAATGGTAAATTTTTTTTTTTCCCCAAATCAACAGAAAATGACTAGATATCATTAGGACGTGTCCCCCAAACTTCCCCGATTCCATTAACAATTATGAAAGGTGCCGCCATTGACGTCCATGGACGTCCAATTCTCCCATTCATTTTTAATGGCTTTTACTTTGTTTTGTGCCAATGACTGGCATTATGATCCATTCTATTGATAGACCTGAGTGGGGCTAAGATCTGTATCTCCACATAGGAAAGACCAAGGTGTGTAATTTCTCCCGAAATTGCAGTTTTTTCTAGTTATTATTATTATTCAATAATTCTCCGCGTTTTTTTGAGCCAACGCACAGCCCAAACCGTAGCACCGATCGGCACCGTTGAAGTATCGGCACGACCGGATTTTTCGCGTGACGATGGGAATTTTTCAAACCGCCACAAAAAATTTTCCGTTCGCCCGTAAACGGCAATTTTCCGAAAAATAAAAAAAGTTTCAAAATGTATCTAGTCCTACAATTTTTGACCAAATCACATAATTTGGGCATCAAAAATTCCGGGACGGTGAGGGGCATAAAAGTTATATACAGAATTTGGCAAAAATTTACGGTTCCCCGGAAATTTGCCAAAAACTTTCCTATTCATTTTGAATGGAAAAAAAACGCGCGCTTCACAGCCCGAACCGTTAGACCGATCGGCACCGTTCAAGTATCGGCACGACCGGAATTTTCGCGTGACACAGGAAACTTTACAAATGGCCCGGAAAATTTTTCCGTTCGTCCGTAAACGGCAATTTTCCGTGAAAAAAAAAAAAGTTTCAAAATGTATCTAGTCCTACAATTTTTGACCAAATCACATAATTTGGGCATCAAAAATTCCGGGACGGTGAGGGGCATAAAAGTTGTATACAGAATTTGGAAAAAAAATTACGCTTCCTCGGAAATTTGCCAAAAACTATCCCATTCATTTCGAATGGGAAAAGTTCCCATTCACTTTAAATGGGATTTCCAATGGAATTTACATTGCATTGATGCCATTGACGGCCATGCATGTCGAATCTACTGATGCCAATGTACTTGGATTCAATTGACTATATGGATGTCGATGCCATTGACGGCCGTGGACGTCCAAAATTTTTCCCATTCATTTTCAATGGGGAAAAAACAAAATTACCCCAAATCAACAGAAAATGACCAGATATCAATAGGACGTGTCCCCCAAACTTCCCCAATTCCATTGACGCTTATGAAGGGTGCCGCCATTGACTTACATGGACGTCCAAAATTTTTCCCATTCATTTTCAATGGGAATTTTTTTTTTTTCGCCAAATCAACAGAAAATGACTAGATATCAATAGGACGTTTCCCCCAAATGTGCCCGATTGCATTGCTGCTTATGGAGGGTGATGCCATTGACGTCCACGGACGTCCAAACTTCCCATTAATTTCCAATGGCATTTCTTCATGTTTGTTCATTCTATTGATGCCAATGTACTTGGATTCCATTGACGCTTATGTAAGTTGATACCATTGACGTCCATGGACGTCCAAAATGTTTCCCATTCATTTTCAATGGGAAATTTTTTTTTCTTCCCCAAATCAACAGAAAATGACTAGATATCATTAGGACGTGTCCCCCAAATGTCCCCGATTGCATTGCCGCTTATGGGGGGTGATGCCATTGACGTCCATGGACGTCCAAACTTCCCATTCATTTCCAAAGGCATTTCTTCATGTTTGTTCATTCTATTGATGCCAATGTACTTGGATTCCATTGACGCTTATGTAAGTTGATACCATTGACGTCCATGGACGTCCAAAATTTTTCCCATTCATTTTCAATGGGATTTTTTTTTTTTCCCCAAATCAACAGAAAATGACTAGATATCATTAGGACGTGTCCCCCAAATGTCCCCGATTGCATTGCCGCTTATGGAGGGTGATGCCATTGACGTTCATGGACGTCCAAACTTCCCATTCATTTCCAATGGCATTTCTTCATGTTTGTTCATTTTATTGATGCCAATGTACTTGGATTCCATTGACGCTTATGTAAGTTGATACCATTGACGTCCATGGACGTCCAAAAATTTTCCAATTCATTTTCAATGGGAATTTTTTTTTTTTTCCCAAATCAACAGAAAATGACTAGATATCATTAGGACGTGTCCCCGAAACTTCCCCGATTCCATTAACAATTATGAAAGGTACCGACATTGACGTCCATGGACGTCCAATTCTCCCATTCATTTCTAATGGCTTTTACTTTGTTTTGTGCCAATGACTGGCATTATGATCCATTCTATTGATAGACCTGAGTGGGGCTAAGATCTGTATCTCCACAGAGGAAAGACCAAGGTGTGTAATTTCTCCCGAAATTGCAGTTTCTAGTTTATTATTATAATTCAATAATTGTTGACGTTTTTTTCGGCGCGCCGCGCAGCCCGAACCATACCTCCGATCGGTACCGTTGAAGTATTGGCACGACCGGAATTTTCGCGCGACGATGGGAATTTTTCAAACGGCCCCGAAAAATTTTCCGTTCGCCCGTAAACGGCAAATTTCCGGAAAAAAAAAAAAGTTTCAAAACGCTACTTGTCCTACAATTTTTGACGAAATCACATAATTTGGACATCAAAAATTCCGGGACGGTGGGGGGCATAAAGATTGTATACAGAATTTGGAAAAAATTTACGGTTCTCCGGATATTTGCCAAAAACTATCCCATTCATTTCCAATGGGAAAAGTTCCCATTCACTTTCAATAGTATTTCCAATGGACTTTACATTGCATTGATGCCATTGACGGCCATGCATGTCGAATCTATTGATGCCAATGTACTTGGATTCATTTGACTATATGGATGTCGATGCCATTGACTGCCATGGACGTCCAAAATTTTTCCCATTCATTTTCAATGGGGAAAAAACTAAATTTCCCCAAATCAACAGAAAATGACCAGATATTAATAGGACGTAAACCCCAAACGTCCCCAACTCCATTGACGCTTATGGGGGCTGCTGCCATTGACGGCCATGGACGTCCAAAATTTTTCCCATTCATTTTCAATGGGGAAAAAACTAAATTTCCCCAAATCATAAGAAAATGACCAGTTATCAATAGGACGTCTCCCCCAAATGTCCCCAACTCCATTGACGCTTATAGGGGGTGCTGCCATTGACGTCCATGGACGTCCAAAAATTTTCCCATTCATTTTCAATGGGGAAAAAACTAAATTTCCCCAAATCAACAGAAAATGACCAGATATTAATAGGACGTATACCCCAAACGTCCCCAATTCCATTTACGCTTATGGAGGGTTGACGTTCATGGACGTCCAAACTTCCCATTCATTTCCAATGGCATTTCTTCATGTTTGTTCATTCTATTGATGCCAATGTACTTGGATTCCATTGACGCCTATGTAAGTTGATACCATTGACGTCCATGGACGTCCAAAATTTTTCCCATTCATTTTCAATGGGAATTTTTTTTTTTTTCCCCAAATCAACAGAAAATGACTAGATATCATTAGGACGTGTCCCCCAAATGTCCCCGATTGCATTGCCGCTTATGGGGGGTGATGCCATTGACGTCCATGGACGTCCAAACTTCCCATTCATTTCCAAAGGCATTTCTTCATGTTTGTTCATTCTATTGATGCCAATGTACTTGGATTCCATTCACGCTTATGTAAGTTGATACCATTGACGTCCATGGACGTCCAAAATTTTTCCCATTCATTTTCAATGGGATTTTTTTTTTTTTCCCCAAATCAACAGAAAATGACTAGATATCATTAGGACGTGTCCCCCAAATGTCCCCGATTGCATTGCCGCTTATGGAGGGTGATGCCATTGACGTTCATGGACGTCCAAACTTCCCATTCATTTCCAATGGCATTTCTTCATGTTTGTTCATTTTATTGATGCCAATGTACTTGGATTCCATTGACGCTTATGTAAGTTGATACCATTGACGTCCATGGACGTCCAAAATTTTTCCCATTCATTTTCAATGGGAATTTTTTTTTTTTTTTCCCCAAATCAACAATAAATGACCAGATATCAATAGGACGTGTCCCCCAAACTTCCCCGATTCCATTAACAATTATGGAGGGTGCTGCCAATTGACGGACATGGACGTCCAAAATTTTTCCTATTCATTTTCAATGGGGAAAAAACTAAATTTCTCCAAATCAACAGAAAATGACCAGATATCAATAGGACGTATACCCCAAACGTCCCCAACTCCATTGACGCTTATGGGGGGTGCTGCCATTGACGTCCATGGACGTCCAAAATTTTACCCATTCATTTTCAATGGGATTTTTTTTTTTTCCCCAAATCAACAGAAAATGACTAGATATCAATAGGACGTGTCCCCCAAATGTCCCCAATTGCATTGCTGCTTATGGAGGGTGATGCCATTGACGTCCAGGGACGTCCAAACTTCCCATTAATTTCCAATGGCATTTCTTCATGTTTGTTCATTCTATTGATGCCAATGTACTTAGATTCCATTGACGCTTATGTAAGTTGATACCATTGACGTCCATAGACGTCCAAAATTTTTCCCATTCATTTTCAAAGGGAATTTTTTTTTTTTCCCCAAATCAACAGAAAATGACTAGATATCATTAGGACGTGTCCCCCAAATGTCCCCGATTGCATTGCCGCTTATGGAGGGTGATGCCATTGACGTTCATGGACGTCCAAACTTCCCATTAAATCCCAATGGCATTTCTTCATGTTTGTTCATTCTATTGATGCCAATAAACTTGGATTCCATTGACGCTTATGTAAGTTGATACCACTGACGTCCATGGACGTCCAAAATTTTTCCCATTCATTTTCAATGGGAATTTTTTTTTTTTACCCAAATCAACAGAAAATGACTAGATATCAATAGGACGTGTCCCCCAAATGTCCCCGATTGCATTGCCTCTTATGGAGGGTGATGCCATTGACGTCCACGGACGTCCAAACTTCCCATTCATTTCCAATGGCATTTCTTCATGTTTGTTCACTCTATTGATGCCAATGTACTTGGATTCCATTGACGCTTATGTAAATTGATACCATTGACGTCCATGGACGTCCAAAATTTTTCCCATTCATTTTCAATGGGAATTTTTTTTTTTTCCCCAAATCAACAGAAAATGACTAGATATCATTAGGACGTGTCCCCCAAATGTCCCTGATTGGATTGCCGCTTATGGAGGGTGATGCCATTGACGGCCATGGACGTCCAATTCTCCCAATCTTTTCTAATGGCTTTTACTTTGTTTAGTGCCATTGACTGGCATTATGGTCCATTCTATTGATAGACCTGAGTGGGGCTAAGATCTGTATCTCCACAGAGGAAAGACCAAGGTGTGTAATTTCTCCCGAAATTGCAGTTTCTAGTTATTATTATTATTCAATAATTCTCCGCGTTTTTTTGAGCCAACGCACAGCCCAAACCGTAGCACCGATCGGCACCGTTGAAGTATCGGCACGACCGGATTTTTCGCGTGACGATGGGAATTTTTCAAACCGCCACGAAAAATTTTCCGTTCGCCCGTAAACGGCAATTTTCCGAAAAATAAAAAAAGTTTCAAAATGTATCTAGTCCTACAATTTTTGACCAAATCACATAATTTGGGCATCAAAAATTCCGGGACGGTGAGGGGCATAAAAGTTGTATACAGAATTTGGCAAAAA
Organism: Corythoichthys intestinalis; assembly: GCF_030265065.1. Classification (NCBI taxonomy): domain Eukaryota; kingdom Metazoa; phylum Chordata; class Actinopteri; order Syngnathiformes; family Syngnathidae; genus Corythoichthys; species Corythoichthys intestinalis. The sequence goes on from NW_026651597.1 coordinate 472,125, forward strand.
TTTACGGTTCCCCGGAAATTTGCCAAAAACTTTCCTATTCATTTTGAATGGAAAAAAAACGCGCGCTTCACAGCCCGAACCGTTAGACCGATCGGCACCGTTCAAGTATCGGCACGACCGGAATTTTCGCGTGACACAGGAAACTTTACAAATGGCCCCGAAAATTTTTCCGTTCGTCCGTAAACGGCAATTTTCCGTGAAAAAAAAAAAAGTTTCAAAATGTATCTAGTCCTACAATTTTTGACCAAATCACATAATTTGGGCATCAAAAATTCCGGGACGGTGAGGGGCATAAAAGTTGTATACAGAATTTGGAAAAAAATTACGCTTCCTCGGAAATTTGCCAAAAACTATCCCATTCATTTCGAATGGGAAAAGTCCCATTCACTTCCAGTGGGATTTCCAATGGAATTTACATTGCATTGATGCCATTGACGGCCATGCATGTCGAATCTACTGATGCCAATGTACTTGGATTCAATTGATTATATGGATGTCGATGCCATTGACTGCCATGGACGTCCAAAATTTTTCCCATTCATTTTCAATGGGGAAAAAACAAAATTACCCCAAATCAACAGAAAATGACCAGATATCAATAGGACGTGTCCCCCAAACTTCCCCAATTCCATTGACGCTTATGAAGGGTGCCGCCATTGACTTACATGGACGTCCAAAATTTTTCCCATTCATTTTCAATGGGGAAAAAACTAAATTTCTCCAAATCAACAGAAAATGACCAGATATCAATAGGACGTATATCCCAAACGTCCCCAATTCCATAGACGCTTATGGGGGGTGCTGCCATTGACGTCCATGGACGTCCAAAATTTTACCCATTCATTTTCAATGGGAATTTTTTTTTTTTCCCCAAATCAACAGAAAATGACTACATATCAATAGGACCTGTCCCCCAAATGTCCCCGATTGCATTGCTGCTTTTGGAGGGTGATGCCATTGACGTCCAGGGACGTCCAAACTTCCCATTCATTTCCAATGGCATTTCTTCATGTTTGTTCATTCTTTTGATGCCAATGTACTTGGATTCCATTGACGCTTATGTAAGTTGATACCATTGACGTCCATGGACGTCCAAAATTTTTCCCATTCATTTTCAATGGGAAATTTTTTTTTTCCCCCAAATCAACAGAAAATGACTAGATATCATTAGGACGTGTCCCCCAAATGTCCCCGATTGCATTGCCGCTTATGGGGGGTGATGCCATTGACGTCCATGGACGTCCAAACTTCCCATTCATTTCCAATGGCATTTCTTCATGTTTGTTCATTCTATTGATGCCAATGTACTTGGATTCCATTGACGCTTATGTAAGTTGATACCATTGACGTCCATGGACGTCCAAAAATTTTCCCATTCATTTTCAATGGGATTTTTTTTTTTTTTCCCAAAATCAACAGAAAATGACTAGATATCATTAGGACGTGTCCCCCAAACTTCCCCGATTCCATTAACATTTATGAAAGGTGCCGCCATTGACGTCCATGGACGTCCAATTCTCCCATTCATTTCTAACGGCTTTTACTTTGTTTTTTGCCAATGACTGGCATTATGATCCATTCTATTGATAGACCTGAGTGGGGCTAAGATCTGTATCTCCACAGAGGAAAGACCAAGGTGTGTAATTTCTCCCGAAATTGCAGTTTCTAGTTACCTTGGTCTTTCCAAGGGAAAGAACAAGGTATTGTTATTGTGCAACTTTATTATTATAATTATTATTACCTTGGTCTTTCCAAGGGAAAGAACAAGGTTATGTTGTTGTTATTACCTTGGTCTTTCCAAGGGAAAGAACAAGGTTATGTTGTTGTACAACTTTATTGTACTTCTTTATTATTATTCTTTATTATTATTATTATTCAATAATTGTTGACGTTTTTTTCGGCGCGCCGCGCAGCCCGAACCATAGCACCGATCGGCACCGTTCAAGTATCGGCACGACCGGAATTTTCGCGCGACGATGGGAATTTTTCAAACGGCCCCGAAAAATTTTCCGTTCGCCCGTAAACGGCAAATTTCCGAAAAAAAAAAAAAGTTTCAAAACGCTACTTGTCCTACAATTTTTGACCAAATCACATAATTTGGGTATCAAAAATTCCGGGACGGTGAGGGGCATAAAAGTTGTATACAGAATTTGACAAAAATTTACGGTTCCCCGGAAATTTGCCAAAAACTTTCCTATTCATTTTGAATGGAAAAAAAACGTGCGCTTCACAGCCCGAACCATAGCACCGATCGCCATCGTTCAAGTTTTGGCATGACCGGAATTTTCGTGCGACGCAGGGTCTTTTTCAAACGGCCCCGAAAAATTTTCCGTTTGCCCGTAAACGGCAATTTTCCGTAAAAAAAACAAAAGTTTCAAAACGCTACTTGTCCTACAATTTTTGACCAAATCACATAAATTGGACATCAAAAATTCCGGGACGGTGGGGGGCATAAAGATTGTATACAGAATTTGGAAAAAAATTACGGTTCCCCGGATATTTGCCAAAAACTATCCCATTCATTTCTAATGGGAAAATTTCCCATTCACTTCCAATGGGATTTCCATTGGAATTTACATCATTGATGCCATTGACGGCCATAAATGTCGAATCTATTGATGCCAATGTACTTGGATTCAATTGACTATATGGATGTCGATGCCAATGACGGCCATGGACGTCCAAAATTTTTCCCATTCATTTTCAATGGGGAAAAAACTACATTTCCCCAAATCAACAGAAAATGACCAGATATTTCCAATGGCATTTCTTCATGTTTGTTCATTCTATTGATGCCAATGTACTTGGATTCCATTGACGCTTATGTAAGTTGATACCATTGACGTCCATGGACGTCCAAAATTTTTCCCATTCATTTTCAATGGGAATTTTTTTTTTTTTTTCCCAAATCAACAGAAAATGACTAGATATCAATAGGACGTTTCCCCCAAATGTGCCCGATTGCATTGCTGCTTATGGAGGGTGATGCCATTGACGTCCACGGACGTCCAAACTTCCCATTAATTTCCAATGGCATTTCTTCATGTTTGTTCATTCTATTGATGCCAATGTACTTGGATTCCATTGACGCTTATGTAAGTTGATACCATTGACGTCCATGGACGTCCAAAATTTTTCCCATTCATTTTCAATGGGAATTTTTTTTTTTTCCTCAAATCAACAGAAAATGACTAGATATCATTAGGACGTGTCCCCCAAATGTCCCCGATTGCATTGCCGCTTATGGGGGGTGATGCCATTGACGTCCATGGAAGTCCAAACTTCCCATTCATTTCCAAAGGCATTTCTTCATGTTTGTTCATTCTATTGATGCCAATGTACTTGGATTCCATTGACGCTTATGTAAGTTGATACCATTGACGTCCATGGACGTCCAAAATTTTTCCCATTCATTTTCAATGGGATTTTTTTTTTTTTCCCAAATCAACAGAAAATGACTAGATATCATTAGGACGTGTCCCCCAAATGTCCCCGATTGCATTACCGCTTATGGAGGGTGATGCCATTGACGTTCATGGACGTCCAAACTTCCCATTCATTTCCAATGGCATTTCTTCATGTTTGTTCATTTTATTGATGCCAATGTACTTGGATTCCATTGACGCTTATGTAAGTTGATACCATTGACGTCCATGGACGTCCAAAATTTTTCCCATTCATTTTCAATGGGAAATTTTTTTTTTTTCCCAAATCAACAGAAAATGACTACATATCAATAGGACATGTCCCCCAAACTTCCCCGATTCCATTAACAATTATGGAGGGTGCTGCCATTGACGGACATGGACGTCCAATTCTCCCAATCTTTTCTAATGGCTTTAACTTTGTTTAGTGCCAATGACTGGCATTATGGTCCATTCTATTGATAGACCTGAGTGGGGCTAAGATTTGTATCTCCACAGAGGAAAGACCAAGGTGTGTAATTTCTCCCGAAATTGCAGTTTCTAGTTATTATTATTATTATTCAATAATTCTCCGCGTTTTTTTGAGCCAACGCACAGCCCAAACCGTAGCACCGATCGGCACCGTTGAAGTATCGGCACGACCGGATTTTTCGCGTGATGATGGGAATTTTTCAAACCGCCACGAAAAATTTTCCGTTCGCCCGTAAACGGCAATTTTCCGAAAAATAAAAAAAGTTTCAAAATGTATCTAGTCCTACAATTTTTGACCAAATCACATAATTTGGGCATCAAAAATTCCGGGACGGTAAGGGGCATAAAAGTTGTATACGGAATTTGGCAAAAATTTACGGTTCCCCGGAAATTTGCCAAAAACTTTCCTATTCATTTTGAATGGAAAAAAAACGCGCGCTTCACAGCCCGAACCGTTAGACCGATCGGCACCGTTCAAGTATCGGCACGACCGGAATTTTCGCGTGACACAGGAAACTTTACAAATGGCCCCGAAAATTTTTCCGTTCGTCCGTAAACGGCAATTTTCCGTGAAAAAAAAAAAAGTTTCAAAATGTATCTAGTCCTACAATTTTTGACCAAATCACATAATTTGGGCATCAAAAATTCCGGGACGGTGAGGGGCATAAAAGTTGTATACAGAATTTGGAAAAAAATTACGCTTCCTCGGAAATTTGCCAAAAACTATCCCATTCATTTCGAATGGGAAAAGTCCCATTCACTTCCAATGGGATTTCCAATGGAATTTACATTGCATTGATGCCATTGACGGCCATGCATGTCGAATCTACTGATGCCAATGTACTTGGATTCAATTGATTATATGGATGTCGATGCCATTGACTGCCATGGACATCCAAAATTTTTCCAATTCATTTTCAATGGGGAAAAAACAAAATTACCCCAAATCAACAGAAAATGACCAGATATCAATAGGACGTGTCCCCCAAACTTCCCCAATTCCATTGACGCTTATGAAGGGTGCCGCCATTGACTTACATGGACGTCCAAAATTTTTCCCATTCATTTTCAATGGGGAAAAAACTACATTTCTCCAAATCAACAGAAAATGACCAGATATCAATAGGACGTATACCCCAAACGTCCCCAACTCCATTGACGCTTATGGGGGGTGCTGCCATTGACGTCCATGGACGTCCAAAATTTTACCCATTCATTTTCAATGGGAAATTTTTTTTTTTCCCCAAATCAACAGAAAATGACTAGATATCAATAGGACGTGTCCCCCAAATGTCCCCAATCGCATTGCTGCTTATGGAGGGTGATGCCATTGACGTCCATGGACGTCCAAACTTCCCATTCATTTCCAAAGGCATTTCTTCATGTTTGTTCATTCTATTGATGCCAATGTACTTAGATTCCATTGACGCTTATGTAAGTTGATACCATTGACGTCCATAGACGTCCAAAATTTTTCCCATTCATTTTCAATGGCAAATTTTTTTTTTTCCCCAAATCAACAGAAAATGACTAGATATCATTAGGACGTGTCCCCCAAATGTCCCCGATTGCATTGCCGCTTATGGGGGGGTGATGCCATTGACGTCCATGGACGTCCAAACTTCCCATTCATTTCCAAAGGCATTTCTTCATGTTTGTTCATTCTATTGATGCCAATGTACTTGGATTCCATTGACGCTTATGTAAGTTGATACCATTGACGTCCATGGACGTCCAAAATTTTTCCCATTCATTTTCAATGGGATTTTTTTTTTTTCCCCAAATCAACAGAAAATGACTAGATATCATTAGGACGTGTCCCCCAAATGTCCCCGATTGCATTGCCGCTTATGGAGGGTGATGCCATTGACGTTCATGGACGTCCAAACTTCCCATTCATTTCCAATGGCATTTCTTCATGTTTGTTCATTTTATTGATGCCAATGTACTTGGATTCCATTGACGCTTATTTAAGTTGATACCATTGACGTCCATGGACGTCCAAAAATTTTCCCATTCATTTTCAATGGGAATTTTTTTTTTTTTTCCCAAATCAACAGAAAATGACTAGATATCATTAGGACGTGTCCCCCAAACTTCCCCGATTCCATTAACAATTATGAAAGGTACCGCCATTGACGTCCATGGACGTCCAATTCTCCCATTCATTTCTAATGGCTTTTACTTTGTTTTGTGCCAATGACTGGCATTATGATCCATTCTATTGATAGACCTGAGTGGGGCTAAGATCTGTACCTCCACAGAGGAAAGACCAAGGTGTGTAATTTCTCCCGAAATTGCAGTTTCTAGTTATTATTATTATTATTCAATAATTCTCCGCGTTTTTTTGAGCCAACGCACAGCCCAAACCGTAGCACCGATCGGCACCGTTGAAGTATCGGCACGACCGGATTTTTCGCGTGACGATGGGAATTTTTCAAACCGCCACGAAAAATTTTCCGTTCGCCCGTAAACGGCAATTTTCCGAAAAATAAAAAAAGTTTCAAAATGTATCTAGTCCTACAATTTTTGACCAAATCACATAATTTGGGCATCAAAAATTCCGGGACGGTGAGGGGCATAAAAGTTGTATACAGAATTTGGCAAAAATTTACGGTTCCCCGGAAATTTGCCAAAAACTTTCCTATTCATTTTGAATGGGAAAAAAACGCGCGCTTCACAGCCCGAACCGTTAAACCGATCGGCACCGTTCAAGTATCGGCACGACCGGAATTTTCGCGTGACACAGGAAACTTTACAAATGGCCCCGAAAATTTTTCCGTTCGTCCGTAAACGGCAATTTTCCGTGAAAAAAAAAAAAGTTTCAAAATGTATCTAGTCCTACAATTTTTGACTAAATCACATAATTTGGGCATCAAAAATTCCGGGACGGTGAGGGGCATAAAAGTTGTATACAGAATTTGGAAAAAAATTACGCTTCCTCGGAAATTTGCCAAAAACTATCCCATTCATTTCGAATGGGAAAAGTTCCCATTCACTTCCAATGGGATTTCCAATGGAATTTACATTGCATTGATGCCATTGACGGCCATGCATGTCGAATCTACTGATGCCAATGTACTTGGATTCAATTGACTATATGGATGTCGATGCCATTGACGGCCATGGACGTCCAAAATTTTTCCCATTCATTTTCAATGGGGAAAAAACAAAATTTCCCCAAATCAACAGAAAATGGCCAGATATCAATAGGACGTGTCCCCCAAACTTCCCCAATTCCATTGACGATTATGAAGGGCGCCGCCATTGACTTACATGGACGTCCAAAATTTTTCTCATTCATTTTCAATGGGGAAAAAACTAAATTTCTCCAAATCAACAGAAAATGACCAGATATCAATAGGACGTATATCCCAAACGTCCCCAATTCCATTGACGCTTATGGGGGGTGCTGCCATTGACGTCCATGGACGTCCAAAATTTTACCCATTCATTTTCAATGGGAAATTTTTTTTTTCCCCAAATCAACAGAAAATGACTCGATATCAATAGGACCTGTCCCCCAAATGTCCCCGATTGCATTGCTGCTTATGGAGGGTGATGCCATTGACGTCCAGGGACGTCCAAACTTCCCATTCATTTCCAATGGCATTTCTTCATGTTTGTTCATTCTTTTGATGCCAATGTACTTGGTATCCATTGACGCTTATGTAAGTTGATACCATTGACGTCCATGGACGTCCAAAATTTTTCCCATTCATTTTCAATGGGAATTTTATTTTTTTTCCCCAAATCAACAGAAAATGACTAGATATCAATAGGACGTTTCCCCCAAATGTGCCCGATTGCATTGCTGCTTATGGGGGGTGATGCCATTGACGTCCACGGATGTCCAAACTTCCCATTAATTTCCAATGGCATTTCTTCATGTTTGTTCATTCTATTGATGCCAATGTACTTGGATTCCATTGACGCTTATGTAAGTTGATACCATTGACGTCCATGGACGTCGTAAATTTTTCCCATTCATTTTCAATGGGAAATTTTTTTTTTCCCCAAATCAACAGAAAATGACTAGATATCATTAGGACGTGTCCCCCAAATGTCCCCGATTGCATTGCCGCTTATGGGGGGTGATGCCATTGACGTCCATGGACGTCCAAACTTCCCATTCATTTCCAAAGGCATTTCTTCATGTTTGTTCATTCTATTGATGCCAATGTACTTGGATTCCATTGACGCTTATGTAAGTTGATACCATTGACGTCCATGGACGTCCAAAATTTTACCCATTCATTTTCAATGGGAAATTTTTTTTTTCCCCCAAATCAACAGAAAATGACTAGATATCAATAGGACCTGTCCCCCAAATGTCCCCGATTGCATTGCTGCTTATGGAGGGTGATGCCATTGACGTCCAGGGACGTCCAAACTTCCCATTCATTTCCAATGGCATTTCTTCATGTTTGTTCATTCTTTTGATGCCAATGTACTTGGATTCCATTGACGGTTATGTAAGTTGATACCATTGACGTCCATGGACGTCCAAAATTTTTCCCATTCATTTTCAATGGGATTTTTTTTTTTTTTCCCAAATCAACAGAAAATGACTAGATATCATTAGGACGTGTCCCCCAAATGTCCCCGATTGCATTGCCGCTTATGGAGGGTGATGCCATTGACGTCCACGGACGTCCAAACTTCCCATTAATTTCCAATGGCATTTCTTCATGTTTGTTCATTCTATTGATGCCAATGTACTTGGATTCCATTGACGCTTATGTAAGTTGATACCATTGACGTCTATGGACGTCCAAAATTTTTCCCATTCATTTTCAATGGGAAATTTTTTTTTTTCCCCAATTCAACAGAAAATGACTAGATATCATTAGGACGTGTCCCCCAAATGTGCCCGATTGCATTGCTGCTTATGGAGGGTGATGCCATTGACGTCCACGGACGTCCAAACTTCCCATTAATTTCCAATGGCATTTCTTCATGTTTGTTCATTCTATTGATGCCAATGTACTTGGATTCCATTGACGCTTATGTAAGTTGATACCATTGACGTCCATGGACGTCCAAAATTTTTCCCATTCATTTTCAATGGGAATTTTTTTTTTTTCCCCAAATCAACAGAAAATGACTAGATATCATTAGGACGTGTCCCCCAAATGTCCCCGATTGTATTGCCGCTTATGGGGGGTGATGCCATTGACGTCCATGGACGTCCAAACTTCCCATTCATTTCCAAAGGCATTTCTTCATGTTTGTTCATTCTATTGATGCCAATGTACTTGGATTCCATTGACGCTTATGTAAGTTGATACCATTGACGTCCATGGACGTCCAAAATTTTTCCCATTCATTTTCAATGGGAATTTTTTTTTTTTCCCCAATTCAACAGAAAATGACTAGATATCATTAGGACGTGTCCCCCAAATGTCCCCGATTGCATTGCTGCTTATGGAGGGTGATGCCATTGACGTTCATGGACGTCCAAACTTCCCATTCATTTCCAATGGCATTTCTTCATGTTTGTTCATTTTATTGATGCCAATGTACTTGGATTCCATTGACGCTTATGTAAGTTGATACCATTGACGTCCATGGACGTCCAAAATTTTTCCCATTCATTTTCAATGGGAAATTTTTTTTTTCCCCAAATCAACAGAAAATGACTAGATATCAATAGGACGTGTCCCCCAAACTTCCCCGATTCCATTAACAATTATGGAGGGTGCTGCCATTGACGGACATGGACGTCCAATTCTCCCAATCTTTTCTAATGGCTTTAACTTTGTTTAGTGCCAATGACTGGCATTATGGTCCATTCTATTGATAGACCTGAGTGGTGCTAAGATTTGTATCTCCACAGAGGAAAGACCAAGGTGTGTAATTTCTCCCGAAATTGCAGTTTCTAGTTATTATTATTATTCAATAATTCTCCGCGTTTTTTTGAGCCAACGCACAGCCCAAACCGTAGCACCGATCGGCACCGTTGAAGTATCGGCACGACCGGATTTTTCGCGTGACGATGGGAATTTTTCAAACCGCCACAAAAAATTTTCCGTTCGCCCGTAAACGGCAATTTTCCGAAAAATAAAAAAAGTTTCAAAATGTATCTAGTCCTACAATTTTTGACCAAATCACATAATTTGGGCATCAAAAATTCCGGGACGGTGAGGGGCATAAAAGTTATATACAGAATTTGGCAAAAATTTACGGTTCCCCGGAAATTTGCCAAAAACTTTCCTATTCATTTTGAATGGAAAAAAAACGCGCGCTTCACAGCCCGAACCGTTAGACCGATCGGCACCGTTCAAGTATCGGCACGACCGGAATTTTCGCGTGACACAGGAAACTTTACAAATGGCCCGGAAAATTTTTCCGTTCGTCCGTAAACGGCAATTTTCCGTGAAAAAAAAAAAAGTTTCAAAATGTATCTAGTCCTACAATTTTTGACCAAATCACATAATTTGGGCATCAAAAATTCCGGGACGGTGAGGGGCATAAAAGTTGTATACAGAATTTGGAAAAAAATTACGCTTCCTCGGAAATTTGCCAAAAACTATCCCATTCATTTCGAATGGGAAAAGTTCCCATTCACTTTAAATGGGATTTCCAATGGAATTTACATTGCATTGATGCCATTGACGGCCATGCATGTCGAATCTACTGATGCCAATGTACTTGGATTCAATTGACTATATGGATGTCGATGCCATTGACGGCCATGGACGTCCAAAATTTTTCCCATTCATTTTCAATGGGGAAAAAACAAAATTACCCCAAATCAACAGAAAATGACCAGATATCAATAGGACGTGTCCCCCAAACTTCCCCAATTCCATTGACGCTTATGAAGGGTGCCGCCATTGACTTACATGGACGTCCAAAATTTTTCCCATTCATTTTCAATGGGAATTTTTTTTTTTTCGCCAAATCAACAGAAAATGACTAGATATCAATAGGACGTTTCCCCCAAATGTGCCCGATTGCATTGCTGCTTATGGAGGGTGATGCCATTGACGTCCACGGACGTCCAAACTTCCCATTAATTTCCAATGGCATTTCTTCATGTTTGTTCATTCTATTGATGCCAATGTACTTGGATTCCATTGACGCTTATGTAAGTTGATACCATTGACGTCCATGGACGTCCAAAATGTTTCCCATTCATTTTCAATGGGAAATTTTTTTTTCTTCCCCAAATCAACAGAAAATGACTAGATATCATTAGGACGTGTCCCCCAAATGTCCCCGATTGCATTGCCGCTTATGGGGGGTGATGCCATTGACGTCCATGGACGTCCAAACTTCCCATTCATTTCCAAAGGCATTTCTTCATGTTTGTTCATTCTATTGATGCCAATGTACTTGGATTCCATTGACGCTTATGTAAGTTGATACCATTGACGTCCATGGACGTCCAAAATTTTTCCCATTCATTTTCAATGGGATTTTTTTTTTTTCCCCAAATCAACAGAAAATGACTAGATATCATTAGGACGTGTCCCCGAAACTTCCCCGATTCCATTAACAATTATGAAAGGTACCGACATTGACGTCCATGGACGTCCAATTCTCCCATTCATTTCTAATGGCTTTTACTTTGTTTTGTGCCAATGACTGGCATTATGATCCATTCTATTGATAGACCTGAGTGGGGCTAAGATCTGTATCTCCACAGAGGAAAGACCAAGGTGTGTAATTTCTCCCGAAATTGCAGTTTCTAGTTTATTATTATAATTCAATAATTGTTGACGTTTTTTTCGGCGCGCCGCGCAGCCCGAACCATACCTCCGATCGGTACCGTTGAAGTATTGGCACGACCGGAATTTTCGCGCGACGATGGGAATTTTTCAAACGGCCCCGAAAAATTTTCCGTTCGCCCGTAAACGGCAAATTTCCGGAAAAAAAAAAAAGTTTCAAAACGCTACTTGTCCTACAATTTTTGACGAAATCACATAATTTGGACATCAAAAATTCCGGGACGGTGGGGGGCATAAAGATTGTATACAGAATTTGGAAAAAATTTACGGTTCTCCGGATATTTGCCAAAAACTATCCCATTCATTTCCAATGGGAAAAGTTCCCATTCACTTTCAATAGTATTTCCAATGGACTTTACATTGCATTGATGCCATTGACGGCCATGCATGTCGAATCTATTGATGCCAATGTACTTGGATTCATTTGACTATATGGATGTCGATGCCATTGACTGCCATGGACGTCCAAAATTTTTCCCATTCATTTTCAATGGGGAAAAAACTAAATTTCCCCAAATCAACAGAAAATGACCAGATATTAATAGGACGTAAACCCCAAACGTCCCCAACTCCATTGACGCTTATGGGGGCTGCTGCCATTGACGGCCATGGACGTCCAAAATTTTTCCCATTCATTTTCAATGGGGAAAAAACTAAATTTCCCCAAATCATCAGAAAATGACCAGTTATCAATAGGACGTCTCCCCCAAATGTCCCCAACTCCATTGACGCTTATAGGGGGTGCTGCCATTGACGTCCATGGACGTCCAAAAATTTTCCCATTCATTTTCAATGGGGAAAAAACTAAATTTCCCCAAATCAACAGAAAATGACCAGATATTAATAGGACGTATACCCCAAACGTCCCCAATTCCATTTACGCTTATGGAGGGTTGACGTTCATGGACGTCCAAACTTCCCATTCATTTCCAATGGCATTTCTTCATGTTTGTTCATTCTATTGATGCCAATGTACTTGGATTCCATTGACGCCTATGTAAGTTGATACCATTGACGTCCATGGACGTCCAAAATTTTTCCCATTCATTTTCAATGGGAATTTTTTTTTTTTTCCCCAAATCAACAGAAAATGACTAGATATCATTAGGACGTGTCCCCCAAATGTCCCCGATTGCATTGCCGCTTATGGAGGGTGATGCCATTGACGTTCATGGACGTCCAAACTTCCCATTAAATCCCAATGGCATTTCTTCATGTTTGTTCATTCTATTGATGCCAATGTACTTGGATTCCATTGACGCTTATGTAAGTTGATACCATTGACGTCCATGGACGTCCAAAATTTTTCCCATTCATTTTCAATGGGAATTTTTTTTTTTCCCCCAAATCAACAGAAAATGACTAGATATCAATAGGACGTGTCCCCCAAATGTCCCCGATTGCATTGCCTCTTATGGAGGGTGATGCCATTGACGGCCACGGACGTCCAAACTTCCCATTCATTTCCAATGGCATTTCTTCATGTTTGTTCATTCTATTGATGCCAATGTACTTGGATTCCATTGACGCTTATGTAAATTGATACCATTGACGTCCATGGACGTCCAAAATTTTTCCCATTCATTTTCAATGGGAATTTTTTTTTTTTCCCCAAATCAACAGAAAATGACTAGATATCATTAGGACGTGTCCCCCAAATGTCCCTGATTGGATTGCCGCTTATGGAGGGTGATGCCATTGACGGCCATGGACGTCCAATTCTCCCAATCTTTTCTAATGGCTTTTACATTGTTTAGTGCCATTGACTGACATTATGGTCCATTCTATTGATAGACCTGAGTGGGGCTAAGATTTGTATCTCCACAGAGGAAAGACCAAGGTGTAATTTCTCCCGAAATTGCAGTTTCTAGTTATTATTATTATTATTTATTACCTTGGTCTTTCCAAGGGAAAGAACAAGGTTATGTTGTTGTACAACTTTATTGTACTTCTTTATTTATTTATTTATTTATTATTATTATTATTCAATAATTGTTGACGTTTTTTTCGGCGCGTCGCGCAGCCCGAACCGTACCACCGATCGGTACCGTTCAAGTATCGGCACGACCGGAATTTTTGCGTGACGATGGGAATTTTTCAAACGGCCCCGAAAAATTTTCCGTTCGCCCGTAAACGGCAAATTTCCGGAAAAAAAAAAAAGTTTCAAAACGCTACTTGTCCTACAATTTTTGATCAAATCGCATAATTTGGGCATCAAAAATTCCGGGACGGTGAGGGGCATAAAGATTGTATACAGAATTTGGAAAAAATTTACGGTTCCCCGGATATTTGCCAAAAACTATCCCATTCATTTCTAATGGGAAAAATCCCCATTCACTTTCAATGGGATTTCAATGGAATTTACATTACACTGATGCCATTGACGGCCATGCATGTCGAATATACTGATGCCAATGTACTTGGATTCTATTGACTATATGGATGTCGATGCCATTGACGGCCATGGACGTCCAAAATTTTTCCCATTCATTTTCAATGGGGAAAAAACTAAATTTCCCCAAATCAACAGAAAATGACCAGATATCAATAGGATGTGTCCCCCAAACTTCCCCAATTCCATTGACGCTTATGAAGGGTGCCGCCATTGACGTCCATGGACGTCCAAAATTTTTCCCATTCATTTTCAATGGGGAAAAAACTAAATTTCCCCAAATCAACAGAAAATGACCAGATATTAATAGGACGTATACCCCAAACGTCCCCAACCCTATTGACGCTTATGGGGGGTGCTGCCATTGACTTCCATGGACGTCCAAAATTTTTCCCATTCATTTTCAATGGGAATTTTTTTTTTTTCCCCAAATCAACAGAAAATGACTAGATATCATTAGGACGTGTCCCGCAAATGTCCCCGATTGCATAGCTGCTTATGGAGGGTGATGCCATTGACGTCCACGGACGTCCAAACTTCCCATTAATTTCCAATGGCATTTCTTCATGTTTGTTCATTCTATTGATGCCAATGTACTTGGATTCCATTGACGCTTATGTAAGTTGATACCATTGACGTCCATGGACGTCCAAAATTTTTCCATTCATTTTCAATGGGAATTTTTTTTTCCACCAAATCAACAGAAAATGACTAGATATCAATAAGACGTTTACCCCAAACTTCCCCGATTCCATTAACAATTATGAAGGGTGCGGCCATTGACGTCCAATTCTCCCATTCATTTCTAATGGCTTTTACTTTGTTTCGTGCCATTGACTGGCATTATTGTCCATTCTGTTGATAGACCTGAGTGGGGCTAAGATCTGTATCTCCACAGAGGAAAGACCAAGGTGTAATTTCTCCCGAAATTGCAGTTTCTAGTTTATTATTATTATTCAATAATTGTTGACGTTTTTTTCGGCGCGCCGCGCAGCCCGAACCGTACCTCCGATCGTCACCGTTCAAGTATTGACACGACCGGAATTTTTGTGCGACGATGGGAATTTTTCAAACGGCCCCGAAAAATTTTCCGTTCGCCCGTAAACGGCAATTTTCCGGAAAAAAAAAAAAGTTTCAAAATGTATCTAGTCCTACAATTTTTGACCAAATCGCATAATTTGGGCATCAAAAATTCCGGGACATTGAGGGGCATAAAAGTTGTATACAGAATTTGGCAAAAATTTACGGTTCCCCGGAAATTTGCCAAAAACTTTCCTATTCATTTTGAATGAAAAAAAAACGCGCGCCGCGCAGCCCGAACCGTACCTCCGATCGTCACCGTTCAAGTATCGACACGACCGGAATTTTCGCGTGACACAGGAAACTTTACAAATGGCCCCGAAAATTTTTCCGTTCGTCCGTAAACGGCAATTTTCCGTGAAAAAAAAAATAGTTTCAAAATGTATCTAGTCCTACAATTTTTGACCAAATCACATAATTTGGGCATCAAAAATTCCGGGACGGAGAGGGGCATAAAAGTTGTATACAGAATTTGGAAAAAAATTACGCTTCCTCGGAAATTTGCCAAAAACTATCCCATTCATTTCGAATGGGAAAAGTTCCCATTCACTTCCAATGGGATTTCCAATGGAATTTACATTGCATTGATGCCATTGACGGCCATGCATGTCGAATCTACTGATGCCAATGTACTTGGATTCAATTGACTATATGGATGTCGATGCCATTGACGGCCATGGACGTCCAAAATTTTTCCCATTTATTTTCAATGGGGAAAAAACAAAATTTCCCCAAATCAACAGAAAATGGCCAGATATCAATAGGACGTGTCCCCCAAACTTCCCCAATTCCATTGACGATTATGAAGGGCGCCGCCATTGACTTCCATGGACGTCCAAAATTTTTCCCATTCATTTTCAATGGGGAAAAAACTAAATTTCTCCAAATCAACAGAAAATGACCAAATATCAATAGGACGTATACCCCAAACGTCCCCAACTCCATTGACGCTTATGGGGGGTGCTGCCATTGACTTCCATGGACGTCCAAAATTTTCCCCATTCATTTTCAAAGGGGAAAAAACTAAATTTCTCCAAATCAACAGAAAATGACCAGATATCAATAGGACGTATACCCCAAACGTCCCCAACTCCATTGACGCTTATGGGGGGTGCTGCCATTGACGTCCATGGACGTCCAAAAATTTTCCCATTCATTTTCAATTGGAATTTTTTTTTTTTCCCCAAATCAACAGAAAATGACTAGATATCAATAGGACGTGTCCCCCAAATGTCCCCGATTGCATTGCTGCTTATGGAGGGTGGTGCCATTGACGTCCAGGGACGTCCAAACTTCCCATTCATTTCCAATGGCATTTCTTCATGTTTGTTCATTCTATTGATGCCAATGTACTTGGATTCCATTGACGCTTATGTAAGTTGACACCATTGACGTCCATGGACGTCCAAAAATTTTCCCATTCATTTTCAATGGGAATTTTTTTTCTTCTCCCAAATCAAAAGAAAATGACTAAATATCAATAGGACGTGTCCCCCAAATGTCCCCGATTGTATTGCTGCTTATGGAGGGTGATGCCATTGACGTCCATGGACGTCCAAACTTCCCATTAATTTCTAATGGCATTTCTTCATGTTTGTTCATTCTATTGATGCCAATGTACTTGGTATCCATTGACGCTTATGTAAGTTGATACCATTGACGTCCATGGACGTCCAAAATTTTTCCCATTCATTTTCAATGGGAATTTTTTTTTTCTTCCCCAAATCAACAAAAAATGACCAGATATCAATAGGACGTGTCCCCCAAACTTCCCCAATTCCATTGACGCTTATGGAGGGTGCCGCCATTGACGGCCATGGAAGTCCAAACTTCCCATTCATTTCTAATGGCATTTAATTATGTTTTTTCATTCTATTGATGCCGATGTACTTGGATTCCATTGACGCCTATGTAAGTTGATACCATTGACGTGCATGGACGTCCAAAAAATTTTCCCATTCATTTTCAATGGGAATTTTTTTTTTTCCCCAAATCAACAGGAAATGACCAGATATCAATAGGACGTGTACCCCAAATGTCCCCAATTACAATGATGCTTATGGAGGGTGCTGCCATTGATGGCCATGGACGTCCAACTCTCCCAATCTTTTCTAATAGCTTTTACTTTGTTTAGTGCCATTGACTGGCATTATGGTCCATTCTATTGATAGACCTGAGTGGGGCTAAGATTTGTATCTCCACAGAGGAAAGACCAAGGTGTAATTTCTCCCGAAATTGCAGTTTCTAGTTTTTAATGGGAAACAAAGAAAAGTTTCAAAATGTATCTAGTCCTTCAATTTTTGACCAAATCACACAATTTGGGCATCAAAAATTCAGTGACGGTGAGGGGCATAAAAGTTGTATACAGCATTTGTAGAAAATTTACGGTTTCCCAGAAACTTGCCAAAAACTTTCCCATTCATTTCTAATGAGAACATTTCCCATTTACTTCCAATGGGATTTCCAATTGATTTTTTTTTTTTTACATTGCATTGATGCCATTGACGGCCATGCATGTCGAATCTATTGATGCCAATGTACTTGGACTCAATTGACTATATGGATGTCGATGCCATCGAGGGCCATGGACGTCCAAAATGTTTCCCATTCATTTTCAATGGGGAAAAAACTAAATTTCCCCAAATCAACAGATACTGACCAGATATCAATAGGACCTGTCCCCCAAACATCCCTGACTCCATTGACGCTTATAGAGGGTGCTGCCATTGACGTCCATGGACGTCCAAATTTTTTCCCATTCATTTTCAATGGGAAATGTTTTTTTTCCCCACAATCAACAGAAAATGACCAGATATCAATAGGACGTGTCCCCCAAACTTCTCCAATTTCATTGACGCTTATGAAGGGTGCCGCCATTGACGGCCATGGACGTCCAAATTTCCCATTCATTTTCTAATGGCATTTCAGCATGTTTTTATATTTTATTGATGTCAATGTACTTGGATTCCATTGACGCTTATGTAAGTTGATACCATTGACGTCCATGGACGTCCAAAATTTTTGCCATTCATTTTCAATGGGAATTTTTTTTTTTTTCCCCAAATCAACAGAAAATGACCAGATATCAATAGGACGTTTACCCCAAATGTCCCCGATTGCATTGACGCTTATGGAGGGTGCTGCCATTGGCGGCCATGGACGTCCAAATTTCCCATTCATTTCTAAAGGCATTTAATTAGTTTAATGCCCTTGATAGGCATGTTTGTCCATTCTAGTGATAGCCGTGGGTGGGGCTAAGATCTGTATAGCCACACAGGAAAGACCAGGTGTAATTCCTCCCGAAATTGCAGTTTCTAGTTACCTGGTCTTTCCTTTGGAAAGATCAGGTAGTGAGATTCTACGGCCTCCCCCCTATATGTTATTGTGTGTTTTTTTTTTAATGGGAATCCTTCGGCGCGCTGCGCAGCCCGAGCCGCTTGACCGATCGGCACCATTCAAGTACCGACACGTCCGGAATTTTTGCGCGATGCAGAGACTTTTTCAAAAGTCCCCGAAAAATTTTCCGTTTGCTCGTAAACGGCAATTTTCCGGAAAAAAAAGCCATTTTCAAAATGTATCTAGTCCTACAATTTTTTACCAAATTACATAATTTAGGTATCAAAAATTCCGGGACGGTGAGGGGCATAAAAGTTGTATACAGAATTTGGAAAAAATTTACGGTTCCCCAAAAATTTGACAAAAACTTGCCCATTCATTTTTAATGAGAAAAAAAAAAATTCAAAATGTATCTAGTCCTACAATTTTTCACCAAATCACACAATTTGGGCATCAAAAAATCCAGGACGGGGAGGGGAATAAAGGTTATTAACACAATTTGGAAAAAATATACGGTTCCCCGGAAATTTGCCAAAAACCTGCCCATTCATTTTTAATGGGAAAAAAAGACAACTTTCAAACTGTTACTAGTCCGTCAATTTTTGACGAAAACACACAAGATGGGCGTCAAAAATTCCGGGATGGCGAGGGGCAAAAAAATGACAGCGGTAAATTTTTTGATAAAATGTACGGTTTCCCGGCAAATTGCCAAAAAGTGGCCCATTCATTTTTAATGGGAAACAAAGAAAAGTTTCAAAATGTATCTAGTCCTTCAATTTTTGACCAAATCACACAATTTGGGAATCAAAAATTCAGTGACGGTGAGGGGCATAAAAGTTGTATACAGCATTTGTAGAAAATTTACGGTTTCCCAGAAACTTGCCAAAAACTTTCCCATTCATTTCTAATGAGAACATTTCCCATTCACTTCCAATGGGATTTCCAATTGAATTTTTTTTTTTTTACATTGCATTGATGCCATTGACGGCCATGCATGTCGAATCTATTGATGCCAATGTACTTGGACTCAATTGACTTTATGGATGTCGATGCCATTTAGGGCCATGGACGTCCAAAATGTTTCCCATTCATTTTCACTGGGGAAAAAACTAAATTTCCCCAAATCAACAGATACTGACCAGATATCAATAGGACCTGTCCCCCAAACATCCCTGACTCCATTGACGCTTATAGAGGGTGCTGCCATTGACGTCCATGGACGTCCAAATTTTTTCCCATTCATTTTCAATGGGAAATGTTTTTTTTCCCACAATCAACAGAAAATGACCAGATATCAATAGGACGTGTCCCCCAAACTTCTCCAATTTCATTGAAGCTTATGAAGGGTGCCGCCATTGACGGCCATGGGCCGGGTCCCGGGTTGCGTTTGTCATGAGCCTTCTCACGGATAAGGCAGCAGCATGGTCAATGGCGATTAGCAATAGGTACCCGGAAATACGAGTCTCTTTTCCGGCTTTCATCGAAGAGATGAGGAGAATTTTTGATCACCCCATACGGGGTAAAGAGGCCGGCAGTCGTTTGCTCGATTTTTCGCAGGGCACGCAGTCAGTCGCGGACTACTGTCCTTCCGCATTTTGGCGGCGGAGAGTGGCTTTGATGACTCAGCCTTGCGTAGCATTTTTCGGAGGGGGCTGCACCCATTGGTGAAGGATGAGCTAGCCGCCCGCGACAAAACTAAAGATTTGGAGGAGTTAATTTTTTTATCTATTTCTTTGGACAATCGGCTTCATGAGCGCGAGCGAGAGAGAGGAGCTGAGCGGCGCGGTCGGTCGGCGAGTGCGGTCGTCGGGAGAGCTTCGTCAGCTTCTACAGCAGGCTCACCTCCGGCTCCTATTGCCTCGCCTGGCTTGGAGTGGCAGCCGACGACAGACGAGGAGGCGATGCAGCTTGGTGGCAAAAGACTCGATGCAAGGGAGCGCAGCCGGCGCATGGTGGAGCGCCTCTGCCTGTACTGCGGTGAACCAGGTCACCAGGTAGCTTCCTGTCCGGGAAATCCCCGTGCAGCTCGGAGAAGCCATTGGGACCGGCCACCGACGTCGACCGTCGCCACCGCAAAGGCTAAGCCAAGTAGAGGTACTCCACCGCGACCCTGTGAGTACCCACCCACAGCTGCCAAGACTGTAAACAAACTAGAGAACTAGACTGCAATTACCTGGCATTATTACAGGCAACGGCAGCAGTTGTAAAGTGACAGTTTTGATCGATTCAGGGGCGGATGACTGTTTTGTGGATTTTTCAGTTACAGAAGCACTTGGCGGAACCCTGATTGAGTTGACGGAGCCCCGGGAAGTACGGGACCTAAATGGGGACCTCATTTCCACAGTCACACACGTAACGGAAAATCTCCAGTTGGTAGTGTCTGGTAACCATTGTGAGCGTAGACCGTTCTTTGTCATGCCAACAAAATTGGCGCCTGTGGTTCTTGGGTTAACATGGCTTAAACTGCACAATCCAGACATAGACTGGGAGACCCCCAGAATCACCAACTGGAGCGTGCACTGTCATTCACATTGTTTGCGCGCTGCCCCGTCCTCCTCTGGTCCCACGGTGCTACGTGTGCCAGAACACATTGATTTGGCTTTGGTGCCCGCTGAATATCACAACCTCAAGTTGGTTTTTAGTAAAGACCTAGCAATGTCACTGCCACCACATCGACCCTACGATTGTTCTGTTGATTTGGTTCCGAATTCATTGTTGCCCTCCTCAAAACTGTATCAGGTGTCCAAACCTGAGCAGGGGGCCCTAAACGATTACATATCGTCGTCTCTCGCGGCCGGGCTGATTCGTCCGTCGAAATCTCCTGTCGGGGCGGGGTTCTTCTTTATCGGTAAAAAAGATAAAATACTTCGGCCGTGCGTTGATTACAGGGGCCTTAATGACATCACGGTTAAGAACAAGTACCCCCTACCTCTGCTGGACTCTGCTTTTGCACAGTTACAGTCCGCATGTGTTTTTACCACACTAGACTTGCGCAATGCTTATCACTTGGTAAGGATAAAGGAGGGCGATGAATGGAAGACTGCATTTAATACTCCCAGTGGACACTTTGAATATCTAGTCATGCCATTCGGACTTACTAACGCACCGGCAGTCTTCCAAAATCTTGTAAATGATGTACTCCGGGACATGGTCGGTCGGTTTTGTTTTATTTATTTGGACGACATCCTAGTTTTCTCTAGAAGCCTCGACGAGCACAGACAGCATGTTCGGCTGGTCCTGCAAAGACTGCTCGAAAACCGTTTGTATGTCAAAGCGGAGAAGTGCAAGTTCCATGCCCGTTCAGTCCAGTTTCTGGGGTTTGTAGTGGAGAAGGGCCAAATAAGAGCAGATCCAGCTAAGATACAGGCTGTGGTCGAGTGGCCATCTCCAACATCAAGGAAGCACTTGCAAAGGTTCCTCGGGATTGCGAACTTCTATAGGCGCTTCATTCGCAACTACAGCCAGAAGGCAGAACCTTTGACAAGGCTTACATCCATAAAAGTTCCATTTAAATGGACTCCAGAAGCTGAGGCTGCGTTTGTAGCTCTTAAACGATCATTTACTCATGCCCCTGTACTTACTCACCCTAATACCGATGTGCCATTTATCGTAGAAGTGGATGCGTCGGATTCAGGAGTGGGGGCCATTCTTTCACAGCGTTCCCCAGTCGACCAGAGGGTTCACCCCTGCGCCTTCTTCTCACGTCGCCTCAGTCCTGCAGAACGAAATTATGATGTTGGTAACCAGGAGCTGCTAGCCATCGTTCTGGCGCTCCAGGTATGGAGGCATTGGCTGGAGAGGACGCCAGAGCCATTTGAAATCTTCACGGACCACAAGAACCTGGCCAACATCCGAGCAGCCAAAAGACTGAATTCACGTCAAGCACGCTGGGCTCTCTTCCTCACACGGTTCAACTTCACCATCACCTACCGCCCGGGCTCTCGCAACACCAAGTCTTCAGCTCAGACCACCACGAGTCCGTTCCGGAGCCCATTGTGCCTGAGGCCCAAGTAGTGGGGGCACTTCAGTGAGAGGTGGAAAAGAAGGTCGCCAGCTCACTGCAAAGTATGAATGTTCCAGTGGAGTGCCCCAAGGACAGGTTGTTTGTTCCCCAAGAACACAAAGCTGAGGTGCTGCAATGGGGGCACGCCTCAAAAGTGGCATGCCATCCGGGGGTATCCCGGACACAGTTTTTAATATCCCAGAAGTTCTGTTGGCCTAGAATGAATGACGACATTCGGGAGTTTGTCCAGGCTTGCTCAGTATGTGCCCAGAACAAGTCGTCGCATTGTGCTCCTGCTGGTCTCCTGCGCCCCCTGCCGGTTCCATCACGTCCATGGTCCCACATTGCCGTGGATTTTGTCTCTGGCCTTCCCAGGTCCCAGGGAAATACGGTGGTATTGACTGTTGTTGACAGGTTCTCGAAGATGGCCCACTTCATCCCGCTCCCAAAGCTGCCATCTTCTCTGGAAACCGCCAATTAGAGCCTAGTTCGGGCCTAAAAAATCCAGCCCGACCCGACACGGCCCGCTGGTATTGAGGCCCGACCTGGCCCGAGCTCGATCACTTAACTAGATTTGCAGGCCCGAGCCCGAAAAACCCGATTTTTTTTTTTTTTTTTTTTTTTTTTTTTTGAGTGACGCGGAAAAAACGCAGCAGCAGCAATTTATTTTCATTTCTTCGATTTGGCAGAAAAAAACGCAAGTTTTCTTAATGTTTAAATAATCTACATATTTTTTTTAGAATTATCAAAGCATTCACACAACGAAATAACGCTGGGAAAGTTTGTTAAACATATTTCTGAGTGTGTGGGATATTGTTCTCACATGGACGCGCCTCTCTGACAAGGAGAGGGAACAGGAGAGGGCGGCGCCTCGGCCGTGCAGCGGGAGGACAAGAAGAAAAAGCGGCCAGCGCCACGGCGTTCGTGCACACGCACAAGCAAAAGCGCAATACAGAGAGCCTGCTCTCCATTTTTTAAATGTATTTATTTTTTTATTTTTTTTGAGTGACGCGGAAAAAACGCAGCAGCAGCAATTTATTTTCATTTCTTCGAGTTGGCAGAAAAAAACGCAAGTTTTCTTAATGTTTAAATAATCTACATTTTTTTTTGAGAATTATCAAAGCATTCACACAACGAAATAACGCTGGGAAAGTTTGTTAAACATATTTCTGAGTGTGTGGGATATTGTTCTCACATGGACGCGCCTCTCTGACAAGGAGAGGGAACAGGAGAGGGCGGTGCCTCGGCCGTGCAGCGGGAGGACAAGAAGAAAAAGCGGCCGGCGCCACGGCGTTCGTGCACACGCACAAGCAAAAGCGCAATACAGAGAGCATGCTCTCCATTTTTTTTTATTTTTATTTTTTTTTAAATAATTTATTAGTCCGGCATGGCGGCCCGACCCGACCTGACCCGAACGTGAATGCTTAAATTGTGGGCCCGACCCGAATGTCGGGTCGGGTCGGGTTCGGGTTCGGGCACAAAATCTAACCTCTACCGCCAATTACCTCGTGAGTCATGTGTTTCGCATTCACGGCATACACACTGACCTGGTGTCCGACAGGGGCCCTCAAATCGTGTCCCGAGTGTGGAAGGCGTTCTGTAAAGCCATGGGAGCTACAGCGAGCTTGTCGTCAGGCTACCACCCTCAGACTAACGGCCAGACGGAGCGGGCCAACCAAGACCTAGCTGCAGCCCTTCGGTGTGTCTGCCACCAGCACCCATCGTCCTGGTCGTCTCATATACCATGGGTGGAATATGCCCATAACACACTTGTCAGCACCGCCACAGGTATGTCACCATTTAAAACGGCATACGGCTACCAGCCTCCTTTGTTCCCGTCCCAGGAGTCTGGCGTCTCCATACCTTCGGTGCAACAACACCTGCGGCGGGCACATCGGGTCTGGCGGGACGCACGTGCAGCTCTCTCGAGGACGGCAGCACGCAACCAACTGTTGGCCGATCGCTTCCGGAGACCGGCTCCTCAGTACCGGCCGGCCCAGAGGGTTTGGCTCTCAACCAAAGACTTGAACATTGCTGGGGGCACTAAGAAGCTGGGTCCCCGTTTCATTGGGCCATATGTGGTGGACAGGGTCGTCAATCCAGTGGCTGTGAGGCTCACGCTCCCTCCTTCCCTCAGGATTCATCCAGTTGCACGTCTCCCTGCTGAAGCCAGTCTCCTCCAGCCCGCTGTGTCCCCTGGAGGATCCCCCTCCTTCTCCACGCTTGATCGATGGTGACCCGGTTTACACTGTGAGGTCTATTTTGGACTCGAGGAGAAGGGGCAGGGGGGTTCAGTATCTGGTCGACTGGGAGGGCTACGGTCCTGAAGAACGCCAGTGGGTCCCCCGCTCCTGGATCCCTCTGTCATCCGAGACTTTCACGCGCGCTGTCCCGGGAAGCCAGGTGGGTCGCCAGGAGGCTCCCTTTGAAGGGGGGGTACTGTCATGATGCGCTGCTGGTTAGATTTTGTTTGTTTCAGGGCCAGCTGTGGGAGCATTCGTGACGTCACACCGGCAGCGAGTTCCAGCCAATCAACACTAATATATAAACGGTGGCGAACCAACACAACGGCGCCGAGAGATTAGTTTGCTGGTCGCCATTCGCACATACTGCTTTTGAGCCGCTCTGTATTTGTCATCTAGGTCGTCAGACGTCTTAGCTTTGTGATCCTCTACCTTGTGCAGGTGTCGAGTGTATTTTTGTTTGTCTTTTTGGCTATCTGCCCTTTGCTCAGTTTTCGCGTTTTTGATCCCCGTCGACCTGTATGTCACGGAATCCTTTTGTTAGTCCCCTTTTTCCGCGTTCGCGAGTTTGTTTTGATTGTGAATAATAAATCCCCGAACGCTTCCCTTCTGTTGTCTGTGTTTGGGTCCAATCTTGTTCTCCGCATTCGCGGACCGTAACACATACGATTATCTCATACACATTTTATATTTGTTTATTTAGATTTTATTCTTGCAAGTCACTTTGGAGATTTTCATTTATAATGCACAGTAAAGGGAAATGCTCCACAATTTCACTGCACGCAATAAAGGGTGATTCTATTCTATTCTATTCTATTGCAAAATAAGTTGTGATTGTACTCGTATATGCAATTTATTAATAATCTATTTATATATTATTTATTATTGATTTTGCATGTTTTCTCTCAAGTATTAAGTTTCTGATGTGAAAATTGAGTGATTTATTTGTTGAAAACTTGCTTGAAGTTGCTATTTTGGGCTAAAACTTATACATGTTTAATATTGCTATTGATCCTGAAAATACAGCTGATTGCATTTGGTGATTTTTGTGCATCTAGTGTTAATTCTGAGAATTTTATAGCCATTTTAAGTTTTGTTATACTTAGAGGAAAAAATAATCGGGATTTTATAAGGCAACGACTTTGAATTCTTTGATGCCGCTGCTCATGGAGACTCGTATATGGCCTGTTTTGGTTTTAGGTCGTTAGCAGCTTTGGTTTTGAAAATATTTGGATTTGAAGTTTTTGGTCTGTTTTACATTTTCATAAAGTGGTTAGCTGGATAGTACCGATGGATAATTTTACTTTATTTGCAAAAAAATGTTAGGGATAGTCCACAATTAGTCCAAAGAATACGTTCAACAAATTGATTCCAAAATGACTTAACGTGGGGTGGAGTTCATGCATGGAGACAGGTGTCTCTTCAGTGGGCAATACTGTAATTACATGACGTCAGTCCAAATTCACGTGACTGAACGTTATGAATAATCCACGAGTGGGTGGTAAACACAAAACACGCTTTGAATACAAGAGGGTCCCCAAGTCACTCCACCAGGATCCTCAAAAGAGAAGGCATGTGCCGTTTACATCATTTACAGACCACGTTGTCACGCGCGCGCACGTCACCGCTGCTAATCGGAGCCGCGCACGCATTTTCACCGCTGCCTCATAACTGCGCTGCTCAGACCCTAGCCACCCGCTTGCGACTCATCGGGGACGAACTACACAAAAATCGCGCTACTACGGGTCAGCGCCCCGCGGACCACGTACGATACGGCGTGCGCGCGCTTCTGCTGCTGGTCAAGAGGCTACACTCATAAAAACTACGTACGTATAGTCACGTTCGCTCTCTCCTCAATTGTTTGTTTTACTTTCAATATTTTTTGAAGCACAAAACAAAATTGTTCTATCTACTCCAGTAGTCCTGTTCAAATAGTGGGAGGGGTGCGTGGCCACGGGGATTTATTTATTTATTTATTTATTTATTACCGTGCTGGAACAAAGTAATTATGACACAGGAAGTCAGGCCCGGATCTAGGTTTACCCACCAGAGTGGGCACCAAGAAAACTTGAGGGGGCACCCCCAATGCAGGCTTTTTTTTTTACCCTCTCCGGGCTTGGGACCGGCGCAAGTAGGACACTGGCTTGTGTCCCGTTGAGGCTGCATTAATTTTTTGGGGGTTTGTTTTTTGTTTTTTTTCATTCATCTATCTACTTACTCTCGCACTCGGCATGATGTCACGATGACGTCATCATGCATAGCAACGTGTCGCCATTTTGAGATGGAGGCAAGCACAGGTAAACTTCCGTAGACAAACGTTGTCTGAAATTCATATATTTCAGCTGTGTTTTGCATCTTTTTTTCATAAAAACTTCTTAAACATGACTTATTATTATCACGAGTCACTGCCGAAAGACGCGAGGAGGCGATACGACTTAAAATTAGTGTGTATTGGCCTGCAAATCTGCCCATACAAAGTCGCAGCTGATAACTGGATAAACGATCCAAAGGAATTGCCTGCAGTGGAGTGGACGAACTTTACTCATTGTCTGCATAGTCCAGCTCTTTTTCTCACGTTCGGGAACTCATGGGTACTACATAGCGACAAATGGCTATTTGTAAACCACATAGCATGACAGGTTTGAACCATTTTAGTGATTTTTTGATAAAACACGAACGCAACTCTCTCGTCGATAAACAACGATGGCACCCGCCTCGACCTTTTGTTTCCTTGTTATGACGTCTCCGCCCCATTCGGCTGTTTCCGGAACACTACCAGAAATGTTCGTCATTTTCGATCTATTTTCAATAATTGCTCATTAATGTGATTGATTTTTTTGTTAACTTTATCAATATTTGTTATCTTGGCACATAACGGTTCTATTGATGTCTCACACCCCCTTTTCATTTTCATACCCTTTAACACTCAAAAAGGTGAAACAAAAGAAAACAGACAAAACAACTCAATCAAAATATGCACAATAAATGAAATCGCATATGTACTGCCCTATCTGTAGCAAACTGCATATGAAAATATGAATAAACAATTAGCAGAGCGCCCGAGACGCCATTTTGCCGACCTTCTAATTCGTGGGTAATTAGCATATCACAAGTTTCATGCTAAGTGAATCTGTCTCACTTTTTTGCACTGAAGTACACACAGTTCACATATTTATGGTTTTAAACACATTTAAACAGTACATACCGGCGATGCAACCTCAAATTTAAGGCAAAGTGGTCACAGAGACGGCGCGAACTGACTGCGGCCGTCGTCGTGTGTGGTTCTCTACCGAACAACACTTCCGTGTTGCAGTTTCTTTCAAATAAAGTGCGCATGAGATGCAGTAAATTAAGGCGTCCACTAGATGATGCCAATTAGACGTAAAAGCAATAAAACTCATGTATTCAATCACAAAACCCATCAATCTTTTACGCACAACAGAACACCGACATTTTGATTGGGTGGGCACGACTCACGCGTGGGTGGGCCGTGCCCACCCCGGCCCCCCCATACATCCGGCCCCGCAGGAAGTATTCACAATTTGTAGTGTTTTTATGCAGAGCATTCGTTCTCGCGTATAAGATAGATCGGAAGATGGGAAGTGCAGTGGGAAAAAAACTGAAGAGACAAGGAAAAATATTCCAGGGAGGAAAAGAATGGCAGAGAGAGCCTGATAGAATGAGTTCAAGGAAACTCTCCCTCACATAGAAGTTTCTTTCTTTTTTTTTTTTGCATGACAAACACACGCCAGAGTGTGTACATGCATGACTAGGTGCAACCAGTCAGGTATAAAATTGTCGGTGCCATGCAGGATTAGCAATCGGATCGCAAAAATTAGGATGTCGACTCATTAAAACTCACAAGTGATTTGTCTCAATAGACCCCACTCACCCCGTCACACAATGACGTGTCGCTGTATCCGGTGTGCCGAAAAATAGCCGCCCCGCGTGAAGTGTCTCCCCTGACGGGAACGCTTATTTATAACGCTTTATTGAGGTGAAAACATCAAATGTTTTCATGGACGCATTACAGTAATGGATTTACGACTGTAAAATCAGTTTTAAATAAATAAATTAGACAAAATACTAGTACTTTGTTTTAGTAACAAATCGTGGACTGGGCCACATAACCATCTTTGAACAGAAATTTATTAGTCTACAGGTTTTCACGACCATATCTCGATGACAATCACACAGGTATGACATTTATTAGTTTAAGCAGAGTAAAATAATACATATATTCACGGTACAAGAAAATCGTTTCCATGTCCATCGATTGGTAAGAAAAAGCTGTACGAGTGACGTGTGGGCGCTCAATAATAAAATAAATAAACAAATAAATCAAATAAACGCTCAATAAAGCGTTATATATAAGCGTTCCCGTCAGGGGGGACATTTCACGCGGGGCGGCTATTTTTCGGCACAACACCGGCCGCCATATTGTCCGTCATTGTTTATCTGTATTCTCAATGGTTTCAATTTGTCGTGCAATTTATAGTGCAATTCATGGAAGCCCCGGTGCTTTCAGATGCTGTAAACGCATTGGATGCGTTGCATGAAAGGCGTCATGTGGAAAAGCTCCAGTCTATCCATTCGCCAGATCCATATTTGATGCCTAAATCGATATTTTTCGACCCGGTGTCTTCGCCGTCTCTGCCTGACATCTGCTACCCTGATATCTACAACTATCTTGTCCACAGAAACTCAGCCTATTCTCACGAAACTCTGAAAAACTTTAAGAGCAGCACTCTAAGCAACATTACCCCGTGTGACCCTTCCAATTTTCTAAAATGGCGACAATCAATAAAAAAAAAAAAAGTTGACTGCGATGGCCGACGCTTCAAGGATAGGTGGATGTTGGACTATTTCTTCAATAAAATACGCAACAACTGTGTCTGCCTCATTTGCAAAGAGACAGTCGCTGTTTTCAAAGAGTTCGATGTGACGCGATATCACCAAACAAGACACGCTGACATGTACGACAACATTACAGGGAAGATACGCAGCGAGAAATTAAAGCAACTTGAAGCTAGTTTAATTTCACAGCAGCAGTATTTCGCAAGAGCCCGAGTGTCGAAAGAGAATGCCACAAAGGCGAGATTGTTGAAATTATGGATTAAAAAATAATAAAGCAAATGTGACACAAAGAAGGGCTTGCTAAAATTTGTTTAAATGTATTGTTCTACGTAAATCAGCCAAGGTAGCCCCCCACATTTTTACCACACCAAATCTGGCCCCCTTTGCAAAAAGTTTGGACACCCCTGTTTAAATGATGATCCGTAGACGAGGCCAGCTTCTTTCACTTGTGTTACCGGCACCCCCAAGGGGCTGCTGTTACTTTTGTTATGACCGGCATTGTCAGTATGGAGGAGAGAGGAAGAGAGTGGTCGAGCGAGAGAGAGTCGAGTTGGAAAAAGTACGCAGTTAACTAGACACTCGCAGTGTCCCCCACATGCTTTTGTTTGTGAATAAAAGTACCCACAAAAAGCCATTCGACGCCTCTGGGTGTTTGTATACGCGCCGCCGCCTTCCTGGAGAGGAAATCGGGCGAACCGAAGACAACCGACGACAACGAGCCAACGTGACTCGCCGGTCCACTTCTCACTATGGTGGGAAGTTGAAAGTACCGCCAATTACCAGTCGAGGGCGAATTGGTAACACTTGTTACAAGCTAAATATTATTGAAAAAATAATGATGGTGGAAGAAATAAGCATCTTGAATTTGAAACTGTATGTTGTCGGTGATTAGCCTCGCAATAATCTTAATTGTGGTTGTCAGCCCAAAACCCTCTAAATATATATTAAATGCATTTTACCAGATATAAAATGACTACCACATAATCTGTGGTGATCGTTTGGTGCCCAGTTTTCTCGTCGAATTGCAGCAGTCCATCTCGCTCTCCTCTCCGGGTCTCTGAGAATACAGTAGAACTTCAAGTCTCTCCGTCTATCTTCTCTGTTACTGCAACCAACCGCCACACTCGCCTTCACCATTTTGATTATTAATGTTAACGAGCAGAAAAACACGCCATAATAGGAGGAATTTACGTAGCGGTAATGCGTAAACACGACGAGCTGACGGACAATATGGCGCGGAGGCGTGGTTGTGACGTCATGTGAGTGGGGTCTATACTGGGTTCCCCACCTCACATTACTGGCATCGCTTGTGCACTCCCCTTGCCCACCTATTTTATCTCGTATCTTATTGTCCTTCAGTTGTTAATAATCGGTCTTTGTCAGGTGACGTAACGCTTGCAAAAGCTGCAGTGCATTGTGGGTCGAATCGCCATTTTGGGTGGTCACTTATTGTAAACAACTGAAAAGTCAGAATCTTCTTTGCTTTCATCTTTGATAAAATGGGACACTCGTGTTGTGTGAAAGGCTGCCATACTAAATCACACGACAAAAATGGCAGCAAAGTTGACCATGACGTAAGATTTTTTTCAGTTCCCACTTAGAAAAGAGGTTATGGATAGCAGGTTGAGGAACTAACAAAGCGGCGTCGGATGGGACGGAAAGGCATCACTTTCAACACCATATCTCCCTTCGAGAGCCTGTTTGCTCTCGGCATTTTCATAAAGGCAAGTCAGAGCTTTTTTTTTTTTTTTTTGGCTAAGCATTGATACTGAATATGCTGTTCTTTTTTTGCTTTCTAAAGTCGCTATTTTCTCATGAGCTAACCTTAGCTAGCTAGCCTCACTTGTGAACTACAGGCAAAGGGAGGGAGGGCAGTGGAAATGGGTTAATCTGTTTGTGATTAATCAGTGTTTAATTTATTCAGTCATCGTTTATAAAACATTACAGAGTGAATGATTTGAAAGATAGAACAGCAAAAATGAACAGAAATATTTATCAATGCGTGAGTGAGATTTCCTCTTGTGATCTGAGAGATCTGATGGGATGGTAGCATGTCTGATTAAGTGGTTACGATTGTGAAATGCCATGGAAACATCTAATCTTACCTAGCTTTCTAAATTAAACCCAACGTGATTGCAGGTGAACCAGCTTATGAAATGATGGAGACTGACCCAGACTGGCCACCATCCCTACATCTGGGACACACATCTGTTACACCGACAAACACTGCACGCTCTGCAAGGCGAAATAGGCGTGAGCAGCTACGGAAAGAGACACTGCAAGCACCAGAGATGGGGGTCCAGCAGAATGCAAACATTGAAGCGCTAACCATCAAATCTGAAAGCACGTGCCCAAATGTTTTCCAGCTACAAGCACCACCACACTATGAAGTACTTAATAGGTATTACACCCTAGGGAGCCATTTGTTTCTTATCAAAAGGCTGGGGAGGTCGTACAAGTGACAAACGTATATACCTGAACAGTGGTTTTCTTGATCATTTGTTACCTGGGGACATTGTCTTGTCTGACAGAGGTTTTGACATACAAGAATGTGTGGGCATGTAGTGTTCGGATGTCAAACTCCCAGCATTTACAAAAGGCCGCTGTCAGTTAGCAGCTAGAGATGTGGATTAAACTAGGAAAATAGCACATTTGAGAGTCCAAGTTGAAAGGGTCATCGGAAATGTTTGTCAGAAGTATAAGATTTTAACAGGAATCATACCCATAAACATGATTCTTCCATGAGAAGGTGAAGAAGCCACAATGTTGGATAAGGTTTTCACTGTGTTCTGTGCCCTGACAATAGTTTAGTACAATTAGTTTTCTTTTCGTAGTATTTGTGCAAGCAAAGGTTTTATGTTTTTAGATGACTTAAACCTGTTTAATAAAGTATGTCAATGACAATTTTGAAGACTTCTTCACTCTTTGCCTCTCTAAAGTACATAAAGAGCTAGTGTTGGTTTTAATAATGAAATGTACTTTTCTTTACTAATTACATTCAAACAGTTTTGTGGACATAAACACTGAATAGGAACTACGATGTTTT
Organism: Corythoichthys intestinalis; assembly: GCF_030265065.1. NCBI lineage: Eukaryota > Metazoa > Chordata > Actinopteri > Syngnathiformes > Syngnathidae > Corythoichthys > Corythoichthys intestinalis. The sequence continues at coordinate 504,714 of NW_026651597.1, forward strand.
GCTAAAAAAACGAGAAGATTGACAGTTTAACTGTTTTAGTTAAATAATTTTTACTAAAGTTATCAAAACAGCAGCAGCACAATGGTAAACAGAAAATAGCAATACAAGGAAATATAAAAACTGTGCATACGTAGTAAAATACATATATAACGGGTACACGCAGGTCCGTTGTGGAGCGTGGAAACCTCCTTGCCAATTCCTTCATGTAAGGACGATAACGGCAGCGGCGTTGGCTCGAGCTCATTGGCGCAGTGGTTACCGTCCTTGCTTGCCGAGTGGAAGTGTCGCGGCGCTCGGAAACGGAAGGGGAAAAGATATCGTCATCGCACACACCACATAATTGTTTGCATTAGTCTAACACATATATAGTCTAACACATACAGTGTGGAGAACAAGTATTTGATACACTGCCAATGGGTTTTCCCATTGGCGGTGTATCAAATGCTTGTTCTCCCCACTGTACATATGGTACAGGTTCTCGTAGGTACCGTCTAACTGTTTGCATTACTCTAACACACGTAATATAATTAATCAGGAAATAGTATCATTTTCATATTTACGGTAGGACTACACTACTAATATAAAATAAATAGCACACCATAGTTTCATGAGAAGAAATAGAAGAGATACACAATGCCGTCTTATCACAAGATTGACGCACCAACTCTTGCAATCAGCTCTCCCAGCAAACTCCAAGGATAAAGCGCTTTGTCCTAAAACAAGTACAACCAGCCCGGACAGCAAAGTTGATAGCAGGCGTCCCAATCCGCGCACGAACCTAACCCGCCCGAAACCGGCCACAGAGGGGATGACCCAAAAGCAACGCCCAGAAACACCTTCGACAAGGCCCGCCTCAGCAAAGACTTTAAAAAGACTGGACACTGAGATAATACAGATTTTTGCTGCTCGGAAACATGTAGCCTTGTTTTGGATCCAGAATTGTCCCTCCGTCGTCTGTTTTTGCCTTGTTTTTTACCAGTGTCGACGAATAAATTGTCAACCTGTTTTCGGTGAGTGCTCTTCAAACTTTTGAAACATGGAGTCAGTACAAAGGGTTAAAATAAGAAGAGGACGCGCGAAATTCGGCCTTCCCGGCGGGCGCACGCGAGGCAGCGTCAGCCGAGCGGCACTTGTTTTGGCTGGTGCTGTTCCCGGGTGCGTCTGGGCCGGGGGGGCGAATTTCAACAGTTGGCGACCTGGCCTGGAGAACACTAGTTGTAGAATAACGTGTTCAAGTAAATTTGTCCCACTTCACATGACAAGTACTGCATTGAGAGAAGTGCACATCTTTGCATGGCAACACAGAAAATATATTGTGCAATATACAAGAATTTGCATGTCATTATGACAGTTTCTTCACCTGTTTTAGTCATGTGATGTTTAAGATGATATTCAAGGTACAATTCAAGTTCAACAATGTTCAAGTAAGAGCTGTATCATGTTTCTGAGAAGAGCAACGAGAGCAGATCCAAAAGTCTTCTTTAGCGTTCTGTGTTGTCGCAGTCCTGCGGTCGAAATAGCGAAGAGATCCTGCACCCAGCCATTCGTGAAATGTCTGTAAGTTTCGAGAGATTTATAGTTCTTAAACTGTTCAAATGTGTAAGCGCTGATACTGTAACCGAAGTAGTTATATCCAAGGATGAAGTTGGAGGCAGTAATGTGTGGCGTCGGAGCTACTTGTTCTGGTTTGTTTATATCCGCGGTACACCCAAAATGGCGCCTGGGGGCGTGTCCGCTAGTTTGGGCACGTGACTGACGAAGACCGATTGGTAGCATGTGTATTTTTTTGTGTTTGTTCTTCCTCTCTGCTTGTCCCTCACAAAACCCATTTCTGTCCGCTACTTTCTCCTAATAGACTACCAGAATGAGAGTACAACAAACTCCGTGGCACATTAAATATGTCTTCAGCCTACACGCAGATTCCCATTCTCCGTGTTTTAGCTTCTGAACAGAAAGATTTGAAAGATTAAATGAATTATGGCATCATGTACAGAAATTACACACACATCATGCTAATAAACTATACCAGTTTTTTTTCTTTCTGCAAAACATGCCAAACATTGCCAACAACACAAATGTAGTTCTAAAAAATTTTTTTGACAAATGTTAACATTTAGATAATATTAACCAACTTCCTAAAGGGGGTAACAGAAAATAATTAAGTACCTGCACTACAGTAATTGATGACAAATTGAAATGCATGCATAACGTTCTCATGGTTGTAACCCACATTTTGACCTCTTTCTCGCAATGTGAGGAATTTGATTCTCTGAACATGACTTTAATCTTTACACATTCATTTCACATGATTGTAACTTTGTGGGGAATAGTCCAAATTTCTAGAAATGTCACAAGTTGAAATTTAATGTTACTCCTTGATCAAAAACATTCAATTCTGATTTCTTTTCTGTGTAGTACTGAAACTTGCAGCTTTTTAAAATGTAATATTCCAATTTTATTCTTGTAATGTTAAGGTTGTTTCTGGCTACATCGTATGTAACTGATTGATACTTTTTTTTTTTGCTGCAAATATTATTTACACTGTACACGTAAATCATTGCTTATTTTCCGCTCACATTTCAAATGGATTCTTTTTATGAACATTGTGCCTTTGTTTTCTACCCGAGCTATATTCCACATTTATTCTCACCAAGCTACAACTAATTTCTTGCATTTTTATCAAGTGATTTTTGTTGGTGCCACAGCAATTTTACCTTTGAAGTTGACATATTTGTCGTCCCCTTGTAACTGAAATTCCAACTTGTCAACCTTTTTCTGTAATGCATTTTAATGCCTATCTGTAGTCCACAGACGCCTTGCAAGCACATCTGCGGACAAAAACAAGGATGGCAAGCGTTCGAAGGGATGTTTTCTGCGGTGCCTGAGGGGAGGCTGTTTAATGAAGATTGAACATGCAGCTCTCCTCCCTAGCCACATATAGAGTTTCATTCTCTCTGGGTTGTGAGGAACGCTGACTCATTTAGGTGAATGACAATGAGTTAAAAAAAAAAAAAAAAAGACGGTTAAACTGGGAGAAAAGGTTTTTCAACAGAGTTTGAATCACATTGCAATTTCAGCAGCCATCTAAAAATCCGTTACAAATACAACTTTAAATCGCTGTAACATCAATGACGAATTAAGTTTAAGTATTTTATACAAAAATGAAAATCTCATCAAATTACTCATAACATTGATATTAAAATATACATGCTTTCCCCAATGATATTAGTTCTCAACTCTGGTTTTTCCAACCTTTTTTGTTGTTGTTGTTCCCACTAAGGGGCGCCTGAAGTCACTCACAGCAGGGGGTGCTGGGCATACTATTTTATTTTTCCCATCCAAAAACAGCCATTTCGGTCCAAATTTGTCATGCTCGCGCTTGTTCTTCATACAAGGCATGGGCATGCAGGATCGTTTACATACTACTACTAGTCTACGACAAAGATAGCGTTCTATTTCACTCACAGTACGTGTCGGGAGTTTTTGTATTGGAAATAAAAGCGCCAGTGTATTATAATGCAGATCCCGGCAGCTAGATAGCGCAATGACTCACAAACACATTTGAAAACTAAAAGCTTCAATCAGCCTCGGTTGAACACCCACTTTTCACAAGACTCAAATAAATTGCACACGAATATCCAACAGCGCTCTGCACGGCAGCAGCTCAACAGCAACAACAAACAATAATATGGCTACAATGCAAGCTAGTTGAAGTTCTCGACAGTTTAAATCTGCACCTAACTTTTCCTCGCTGGGCACTATAATAAATTGTCATATTCATCTTTATTTTCCCCCTCAAATTGAATTTGAGAAAATTTCGCTGTTTTTGTAAAGAAAAAAAAAATCAATTCTATATTGTGCCATGTTAACGCCTCCTCTGTCAACAGTTAACTTTTCCATTCCAATAGCGTCTTATTCAACGTGACCTGGCAGCAAGCAAGGTGTCGGGTGGTAAAAACAAACAAAACTTTTTCAACATATAATCTCCAAAGTTAAATATACTATTGTTTAAATGTTTCATTTATTTATTTTTAACCCCCCCCCAAAAAAAATATCTACCAAACACTTTTTTTTCTCTTTTTGCACCCCACTTCCCGTGCCACTGTTCCTACTTTATCCTTCTAGAATTAATACTATTACTAAGACACTTAAAGCTGCCAGGCCTACCACAGCACCGGAAAAGATAGAGCCTCCCCGGCTTGGACGTCAACAAGGTCCACGTCAGTTTCTAGGGAACAAGGGCACCCTGATTTGAAATGGGCCACTGAAACAAGACATAGTTGGACAAGAGAAGATAACGTGGAGCTGTTGGAATGCTACTACTCCAGCATTCCTAAAGAACATTTTAGCAAATGTGGGACCAATGGATACTTCGCAACCCACAAGAGGAGATTCGATGCATATATAGGACACGCAGGGCTCTATTTTTGGACGCTGACTAAATCTAGGGAAAGTGACGTTTTAGAACAGGTTTTGGGCTGGTTAGACCCCAATATACAGGGTTGATTTCAGTTCTTTCAACTGATAGTCCTCTATCTGATGGGAGGAGAAGCTGGTTTGCTCAGTGGAAGGTTGACTTCCCTTGGTATGAAAAAGTAAAAAAGACCTACCTACGTGTAACGTGCACTGCGTTGACATAAAAAAAAAAAAAAAAAAAACATTTGCGTCACGTTGTACGGCATGAAAATAGCATGTGAGGCAAGGATGCATTGGAATGATATGAAAACAAAAATAGAAATGGTGTGAAATGAATCGAATTTAATTTCATGTTCCAATGTGAAAAGCAAATCAAAAGGCAAAACTATTTGTTGTAAATTACCAGTTATTGGCGTGGCTCCCGGGGCGTGGCCTCCCCTCTGCCTGGGCTGTCGGCCGTAGGAGTAGGGGGAGGTTACCTGCTCCTCGGCGTTCTCCTGCTTCTGCTTTCCCCTTTCTTCTCTGCCTGGGTATCCGCCCTGCGCTCCACTGCGGGTCACTGGCTGGACGCCGGTGTATCGGCTGGATGTCGCCTGCTCCGGCGGGGGACCCTGCCTTGCCCTGGGCTTGGTGGGCAGCTGGGGATCCCCTGGCATGATGTGCCGGTTGGGGGGCTGTGGCTCGTGGGCCGGGTGGGCAGACGGGGGTGAGGGTGGTCATAGGGTTGGTGGTGCGTTCCCTCCAATCCCTGATGGGAGTGCCGGTGGCCCGGGGGACCACCCTGGATTCCGGGGGGGGTGACGATGACTCCTTTGCTGGGCTGCGGGATGTGCTGTGCTGCGCATGGTTTTGTTGTCGTTTGTGTTTCTTTTCTTTCTTCTCTTGTGTTTCTTTTCTTCTGATGCCCCATAATCCCTTCCTGTTCGCTGCTTTGTCATAATAAACGAGGTATGTTGAATGATCACAATGGGAGTATGTCGTACTCTCAATGTGAAACATTAAAACTGTTCAGACCAACCGGACACTTACACTTCCATTCTCCATGTCAAACAGCTGAACAGGACAAGTTTAAAAAAAGTAAATTAACGGTTATTGGATTTGTGAGAAGATTCATGTTTTGTTTAAAGGGAACCTCAGACTTAAAGACTTGTAAGCTCTAATAAGCCACAATTGTTCTCTTTTACTAAAATATGTTATTAGAAACACATAAAATATTGCCATTGATTTTAAAATCTATAATATTTAGTCCATGTTTTGACCTACGGAGGGCGCCATGTTTTATGGACGCTCGAGGTGCTGACGTAGATCAGGGTTCACTAAATCCGGACCTCGGTGCCACTTTTCCTGTCGTGTTTTCCATGTCTCCCTCCTCCAACACACCTGAATCAAAATAATCAGGATCATTATCAGGCATCTGGAGAGGTTGCTGATGACATAATCATTTGATTCAGGAGTGTTAGGGGAGAGAGACGTGGAAAACATGACAGGAAAAGTGGCACCGAGGTCCGTGAACCCTGACGTAGATTGTCACTGAAACTCGACGAATGCTACCGGGTTGCTGCAATTCCTTCTACGCGGCAAGACGTCCAACACATGCGCTAATCGGTTAAAAGCGGCGAGTACTTACTATTTGTGTTTTTAGTGAGTCTTTTATTAACTTTTCATTGCCTTGAATACGTTTTGCATGCGTTTCCCTCTCATACTTTTAAGCGTAGTGTTTTCTTTCGGTAGCTTTAAAGCAGATTGTTGATCTGTTCACCACATTATAGTCACGTAGCATATTTAAACCACCCTTCTTTGCTATTACTACGTTTAAGTATTTTCTTAAGGCATATTTAGAATGTTCTGTCTATATGCATCTAAACAAAACAAGCTGAAAGCGCATGGTAGTACTTTGGGTGTCAAATTTGCCTCCTGTAGGACGTTTCGCCAGCACATTTTGGCAGAAAACAGTTTTTTTTCCTACTCTCGTCACATATCATCCCGTCTTCCCTGTTCATCTTGTTTTTGCTGCTCATTTTGTGAAATATCGACAGTGCTGTCATGCTCATAAATGTTCTTTTTAGGTTTAAAGGGTTGGGTTATACTGTGGAAGTCCGCCAGCGTAACCATGTGACGTCACCACCCTGTGACCACAACAACGGCGACCTTCGAGTTAAACTAATTTTACAAATTGTATAAAAACGATCAATTTCAAATTATTTTAACTCATAATTGCGTTTATCTTATAAGAACTACAAGTTTCTAACTGTGGATACATTTAACATAATGACTGTTCAAATTTAGCCATCATTTTGTGCAGGGTATTTCATTATATTTGATGTCATTTGAGATGTAAACATGACAGAAACTGCACGGTCAAGCTTAATGTAACTAAGCAGGTTTAATCTTGTACAATACAATATATATTCCTCAAAATTTGAATGAAAATTTTTAAGCTATGTGCAGGTTTAGTGGTCTGATGATGTTTCAGGCATAAAGATAAAAACATACTGTAGATCAAAATGATAGTGTACACACCACCACCAACAATATGAGTCAGTCAGCCTGTAAAAAAATCTTGTTATTTAAGAGAAAATGAAAATCATCCGACCAGAATACTTACTATTACTAAGCAAGAAGGTCTCTGGCTGCTTTTTTCTTATGAAGCTATATGAACTGTAGGCTACTGTAAGTTTGTACTGTAGTTTCTACCTAAACGTCAAGTTCAAATGTTTCCATGCATGATGATATGTCCTACTTTCTTATCTCATATAAGTACCAGTACTACTGTATTTACAGTCTGAAGAGGATGAATGTAAGAATGGTTTTGAATAAAGCGAACAATACTTTGGAAGGTGAGCTCACAAACTTAAATTTTACTTATAAGTCAAGTGTACATCACAAGGAATCATAATGCAGTTATTAAAGTTGCGTAATATTACAAAAAGATGAATCAATAGAGATGTGCTCAAGATGTTTGGCAACCATCTTTGTGCGCGTGTGACCGTGCACGGTAATAAATAAAGGCGGGCATCTCTGGGTACCTTCCGATATGAAACAATTTGCGATACAAGCCTCACAACAACAATTATTTCACGATATGGCGATACAACAACTATTGTGGTCAAGAAATCATTGGATGATATTCTATGATACAACTAATAAACAGAAAAACAAGCTCTTTTCATCGTTCTTCTCTCAATTTCAATAGTAGACGTCAAATCCATTTGAAGTGGGAGGGTGGCAGCGAACAACAAGACAATGATCCAAAACAGAAGTAAATCAACTTCAGAATGGTTTCAGAAAAACAAAATACACGTTCTGGAGTGGCCAAGTCAAAGTAGAGACTTGAACCCCATTGAGATGCTGTGGCATGACCTAAAGACAGCAATTCATGCCACACATCCCAGGAATCGGACTGAACTACAGTTGTTTTTATGAGGCGGAATGGGCCAAGATTAGTCGTGATCGATGTGCCAGACTGATCAGCGTCTGGTTGAAGTTATGGCTGCCATTGGGGGGGTGGGGGGGTGGCACAAAATATAAAGTCATTGCTTGCATACTATCCTCATTAAAATATGAAAACCCATAAATGTTTGGGTGGTTCTAGTTAAAGCAGACACTGTGTTTTCATCTGTGTGATTTTGACAAAGATCAGACCGCATTTGATGGTGATATTATGCAGAAATGTGACAAATTCCAAAAGGTTCAGATACTTTTTCATTCCACTGTATGCTTCATGTTACTACTTAGTTTTTTTTTTTGCTTAATATTCTGCCTTGTCATGATGTTATGATGTTACCTTTGTATCATTGTGCTTTTCCCATCTAATACTGTATACAACTTCATACGCAAATGTTTTGTTACGTTTCATATTTCGACTTCAATTTCGTAGCATGACCATTTCTTTCTCACTTTATGGCTTTTATGCTTTTTTCACATTGTAGATCATATTACAACTTTGTTCTTGTAATATTGGAACTTTTTTTGAAGGAGCACATAGTCACCATACAGGTTTAGTAGATTTGGAAATGAGCAGAGGTGGTTCCGTCCTTCCAGCATCGGAGCGTCTCTACGACATTTGCGCGACATAGTGGGCACACTCTCTCCCGATCCAACCAGGAGCTCAGGCAGTCCTCGCAGAAAACATGCTAATGAGGAACTCAATTAAAGCCCATCATTATTTAGCCAAGAAAACCCCCCAAAAAACTTTCACTTCTTACCTGACACAATAGAACAACAGGCTCACGGAAATCTGCCTGGCAAATTGCACAGATGTCACCGGCATCGCTGCACTGCTGGCTGCCTGCCCGCATACCATAACTCTGGAAATATTTCAACAGAAACACTCTCTCAAAAAGGGGTGTGCAAAAATAAAAGGTTTATTTGAAATCATGTCTTTGAAAATTGACCATACATTGTTTTTTATTGAAAGTGTGACTTTTTGTTATTAAATAAATTGGGACCAATTACCGTATTTTTCGGACTATAAGTCGCAGTTTTTTTCATAGTTCGGTTGGGGGTGCAACTATACTCAGGAGCGACTTATGTGTGAAATTATTAACACATTATGATATCATTTCACATGTTATTTTGGTGTTTTTGAGTGACACTGATGGTTTGGTAAACTTGTTAGCATGTTCTTTATGCTATAGTTATCTGAATAACTCTTAATAGCTATGGCCACGTTTGCGTTCTGCCTTTAGCAATGTGTGTTCAATTGTATTATTGACCTTTTTGTATTGAAATGCATGCTTTTAGTTTGTGGCGTTTTCACGCCCCATGGGGGCGCACTCGCACTTGTTTACGTGAAAAAAGATCGCTCACACACCAGAAGAAGACCGACAGCTACGTAGCGCTGAATAAGTGGGCAAGTGTGCGAGAGAGAAACACGGCTGCGAAACTACGTTCATTGTTTATGCTCGTAAAATATCTCTACAGAGGCAACACCTGTGTGTATAATCTTTTCTGTTGTTCTTGTGTGTTTTCCACCCGCGATCGGACACTTCGAGCCAGTTGTGTGGTTGTTTGAACGATGTGCTAATGCTAGCGAGCGCATGCTAACCGTTTGTGTCATTGTTGTAAAAGCACCTAATTATCATTTATTTACGTTGATACGAACCTGCACCTGCACCTGCACCTGCACGAACCCGTCCAGCATCGTCGTTTGGGAGTTTAGCCCGCTGAATAGCCAGGACCAAGCCGTAGCGTCCTGGTGAGGACAGTATTTTCGCATTTCGTTGTTCATGCACTTTACACTGTACACTTATTCAGCATGTTGTTCTCTATTGTATTTTTATATTAAATTGCCTTTCAAGACGACATGTCTGTTCTATGTGTTGGATTTTATCAAGTAAATTTCCCCCCAAAATGCGACTTATACTCCGGTGCGGCTTAGATATGTTTTTTTTTCTCTTCGTTGGGCATTTTATGGCTGGTGCGACTTATACCCAGGAGCGACTTGTAGTCCGAAAAATACGGTAAATTTTATTTTGAAGCATTGTGTCACATGGACATGTGTGTTGTTATTGTACTTTAGGAAACAGAAACAAAATACTGCGTGTGACTGTGCTGAATGTCGATCAGGTAAAATTGTCACATCTGCTTAGGGCTTTTCAACTTCGCCATAGACTTCACTATCAGATGGTGAATTTGATGATTTTGCTAACAAAAAAAAATCCTGATTATTTTCTCCCAAACCCGATTTCTTGGCAAAATTAAGTCTTCGGAATGTCTTCTATTTAAACTTATTTTTTCTTTATTAGAAGGGAAAGTGCTGGTCAATTCAACTTTGATTTAATCTGGGACTAAGAGCATTTTATTTATACAACATACTTCAGCTGTTCTTAATTAAAGCGCTAATGAAAGAGGAAAATGGATATACAATTTGAAAAAAAAGATCAAGCATGAGTAAAGGCAGTCAGTCAGTCTGTAAACCAAATAGTCTGTCAGCAAGTCAGTCTGCCAACCAGCTAGCCAGCCAGTCAGTCAGGTGAAGTAGGTGGGCAGCCTGGCTCAAGGTGATGTGCTGCCATATTTCTCTCTGGTCTTACTTACATAAATGAATGATTAGTGCAAAACCGTCACTCGATAATAACAATATGCAAGGTGGCAATCCCCTCGTCTAAACAAACACAAATAGTGAAGGTGACAAACGGAATGATTCCTTAGGTTTATGAGCATCTCATCTTTACAAAAGACGTCAGGTCAAACACATTAATGGGCAAATGAACAATGTGCATAGAGATTCCATTTTCAAATGCAGACCTATGCATTTTGCCAAAATATTTTATTGTATTAAATCAAAAAATAACATCGCATGGCTTTAGTTACTGTAATTTAGTAGCAGCAATCTTGACAGGAAAACGAGACAGAGGGACAGACACACACAGCAAGACAGACACAAACTTTTATACTTGTGGTATAGCGCAATATACACACAGCCATACGTGGCGCTATGTTACTGTCTGTTGTTGTGTTTTACATGAAAGTGTGCAGACAAAGTCCATGAGGAAGTGCTCAACATTTCAAGGCTGCATGTTTTATTTGACAATATACTTCAATCCTTCTACATGCGTTTCAAGGCTGCATGTTTTATTTGACAATCCACTGCAATCCTTCTACATGTACAACAATACTTTGAGTACTGTTAGGTTTTGTGTTGGTTCCCTCCTAGTGTGTTCCTGTAATTGCCCATTGATTACACCTGTTGTCCTGCTCCTAGTGTATCGCCAACCTGCATCCTTCTGTGTCGCCCATCTGTTCCTTGTTGTCTCGTTACCCCTCGTCTCTGTGTATATATAAGCTCCCAGTTTCTTTTCACTCCTTGTTGCGTCATTTTCTATATCAATGTCGATGTCCTGTCCAAGCCCTCGTGTATTAGTCCCTCCGATAAAGTAAGTTTTGTTTGAACCTTGCATTTTTGATCCCCAGTACTTTTGGTTGTACTTTGTGCTTTTGTTAGTTATTATCAGTGATGGCAAACTGAAGCATCATGAAGCAATGAGGCTTTCCATCAAACTGGTTCGCTCCTGGGCCGAAGCATCACGAGGATTCATTTGTTCTATTGCGCCTTCATGTGGAAAATAAATGTCATGACAGACAGAGTGATTAAAATAATACCATGGCTTTGATGGGGTCAAAAGGGCAGGGAGTTGTTATGTGAATGAATGTGCGTGCATGTGTTACTTGAAAGTAGAGCCTAGATTGGACCTAAGAAATCCAGCCTGACCCGGCCCGAGCAATTAACTTTCAGGTCCGAGCCCGAAAAAACCCGAAATTGTAGTTTTTTATTTGTATCCCCGAGCCCAAAAAAAAAGCCGAAATTTTATTTTTTATTTGTGAGGACCCAGCAGGAGGAAATGCAGGGATGCAATGCGTCAGTCAGACCTGGACAGAGCACTGCTTGGAAAATGGTTGCATTTTGTGTGATCACATTTGTGACAACACCTATGTGCATAATGATAACAAATTAAAGCCTGTCTTTTGTAACAAATTCTCCCAGTTGAACAAGACTGTAAAATGCATATTCAATAAACATTTATATCTTTCATATTTGTGTGTCTGTTCTATCAGGTGGATAGTTCATGCGTCATTTCCTTGGCAAAATGCAGCAACAGACATTTATTTAAATTTCAAGTTGGCAGAAAAGAACGCAATTTTTCTTAATGTTTAAATAGTCTACATATTTTTATGATCATAATAAATGCATGTACACAACGAAATAACGCTGGATAGGTTTGTTAAATATATTTCTGTGTGGGATATTGTGCTCTCATGGACGCACCTCTCTGACAAGGAGAGGAAAATCAACATATACAAAAATAAACTAAAATACTTTTAAATAACATTCTTTATTTTAATGACTCGCATCAGAAGAAACAAAAGAACAACCTGCCTTAAGGAGCACTGAAACAAAATAAGAACATTTTAAAGAACACCACGCAGTCCTGCTTTGCACGAAGAGGTGCGGCCCCCGAAACAAATGATAATAAAGATGTTTGACTAATATCATATCCATATCGAAATTCGAAAAGGAAATATCAGGATGCAGAGTTGCAGACTCGCGGAGAGCCCCAGAGTGTTCATGTGCGCAAACAATGCACTGGCTCTCCTGCGGCTCATGACGCCGCCCTTTCTCTGTTTTATCCAATTTATTTATTTTATAACAAGTATTCCTTAGTTTAACATCCATATACAAATATATATTTATTCTAAAATAAAATATACATTTATTCTAAAAAAAAAAAAGTTAGCGATAGAAGAAGTTCAGCCCGACCCGAATGTAAATGAGTGACATTTTGGGCCCGACCCGAGCTCAAGATCTAGGCTCTACTTGAAAGAATGATTGCTTTATTTTAGACATTGACATATAAACAAGGAACAAGACACACCTTTCATTCATTTTTATTGAGGAAAATTTTCCTAATTTCCAAAGTTTTTGGCTTTAAACGGTTTCATTTTTTTTTTAGATAGGATTTCTCCTGCTTTTGAAAATATTCTTTCGCAAAGGACGGATGAGGACAGGGTACAATGCCTCAATATAGATGAAGTGTTCTCTTGGTTTGCACTTCACCTTTTGAAAAATCAGCAAGTAGAAGAAATACATTAAAACGAGGGATACACTGTGTTGTCACAATAATTTACAATATACAGTGCTGCTCAAAAGTTTGTGAACCCCCTCAACATTTTGGAATTTTCTATTATTTCAACCTGATTTCCTAATCAATCAATTCAGTAGTTTTTTTTTTTGTTTTTTTAACAGTTGTGTTGTCGAGACTAAATTAAAAAGAGTTTTCATCAACTGATGTAGGTGCAAAATCGAACTGTTTGGTAACAACCAAAACCGCCATGTCTGGCGAAAAGTCAACACTGCATACCACCAAAAGAACCTTCTCCCAACAGTGAAGCATGGAGGTGGGAATGTCAAGATCTGGGCTTGCTTTTCATCCTCAGGACCTGGACAACTCCACATAGTCCAGGGAATCATGAATTCTGAGGAATATTGTCAAATCCTAGAACATAACCTGACACCATCTGTTTTGAAGTTAAAGCTTGGCAGAAGGTGGATCATGCAACATGATAATGATCCAAAGCATTCCAGCAATACAACCAAGGAATGGCTGAAAAAGAAGAAGATTCGTGTTCTGGACTGGCCCAGTCAAAGTCCTGACCTAAATCCCATTGAAATGCTGTGGCGGGACCTGAAGCGAGCAGTTCATGCCAGACGCCCATCAAACCTCTCTCAACTGACTGCGTTCTGCAAGGAAGAATGGGCAAAAATCCCCCAAAGTAGATGTGAGAGGCTGATTAGTCACTACAGAAACCGTTTGGTTGAGGTAATCTCTGCAAAAGGAGGCGCAATATCCTATTAACTGAAGGGGTTCACATACTTTTGCACACATGATATCTGAGTTTTTCTTAAATCAACCACTTTTGTTAAATAAAGAATGACAATATAACTATTTCTTTTGTTTCAGTCCATTATTTGGAATGTCAGTATTGTGGATTTGGGTATAACTTTACATTTAATAAGGTTATTTTAGTTTTTTTTTACAAAAAATCTGACCATCGCTGTGGGGTTCACAAACTTTCGAGCAGCACTGTATATTCACACTGGTTATTATAATTTGTTCCTTTTTAGGAGAGAACTGCTCAAAATGATCCCAGACAGGGGATGTTCTCTTCTTTTTCGATGTTGGACAGTGCGTCCATTGCAAAACAAATCCGATTGAATTTAGGTTTGAAGATGCGAGTTGGGTGTGTCAGTGTCAGCTCATTGTCGTCTCGGTGCGCCATTTAATTTCGAATCACCGGCGAAACTATGTGTTGGCGATGACGCAGGAAGCCCGTCTCGTGAGGCTTCGGACTTAGCAACGTGCCTCCCGAGGCTTCGGGCGTGGCCACAAGCGTAATCAACACATGCCTCGATGCGCGCTTTGCAGATTTTTTTTCCGGTTTACTCGGCACACGCATCGGCGCCTCGCCACAGTAGGGCACATCACTAGTGATTATTAAAACGTTCTTTGAGTTCACCGCAACCTGCCTTGTAGAGATGGGCGATACCAGTGTTTTTGGATTCGATTCGATACCAAGTAATACCAAAGCCAAATATTGCGATCCCGATCCAATATCGATACCAGAAGTATATATATATATATATATATATATATATATATATATATATATATATATATATATATATATATATATATATATATATATATACACACATACATATACATACAGAACAACCCTGCAGTGTTCTCAGCCATTCTGATGATATCTAATGTACAACTACATCAAGCACTCAAAAACTATTAAGTCTCTTTGTGTCAAATATGCTTTGCAATGGAAAACTGCTGCTTTTAATAACTAGCAAAGCAGTTTCCCTCAAACTCACAAACCAATCCATCAACAACAAACTCTGATTAGTCAGTCTCACTCTTTAAAGGGTATGACAACACCTGGCGAAATGCTAATATTCCATCATTTATCCATCAACGCATGCCTTTTGAATTCATATCATGCCACTTCGTGTAATTACACACATCGCAACACCAAGAAAATGATAGAAATTAGGTCGATTGTCAAGCTAAAAGGACCCACCCCCGAGATGCCGGAAATCTAGCATATTGTGTGCGTGACGTCACTTTCGGGAAACAGCCGGTGTTCTGTCAAAATGTTCTCCCTTATAAAATTTTGCTCCCAAAGCTGCTGTGGCGGTGAAAAAGCCCTCTTTTACATTCAGTTGGACTCTATGTTATCCAAAAGTGCTAAATAAACTAGTTACATCATAAACATACATGTGCAACACGAAAATGGCGTAAATTAATACTTAACGACACGGCAAAGTCGTTAACAGTGAGAGCGCGGCTTGCAGTTGCTGTGTACAGCTAACAACCCAACCTTTTTTGCACCACGGACCGGTGTGATTTGGGTCTTTTTTTCACGGACCGGTGTCCCACTTTTATATTCAGTTGGACTCTCAATGTTATCCAATGGTGCTAAAAACTATTTACATCACAAAAATACATGTGCAACACGGAAATGGCGTAAATTAACGCTTAACGACACGGCAAAGTCGTTAAGTGAGAGGGCTACGTGCAGTTGTTGTGTGCGCCAAACATGGCAAACGTAAGTTAATATTCCTTTCTTTAAAGAAAGTTTGTAGTGTGTACTTAGGAATCGCTGCATTCGCGGTCCTTTTTAACGTTACGCGCATGCCAACTTTGTCAGAACACCGGCAATGTGCGGCAGAAAAATACAGCAAATATAAAATAGCATTTGTTTTTAGCCCCGTCGTGTTAAGTGCAGGGAAAAAATACAACTCACCCGCTGAATCAGTGGGAGGGCTGAGTTTGTTTCGTTGAGACGAGATGGTCCCGAGATGGGAGAGTAACAGAAGCTAGCATCACAAATACACGATGTTGGAAATTGTAGCACAGTTTTCAGCTCGCTCCTAGCGATGTCGGGATATTCCGAAATGACTTTAATCCAGAACTTCGGTAGAGTTGTTGTCTCAAATGTACGTTTAAGTCGCCGTGATTTGCGATCTCTACAAGCTGATATTCCTGTTCCATAGACATGCTCGAATCACTCGATTTATTCACATACGGGTCACGAATTCACTCCTTCGCAGTTCGTGGGTCTTTAGTGATTGGGAAGTAGCATAAATTTTGTTTTCTTTGAGGTTGTAGGCACATCTTCTGGCTCGTCAGGTTCCCATTTCCCTGTAAAATTGCAAAATTAGCCCTCTTAGCACTGACGAACTTTACTCATTGTCTGCGTAGTCCAGCTCTTTTTCTCGCGTTCGGGAACTCATGGGTACTACATTGCGACAAATGGCTATTTGAAAATCACATAGCATGACAGGTTTGAACCATTTTAGCGATTTTTTGATAAAATACGAACGCAACTCTCTCGTCAATAAACAATGATGGCACCTGCCTCGACCTTTTGTTTCCTTGTTATGATGTCTCCACCCCATTCGGCTGTTTCCGGAACACTTTCGGAAATGTTCGTCATTTTCGATCTATTTTCGATAATTGCTCATTAATGTGATTGATTTTTTTGTTAACTTTATCAATATTTGTTATCTTGGCACATAACGGTTCTATTGATGTCTCACACCCCCTTTGCGTTTTCATATCCTTTAATCATGACCCTTAAATTCATATGCACAGAACATTTCCCTGCTACACGTTGTATTTGATCAAATTTTAATCTACCTAAGTTAAATATTTTTTATCTAATTAATGAACGAATTAATAGTAGCATGTTACCGCTCTCAAATGGTAGATCACTAAAAACAAATCCAATAATCAATAGTCACTTGCCGTTTTTGAATTTTATTTTATTAACACCATTTTCAAACAGATTTTGAAATAAAAACAAAAATAATAATAAAAATAAATAAATTTTAAAAAACATCTTGAAATAATTGAAACAGACCTTTAACAAAATAAAAATAAGTAGCAACAAAACATAAGAAATCACGCATTTACTAGTTTGTAACATAAAAAAAATATGGAAAACATTTCATGAAAAAATAAAAATATGAAACAAACTCACAAGAAATAATAAGAAATGAATAAGAAATAATAATAAGGTTAAGTAAGAAATTAGGCGTGAGAGGGGCGGAGGAAAAGCATGCTGTTCGACACAGGATAGGGACGTGAATGGGGGTGGGAGCACACGCCGGTGCACTGCTTATGTGTGTGCACTGCTTACGTGCGTGTAGAATGCGAAAGGGAAAAGTAGTACAAAAAGTGTGCACAAAAATATACCCAAAAATTGACAAAGAAAATATATTAATTCCAGATATCGATACTTTTCCTTGGGGATCGATACCTAAAATTTAACGCGCTGGATCCAAATATCGATATTTTGGTATCGATCCTCCCATCCCTACTGCCTTGCTGCCTTTTGTTTCAATGCATTTGGGTCCACACCACCTTCCTGCCCGGTTTTCCTGACAGAATGACGCAACTAATTCCCAGCGGGTAAAATCCATTTTCGACAGGCACGCCGACGGCCATTAGCCCAAATTCGGCCCACCTGCCGACCACAGAACATTTTCTTGGATTCAGATTTTTCGGACTTTGAGGAGGATCATAATTTATATGATCTCCTATTCTCAGATTCTGACTCAGACCCTGATTTTGATTTCACAGCCTGTTTCCTCTGATCGTTTTTCTTTCTACCCCACTACCTCTGTGTCCCGTTCGGAGCTCCTGGTCAGAGACTCATACCTGGGATCCCGTTGGGCCATCTATCTGGGACCCCCCCGGGGTGGTCTGCGGGGTTGCCCAGGCTCATTGCGGCCTAATGAGGCTGTTCTGCCACCTGAAGGCACTCGCCAAAAGCCTCGGCGTGGTCGTCAACGCCGACGGCATGCAGCGGTGCCGACGTCGTGGCTTCCTGAAGCTACCGTGGCGACGTCCAGGCCTCCCGCGCCGACGTCCAAGCTGCCCGAGGTGCCCATCCCGGCGCCTCGTCGCCTAGTCCCTGTCCCGGCACCTCGCTGTCTGGCCTCCGTTCCAGTGCCCGCGCCGACTCCCCGCAGTCCAGTGCCCGCGGCGACTCTCCGCAGTCCAGTGCCCACGCCGACTCCCCGCAGTCAAGTGCCCGCGCCGACTCCCCGCAGTCTTGTGCCCGTGCCGACTCCCCACTCCTGTTTTCCCCTGCGACTCCGCTGCTGTCCCGCCAGCAGACTCCTGCGACTACGCTGCTGTCCCGCCCGCAGACTCCTGCGACTCCGCTGCTGTCCCGCCCGCAGACTCCTGCGACTCTGCTGCTGTCCTGCCCGCAGACTCCTGCGACTCCGCTGCTGTCCCGCCAGCCAGGGGCGGACTGGGATCAAAAAGCAGCCCTGGACTTTGACTCAGCCCAGGCCACAAGAATAGCAGTAAGAAGGGAAACACAGACCCTCTAGGGGGATCCGGGGGCATGCACCCCTGGGAGAATTTTTTTTTTTTTTTTTACATTTATTGTAAAATGCATCAATTTTGAGAAAAATGAAGCGGCTATGAAGAACTACCCCTTGCATTATTATACATATACAATATAGTTTATTATTTTCTTCGCAGTATGTTAGCCATTTTCTATCAAAGCCATCTTTGCGTATGAATACTCTTTGTACAGTCAGGTGTTTTGTCTTCTTCTGAGGGTGGTAAGTAAAAAATGTGTCTAGACTGTGACTGTCTGACTTGGAGCGCTCAAACTACTGCAAGGCTGAACTGGAATTGGATTCACCTTCTGCCCTAGCGCTAAGATCAACCATGAAAAAACAAATTAAAGAATTTATTTTTTAAAGCAAGTTTTTTGTATCCAATTGATTATAACAGCACCTATCCTCTGTGTCTATAAAATGACTTCATTGTTTATGCCATAATTAATCTTGCCACAAAAATAATTAATTTCAATGAAAATACAATAAACGTTTTAAGACAAATCCTTTATACATAACCTTCATTGGAAAGTATTAACCAGAAAACAAAACGATATATAAATGATTAAAAATATATATCATATCAATTTAGCTACCTAAACTTTAAAGTAAAACCATTCATTTTATTAATATTTTATATTTCTTCTGAATTAATATTGCTGCTGCGTGTGCATACGTTGTTTTACAGCTAAAATATTTTTCTTAGGAGAGGGATAGTAGGACTAGCATACTGTAACTTGACACGATATCAAACGGGTACATGGACTAGCTGGCACTAACCCTTTAATTGTCATTTATTTCATTTAAAATGTAGCTACCTGGTGGATAACAACTGCCAGTATACCGAGCAAGTAACCCTCTTCATCCCTACTTACTTGCCCTGCGCTTGTATGGGGAACTTCCACCAGCTTATTATTACCCCCTCCCTCTTCTTTTCTCTCTCCCTGCACCGGCTGCACGTCAGAGCGGCTACCGCTCCCACTCTCACCATCGACGGGGGTTGGGCTATTGTTACCCGACGTGGCCGTTGCAGCAGAGGTTGCGCTAGACTTTTTCGTTGTCTGTCATTTTGATTGACAGGGTCATAAAAATCCGGTCATAATCTATTTTTACCCGTCACTTAAATTTTTAAAATGATGATAATGACATTGTGGTGACCCTTTGCTTGGCATAATTCACCTTCCGTACTTGTGTTTCCATTTGGCCGAGCACGTTACCGGCTACGACACAGTCACGTGACAGAGACACTTAAGAGCCGCGCACGTTCCGGCTTGAATAGAGAGTTCACAGAGAGCAGCAGAGCTACAGCAGCTGGACACAGCAATTCGAGCTAACAAGACTCTTAACATTGCATACCGCTTCAACATATTTAATAGTATTTAGTTTTCATTCATTTTAAATTAATATTCTGTCCGAACAAGCTTAACAGAGAATCCACACCGTGCCATCACACATCAAGCAGATGAATATTGTAACTTTTTCTCCGCAGTGACAAAAACAGCTGAATGTGGCCCCAGTAGTTAGGCTACATATGGAACAATGAAATTAACAGTTCAGCTGCTGTGGCCTCAACGGAGTCTTACACCTTCCTCCTGGTGCGCATGGACTTGAATTGCGTGCCCGCTTGTGCAGTCCCTGTTTTTTCACCTCTTTTATCAACACCATCGTCGTTTTGGGGCTTTTTGAAGAAACTTCGGACACTCAGTTGCCTTGACATTTTTCAGAGTAAGGCCAACGACGTCATGCATCAAGAGAGACAATAGCTAATTCATATGCTCACTCGCCACCCTGTGGTCTGGGGTGTGAATTGCAACCTGTCAAAATGACAGATGGACTTTAGTTTTTTCCGTCACCGTTTTAAAAAATCGGTCAACGACGGAAAATATTCGGTTAACGCGACCCCTGCGTTGCAGCCAGACTGCTGCTTGCGAAAATATTTGTCAACTTATGACATTTTAATGCTTCGCTCTCCAGTTTCTTTAATTTTTTCTCCCTAACCTTCTCCGGGCCACCCTTCTTTTTTCTTTTTTTCCTACCACCATCTATATTGTGCATTAACGCTCGTCGTTATTTTGCTTCCACAAGTAAGGAACCAATGAAGGCTACTCTGTGCTTTCTTGGTTCTTCTATCAGATTGGCGTTGAACAGCCAGGTGCATTGCTGCCACCTGTCGGATTGGATGCGAACTGTAGATAATCAGAGTATAGGGGGGATACAAACAGTGATGCAGAATGAATGGCGGCCGCCGGCCGTCCATGGCACCGGCCGTTCTGTGATCCTCCAGAAGCCACAGATTACCAGTCCACCCCTGCCGCCAGCAGACTCCTGCGACTCCGCTGCTGTCCCGCTAGCAGACTCCGCCGAACCCACTGCAGCTGACCCAGACGCTGTTCCGCCAGCAGACGACTCAGTGCCTAACTCGCCTCATGATGACGACGACGTTGCTCCCCACTTCCTGCCACGGCTTGGCGGCACGAACGACAGAGTCCTACCTCGTCCGGGGTGCCTGCCTGATCAATCCGTGCGGTTGCCCAATGTCTGGCACCCCAAGCGCCCACCCGATCGACCTGTGTGATCTGCCCATGTCTGGCGTTCTGGACGCCCGCCTGACTAGCCCTGACGGGCTGATGTTGCTCCCTCCTCCAGACATCCATCTTCTTAACGTGTTTGGGATTTTTTTTTCTCTTTGGGACGTCCGGGATCCGTCCCTTGAGTGGGGGGTACTGTTAGGTTTTGTATTGGTTCCCTCCTAGTGTTTTCCTGTGATTGCCCATTGATTTCACCTGTTGTTCCTGCTCCTAGTGTATTGCCAACCTGCCTCCTTCTGTGTCGCCCATCTGTTCCTCGTTGTCTCGTTACCCCTCGTCTCTGTGTGTATATAAGCTCCCAGTTTCTTTTCACTCCTTGTTGCGTCATTGTCTATGTCAATGTCGATGTCGAAGTCCTGTCCAAGCCCTCTTGTATTAGTCCCTCCGATAAAGTAAGTTTTGTTTGAACCTTGCATTTTTGATCCCCAGTACTTTTGGTTGTACTTTGTGCTTTTGTTATTATTAAAACATTTTCTGAGTTCACCGCCACCTGCCTTGCTGCCTGACAAGTACATCATGAGATAACACACTTACTCATGGCGTTATGCAATTTGTGTTCAAAGTTCACTGGGCAAAAGTAGCCATTTTTGTTGTTGTTCTTGTTGTTTAGACTGCGCGCTCTCGTGGGAGAAAGCGGAAATGCCGATTAAACTATAGCGGCTCAGATAAACCAAAATGGTGCAGTTTTGAAAATCGAACGTACCGATTTGAACATTTTTAACATAGTTTTAACCAGAAAAGTCTGTTTCGGTTCAAAATCGATAAATCGAACACCCTTACATTTGCTTACTGAATTTATTAACTTGCAACAGTTATCACTGAGGATTTCCTTTGTATAATTTCATTTTGACCTCAAAAGTGGGTTCGCAAATCAGGGTTTATGAAAGGCAGCCAAGGCTTACCTGAGAGTGACAGAGAAGGACCAGCGCCTTGCGCAGCGATGACGCTCGACCACAGATGTCAAATGACTGCAGATGACACACACACACGCACACACACACGCACGCAAAAACAAAACATGTTACTTTTTTTTGTCAGGAAATTTGCATGAACAGAGATGCAAAGGAAATTTTTGTTGACACTTAGTAATGCACAAAAATACTTAAATTCTTTATCAAAATACAAATAAACATGTAAATAACAATAATTAATCACACATAAACAATGAGCATACCTGTCAAGTTGTATGGTTGCGGTGTAATTTGTACAAGTGAGCACTGATTTTTAAATGTGTATGATATGTGAAGTCATATGTGTATATGGCGGAAAACACAGACAAGACTGAAAAAGCAGGTTCTGCTCTTGCACTCCTCTTTGAAATAAACTGCTGTATTTTAAGCCGAAAGAACTGTTGTGTTTGATAGAACAATATGTCTTTATGCTGCCATAGCAGATTCATAGCTCATTAAGCCCCTGAACTATTTTTAATTTGTCCCTTTTACCCCCGTTTACAGACGTTGCGCAACAGCTTTTGTTTAAACCCATCCATATAAACAAGGTAAGTAATTATATTTATTAATCAAAATGTCATTTTTAGCTTATAATCATTAAGTGATGTCTAATATTTCGTTTAAAAAAAAAAAACTTTAAAAATGATTCACTCGCGTATTTTAAACTTTTAAAAAATTAAGTCAAAATGAAAAAAATGGCGTCTGTAAAAAAGTCACGGATATCTACCTCATAACTATCGATTAATTTTATTTTTTTGTTACTGTCGCATTTTCCCCAATATGTTAGATGATAAAAAATCAATCCAAACAAAGAAAAATTGGGGAAAAAAAGTTTAAAAGGGTAAATATATGAAAAACAACATCTTGACCACTCCTTGATGTCTGCGATTTCTGCAGCTCGACTCTTGTTATACCATGTTTCACCCATAAAATCCCCCCAAAAATCCGGCTGTGGTCATTCACAGCTGTGTCTTGACACTCGGTAATACATGCTACATGGAGTTTTTGGATCGAAACAAGGTAAGTACGCGATAATATCTCGTTGAAGTCATGGCGTCTTTAATTCTGCTCTTTCATGCTCTCACCTCCAGATAGGGTTTCGCTGTTTAAATTTTTTTTTTTTTTAAATGCCCTCCAGTTAAATTTTTTTCTTCCCCAAGAAAATAAAGATTTTAAGCTTTCCAATGATATATCACACATGCATATCGGACAGTTTTGAAAGTTGGCCAAATTGGGGGTCTCAGAGCGGAACTTCAAGTCACCTGAATGTTTTCAGCCATATATATATAAGGAGTGTTAAAAAATGGATTCAGAGATATATCAAGATATTACTTCACGCAATTCTTGTATCGACTCAAAATCTGTCTCTATCGATCCTTACACGTTTGTTCTTAGTGGAAATAAGCAATTCAGTGACTGCATTTCTACTCCCGTATCGTAGTTGGCAGCACACAGCAACATTGCCTTGCAGTCTGCTGAAGTAACAACATTAGACTAGAGATTTGTGTATATCGCCCTCTAGTGGTTGCTTGGATTAGTCCTTTGACTGAAATTTGGGCTCACTTTGGCTTTGACTGCAAAAACGGAGGCATGGAGTATTTCGCATCTTGCATTACAACAGGTTTGGAGTAAAGCAGGTTTGCCCTAAAAAAGAGAAGATGCTATACTGAAAGCCATATGTTGTTCAAACATAAAATAAAAACATTTTTACTTGAATGCTTGATGAGGTTTCAGGAATAAAGTGATATAAATGTACTTACGTCCATTTTGATTTATTTTGATCTAAAGTGATATACAAAGTGTTCCTTTAATTTTTGTGAGCAGTATATGTATATATACAGTGGGGAGAACAAGTATTTGATACACTGCCAATGGGAAAACCCATTGACAGTGTATCAAATACTTGTTCTCCCCACTGTATATATATATATATATATATATATATATATATATATATATATATATATATATATATATATATATATATATATATATATACTAGGGCTGTCAAACGATTAATCGAGTTAATCACAGCTTAAAAAAGAATTAATCGTAATTAATCGCAATTCAAACCATCTCTAAAATATGCCATATTTTTCTTGAAATTATTGTTGGAATGGAAAGGTAAGACACAATACGGATATATACATAAAACATTGTAACACTGTATTTGTTTATTATAACAATAAATCCACAAATGGCATTATTAACATTCTCTCTGTTAAGAGGGATCCACGGATAGAAAGACTTGTAGTTCTTAAAAGATAAATGTTGTAGTTACAAGTTAGAGTAATTTTATCTTAAAATTCTTCATGTTTTCGTTTTAATAAAATTTGTAAAAATTTCAATCAAATGTAGAGTTAATATAATAATAATAATAAGAATAAAAATAACAATAATAAGAATAGAGTGACCAAAGTCTGAGCAAGTTTTACGTGTATTTTGCATAGCTATTTTGATCGGGAATGCCAGTTCACTTTGCATTGTTGTTTAACTGTGTGAGAATAGGGCCTCATTACTACAGACTGAAGTGCTTTTCTTTTTGTGAACATTATTTTTTTTTGAGAGACAGGAATATTATTTTTTTTTTGTGCTTTCACTAAATGATACTTAGGTTTGTTGTGAAGGAGTTGCCGAAGCTTATGCCAATAAACGGTGCGGTCCAATGAACGCCTGTGTCCAATCGCCTTTATAACATATACAGTATATCTCTGTACCAGAGGTTGCGCTAGACTTTTTCGTTGTCTGTCATTTTGACTGACAGGGTCATAAAAATCCGGTCATAATCTATTTTTACCCGTCACTTAAATTTTTAAAATGATGATTGTGGTGACCCTTTGTTTGGCATTTGGCCGAGCGCGTTACCGGCTACGACACAGTCACGTGACAGAGACATTTAACTCATTTGCTCCCTGAAACGTATAAATACGTTCTATTTTTAAATGCTTCACTGTCCCAAAAACGTATTTATACGTCTTTTGCGTTTTTTTTTTTTTTAAATAAGAAGCATATATACCTTCCACTGTATCTGAGAAACAAAGAACAAAACTCCAAGCCCATTTTAAAGCAATAAAACTGGCCACTGGAGGGCAGTAGCGCACTTTGCAAGACCAGGCAACCCGATTCAACAGCAGTGAACGGCCGGGCAGGAAGGTCGGAGCGCTGGCGGCACGATGCCAGGCGGCGCTCCGACCGAACAAAACAACGAGAGGACGCCTGAAAGGCCAGGCGTTGGACGACTACGCAAAACGAGTAAGACCCTCAGTAAAGCGGCTTGCCAAGCAGACCCCGCAGAAACGCAAAAATAATCCATCTTTGTGAGACAGACAACGATGAGGGAAAAGTTTACACGGCTGACGTGGCGACAACGGCGTCATCTCGGCGACAAACCGTCATCTCTCAGTAGTCATGTGTGAATAAATTGCTTCTTTGCTATCAAAAGCTCCATTTGGCTGGTTGTTCATGTTATTTTGTAAAAGGAAAACATTATTCAGATGTTTGGGATGTCACTGAAGCCAAAAATAGCCGTGTTAAAGTCAAACTTATGTTTGAAATGTATGCGTTTACAAAAAGCTCAGAAATTGGAAAATTGCTCAAACTAAGCTACTAATGCTGATTTCTAAAGAATAGAAAAAGATATGAACTTAATTTTTTTTTCTACTGAAAGGAGAGAGTCTAATCTTTCTTTTGGTGGGTACCATGTTTATATACAGTGCTGCTCAAAAGTTTGTGAACCCCCTCAACATTTTGGAATTTTCTATTATTTCAACCTGATTTCCTAATCAATCAATTCAGTAGGTTTTTTTTGTTTTTTTAACAGTTGTGTTGTCGAGACTAAATTAAAAAGAGTTTTCATCAACTGATGTAGGTGCAAAATTGAACTGTTTGGTCACAACCAAAACCGCCATGTCTGGCGAAAAGTCAACACTGCATACCACCAAAAGAACCTTCTCCCAACAGTGAAGCATGGAGGTGGGAATATCAAGATCTGGGCTTGCTTTTCATCCTCAGGACCTGGACAACTCCACATAGTCCAGGGAATCATGAATTCTGAGGAATATTGTCAAATCCTAGAACATAACCTGACGCCATCTGTTTTGAAGTTAAAGCTTGGCAGAAGGTGGATCATGCAACATGATAATGATCCAAAGCATTCCAGCAATACAACCAAGGAATGGCTGAAAAAGAAGAAGATTCGTGTTCTGGACTGGCCCAGTCAAAGTCCTGACCTAAATCCCATTGAAATGCTGTGGCGGGACCTGAAGCGAGCAGTTCATGCCAGACGCCCATCAAACCTCTCTCAACTGACTGCGTTCTGCAAGGAAGAATGGGCAAAAATCCCCCAAAGTAGATGTGAGAGGCTGATTAGTCACTACAGAAACCGTTTGGTTGAGGTAATCTCTGCAAAAGGAGGCGCAATATCCTATTAACTGAAGGGGTTCACATACTTTTGCACACATGATATCTGAGTTTTTCTTAAATCAACCACTTTTGTTAAATAAAGAATGACAATATAACTATTTCTTTTGTTTCAGTCCATTATTTGGAATGTCAGTATTGTGGATTTGGGTATAACTTAACATTTAATAAGGTTATTTTAGTTTTTTTTACAAAAAATCTGACCATCGCTGTGGGGTTCACAAACTCTCGAGCAGCACTGTAGCAATGGAACAGAATTTTCTGTGGGCCTTGCAAAATCAGTCAAAATCCGGAAAAAACGGCCGGGAGCGAAGGGCCTTGCTCTGGTGAAAATGGCTGGGAGTGAATGAGTTAAGAGCCGCGCGCGTTCCGGCTTGAATAGAGAGTTCACAGAGAGCAGCAGAGCTACAGCGGCTGGACACAGCAATTCGAGCTAACAAGACTCTTAACATTGCATACCGCTTCAACATATTCAATAGTATTTAGTTTTCATTCATTTTAAATTAAGCTTGTTTGGACAAAATATTAGGAGAGAATCCACACGGTGCCATCACACATCAAGCAGATGAATATGTAACTTTTTCTCCGCAGTGACAAAAACAGCTGACTCTGGCCCCAGTAGGTAGGCTACATATGGAACAATGAAATTAACAGTTCAGCTGCTGTGGCCTGAACGGAGTCTTACACCTTCCTCCTGGTGCGCATGGACTTGAATTGCGTGCCCGCTTGTGCAGTCCCTGTTTTTTCACCTCTTTTATCAACAAGTCGTTTTGGGGCTTTTTGAAGAAACATTGGACACTCAGTTGCCTTGACATTTTTCAGAGTAAGGCCAACGACGTCATGCATCAAGAGAGACAATAGCTAATTAATATTCTCACTCGCCACCCTGTGGTCTGGGGTGTGAATTGCAACCTGTCAAAATGACAGATGGACTTCAGTTTTTTCCGTCACCGTTTTAAAAAATCGGTCAACGACGGAAAATAGCTGGTTAACGCGACCCCTGCTCTGTACATATCTTACCCAAAATACAACAAGAGACACATCATTCCCACTAAAAGAAAGAAAACTTACAGAAATATGTGTGGGGCACAAATAGCACAATGCAACAGCATAAATGTCTCACAACTACTAATTCTCCCACTATTAGAAGAAATAACATTAGTAAGGAACGGCGCTGCCCCCAAGCGGCCGGTGGCATTCTCTTCACTCTTAATGC
The DNA here is from genome assembly GCF_030265065.1 of Corythoichthys intestinalis. Classification (NCBI taxonomy): domain Eukaryota; kingdom Metazoa; phylum Chordata; class Actinopteri; order Syngnathiformes; family Syngnathidae; genus Corythoichthys; species Corythoichthys intestinalis. Next base: position 532,236 of record NW_026651597.1, read on the forward strand.
ACATAAACGGCGTCATTGTAATCTGTTTGAGGCAACGTGTTAGCGGATCATTCAGTGCATGCGTTAATTGCCTCAAACATTTTAACGTGATTAATTTAAAAAAATTAATTACCGCCCGTTAACGCGATAAATTTGACAGCCCTAATATATATATATATATATATATATATATATATATATATATATATATATATATATATATATAGTAAAGATACACGATAATATCGGTTACCGATAATTATCGGCCGATAATGGCAATTATGACGTCACACAGATAATCCAGATATTAAAAAATTCAACTGATAATGCAATCCTATAATTATACACTTGATTTAGCCTCCAAATGTGCGCAACCAACTCAGCACCGCCTCCTCAACCCCTCCCCCCTCTGAAGCGCCTGAGGGAGGAGGGGTTGAGGAGGCGGAGTTGCACAACAGAGGCAGTTGGAGTGGAAATCATGGCTCATTTTCCGTTTGTGAAAAAAAACGACGCTCTCGCCATCTGCAAAACATGCAATGCATAGGTTCCACGAGGCGGAAAAAAGCCGCCTCATTCAACATAAACCCGATCAGCCATTCAAACCTGCATCACAAAGATTTTGGAACGAACACAAGGCTGCTGCTAGCGTGAATGTTATTGCTAATGTAAACACACATAAACGAAGTTAAACTACGGGTCCTGTGTCGACGGAGAGACGCTGCGGGGAGCAGAACCGGGCCCTGAATATGCCGCGGCGAGCTGGCTGGGGCGGGCGGATATCCAGTACGAATGTAGCTGCCGCTGCCACTCCGGTTTAATTCATCGAGCAGCACGGCCAGACAGAGGCCTGGCGCAGGTGCTAATTTGACGGCCGGACGGACTGAAGGGCACAGGCGGGAGGAGATTCCGGACGAGATACGTTTTTCTACCGAAATAACCCAAGAGCCAAAGCCCCGGATAAAAAAATATTGCAGTTTATATAACCACCATTCTTTGTGAAAAACATGCCGATCACAGTTTCACCGCGGACATTTGGACAAGTGATGTCAGGTAAGCACGCTTACCAAGATGGCACAGTGGTTTGATGATAATTTAAACATGCACAAAACCACACTCACAAGAAGTCAGTAATGCATTCAATATGTAAAAAAACGACCGGCCAGATGACTTTGTAACGCTACCTTTATTTTCAGCTAACAAAATTCAGGCACAATACAACACGCATGGGGACGTGAGCTCCAACTACGGCCTAATAGTCCTGCCGTGTATCAGCTTAGCTGCCGTAAAGCAAGTGTCGTGAATGCCGCAAATGTAAACAAAGCGCTGCCATGACACAGTACGCTGTAAATTTATGATGTCTTAATAGGATCGTTCTTCTTATATCTAGTCAAATAATTTTCCCCATCTTGTTTTGAGTGTTAAGGACTAGTTAACAGATGAATGCGCCAGATTATTCCACTTACTTGAAGTACGTAAATATTGGCATTTGTTCTTATTAAGCCCAAACACGTTTTTTTTTTTTTTTTTTTTTTTTTAAGATTAAGTATAATCATTACTTAAAATAAGGCTGGTAAGCTTATTTATAGCTAGCTATTTTTCTTCAAGAAATCTGAGTGAAATACACTTGAAGCGCTGGAAGATAATTTAACTTATTTACAATAGATTTACACTTAAAACTGACTAGTTTTAGGGAGGTGTGTTTTTACAGTGAAGGAAAGTTATATATGTTAGGAATGGCTTACTTTTAAAGGCATTTTTGTGCAATTTAGGTAAGTAATTGTTGCCAAACGTTTACCATTACACAATGTCAGACAATCTGTCATTATTTAGATGGTGGAATTTACTACTTGTTCACATTTGATGTTGAAAAAAAGGAGCAGTAAATTATATTTTTGCACAGTAATATTTTCTCTTAGTTATACTTAAAAAAACATTTTTAATAGAATTATCGGCTTGACATTATTGGTTATCGGTTGGAACGAGGAGGAAATTATCGGTTATCGGTATCTGTTGAAAAATGTATTATCGTGCATCACTAATATACAGTGGGGCAAATAAGTATTTAGTCAACCACTAATTGTGTAAAAGTTCTCCCACTTGAAAATATTAGAGAGGCCTGTAATTGTCAACATGGGTAAACCTCAACCATGAGAGACAGAATGTGAAAAAAACCCCAGAAAATTACATTGTTTGATTTTTAAAGAATTTATTTGCATATCATGGTGGAAAATAAGTATTTGGTCAATACCAAAAGTTCATCTCAATACTTTGTTATGTACCCTTTGGTGGCAATAACGGAGGCCAAAAGTTTTCTGTAACTCTTCACAAGCTTTTCACACACTTTTGATGGTATTTTGGCCCATTCCTCCATACAGATCTCCTCTCGAGCAGTGATGTTTTGGGGCTGTCGTTGGGCAACACGTACTTTCAACTCCCTCCTCACCCCATGGCATCAAAATAATAACCCCAGAACCACGAGGAGGGACCTAGTGAATGACCTATAGAGAGCTGGGACCACAGTAACAAAGGCTACTATCAGCAACACAATGCGCTGCCAGGGACTCAAATCCCGCACTGCCAGACGTGTTCCCCTGCTGAAGAAAGTACACGTCCAGGGCCGTCTGCGGTTCTCTAGAGAGCATTTGGATGATCCAGAAGAGGATTGGGAGAATGTGTTATGGTCAGATGAAACCAAAATAGAACTTTTTGGTAGAAACATAGGTTCTCGTGTTTGGAGGAAAAAGAATACTGAATTGCACCATACCCACTGTGAAGAATGGGGGTGGAAACATCATGCTTTGGGGCTGTTTTTCTGCGAAGGGACCAGGACGACTGATCTGTGTAAAGGAAAGAATGAATGGGGCCATGTATTGAGAGATTTTGAGTGAAAATCTCTTTCCATCAGCAAGGGCATTGAAGATGAGACGTGGCTGGGTCTTTCAGCATGACAATCCCAAACACACAGCGAGGGCAACAAAGGAGTGGCTTCGTAAGAAGCATTTCAAGGTGCTGGAGTGGCCTAGCCAGTCTTCAGATTTCAACCCCATAGAAAATCTGTGGAGGGAGTTGAAAGTCCGTGTTGCCCAACGACAGCCCCAAAACATTACTGCTCTTGAGGAGATCTGCATGGAGGAATGGGCCAAAATACCAGCAACAGTGTGTGAAAAGCTTGTGAAGAGTTACAGAAAACGTTTGGCCTCCATTATTGCCAACAAAGGGTACATAACAAAGTATTGAGATGAACTTTTGAGAGAAAGGTGCGGTTGGGATTTTACTTTCTCTTTTAATGTTTTGTGGTTGCCGTCAACTGGGGAGGCAGTAGGCGTGTTGTGTTGCACAAGTTCTGAAATAAATGATTAGAAACCTTACGAAGCTGGCGATTTCTTTGGCGATGTTACCACAATAATAAGTGTCACCTTAACTTATGATGATTGGCGAACAGAGGTCAGAGGAGGACCGTCGAGATCGTAGACATTCTACGGCCATATTGTTGAGCCAGTTCACGGACGCGGTGCCTACGCTCATTTTTTTTTTTTTATCATTTCCATTTTCATTTCAATGGTAAGCGTCACCTTTTTCACCACCTGCACTAACCTTCTTGGAACCTGTGTTAATTTCTCTCACAAGAAAATCAGCCTACGTCCGTCTACTGTGTTGTCATGTCGTCGTATTTCTAGCATGTCGTCGAATTTAGAAACAAATGGCAAGTCAAATTTTACGTCGGATGTCGAAAAGATCGTGTGCTGAAGCGATCATATGTCGAGGTACCACTGTATAGGAAAGTCAGTTATATACAATGATATTTTTCGGCCACTAAAGGCCCCCTCAAAGTCTGTGCATGCTTGTACGGTTTTAAACAATAGCATAATTTGTGGATGAAAGGGTTGAAGAGTAATGGCCATATGGTACAATAATTACACTTTTTTTTTTCACGTGCTTGTTGTGTCTTTAAAAAATATGAATAAAAGAGAGTACATTCCAGGCTTGCATACCTGCTTCGCTGTATTTGGGTCCTCCAACTTTTCCCAACACTCCCAACAAAGATCCCCAAACCATAATACCCCTTGGGATTTTTTTTAACAAACTAAACAAATGTAATTTTGTCAAAGAACCATTGAGGTCAAAATGAAAGTCAATCTAATATAATTATTGTGCACCTTTTTCCCTCCGCAATATGAAAGCAGTTGCCTATTCCTCTAAACTAATTTGGAGTGAAGCTATACAAAAATTGAAAAAAAAAAAAAAAAATTAAATGACGCATTTACCTGAATCATTCCCCCGTGCTATTTCTTCACATAACAGAATATGACTAGTCCATCCATACCAAAACTGTAAAGTGATCAAGTATAAAAGGAATGTGGGCCTAATGGAATGCAGCACTTCCTCATGTGACAGTTCCTCTCACAGCTGAGTGGACTTTTCCGCGACAGTCATAAGTGTCTCAATTTTGGCCCAGCTGCTCGGTTTCTCTCGTGACAGTTATATACAGCCATAACAACAAAACTCCCCACCTCCACAAAAAAGCCACTCTGCATCGCCATTGGCCAACTGGACATCGCGCCACAATCGGGTTAGCTCGAATCAGCACACTCCCTTCAGTCGAATAAAATAATATTTGGTCATATTTGCATTATTCATTGGCCATAACATGACCGCACGTTGTCACTGTCACTCACATCTCAGGCAGAGAAGCTGCAGTCAAACACTTCTATTTAGTCGATGCACCTCATCTACCTGAACCTTTCAAGAAGCATATACAGACCATTTTTCAATGTTCCATTCACTTTAAATGGGACATATTATGTTGAAAGTCACTATAACTTGTTTACCACATTAACTTAATACTATGTGGTCTAATACTATACACCTGCAAGGTATCTAGAATATCTGCACATGGAATGTACAATTTCACATCATTGCCTTTTCACCTGTCTAAGTACCACATCTATGCCTTATTTAAAGGTAAATGTACTGCCCATCTAGTAAAAGCTTTTATTTCTTGCTCAAAGGGAACCTTCTGTTTGCTTGGGAATTCCTCAGCTGATGGAGGGAATTATTATTATTATATTTTTTTTACCTGTCCTGTATAGCTGCTTAGACACAAGAGAATAGGATCCTTGAGTGTCCTTATTGTCTGAACATTTTTAATATGGAAGCTTGATTTTCTCTCATTGTGGTTGTTCATTATGTTTTATTAATTAAGTCACCCGTGCCACAACTGGACCTTACCCAGGCCAAAGCAGGACTCTTCCTAAGACTAATGCAGGACTCACATATAACATAGTACACATCTAATGAACAACGAGATTTTTGTCTTTTTAATTTTGAGTGGGCCAAATCCATGATATTAAAAGTAAACTAATGAAAATTGCTACTGTAATTAATTTCTTTTAATAAGCCATGTAACTTGCTATGAAGTTTTAATCAGGCGTGATACTGGTAGAGTGCCCTCCATAATTATTGGATTTATAATAATTATGTGTTTTTTAGATTGTATTTTTTTTTCTTCGAAATAATATGGGACCTTAATGGAAAAAAAAAGAGAAAAATCCAACCTTCAATACAAGTGCATTTATTCAGTGGGGAAAAAAATCCCACATAAAAAAATAATTATTTGACATCAAATAATGTGTGTCACAATTATTACCACCTCTGGTGTTAATACTTTGTACAACCCCCTTTTGCCAACAAAACAGCAACTAATCTTCTCCTATAAGGTTTCACAAGATGGGAAAAGACAGAAAGAGGGATCTTCAGCCATTCCTCTTTGCAGGATCTCTCTAAATCATCCAGAGACCTGGGTCCTCTCCTCTGTACTCTCCTCTTCAGCTCACCCCACAGGTTTTCAATGGGGTTGAGGTCTGGGGACTGAGATGGCCATGGGAGGAGCTTGATTTTGTGTCTGGTGAACTATTTCTGTGTAGATTTGGCCATATGTTTAGGGTCATTGTCTTGCTGAAAGACCCAGTGACAACCCATCTTCAGCTTTCGGGCAGAGGGCAACAGATTTTGATTTAAAATGTCCTAGTATTTCAAAGCATTCAGGATGCCATGCACCCTAACAAGGTTCCCAGGGCCTTTGGAAGTGAAACAGCCCCACAGCATCACTGACCCAGGAGGACCCAGGTCTCTGGATGATTTACAGAGATTCTGCAAAGAGGAATGGCTGAAGATCCCTCTTTCTGTCTTTTCCCATCTTGTGAAATATTATAGGAGAAGATTAGATGCTGTTTTGTTGGCAAAAGGGGGTTGTACCAAGTATTAACACCAGGGGTGCTAATAATTGTGACACAAATTATTTGATGTCAAATAATTATTTTTTTATGTGGCATTTTTTCCCCACTGAATACATGCACTTGTATTGAAGGTTGGATTTTTCTTCTTTTTTTCTATTAAGGTCCAATATTATTTAGAAAAAAAAATTATTAGAAGCTAAAAAACACATAATTATTATAAATCCAATAATTGTGGAGGGCACTGTTATGTAGCGTAAACATCTAATGTTGCTCACGGTGGTCTGCAGTTGGCTCGGGGAGCTTGTGTGTCTGCTCGGACGCATGGAAAATTAGCATTAACATTGCAGACAACCACAGGACAGCTGCTGTGGGAGTTAAGACTCCCACCAGCTTTACAACACCTTAGCATAAACTGCACATTTCCAAATGTGTCGCTGTTCAAACGTTCCGATTTACGTTGGAAGGATCTGGGTGGGTTCGTGAGAAAGGGCCAAATGGACTGGAAACACAGCAACAAAATCTTATGTACCGAGGATAGTGAAAATGCAGACATGACCAGAACTGCATTGTTTTAGAATGTGCAGGTTAATGCGTCATCTACAGCCACAGTGACACAATGCTTCCTCATTTCTCTTAACAGAGGAGGAACAGACTTTTTCTAAATGACCTTCCGGAATGCTTGTGGTCTGATGTAGGACTCATCAAGGGAGCTCAGCCTGTCCAAGTCAGACAGTATATATAAGAACATATAAAATAAAACGGGATAAAATAAAGCCTGTAATCAAGTCATTAATTTATGCAGGGATTATAGTTGAATGTTCTGATTCTTCTTGTAACACATCAACGTGCGTGGCGCCGCGCGAGTGGCAGCCTGTTACAGCAGCTCTGGTTCATTGTCGAGCCTTTTCGTGTGTTTTTACCTTATTATTAGGGGTGTAACGGTACACAAAAATCTCGGTTCGGTACGTACCTCGGTTTTGAGGTCACGGTTCATTACATTTTCGGGACAGTAAGAAAACACTTTTGTGCTTTCAACAATAGGAACATTAGCCTATACAAAGCTAGAATTCTGCTCAAAAATAGAAAATACAATATTCTGCAATGTAGATATTTTGATAAACAAAATAAAAATAAATAACATTGGCTAAGACTTTTTCTTTAAAAAAATATCTGATGTGCAAAATTGAACAGTTGCAACACTGAACAGTTTCAAATGTCTCATATTAACTTTATGACCACAGCCTCGAAAAGTAAGGGTTAGGTAAGGGCTGTCAAACGATTAAAATTTTTAATTGAGTTAATCACATCTTTAATTTTAATTCCCCACCCAGTGGGCCAACCGCTTTTCTTTTCTTCCATGTTACATTTAACCGTTACCCACGCTGCTCACTGCACTTCTGAGTGGTGCGACAGCCTGGCCGTTTAATTGTTATCTTTTTTGAGACTGTCAGTCAGCTGATTGTCGCGTCCGCCAGCTGGCTGCCTCCCCTCCCAACGTGACGTACTCTGATTAACACCGGACGGGCAGACGACGTCGCAGCCGCTGATGGGCCACCCGAGAAAGGGTGCCAACTTCAGAAACTAGCCGCTGTCTGTCATGTATCCATTGTGCAGCCCTTTGTTTACATTTGCGGCAATAACGACACTCGCTTTACGGCAGCTAAGCCGATACAAGGTAGCACTATTAGGCCGTTGTTTGAGCTCACATCCCCGCGTGTGTGTTGTATTGTGCCTGAGTCTTGTTAACCAAATAAAGGCAGCGTTAACAATAGTCATCTGACCGCTCGTCATTTTACAGTCAACACTGAGAGTTCGCATTTGACAGCATACGTGCCACGTACCTCCTCGCCAGCTGTTTGCTCGCCATTCATTCACCTGCGCATTTGATCGCTATTTTCGTTACACTCCCGCTTTTTCAGTGAGGTATTTTGTGTTCATTTGTTATTGGATCGTTTTTGTGCACCACTGTAAATAAGAGCACCGCAGCAGTAGGGGTAAACTGCCGTTTTCGTTCAACCCGTTTTGTTTAGTGTAGAAGCCAGGGTAGTGGCTGTCTTTTTTATATTTCCTTTTTACGATCAGGGTTTACTTAGCGTGTGGGGTTTAAGTGTAGTTTCATTTTGTTTGTGGTTTTCGCCTGGGCTTACGCTGAAGCCAGCTCCTTCCGCATTTGGTATATTTTGTTCATTGCGAGTTCGACTTTTGTGAATAAAATGCGTCAAATATTTTAACGTGATTAATTCAAAAAATTAATTACCGCCCATTAACGCGCTAAATTTGACAGCACTTTACATTACGTCCGAAACTCGTTCGGTACGCCTCCGTTCCGAACCGAGCACCCAGAACCGAAACGGTTCAATACAAATACATGTACCGTTACACCCTTACTTATTATTTATTTTCCTTTTTAAACTTACGCAGCAATGGACACCCAACTTGCTCTTACGGTATTCTTGCTGCTGTGGTGGTTATTTTTTGAGCGATCGTGTCTGGACACACAGCTCGGAGCCACGGCTACATTGTTTACAGCAGGGACCAACTGTTAGCACTCCGTGCTAACCCCACGCTGGCTCCCAGAGCGAGACCCGACATTCCTCATGAACTGAAAAGGAAGAGGCAGGGATCTCGTGTGGGGGTTAAACGACAGGCAAGGAAGAGACGTTACCACCTCGTCCTCCCGTCTGTTATCATGGGGAATGTTAGATCTCTCCCCAATAAGATGGATGAGCTAACGGCGCTAACCCGGCACGAAAAGGACTTCCGGGAGGCGAGCTTACTGCTGTTTATGGAATCGTGGCTAACAGCGCTAACGCCGGACACGGTCGTAGAATTGGACGGCTTCAAAGTCCTACGTGCGGACAGGACGCTGGAGAGTGGTAAGAGGAAAGGAGGTGGACTGGCTGTGTTTGTGAACGATAGATGGCCCTGGGCACATCACTATCAAGGAGCAGCTCTGCAGTAAGGACATTGAGCTGCTAGCTGTTGGCATGACACCATTCTACATCCCGCGAGAGTTCAGTCACGTGATCGCGGTAACCATGTACGTCCCACCCGCTGCCAATAGTGATATAGCCTGTGATGTCCTGACTGCAGCTGTGAGCAGGCTACAAACACAGCACCCAAACGCCCTGCTCCTCATTTCTGGTGACTTCAAAAATGCCTCTCCTTCCTCCTCTCTGCCTTCATTCACACAGCATGTCACCTGCCACACCAGAGACAACAAAACACTGGACCTCAGTGTTTCCCACCAATGAACCAATGTTTGCCCCCCCCCGCCGAAAAAATTAAAAAAAGATAATAATCAGATGCGTCAGTCAGCCGGTTACACAGGTGCAGCCCACTCCACTCTACTACCAGCGCGAGCGAGAGCGCCCGCGTGCGTGCGTGCGTGCACACACACAGACACAGGCGCCAACAGGTCGCGCTCATAGACGGGATTACTAGCCTGGTACACCAGACTCATAGCTGTGCTATGCAGGCATGAAAATCTCTCACCTTTTGGCGAAATTCGCTGTTTTGAAGTATAAAAGGGCGACCTACGTGAATTGCGTAGATCCGAGGTGAAATTCTTTTTTTGGGGGGGGGGGGGGGGGGGTCGGGAGGTTTTATTTAATTATTATCATCATGTGATTAACTTAGTACGTAAACTGAGCACTTAAGAAATCGGTTCTTTAAAAAAGTGACACTTGGACAGTCAGCAAATCCTTCTAGATGCTTCGCTGACGAGAACCAATCATCGGCCCAAGCTGCGTTCCATTATTCCAAACGCGCGCACTCCTTACGTGTACATGGGAGCGCTCGGAGAGCCTTTGGTTGCATTGCAAAGCTGCGAAAACAAAAAGCAGGCCTTATCCACACCGGGGCAGACCACAGCGCAGCATACACACTTGCCTGCATTTGCCAGCAGATTGAATTAGGTGAGTAATGGTTTCAATCGTTTTCACATTTTGCGATTTAAAAAAGTTACTGCCATTCGTTGCAGCTTGCGTTGAACACTGCCAGAGCTAGCCAAATCTCCCATGAAAAAAATAGCTCCCGTTAAATTGGCGTCAAGCTTGTGTATTTAGCGGTAATATAAACGAAGAAACATACTGTTCAGTCAAATTAAGCAGCATGCTCTCGGATGGAGGGGGGCGCCTCGTATCGCTCCCGTCGTCCACCTGAGACGCGTTATTTTCGGCTGGGACTTGAGCTGATGGCCGGTGTCGGCACAACACCGGCCCGACGAGTGGTGGGAATGACTCTTGCTTCTTAAAGCTTTTCAGAAATACAGGGATCCCTCGTTTTTCGCCGTTAATGGGGACCAGAACCCGCCGCAATAAGTGAAATCCGCGAAGTAGCGCCCCCCCCAATTTTTTGTGCATGTTCAATGTATTTATTCAGATTTTACATTGAAAAAAAGATACATATATATGACGTTTTTTCACTTTTTTCACCAAAGTATCATTTATAAATGGTTTTCAAGCACTTCAAAATGTAAGAATTATGATAAGTTTTAAACATGTTACTGCCCCACCGAATTATTTGTAAACAAGAATAAAGTAGTAAGAAAATGCTTGGCTTTATTAAATGCTTCATAGTGAGTCTACTCAAACCCTCTAGGCTTTGTTAAACGGTGATTGACACATGTGCAAAGTTTTTCTTTTTATATATATTTTTTTGTTTGAAGCAACTTATTTGATTGAATAATAAAGACACAAATGTCCTAGCCAAAATGTGGCCCAAACGCAAAACAACATTACTTCAATGGAAAAATTTGTTTCAATCAAGAGAAATAGTTTTCAAATGCTTTTTTTGTCTCAAATTGATTTTTGCAATCAAAAACGATTTTTTTTATTGAAGTGACTTTTTTGGGATTAAAAGTATATACTGTATTTTGATTGAAGCAACTTTGTTTTTGATAGAAGTAACTTTGTTTTATGATTGAATAATAAAAACACAAATCTACCTCCATCGTTATTGAGAGAGAAAGAAATTAAGAAAGCTTTAAAACTAAAAGCCACCGGGGAGTCTGTTTTTTTTTATTTTTTTAATATTTATATTTCATTACATAGACATGCCTCGTAGGGAAAGGAGATTGAGGGATAAAAAAAGAAGTTGGATGAAGCTGCTAAAGGCAGTGGATACCTCATCAGCTGGGTGAATAGCAGACCTGGTAAGAACAAGTTTGCAAGGATAGTCGGGTATTAAATACAATTATAAACAAAATTACTATGTTATTTTTCTATAAGATTTTATGTCATTGCTTTATTAATCATTAGGTGCTAGAGTTGTTAAGTATGGATAACAATGAAATAATAGTTTTGAGAAAACTGTGCTGTTGGTGGCTCAGTGACCATCTGATGTGGTTTGTTCTCAGATGAACAAGTTGAGGAAGGAAGTTTTGATGCAGAGGTTGAAGGAAGAAAAGAGGCAGACTGACTGAGTCACAGCCAGAAAGTGTTGATGACAGTTTTGATTTCTATTCACTGTTGCCCCCTCCCAATTAAAGTATGTCACAGTCGCAGCCAATTATTATCTAAAGCTGGTTGAAATTGAAGTTATGTTGTTTTAAGGTGTATTAAATACTTGTTCATGTGCCCCTTTTGATCTATGAGCACCCGCCCCTCCACCGGTCTCTGCACGGCCCTGCAGTGTGTGGGTCGACAGAGCTCAGTATTTTGTTGGGGTGTACAGTGTACTGGAACATATTTCCTCCACACCCTTCTCACCTTTTTAACCCCTGACCCATTTTCATTTCTGGCTATGAGAGTATGAGTCTGGCCACCATTCAGCAGAAAAAAATTTCCAGGGCGGAGCCAGCCACAGCAAATAGACAGCGGAGCGGACCAATCAGCGACGGGCTGACGCGACGTCGGTAAAGCGACAAGAAACTAGCGAGAGACATTTCAACATATTCAACATGGCTAGCGCGAGACAGACTGTTGGTTTTAGCGACTCGATGTGTTTTTGGTCATGTAAAACCGAATTTACCGCGGATTGGAACATATTGCCGCTGAGTCTGGTGTACCAGGCTACGGGACTACTGTCTGCTGAATTCTGTTGCATTTGGCGCGATCCGGCGACACCGCATACAGCAATTTATATTACATTCAGTGGTGGTCTCAAAATGCCCTAAAGAGATACACCAGGCTTGAAAATGTACACACACACCCTACCCCAAGGGTCAGAGACCCTCCCACCACAGTCTCCTAAAATCCTGTGGGAAACACTGGACCTTTTCTATGCCAACACTAAGGAGGCATACACATCACTGCCCCTCCCACCGCTGGGCAAAGCTGATCACAACATGGTGGCTCTCCAGCCTGTGTACAAACCTCTGGTCCGCAGCCAGCCAGCTGTGACGCGCACGGTTCAGAGATGGTCTGGAGAGGCCGAGGAGGCCTTAAAGGACTGTTTTAGTACAACTTCGTGGGAAGTATTTAGCGATGCCCACGGGGATGACATTGATAGTCTAACGGACACTGTTACTGACTACATAAATTTCTGCATGGAGAACACTATACCCACCAGGTGTTTCTCCAACAACAAACCCTGGATCACACCGGATATTAAAGCTCTCCTGAAGGAGAGGAGGAGGGCTTTTGTGTCAGGCAATAAGGAGGAGTGGAAGACTGTGCAGCGCCAGCTGAGAAGGAGGATCCGAGAGGGGAAAAGGTCCTACAGGAAGAGGATGGAGGTGCAGCAGAAAATCGCCAAGGGAGTCTAGATGGGCCTGAAGAACATCTCAGGCCACGGACAACCTAAGACCCAGTCTGAGGGGGACCTGCAGTGGGCAAATGAGCTGAAGCTGTTTTTCAATAGGTTCGATCAGAGGCCTGCTCCCACTCAGTCTCTCCTGCTGCAGCCCCCAACTCTCCCGCTGTGAATGTCTCCCCCTCCCCCCTTCCCCCACAGTCTTCGGCTCCCAGCCACATTAGATAGCCAAAACCCCCTCCTGTTCAGCCTTGTCCTTTACCACTTCTCAGGTGAAGGACCAGCTGAGGAAGATGAAGGCGAGGAAGGTAGCGGGTCCAGATGGCATCTCCCCCCCAAGCTCCTCAAATCCTGTGCAGACCAGCTGTGTGGAATTGTCCTGCACATGTTCAACCTGAGCCTGAAGCTGGGCAGAGTCCCCCAGCTGTGGAAAACATCCTGCCTGGTCCCGGTGCCAAAGACCCCACACCCGAAGGAGCTCAACAACTTCAGACCAGTGGCGCTGACATCTCATCTGATGAAGACCCTGGAGAGACTGGTCCTTGTCCACCTGCGCTCTTTGGTGAGCTCCTCAATGGACCCACTCCAGTTTGCATACCAGCCTGGTATTAGTGTGGATGATGCCATCATCTACCTCCTCCACACTTCACTCTCCCACCTGGAGAAGGCGGGGAGCACTGTGATGATCATGTTCTTTGATTTCTCCAGCGCTTTCAACATCATCCAGCCCACCCTGTTGGGAGACAAGCTGGAGCGGGCGGGAGTGGCCAACTACCTCACCACATGGATCCAGGACTACCTTACAAACCGGCCAAAGTACGTGAGGGCATGGGACTGTGTGTCTGACGTGCTTCTCTGCAGCACTGGGGCACAGCAGGGAACTGTCTTGGCTCCCTTCCTGTTCACCCTCTACACTTCGGACTACAGATATAACACCCCCACCTGTCACATGCAGAAGTTCTCTGACGACTCTGCGATTGTTGGCCTCATCTCAGACGGAGATGATCGGGAGTACAGAGAACTTATTCAGGGTTTTGTGGACTGGTGCCAGCAGAACCGCCTCCAGATCAACGCGGAGAAATCCAAGGAGCTGTTGGTGGATTTCGGCAGGCGCCGCCACTCTCCACTTGTACCAGTGAATACCCAGGGAACGGATGTTGAGAGAGTCTCAACTTACAAGTACCTGGGTGTTCATCTGAACAATAAATTGGTCTGGAGTGACAACATCAACGCTCTCGATAGGAAGGGTCAAAGCAGACTCTTCCCACTTAGGAGGCTGAGGTCTTTTAGCGTTCAGGGGGCACTCCTCAAGGGCTTCTATGACTCGGTGGTTGCATCAGTCATATTCAATGGAGTGGTCTCCTGGGCACGCGGCGTCTCAGCCCGGGACAAAAAGAGGCTGGACAAACTGATAAGGATGACTGGCTCTGTCCTAGGCTTCTCCCTGGACTCAGTGGGGGACAGGAGGATGATGGCAAAGCTGTCATCAGTGCTGCACAACCCGTCCCACCCCCTCCGGGGCACCCTTACAGCACTCCACAGCTCCTTTAGTAATAGTGTTAATTACATTAACGGCTACATCACGCCATCCTCTGTGTGACCTATATCTTTGCTGCTGTAACACCGAAAATTTCCCCATGATGGGATCAATAAAGATCTTATTTTTCCTGTAAAAAAGGCCTCACCTTCTGTGGGTTGGAGAATGGTCTAGGACCTACAATCAGTCAATGATGCCATAATTTAAAGGGCACTTTACATCCTGGGCCAACACACATTGTTAACTGGACTAGATTCAACTTTCCTTACTGTTGTGGACATTAGTAATGCTTTCTTTCCAGTCCCTGTTGACAAAAGCTGTCAGTTTTGGTTCGCTTTTACATCCATTCATTATCTGACACTTAATGCGAGGTCGGGTCGCAGCAGCTTTAGCAGGAAAGCCCAGACTTCCCTCTCCCCAGCCACTTCAACCAACTCCTCAGGCGGGATCCCAAGACGTTCCCAAGCCAGCCGAGAGACATAGTATAGCAGAGCTTTTCCAGGATGCTCATTGTGGATTATAGTTCTGCGTTTAACCCCATCATCCTGGACATTCTCACTACAAAGCTAGATATTCTGCCCTCCTCTCACATGCTCCTGGATTAAGGATTGCCTTTGTCCAACAGACCCCAGACTGTGAGACTTGGCCCCCACCATTCTTTCAACTGCACACAGAGCACCGGCTCACCACAGGGCTGTGTACTGAGCCCCCTCCTGTACTGTCGCTGTACCTACGACAGCAGTCCAATCCAACGACAGCAGTCCAATCCACAGGAGCAACGCTATCGTCTCGTTTGTTGATGACACCACAGTGGTTGGACTGATCCCATAGGAGATGAGGCAGCCTACAGAGAGGAAGTCTACAAACTCTCAGTCTGGTGCTCAGACAAAAACTTGGCCCTGAATACCACCAAAACCAAAGAGGTCATCATGGACTTCAGGAGGAACAGAACCGATCCGCCGCCCCTGTATATCAACGGCGAGTGTGTGGAGAGGATCCTCACCTTCAGGTTCCTGGGAGTCCAGATCTCAGATGACCACTCATGGACTGCAAACATAGCAGTCATCATAAAGAAGGTTCAGCAGCATCTGCACTTCCTAAGAGTCATCAGGAACAACAAGCTGGACAGAAAGCTGCTGCTGGCCTTCTACCACTCACCCATTGAGAGCCTGCTAACATACTGTATTTCCACCTGGTATGGGAGCTGCACTACTGCAGACTGGGAGAGGCTTCAGAGGACAGTCAAGGCAGCGCAGAGGATCATAGGCTGTCCTCTCCCCCTACCTGATGGAAATCTACTCCTCCTGGTGCCTCAGCAGAGCTCTAAACATCCTCAAGGACAGTTCACATCCTGGTTTTCAGCTGTTTAAACTGCTTCCCTCTGGAAGACACTATAGGTGTTTAAAAGCTAGAACAGACATACTGAGGAACAGTTCATTTGCTAAAGCCATTTACACCCTGAACTGCCATATGTAACACCACATCACCCAATGTCCAATATTCAATGTGCAATACTTACTACGTGCAATATTCCATGCCTTCACTGTCAAACCGCTGCTACGTACTTCCATTATTTGCACTGCTTGAACATAGGAATATCTCATACACATCTTATATTTATATTTTATACTTTTATACTTGCAAGTCACTTTTGAGATTTTAACTTATCCTGCACTGAAAAGGGAGATGCTCCATAATTTCATTCTACAACTGTATAATGACATTAAAGGACTATTCTATTCCATTGTATTCTACTCTCTCCAGCATGTCCTGAGTCGTTTCCGGTGCCTTCCGCCGGTGGGGCATGCACGGAACACCTCTGCGGGAAGGCGTCCAGGAGGCCTCCGAACCTCCCTGAGCCACCTCAGCTCCCCTCAACACAGAGGAGTAGCGGCTCGACCCTGAGTCCCTCCAGGATGACCAAGCTTCTGACCCTATCTCTAAGGGAGAGCCCTGCGGAGGAAACTCATTTCAAATGGCAAAAGGTGAATATTAAAAAAAAAACCATAATAATAAAATAAACTGAACTGTATCAGTTTTGACAGATTTTCTGATTTAGGTATTGGGATCGGAAGTGAAAACATGGATTGGGGCAGCACAAGGATAATAATAATACAGTAATTTGATGTCAAAAATCCAAGGCGAAAGAAAGCACCTTGCAGAGACTGTAGATTATAATGAGCGCAGCTCCCAAAAAGTAGCTGGCTGAAGGCTCTTCCCCCATGATATACTTGTACCACAGCTGGATGGGAACCAATGCACGAAACAGCTGACTCAGCTCCTCAATTAGCAGGTAGAACTTGCCCTGCAAACAGACACAATAATGCAAAAATATTGTATATGTGAAAACCTTTGTTACTCAGGACCTCAAGAGCATCGCAGAAAGACAAAACCTGTGTGTTAAATAAAACCTGGCAAAACATTGTGATTCTTCCCCTTGGGCTAAAAAATCTATATATTTTCAACTTACAAAACTTCAACAAAAACATTCATCCAAAAAAAAAAAAAAAAAGACCATAATACCTTTAGACACAATTGGAGTTTTTTAAGATATGAAAGGGCTCGGGTTTGACTTGCAGGCCAAACCCTGAGACTGAATGGTGTGTATAGGAATTGTTGTTGAACCACAATTTAAAAGCAATGTCTAATTTACACCGTTTTACGTACAATTTTTTATTTGTTATCCAGACCCGTGCGGTCCATAAGGCGAGCTAGGCAAATGCCAAGGGGTGTCGCAGCGTCCAAAGGGGCGTCACGAAAAATGTTCAAATAATATTTGATGATAGCAGTATAAATATATACAAGACAATAAAACAAAACAACAACAATATATATTGTATTGAGTCTTTTAAAAATAATTAAATCATTTTTCTATTGTGCCCTCTGCCCGTTTCAGTCTCACCCCCCCCCCCCCCCCCCCCCCCCCCACAGACCAGCGAGCTACCTGAAGGTGCTATTTTTAGCCTCCGCAATTGAGCGACGTTACGGTGACGAGTTGACATCATGAAAAGACAAAACCTTCCAGTCGCATTTTAGAAAGAAGAAGAGGAGCATAAACGTCAAAAGGTTTGTTGTGATAAAAAAAAAAAAAAAACTTGTTTCAACTGCATAAAAACGTATACTTGGCACAATTGCAAGCTAGCAGTTTACGTAGAGTTTGTATGACATACTGCTAAAGCTAAATTATACTGTATGCTGTAATTGCACTACTATTAGCCAGGTCTGTTATTTTAGAAATATTTTCAGTATTCAACCAGCTGTGGATTACTTTCAGTTAAATTTACTCCAATTTTAGAGATAGTTGCACAAAGTGTATGGATACTAAAATTTTGTCTTTCTGATTTTCAAGTGATGTGAAGCACTTTTATCTTGTGTTAAATTTTGCTATTAAATATTCCTTGCCTAAACGTGCCAAGGTTAATTAAATGAATACACTATTAAATATGCAATTAATAATTTCTTAGTTCTGAGGTATGGGGGACTAAAAGTGCCATGGATTTAAATGCATACATTTGTCATTTATTCATTAAAATGGCAATTTTGTTCATGCAAAAAAAATATTCAATTAAATTATTATATAATATTTAATTCATTATTATTGGATTGTCCTGTGTAGTTGCAGTGCTTTATGAATTTATTTATTTTTTCAGCTTCGCTCGTCAAAGATAGTGGCCGGATCCTAACACCTGATCGAGCCAGGAACAGGAGGCTGCAAGAATTTAGGCGAGGCGCTATTATGGTTATGTCATGCTGGTTTCACAATCAACAGCTTTTGACTAATATAATGTAACATTCCACTTTCTTCTCTTTGTAGATGCTCTTCTGAAATATTTTCCTTCCACCTGTACATCCCGGGCCATCATTCACACCCAACTTATTCACGTCAGCACCAAGCACAAGCCCACCAAGTCCAGTGCCTTCCCACACACAAACTGCCAGAGAAGACAAGGCGAGTAAGGTGGGGAAAAAAATTGTATTTTAAATTGTTCTGTGTGTGTTTATTTAAGTTTGAGCGGGTGGTTTTTAAACATATTGTAATAATTGTAATTTATTTTATTTATTTACTGTATGTGTGTTTTTGATTGGTGTTTTTAAATAGATATTATAGCATTTTTCTTTTAATTTCTGCACTTGCTTGTTTTAGTTGTTTTAATATAATATATTACAAAAAAGATAATGTGCTTTTAAAGTGTGAGTGTTTAAATATTTGTGGTGAAAAAAGCTGGAGGAGGGGGCAGCAAATACAGTGCCCTCCATAATTATTGGCACCCCTGGTTAAGATGTGTTTTTTAGCTTCTAATATTTTTTTTTAATCCAAATAATATGGGACCTTAATGGAAAAAAAGAGAAAAATCCAACCTTCAATACAAATGCATTTATTCAGTGGGGAAAAAAATCCCACATAAAGAAATAATTATTTGACATCAAATAATGTGTGTCACAATTATTAGCACCCCTGGTGTTAATACTTTGTACAACCCCCTTTTGCCAACAAAACAAGGTCTGCGGACTTAAATAGCCATGGGAGAAGCTTGATTTTGTGTCTGGTGAACCATTTCTGTGTAGATTTGGCCATATGTTTAGGGTCATTGTCTTGCTGAAAGACCCAGTGACGACCCATCTTCAGCTTTCGGGCAGAGGGCAACAGATTTTGATTTAAAATGTCCTGGTATTTCAAAGCATTCATGATGCCATGCACCCTAACAAGGTTCCCAGGGCCTTTGGAAGGGAAACAGACCCACAGCATCACTGACCCACCCCCGTACTTCACAGTGCGTAAGATCTTTAACCCTTTAATAGGGCAAGTGACTATTTCTAGAAATGAAAAAATAGATATATATTATAAATATTATTAATATTATAAATATTATTAGATTATTTTTTCCCAATAAATCATAATTGTATGTTTTATTTGTTATAATTATAAATTTGTTCAAATGGATTGGACATCCAGCACCATCAATGGCAGCCAATAAGTTATGGATATATATATATTTTTAAATCCTCATTCGTACATGAAAGCGTTAACAACAGGAGAAATTCATTTTCTTCATATTTTTGATTACTTATTACGTCATCTCCTGGAGTATATTTTGTTAACATTGTTTTTTTGTGGGGTTTTTATTTGGTGTTATGCCATTTTTATTGCACATTGATTCATTTCCTTAATGTTCTTGTATGTCCATTGTTGAATGATCCACTTGGCCCTGGAAATAAAATTGTTTGTTGACAAAGCGTGTGTGCCGTTTTGCTTTCATTAATTGTGTTCAAGAACCTTTTGGCACTGAAACCGGTTAAAAGATGCAGAGTAGTAACCAGTGTCCGAACCTCGAGGTGGGTAGAGTACCCAAAAAATGTTACACAAGTAAGAGTAACGTCGGTTAAAAAAAAATATTACTCAAGTAAAAGTATAAGTAGTCTTCCGAAAAATGTACTCAAGTACAAGTTAAACATACTTGGTGGAAAGTATACACAATGAGTAACATTGTGAGTAACTGCTTATGATGTTAGATCTTTTTTAAAATAATGCTATTTTTTTCTTTGCACGAAATGATCTATATGAAGTGTTATTATTATTATTATTATTATTATACTGTACTGCCTATTACAGAACCACTAAGCCAAGGAGATATATACAGGACTGTCTCAGATAATTAGAATATTGTGATAAAGTTCTTATTCTAATTTCCTGAGACAGTCCTGTATACACATATATGTATAAAAGGTATGAAAATGGGTCAGGGGTCAAAAAGGTGAGAAGGGTGTGGAGGAAACATGTTCCGGTATGGGCTGTCTCAAACGACTAATTTTCTCCCGATTAGTCAGCCCGATCAGTCAGCCCACTATTTTTTTACAATTAGTTGACTAATTTTTTTTTTTTTTTTTAATAATTTAGCAATGAAATTTGTGTTGACGCTTATTAGTTAAAAAAAAAAAAACATTTTGGAAAACTTAAATTCTTTATTACAGTGCAAATAAACATGTAAATAACAATAATTAATCACACATGAACACTGAGGTCAAATGCTGATAGTAGGCCTGAACGATATTGGAAAAAACTATCATTGTGATTTTTGTGGAGTTTGCGATATTATATTGCAATATTAAAACGAGAAAATTTTCACCAAATCACTTGAATAGCTCCGTTCGGGATAGCTGCACTGTTAACAGGGGCGCCGTATAGGGGGGAAAAGTGGTACTGATTCTAAGGGCCCATGGCCTGAGGGGGCCCACAAAGAAAATTAGAGCATTAGGTAATCGTTTGCAAATTTAAATATTAATCATTATAATTTTAAAAGGTATAAAACGAAGGGTTTCTTTTTCTTGTTTTGTTTTTGGCAAAAAGTAAACATCCAGAGAGCATATGTATTGCCAGCAAACCCCCCCCCCCCCCCCCCCGCGTATTTTCATTAATTGGTTTCGTCCGCCCTTCCTTTGATCAGACCGCGCGCAGGCTGAGCAGCGGTGCACATTTACACCAGTCAATGACTCTGAGTATGGTGTAGAGGGGTAGAAAAGGCCAACAGGATGTGAAAAAGTACTTCACAAAGGAAGGTTGGTGTAAATTGTGTCAGTGTAGTGCTGAAAATTAACCTGTTATTTTAGCTCACGCGACGTCTATTAGAAAGCTCAGAAGCAGGTCCCAGCTCACTCCGTAAGAAATACGGGATTTTCCCGACCTCAGTGAGCGACATTGACCAATTCAAGAACATGAATTCCAAATGGTGACGGCATTTTTTGGTATCATACAGATGTTGAAAGTTGGTGTGGATTTTTTTTTTAATCTGGTTGAATCCAGTTTGTCAAGAATTTATTGAATTTAGTTTGTCATCAATTAAATTTAGTTAGTTAACAAGGAAGGGACCTGGCTTCGGAGCTGTAGCCTATAGTGGAGATTGTAAATTTTCAAATGGGGCTAAGCCTACTCCATAATGAAATACTGTAATTGTTTGCTAGCTAGTGTTTGCTCCACTTTTAGCTTACATTTAATTAGTACAGCAGGTTAACCCTTTCGCAAGCTCTCCACACCAAAACAGTTGTCTCTGCCCTCGCCTGTTGTAATAGGCACAAGCACAACTCCTCTTGCTGCGTCTGGCTCAGCAGCCCTGTCTCCTGACACCCTTTATGAGCCAGCCTCATCTTTACTCCCAACTGAAGGAGGTGAGGAATCAACTTGAACACTGCCACACCACACATAAAATATCAGTGGCTAAGAGACAAATAGTAATAAGTAATAATAATGAATAATAATAATTATTATTATTAATTAATGATACATAATTAATAATTAAATTAAGATACTAGAATAATATAGAAGATATTGCTATATTTGTCATTTTATGTACACTACAGAGCCAGGACCATCTTCAGTAAGACACCTGAACTCTGTGTATACTGCTACATTCCCCCCTAACTTGTCCTCTCTTGGTCTCCTGAATGCAATTTTTAAGATGCAGCTGCAAAGCATTTTTGGAGAAGTGTGCATCGCTTTACGAATATTTTGCACACTCCCCGTAACGGTTGCAGGCGGCGAGAGAGCTTTTAGTAAGCTAAAACTCATAAAAAATTATATGAGGTCCACTATGTGTCAGGACAGGCTTTCTAGTCTTGCCATGTTGTCCATTGAAAGTCAGTTGGCTAGGAAGCTAAACTTTAATGATTTGATCACTGACTTTGCTATCAAGAAGGCTCGGCGCTGGGCTCTTGGTGACTAAGGCTGAGCAACCTGCAATCTGCTCGCTTTGTTTGTAATTGTGAGTGTGATTGCTTGTGTGTGTGTGTGTGTGTGTGTGTGTGTGTGTGTGTATGTGTGGTGTTCGCTTTGTTTGTTATATCATTCTAAAGATTGTTTTTTTTTATTGGCGTTAATGTATGCTGTAGTATTGTTAGAATAAAAGTTTTGTTTTAACTTAAGTCATTCATTGTGGTATTTGAGAATATTTCTAATAAAAATATATTTAGATTGTAAAAGATGGGCTTCAGTACATTTCTTAAAGACGATATCAGTCTATTCATTATTGCTCTATACGCTGTATGTTTACATAAATATATTTTCATCTTAAATTAATACAGAAAATGCACAAATTAGTGTGTAAAGATTCACCAGAACGCAGGAAATTACATAGTTGATACTCTAAATGTGTGTGTGTGTCCCGGCACTGGTGGTGGGGCCCAAAGTGATATCTTTTCATGGGGCCCAAAATCCCTGGCAGCGCCCCTGACTGTTAACGAAGAAAAACTGTTGGGTCGCGCTGCCTAGCAGGAGGGAGATTGAGACGCTGTGGTGCTGGACGAGCATGAAGCAGAAAAACATCAATGTATGTTGTTTTTAAATTCCGATGCTCTGAAAAATGGCGCCACCGGCCCTAATTTTTTATAACTCAGTTTAATCCCGGATCTGCACACTTGCTGCTTTCATGAAGTAAAACAAAAGTTTAAATGCTAAAAAAAAGAAAAAAAATGCACGTCCTGCGATGTGACTATTGCGCACGAGCACATTCAGATGGCAATGTTCAGACGATATATTGTGCAGGCGTAGGTGATAGCATTTACTGGTGCGAAAGAATGGAATGTAAACAGATTCAGAACACCGACTTCACCTTTCCAACATTATTCAAAGCAATTCTTATAAAAAATGTTTAGCATTATTATTTTATATATATTTTTATTGTATACTACTATATATAATAGTATTATAATAATTGTAATATTAATTGCCAATTATATTTTTTAAAAACGGTATCATTTTAATGGTATTCTTAGTGTAAAATAGTATTTACATATTATTGTATTCATTCTGAAATATGCGGGATTACCTCCAGAAATCGTTATTTATATGACAAACGTGACATGCTTTTATTTTGAAATGTTCACCGGAAGTACGTTCGCTAAACCGCTAACTTTACAATCCGCAAAAAGTACTTTTCGTCATTGCTTGTAGTGTCACTAATAGATTTTTTTCGTTTGCAAATGCTGTTAAACAGTGATTTTTCATGTTTGAGGTTTCAACTTTTAACTGCAAGTTTGCGTTTTGGAAAAGACTGCTAATGTTTTATAGCAGGCTAAAGTAAGTTGTCTTTTTTCCCCATTAGTCTCAGCGTAGCAATGCTAACGTTTACAGTGTTTAATATAGATGTGTTTCCTTATTTTGTATGTGTGAACTGTATAACTCTACGGCGTGTTGTTGACCAATAAACATCTACGGCGTGTTGTTGCCCAATTAACATCTGGACACAACAACTGGAGTCTCATATGTCATCTACACAATTCGCGTAGGTCACCCTTTTTGACTACAAAACGGCAAATTTCGCCGAAAGGTGAGTGATTTTCATGCCTGATATTAAATTTATAAATATATGTATAAAACATTGAATTCCGGCAAGAGAAAAAAAATGCAGAACTGAAGCATCATCTGTCCGAAGAGCATGAGTGCCCTCTAGTGGAGAAAATAGTTCCTAGTTTGAATAGTGAATAGTTCCTTCTTAGTTCCGATTATGAAATTAAAATGATCATATCTCCAGTTTTCCGTGGTCACTCGGTGCTAAATAAAATTTGGGAGAGAGGTTGAAATCTGCACTTTCGAGTCATGTTGAGGGCGGCACTCTATATCCTATACTTCATTTTTTACGGTGCTTTAAAGACGCCACGTGAATCAAGAGTCTGGCGTGATCATAGAACAGCAAGCTTACGTCTGATTGGTTTAATGTAGTGATGTGTTTATTGTTGCAAAGTCTCATTGGTGAAATTGGTAGAGCTACTCTTGGCATCACTGGCAAAAAAAAAAATCTAATATGTAGAATACCCAACCAATATCCAGCCCTATGTATACTGTACATCCCAATCATATCAGAGCATTTAATTGGTCGAAAGCTACGTTACGGCTGTTCGATTAATTGATTTTGAACCGAAACAGGCTTTTCTGGTTAAAACGATGTTAAAAACGTTCAAAATGGTACGTGATTTCCAAAACCGCACCACTTTTTATCTAAGCCGTCGTTTGGTTTCCTCTGCATTACCGCTTCCTCCCACGAGAGCGCGCCATCTTAACGAGAACAGGAACAACCATGGCTACTGGCGATTCTGCTAATTTTGCCCAGCCAACTTTGAACACAAATTGTATGACGCCATAAGTAAGTGTATTCTCTCATAATGTACTTCAAGTATTTTGTAGAATTATTGCAGTGGATTATCAAATAAAACATGCAGCCTTGAAATGTTCAACACTTCATTTACTTCGACTGCACACATTCATCATGTACAACACAACAACAGAGAGTAATGTAGCGCCACGTCTGGCTGAATGTATTGCACGATACCACAAGTATGGAAGTATATTTGTGTGCGTGTCTGTCTCTGTCTCATTTTCTTGTCAAGATTGCTGCTACTAGATTACAGTAACTAAATTTTGTTTTTTTTGTTTTAATAAAATAACATATTTTCCCAAAATGCATAGTTCATCCATCCATCCATTATCTTCCGCTTGTTCCGGGGTCGGGTCGCAGGGGCAGCAGCTTTAACAGGGAAGCCCAGACTTCCCTCTCCCCAGCCACTTCAACCAGCTCCTCCGGCGGGATCCCAAGGCGTTCCCAGGCCAGCCGAGAGACATAGTCTCTCCAGCGTGTCCTGGGTCGTCCCCGGGGCCTCCCACCGGTGGGACATGCCCGGAACACCTCTCCAGGGAGGCGTCCGGGAGGCATCCGAACCAGATGCCCAAGCCACCTCAGCTGGCTCCTCTATACGCGGAGGAGTAGCGGCTCGACGCCGAGTCCCTCCCGGATGACCGAGCTTCTCACCCTATCTCTAAGGGAGAGCCCGGACACCCTGCGGAGGAAACTCATTTCGGCCGCTTGTATCCGGGATCTTGTTCTTTCGGTCACGACCCAAAGCTCGTGACCATAGGTGAGGGTAGGAACGTAGATCGACTGGTAAATCGAGAGCTTTGCCTTTCGGCTCAGCTCCTTCTTCACCACTATGGACCGGTGCAGAGTCCGCATTACTGCAGACACCGCACCGATTCGCCTGTCGATCTCCCGCTCCCTCCTACCGTCACTCGTGAACAAGACCCCAAGATACTTGAACTCCTCCACTTGGGGCAGGATCTCATCCCCGACCCGGAGAGGGCACTCCACCCTTTTCCGACTGAGGACCATGGTCTCGGATTTGGAGGTGCTGATCTTCATCCCAACCGCTTCACACTCAGCTGCGAACCGCTCCAGTGAGAGTTGGAGGTCACGGCTTGATGAAGCCAACAGCACTAAATCATCTGCAAAAAGCAGAGATTCAATGCTGAGGTCACCAAACCGGACCCCCTCAACGCTTTGGCTGCGCCTAGAAATTCTGTCCATAAAAATTATGAACAAAATCGGTGACAAAGGGCAACCTTGGCGGAGTCCAACCCTCACTGGGAACAAATTCGACTTACTGCCGGCAATGCGGACCAGACTCTGACACCGGTCGTACAGGGACCGAACAGCCCTTACCAAGGGGCTCGGTACCCCGTACTCCCGGAGCACCCTCCACAGGATTCCCCTAGGCACACGGTCGAACGCCTTCTCCAAATCCACAAAACACATGTAGACTGGTTGGGCGAACTCCCATGCACCCTCGAGGACCCTGCTGAGGGTGTAGAGCTGGTCCACTGTTCCACGGCCGGGACGAAAACCACACTGCTCCTCCTGAATCCGAGATTCGACTTCCCGACGGACCCTCCTCTCCAGTACCCCTGAATAGACTTTACCGGGGAGGCTGAGGAGTGTGATTCCTCTATAATTGGAACACACCCTGCATAGTTCTACATTTGAAAATTGAATTTATATGCACATTGTTCATTGGCCCATTAATGTGTTTGACCTGACGTCTTTTGTAAAGATGAGATGCTCATAAACCTATGGCAGGGGTATCCAACTCCTGTCCTCCAGAGCCCCTATCCAGCTTGTTTTCCATGTCTCCCTTCTCCAACACACCTGATTCAAATAATCAGGATCAGGATAATTTATGTAAGTAAGACCAGAGAGAAATATGACAGCACATCACCCTGAGCCAGGCTGCCTACCTACTTCACCTGACTGGCTGGCTGGCTAGCTGGTTGGCAGACTGACTTGCTGAGAGACTATTTGGTTTACAGACTGACTACCTTTTGTCAAGTTTGATTTTGTTTCAAATGGTATATGCACTTTCTTCTTTCATTATCGCTTTAATTAAGAACAGATCTCGAGTCTGTTGTATAAATAAAATGCTCTAAATCCCAAGGGATTGCTCTGTGTGTATGAACATAGTTAAATTCACTGGCACTTTCAGTTCCAATAAAGAAAAAATAAGTTTAAACAGAAGAAATTCAGAAAACTTATTTGTCATTATTTTTGCCAAGAAATCATAATCGGTAGCAGAAAATCGGGTTTGAGGGAAAATGATCTGGATTTTCTTTTCAGGCAAAATCGAACAGCCCTACGTTAAGTGTTTGTAAATGGTGATTTTGTCACGCCTGGGTGAGGGTTGTCAGGTTTAGGTATACAGTATTGTTGTCTCTTCCTGCTTTATTTTGAAGCCTCACCCTCCGGTTTCCACCACTCACCCGTCCTGCTGTTTTACCTGCCTCTGATTTTGATTACCAATTGTTCCCACCTGTGCCCCATTCCTCTTGTACTTAAATTGTTTGTCACTCCCTAATCTCATGCCAAAGTGTCTTCACCCTTCGTTGCCACCAAAGCTAGTATCCATAGACAAAGATGTTCTATGTTGTAAGTTGTTTATAGTGTTATGCCATAGCTCTTTGTTATTTTGTGCCTCATGCCTAGCCCGTTGTTGTAGTTGTCTACTCCAGTGCACTTTGCCTGGCTCTCTTCTTTCTCCTTTGTATCATTTTTGTTTCATAGCCCGTTATTTCCTCCTTGTGGAGCGCCCCTGTTTGTACCTGCCTCTGACCATTTACGTTAATAAAAGACTGAATTCTGCATTTGAGTCCCCCACATCTTGTGTGTGTGTGTGACAGATTTAAGTGGTTTATGATGTTTATCAGCCATTTCACATATGAAGGTCTGGCCTTTTTTAAATGACATAATTTATTCCAAAATTATTTTGTGGACCCCCAAGCTACCGCTCATGGAACTCACTGGACTTAATGACTTCCTGACAAAGATAGATGGCTGTGGGTAAAGGCGGCATTGGCAGCCAGGTAGCTACCGCTAGCAGCCAATTCATCTTCCTTATTGTCCCTGCAGGCTCGGGTCCCACTGTGGTTATCACTTCCACATCAAATTTGGATGCTATGGATGCCAGCCAATTGACATACAGTGCCCTCCATAATTATTGGCATCCCTGGTTAAGATGTGTTTTTTTAGCTTCTAATATATATTTTTTAATTCAAATACTATGGGACCTTAATGGAAAAAAGAGACAAATCCAACCTTCAATACAAGTGCATTTATTCAGTGGGGAAAAATTCCCACATAAAGAAATAATTATTTGACATCAAATAATGTGTGTCACTATTATTAGCACCCATGGTGTTAATACTTTGTACAACCCCCTTTTGCCAACAAAACAGCACCTAATCTTCTCCTATAACGTTTCACAAGATGGGAAAAGACAGAAAGAGGGATCTTTAGCCATTCCTCTTTGCAGAATCTCTGTAAATCCCAGACCCAGTGACGACCCATCTTCAGCTTTCGGGCAGAGGGCAACAGATTTTGATTTAAAATGTCCTGGTATTTCAAAGCATTCATGATGCCATGCACCCTAACAAGGTTCCCAGGGCCTTTGGAAGCGAACTGCAAAAACTGACCAAAGCACACGGTCCCAGTTGAAGCCTGGGACCGTGTGCTTTGGTCAGATGAGCCCAAGATTGAGCTTTTTGGCAACAAACACTCTAAGTGGGTCTGGCGTGCCACGAAAGATGCGCATGCTGAAAAGCACCTCATACCCACTGTGAAGTATGGGGGTTGGTCAGTGATGCTGTGGGGCTGTCTTCAAGTCAAGATTTTGCCGATTTAGGAGTATTTTATATAAAAAGTTAATTAGGTTCGCTTGGAAGGTTCAGAACAGTCTACTAGGGAATAGAGGTGTGCAAAGTTTCCGATTCTTAGATTATTCGTGATTCGGCCGTGGAAGATTCGAGAACGATTCACAAACCAAATTCCGATTATTGAAATATGTCAAGTAAAGCGGAAGTAATACACAGCGCGGTCTTCGGGACACAATAAGAAACGGACCGCATTGCGTCCCGAGAGTAAACATCATGCTGACTGCTGCTGACAGCCGCTACAAACTAAGTAAAGCGGAAGTACAACACACTCAGCGCGCCACGCGGTCTTCGGGACAATGAGGAACGGAGCGAGAGTAGCTAAACATCATGCTTCTCATTACCCGGCCCCTCGGGTAATGCCAATGCTCAACTCAAGGCTCTAGCTCAACTCATGCCACGAGATAAAAAAACACAACAACATACCTGACTGCTGCCAAAAAGCTGCTACAAAGTACATCCACATAATGTTACGGTAGATATCATTTATATAGGACTAGATGCAATATAGATTCGGTAGCGTTAGCAGCACATCTACAAAAAGCTAGATGCGGGCGTTAGTAAACGGCCGCCATCTTAAAGCAGTACACTTCCCTGCAAGGCTGTGTAGCGAACCTTCCAAGCAAACCTAATTAACTTTTTATCGAAAATACTCCTAAATCGGTAAAATGTTGACTTGAATCTATCTTTAAAATAGTTTTAAAAGTTTCACATGTCGAAAGTAGACAAAAGGGAAATTATGGAATAACGGGAGCAATTTTAACAACTTTAACGGTTGATTCACAACATTAAATTAATTGAATGTAGTTTAAAGCTGCTGATACAGAATGGGGACTGGAGTTTTTTATTTACTGTTATTTTTGTATTTTTTTTACTGCTATATGTTAACTTGATACTGAAATAGTAGTTTGGTTTAGCCTGAGAGTATTTTTGAACAATTTTGGAACTAATGTACAAAACATTAATAAAAAAAGAAAAAAAAAAGAAAAAAAAAAAAGAGGGGGGTGCATCAATAATCGTTTTATAATCGAATCTGAGCCTCTGAATCGTAATCGAATTGTTAGGTGCCCAAAGATTCCCAGCTCTACTGGGGAAGTCTTCTGCTTTAAGATGGCGGCTGTTTACTAACGCATCTAGTTTTCAATACTTCAATGTTGCTAACGCAGTCGAGTCTGTCGTTTTGCATCTAGTTCTATATACATATGATATCTACTATCTCCAGTAAAACGACGTTGATGTAGTTTGTAGCGGCTGTCAGCAGCAGTCAGGTATTCTTGTGTTTTTTATCCAGCGGCATGAGTTGAGCATTGGCATTACCCGGGTCTATGACAAGCATGATGCTTACTCTCGGGACGCAATGCGGTCCGTTTCTTATTGCGTCCCGAAGACCGCGCTGTGTATTAGTTCCGCTTTACTTGACATATTTCAATCATCGGAATTTGGATGTTTGTGAATCGTTCTTGAATCTTCCACGGGCGAATCGCTCAAGGATGTAATGACGGCTGGGCATGTTGTACCGTGGTTTTAAGTGTTGGATGGTGCCTCTTTACTCACGAGAGATAATGGCTCGTCATCCAGAATGAATTCTTCGGCAATGACTCTTGTTATTCCCTGGGCTTTGGGACTTTCGAGTGCCAGTTTGTCACGCATAGCAAAAGTTTCTGCCAGTGTTAGTTGCGTAGGACCTTTCTTTTTGTCTTCGGTTTTCTTAACATACTCCTTATATTGTTTGTGGTGGTATTTCGCTAAATGCTTGATTAGGTTGGTTGTATTAACAATTCTTACAGCTTTACCCCCACGCTTGACTTTATTGTGGCATATGTTGCACTCTGCCTCGTCGTCTTTGTCGTCCTTTAAGGTGAAATGATTCCACACAGCTGACATTTTTACCGATAAAGTCTCTCGGTAAATTGGGAGACGGTAATGTAGTTTGTTGAAGGTGTGCCGTATTTAGCGAAATACCACCAAACAATATAAGGGGTATGTTAAGAAAACCGAAGACAAAAAGAAAGGTCCTACGCAACTAACACTGGCAGAAACTTTTGCTATGCGTGACAAACTGGCACTCGAAAGTCCCAAAGCCCAGTAAACAGTCAATAAAAAACTCCAGTCCCCATTCTGTATCAGCAGCTTTAAACTACATTCAATTTAATGTTGTGAATCAACCGTTAAAGTTGATAAAATTGCTCCTGTTATTCCATAATGTCCCTTCTGTCTACTTTCAACATGTGAAACTGTTTCATCATTTAAAGATAGATTCAAGTCAAGATTTTGCCAATTTAGGAATATTTTGGATAAAAAGTTAATTGGGTTGGTTCTGAAGATTCGCTACAACAGCCTTCCAGAGAAGTATACTGCTTTAAGATGTTGGCTGTTTCCTAACGCGAGGGAGTTGGTCATTTCGCATCTAGTTTCCAATACATGTGCTACTAACGCTGTATGTACCGTATGTACCGTAGCATTATGTGGGCGTAGTTTGTAGCGGCTGTCGGCCGCAGTAAATCCAAAACAGCATTCCAGGAAAAGAACCTCAAACCAACTGTAAAGCATGGAAGTGGAAGTGTCATACTTTGGGGATGCCTTGCTGCAGCAGGACCTGGCCAGCTCACCATCATAGAATCCACAATGAGTTCTATTGTGTATCAGAGGGTTCTTGAGGAACATGTGAGATCATCTGTGAATAAATTAAAGCTGAAGCGAAACTGGACCCTGCGACATGACAATGACCCCAAAACATACCAGTAAATCCACCCTGGACTGGCTGTAAAAGGAAGAAATGGAGAGTCCTGGAATGGCCGAGTCAAACCCCAGATCTTAATCCCATTGAGATGCTGTGGGGTGACTTGAAACGGGCTGTACATGCAAAAAAACAAAAAAACAAACCATAGGCGGATCTTCTATTCAGGCAAAGTAGGCGATCGCCTTAGGCCCCCAACCAGTAGGGGCCCCCCAACCAGCTGCCCCTGCCCCAACGAGCAAGGGCCTGGGCCACCGGAGCCAGCAGTACCCCCAACTACTATCATGTATAATTATGTCAGCATACCAAAAAAACAAATAACAAAACAAAAAAGAAAGCCATTTGAATGCTGATATTCTCCCCCCCCCCCCCCCCCCCCACACACACACACACACACGGACTACAATGGGCTGTTCTATGACAACGGACTGAGCAGCCAGAAAGTTACATGGGCCAGTCCAGTAGATGGCAGTAATGTACCTGCAAATTGGTTTGCCAACTGCCATCACACATCGAAGAAGAGGAAGTTCTGGGTTTCTGAGAAGTAGTTATAGTACTTAAAAAGAAGCTGATGAATAAGAGCGGGTCTAAAAAGAGAAAACCGCGGGAGGATGTAAAAAAATACATTTCATTATTGCCAAATGTCTCGAAATTCTTTACGATGTCGTCGGCAGACAAAGATGTCAATGAGCCCGAGCTAACTGTCGTGGACTGTGAGCCGAACTCCCGTCACCTAACGGATGGTACCGCGCTAGATGCTGCGAGCCCAGTGATGAAGGATGACTGGACTGACGACGAGATGCAAGCGCTGCTATGCATCTGGGCTGATCGGCGTATCCGGGAGAGCCTCAAGAGCACCATACATAACAAGTACATCTTCCAGGAGATTTCCGGCCATTTGGAACGAACTTTTGGCGTGGTGCGCAACTGGAAACTGTGCCGCAAAAACATAAGAACATTAAGTACGTTTATAAGGTGGCCAAAGGGCAATTACGTGGCCCGCGGTGGTCGCAGCAGCCCAAGAAAGTACATGAAGTTTTTCCACGAAGTAGGGACCATTTAACTGCACCGTGACCTGGATGAGGTTTTCGCTGTGAATGAAGAGGTTTTAGGATTAGGAGAAGAAGCCGGTGTTGTGCCGAAAAATAGCCGCCCCGCGTGAAATATCCCCCCTGACGGGAGCACCCACACGTCACTCATACAAATAGCTTTTTCTTACCAATTGATGGACACGGAAACGACTTTCTTGTACCATGAATATGTATTATTCTACTCTGCTTGAACCAAAAAATATTGTACTGTGAATAAGTATTATTTTACTCTGCTTGAACTGATAAATCTTGTACTGTGAATATGTATTATTTTATTCTGCTTGAACGTCATACCTGTGCGATTGTCATTGGGATATGTTCGTGAAAACCTGTAGACTAATACATTTCTATTCAAAGATGGTTATGTGGCCCAGTCCACGATTTGTTACTAAAATACAGTACTAGTATTTTGTGTAATTTATTTATTTTAAACTGATTTTACAGTCGTAAATCCATTACTGTAATGCGTCCATGAAAACATTTGATGTTTTCACCTCAATAAAGCGTCATAAATAAGCGCTCCTGTCAGGGGGAACGTTTCATGCGGGGCGGCTATTTTTCGGCACAACACCGGCCGCCTCACAAAGTGAGATCGTCATCGAGATTGATAATTGTGGGTATGTCGTATTGTTTACTTTGACTCAGGGGAACACAAACACTTAAGATGAGGGGAAAAAACAGCATTTAGCAACATGTTGGCGGCATATAAGAAAGCTAATGGAAGTTCCATTTGAGGCGTGCTTATTTGGCTTCACATGATGGAATCATACGCACATTGGTGTGACGCTGTTCCTAAGGATTTGCAAAGTTTAATGTACAACAAGAATTATATTGAGTGGAAACGGCATGTAAGCCCATAAAAAGAGATCTTAAGTATTGACTGCATTTTCACTCGTGAAAGGAGCACTTTATCAAGAAAATGCCAGATTACCGGAACATGTGTCATTCAGTATTGTGGGTTGGTTGTATTTTTCATGTGGCGGCAACACTCATAAGTCAAGTCATTGATGGGAAAACCTTTTTTAACATATATGTGTATGAAAATCTACCATACGGTTTCATAAACATACTGTATCATCAATGTGAGAAAACTCCTTACGACTGCAAGACAGATTGTTTTACTAATAACAGTGGTTTATTATTATTTCTTGTACTGTTTGTTAGTAAACTTTGACTTCAAACCAGAGGTTGCGCTAGACTTTTTCGTTGTCTGTCATTTTGACTGACAGGGTCATAAAAATCTGGTCATAATCTATTTTTACCCGTCACTTAAATTTTTAAAATGATAATAATGACATATTCAATAGCAGTGTTGGTCAAAAGCGGTGCGTTACTTACTCAACTCTGAATAAATTGAAAAAACTACCAGCCATGTTGTGTCTACTCTCTGCTCTGTTGATTTGTCATCCAAGACTCGGGGTGCGTTCAGGTTTGAGAATAGCGCATGTACTTCTGACTCCAAGCTGTTTGTCCCTGCTCATTCAATTAGGCTACGTTCATACTACAGGTCTTAATGCACAAATCTGATTTTTTTGTAATATCCGTTTTTTTGGCATGCCCGTTCAGACTGCTTTTGTCCATTGAGACCATTCAAGTATTATGCATGTGCTCTAATTCGCAGTCCGACACGCGCCGGTGCGCAGAAGCATAAAAACAAATGACAAGTCATCCGTCATTCCAGGGATATCATATTTTGCTTTTCAAAAGGAGGAGACAAATAACAGACATAAATAATCCCCGTTTAGGCTTATATTCACAGTTTATATGGATCGATAGCATGCACGCACTGTCCGTGCATGTCACACACACATACGGGCCGTTTGCCCCGACTCTCCAAGTCGGGCTGCAGCCAGACCCCTCTCCTGACTCTCGGCCGTGTAGGAAATGTTGAAATATAGCTCACATAGAGCAGAGAGAAAACCGATCATTCTCATGCTTATCCTCAACCCATTTTTATTTTTTTATGACTGTTGTCATTCCCCAAAAGCCGTGTTCACTGCAAGCTAGGCGCTAATAACGCACAGCTGAAATCGGATTTGGGACACTGGACGGTACAGACTGCCGCGACAGTCTGGAAAAATGTGGCCCAGATCGGATTTGAACCACATACAAAAATGACCCAGATCGGATTTGAAATGGTCCACTTCTATGCGACTTGTCCCGTTCAGACCGTCAAGTTAATGCCTGACTCGAGTCGGAAAAACATGAAAAAATTGGATTCGTGCATTAAGACCTGTAGAATGAACGTAGCCTTAGACAATGCTCTCCAAAGCTTCCTAACGTTTCCGTGTTTGCTACACCTGAATGCTAATTTGGACATTTTTCCGAGTAAGGCCAACGACGTCATGCATCAAGAGAGACAATAGCTAATTAATATGCTCACTCACCATCCTGTGGTCTGGGGTGTGAATTGCAACCTGTCAAAATGACCGATGGACTTGTTTTTTCCATCAACGTTTTAAAAAAAACGGTCAACGACGGAAAATATTCGGTTAACGCGACCCCTGCTTCAAACTAATCAAGTGTTGTTACTGTAAGATGACAGCAGCGACGTTTCCTGGCACGGCCAGACTGTTCTCCCTGTATTTTTCAAACACTGTGAAAATAGTCTGGGACCCAGCCCATTAACGGCCTCTCGAGCAAGCACAAAATCAACCGTCCAATCAGATTTGTTTATTTGCGTGACGTGTCCTTAACGAGCAACGTCACTCTTCCGCGTCGGAAGTCGTCTCCATAACAACACAGATGGTGAACAGGAGAGCCGAGAATATGTTCCAATCCACGGTAAAATCAGTTTTAAATTACCAAAAACACATCGACACAAGTCACTGACAACAGTCTGTCTGGCGCTAGCCATGTTGAATAAACTCCGCTCAACTCGTATGTTTACTTCCGCGCGCAAGTCCCTCGTCGCGTTAATAACGTCACGTTCGCCCGTCGCTGATTGGTCCACTCTGATGTCCGTTTGCTGTGGTTTGCTCCGCCTTGGAAATTTTATCCGCTGAATAGTGGCCAGACTCAATAGCTGGAACAGCGGTGAGTCTGGTGTACCAGGCTAGCAGCGACGTGGAATTAAAGTGAACAGGAGTTTCAGAATTGGAGGAAATTTTGGCTTCAAGATTCTTAAAAACATTTTCTGATTTTACATTAGGTAATAAGCCATTAAAGGCTTTAAGTTAATCTTCGAGTTGGGGGGGGGTTAATTAGTCAGTGGAGTTGATTTCAAAATATTCTGTATCATGTGTTAAGTGTTTAATTATTGTCAGGGCTCCTGAGTGATTATGCTAATGCAAGTCAATATGGCCAAGTAGCATGCTAATAAAAAGTTATATTCACAGATCTAACAGTCAAATAAATTGAAAACGTAGCTCAATGTACAAAAATCCCCTGCACCCAAAACTGTTTGTGGTTCGTGTTTTTAAATTGAAAACAATGGTCAACTTTCAGATCACCATCCCAAATGCAGTAAATCATTCCAATTTGGGTTGGGTTCGGTTTACAAATGGTTCGTAATTGGTTTATGTTGTGCCGTTTGTAACTTCGTAGGGTGATCTTTTGCCCGGACATGTCCTCGCGCGTGTGGTTTTCTAAATTCATGTTTATGCTGCTTTTATTTCTATCTGCGTTCGACTGTTTCTTTATAAAACTCATAGCAAATGTGTTGAACATAACTTCAAGTATTATTTCATGTATTACAAGTGGCCACCTTTGAGCACTTGATTTAAAAACTTGAAGTTACGTAATTTGCGGACTATAATCTGTTACTTTTTTCCCCTCATTTTAAATCCTGCTGCTTGTAGTCCAGTGTTTTTTATTTGTTGGGTGTATTGAAAATGTGTCCGAGCTAGAGCTCTGTAACTTTATATATTTATATATATATATACCTGTATATACAGTATATATGTACTTTTCCTCTATCACATGATGATTTTGGCACTTTCTTTTTGAATCATCCTGGCAGGGTCCCCCCAGGATTGATAAATCTAAATTCAAGACTTTTAAGACCTTTTTTAATGCCATTTCAACTGAAAATTAACTTTTCTCGCACCCATTATTTAGATCATATTGAATCATAAAAAATAAAGCACTGAATATCAAATTTAACCTCAATTACTAAGTGTGTTTGACAAAAGAATGCACATGTATTGAAGATACAATTAAAACACATTTAAAGTAACATTATAAAGTCTGTCACATTAAACACACACACGCACACAATAATTATGGACAAAAAGAGGAGGACAGGACTCAGACCAGCCATCTTCTGTAACAGGCTAGCCGCTAGTGCACCTGCCAAGACCCCAGTGAACATGGCTAACTCTTGAGTTAAAACAGCGAAATTCACATTCATTCGAAAGGCAAACCGAAATGTTTAAGCAGGTCCACTGCCTTCGCATGACCCATAAACTGCAACCTAAAGTATCTGGATGTAACTTGAACCCCTATCACATACTCCAAAACAACGGGAATATCTCGGGACTTAACCGTGCAGCAGTTGTGTGTGAAAACAATTTCCCGTGTCGACTGACATGAGAAGCAGTGTGCCTGAAAGCAGGCGTTAAATACCCAGGTCACAGCAGATGGCTGATGACTTAAATATCATAGCGGCGGCCGATGTAACTTCCTCCCTCTTCGCAGTAAGACGAAAAGCGGTAAAGAAACATCACAATTATAAACATAGCAAGCTGGAAACAGCTAAATTAAACTGAAAACATTACCAAAATTTAAATGTCAATTATTACGTCAGGCCGGGCCAGGGTTCTTTCTCGCTAACTTTTTGAAATAACTATATATTAACGGTGTATGAATGATAAACTAAGGAATACTTGTTATAAAATAAATAATTTGGAGGAGAAGGCGCTGTATGGTCATTGCAGAGCCAGAGCGTTCCTATACGCCCTTTTTAATCTTCCCCTCTGCGAGTCCGCATCTGTTTATTTATATTTAACAAACTTTTCCAGCGTTATTTTGTTTTGTAAATAAATGTATAATGATCAGAAAAATATTTGGTCTATTTAAACATTAAGAAAATGTACGTTTTTTTTCTGCCAACTGAGAATTCGCTACAAGAGACAGGCTTTTATGCAGACACAAGTCACAAATGTTATCATGCAAAACACGGGTCGGGCTTTAATACCCGTGGACCAGATCGGGTCGGGCTGAATTTTTTTAGGCCCGATTTTACCTCTATCTTAAAGTCTTGATGAGCTTAAATTGGCTGCAGTTACGAAGTCGGGAATGCTCCCTGCGGGAAAAAAATACACGATTTGACCAACATTATGTTTAACAAACTTTTCCAGCGTTATTTCATTGCGTAAATGCATTTATAATGATCATAAAAATATGTAGACTATTTAAACATTAAGAAAATGTGCGTTTTTTTTCTGCCAACTGAAAATTCGTTATAAAAGACAGTTACGACATCGGGAACGCTCCCTCTGGAACAAAACGCAATATGACCAACATTGTGACAGCTGATGCCTACCAAAAATGACGTAATATCTGAAACAGATCACCAATGGACTCATTTGAAGTATATGAATGGTGGTCTGTTTTGGTGTTCAGAATCCACAATACTTCTGCCTGCAGGGTTTTCGTTCCACCGACAAACGGACACATTCCCGATGCAGAGGTGGATGGATTCTCCGTTTTGCCGGTTGTGGTGGTCTGGCACGCACGAGTTGCATTTCGATTTGTAGTGCAGTGCATCGTAAAAATTCTATGCGTCATCTTCGTTAAGGATTAAAAAAATAAATAAAAATTCGTCACGGATATAATTTAGGTTGCACTGAGATGTTTCTTGAAAATTAAGACCACGGTGAAAAAATTAGACTTACAACAGCTAATTTAATATTTTTAATACCTTTAATAATGGAAAACTAAATTCAATGCTTTTTTAAAATACTTTTAATCGGGGCCGGATGTATGGGGGGGCGGGGTGGGCACGGCCCACCCAGACGTGAGTCGTGCCCACCCAATCAAAATGTCGGTGTTCTGTTATGCATAAAAGATTGATGGGTTTTGTGATTGAATACATGAGTTTTATTACTTTTACGTCTAATTGGCATCATCTAGTGGACGCCTTAATTTACTGCATTTCATGTGCACTTTATTTGAAAGAAACTGCAACACGGAAGTGACGTTGTTCGGTAGAGAACCACACGACGAGGGCCACAGTCAGTTCGCGCCGTCTCTGTGACCACTTTGCCTTAAATTTGAGGTTGCATCGCCGGTACGTATTGTTTAAATGTGTTTAAAACCATAAATATGTGAACTGTGTGTACTTCAGTGCAAAAAAAGTGAGACAGATTCCCTTAGCATGAAACTTGGGTAACACTTTATAATAACTATCCGTTTTACTAGTTAATAGATCATTAGTAAACTGTTGATAAATGATTTATTGTTGATTTGTGAAGTATTTGTTAACAGTTTGTTAAGCATTTACAGGGTGTTCCACTATGGTTGACCCCATTCTAAATGCCCATGCTAGTTGATGGCTCTTAATAAAACTATATACACTTTATGTTGAAGGTCATAAGTTTTATTTGTTAAATATACAAAGAAAAGTACAAATATTTGTTGGTTCTATGGCAGATTTTCATAAATGTGCAACATGAGCGCTGCCTGCAAAATGCCTTATCAAAATGCCTTTTCTTTTGAAGTGAACGGCATTTCTTCACCTGAAAAGATAGAAATGCCAAACGTTACACACAAAAACTTGAAACGTTTCTATACAAACTGTGTTTCAGGTTAAGGTAAATGCTTAACAAACTGTTAACAAATACTTCACAAATGAACAATAAATAATTTATCAACAGTTTACTAATGATCTATTAACTAGTAAACGGATAGTTATTATAAAGTGTCACCGAAACTTGTGATATGCTAATTACCCACGAATTAGAAGGTCGGCAAAATGGCGTCTCGGGCGCTCTGCTAAGTGTTTATTCATATTTTCATACGCAGTTTGCTACAGATAGGGCAGTACATATGCGATTTCATTTGTTGTGCATATTTTGATTGAGTTGTTTTGTCTGTTTTCTTTTGTTTCAGCCTTTTGAGTGTTAAAGGGTATGAAAACGAAAAGGGGGTGTGAGACATCAATAGAACCGTTATGTGCCAAGATAACAAATATTGATAAAGTTAACAAAAAAATCAGTCACATTAATGAGCAATTATCGAAAATGGATCGAAAATGACGAACATTTCCGAAAGTGTTCCGGAAACAGCCGAATGGGGCGGAGACGTCATAACAAGGAAACTAAAGGTCGGGGCAGGTGCCATCGTTGTTTATCGACGAGAGTTGCGTTCGTGTTTTATCAAAAAATCGCTAAAATGGTTCAAACCTGTCATGCTATGTGGTTTACAAATAGCCATTTGTCGCAATGTAGTACCCATGAGTTCCCGAATGCGAGAAAAAGAGCTGGACTACGCAGACAATGAGTAAAGTTCGTCCACTACACTGCAGGCAATTCCTTTGGATCGTTTATCCAGCTATCAGCTGCGACTTTGTATGGGCAGATTTGCAGGCCAATACACACTAATTTTAAGTCGTATCGCCTCCTCGTGTCTTTCGGTAGTGACTCGTGATAATAATAAGTCATGTTTAAGACGTTTTTATGAAAAAAAGATGCAAAACACAGCTGAAATATATGAATTTCAGACGTTTGTCTACGGAAGTTTCTCAAAATGGCGACACGTTGCTATGCAAGATGACGTCATCGTGACATCACGCCGAGTGCGAGAATAAGTAGATAGATGAATGAAAAAAAAACAAAACACATTTATTTAAATTTTTTGTCGTTTGTGTAAAAGCAGAACTGTATTTGTAAAAATTAATATAAATGCCAGAAATGACATGGGAAAAAAATTAAGTGATCAGCTCTGTCTGTTGTATGATAGGCTTTACTAAGCCAAGCATTTGTTCATACTCTGTCTTTTTTTTTGTGTTAATGAAATATAGGACATATCTGCTGTACCACAGTCCACGCCAGTGAAGGATACCACACCAACATCAGGCCAGCTGAGGACAATACAACCACCATCAACACAAGTAAGAGCGTTATCTCAAATAATTAATTGCAGCATACTCTTTTAGACATATGGTTGGATTTGATTCATATACAGTGGGGCAAATAAGTATTTAGTCAACTACTAATTGTGCAAGTTCTCCCACTTGAAAATATTAGAGAGGCCTGTAATTTTCAACATAGGTAAACCTCAACCATGAGAGACAGAGTGTGGGGAAAAAAAACAAAAAAATCACATTGTTTGATTTTTAAAGAATTTATTTGCAAATCATGGTGGAAAATAAGTATTTGGTTTATACAAAAAGTTCATCTCAATACTTTGTTACGTACCCTTTGTTGGCAATAACAGAGGCCAAACCTTTTCTGTAAATCTTCACAAGCTTTTCACACACTGTTGCTGGTATTTTGGTCCATTCCTCCATGCAGATCTCCTCTAGAGCAGTGATGTTTTGGGGCTGTCGTTGAGCAACATGGACTTTCAACTCCCTCCTCACCCCGTGGCGTCAAAATGATAACAAGAACGGTGAGCAAAAATCCCAGAACCACACTGAGAGCTGGGACCACAGTAACAAAGGCTGCTATCAGTAACACAATGCACCGCCAGGGACTCAAATGCTGCATTGCCAGACGTGTCCCCCTGCTGAAGAAAGTACACGTCCAGGCCCGTCTGCGATTCTCTAGAGAGCATTTGAATGATCCAGAAGAGGACTGGGAGAATGTGTTATGGCCTGGACGTGTACTTTCTCTGCTCTAATGGAGATCTGCATGGAGGAATGGGCCAAAATACCAGCAACAGTGAAAGCTTGTGAAGAGGTACAGAAAACGTTTGGCCTCCGTTATTGCCAACAAAGGGTACATAACAAAGTATTGAGATGAACTTTTGGTATAGACCAAATACTTATTTTTCACCATGATTTGCAAATAAATTCTTTAAAAATCAAACAATGTGATTTTTTTTTTCCCCACATTCTGTGTCTCATGGTTGAGGTTTACCCATGTTGACAATTACAGCCCTCTCTAATATTTTCAAGTGGGAGAACTTGCACAATTAGTGGTTGACTAAATACTTGTTTGCCCCACTGTATTGTGACGCACTAAATATAGTTAAATCAGGCATAGACATCTCCATTCCATTTATACATGGCTAATATAATTGCACTTTTATGATTTCAAAGGATACGAGAACAGTCGAAGATCAACAACTGGACATGAGTTTTTGCCCAGTTGTTGCCTTACCAGAACACCAGATGGATGAAAGCTTTATTCCACTGTCTAGCACCTCAAGCCAGCAAGCGAGGAACACTGATGGTAGGCTTACTCATACGACATAGATCAAATTGAAATCTATCAACATTTGTCCCATTAACAATTGCACTCTACCTTTCTTATCGTGTACATATCTCAATGAAATTTACTCTATTAGGGACTTTGAGATACAGCCTGGAGTTTCCAAAGCAAACAAAAAAAAATGGGTTGCCCGTAGGAGTTACGAGCCAACAACGCAGACATTCAGACAAAATTTGATGGAGCGTGTCCTGGAAAGACGGCAGGATTCATCAGTAAAGTTTGCTGATCCAGACTTTTATTTCAAGCCTCCAACTACTATTCCACCAAATATTGCAAGCATCGAAAGGCCTGATAAAGAAAATGTTATTTTACAACATGTCAGTAGATTTAAAAAATAAGTAGGCTGACATTTTTTAATAGATATTTTACACTGTACCACAATTAAAAAAAAAAAAAAAAAAACACATATTGTCTCATTTGTGAAATGTGAAGGTTTAAAAGATCAAAAGTTTCTGGGTATGTAGGAGTTGTACTTAGAACAATTGCATATCACCCTGAGCTTCCCTAAAACCATTGTAGTTCCCACTGACAGAAAGGTACTTGTCACGGATGCAGGAGACGACACACGATGGAAGAACACGTCGCTGGCCTCTTCCCAGATGTTTGCCTTTCAACGCCCACTCAAGAACAACCCTATATGCCACAAGTCGGAGTTGCCTAAAACAAGAAAACCATAATACAGGGTGATTCAACAAGAAAGTGCTAGAATCATCATGTTATTGATCAAAAGTATATATATAATTAAAAAAAAGTTACAAAACTCTAGCTTGGACACATGTTCATTATACACAAATAAGCAGCACTTGGATTCAAAATGAGGGGGAAAAAGTAGCGGGTTATAGTCCGCAAATTACGTAACTTCAAGTTTTTACATCAAGTGCTCAAAGGTGCCCATCACTGGCACTTGTAATACATGAAATAATTCTTGAAGTTATGTTCAACACATTTGCCTATGTCAGAGTTTTATAAAGTTTTTCATTTTTGACATATCGCGTGATGATTTTGGCACATTCTCGTAAATAATTGCCATCATGCTTTTACGCTCACAATGCATTACTGTTGAGATAATATAGCTGCTTTCCTGAAGTATAAGTTCAGAGTGTACCGTAGGTGTTTTTATTGTGAGACCATTACGAATATTTGCCCAGCAGCAAAATAAGGCATGCAGAAATCCACTTACCTCATTGATGCCTGCGCATCTGGGCCTGCTGGCCTTGTTTTTTTTTTTTTTTTTTCCCAGTTGATCTTGTCTACGAAGAAAAAAGTTTGTATAACACCTTTTATTGAGAAGTGGTAAAAAGTCTTGATGTTCACTTATGCATCAAGCTGCTTTTACTTCGTTTTCACTATGCAGCGATATAGAGTTCCTGAAAACTCATGTCCAGCTCCAATTGTTGCAATTGTTCATTAACCAACTCCCATTCCCTGCAGCAAAAAGATTACACATCTATTGCCATTTTGACGCATTTTTTGCACCGACACCACCAGTCTCCTTTTGTCCTGACTGGTCAGTCAGTCTTTGCTTTTCATCCGTGTCCTTCAGTTGTTCATCTGTGTATTCCGGCCCAAACTGATATGGTAAAATGTTTATAATACTAACATCATCCTGTTCAGTGTCAGAAAAATACGTATGCGGTTCAAACGAAGCCATGTCTTGGTCAGAATAAACTACAGTGAGTCGGGTTATTGATTTGGGGGCAGGAAGTTGCGTCGTTGCCACAAAAAAAAAAAACAGCGGTGAACAGACCAATGTGATATCCCTCCGCCCTGCTTGCCCGGACAGCTTGTTCTCTGCAAAGCAACTGAAGTACTAATGTTGCTCTTCATACTGCAGTTACTGACATGCATTGGTAAGTTTGAATAACTTCATCCTGAAAACATAGCCAACACTATTGATTGCATGCGTCATCGGTGATTCTCCTGCGTGCATATGTTTTTTTTTTTATTAGTATGCTAATTGGCCATATTGACTTGCATTAGCAAAGCCACTCCAGAGCCCTGAAACATAATAGAAGACTAACAAACGATACGGGATATTTTAAAATCAACTCCACTGACAAATTAACACCCCCCCCCCCCCCCCCCAACTCGAAGATTAAGCCTGATGTCAAAAATTCCGAACTCCCCCTTTAATAAAATCATCTTACAGATCAATGGTAAAATTTAAGGCACAATTATTTTATTTATTTACAATATTTGGCATATTCACAATTACATGGTTGCAGGTAACGGAGCTGCAAATCTGTACTGTTAGTATTTTCTCCAGAGTAGAATCTAGCAATAAAGCTGGCTATTACGGCTGACCAAGAGGACACAAACACAGCCTCCCTTTAGAAGGTGGAAGCACTTTATTAAAAAAGTTATAATTCGTCATCTACTGTTATAAAACTTGAATTCAATTATGGGTTTTGATTTTGAACTATAATTATATATTCATTAACTATTTCCTCGCTCTTGTTCATATTGTATTAATCTAATGAAAGGTTGTATTTTGAGGCTGGGTTTCCTGCTTCTTTTGTGTTAAAGGAACATATGAAGAGGGCCCTTGGCAGTGTTCGCCTTACGCCCTAAAATTGCTAAGTCCGCCACTGAAAACCCATCAAACATCTCTTAGCTGAAAGTATTCTGCATTGAGGAGTGGGGCAAACTTTCTTCAGACCGATGTCAAAGACTGATAGATTGCTACAAAAAGTGTCTCACTGAAGTTATTTCAGCCAAAGGGGATAACACTAGCTATTAGGTGGTAGGGTGTCCTAACTTTTTCCTCAGTTAGAATATGCATTTTGGATATGTGCACATTTCTTAATAAAGAATTGAATATTTCATGGGGTGTCCAAATTTTTTCACATGACTGTATGACATTTTTGCATCAGGAGAAAGTACCTTTACTTTCTACTTGTAAATTCTAAAGCAAGTAGTTTTGTACTTTTACTTGAGTCAATTTTTTCTTGGATACTTTTACTTAATTATTTGCCCTTGTATCTGTACTTTTATTTAAATAAATAAATTTAAAAAAAAAAAAAGGAGTACTTCATCCACCACTACTCCTCCCCTCCTCCTTTCCTTGATCACAGTTGCTACCTAAGGCAAGCTTTCTTTGCTGGTTCTGCTGACATGCATT
The DNA here is from genome assembly GCF_030265065.1 of Corythoichthys intestinalis. Classification (NCBI taxonomy): domain Eukaryota; kingdom Metazoa; phylum Chordata; class Actinopteri; order Syngnathiformes; family Syngnathidae; genus Corythoichthys; species Corythoichthys intestinalis. The sequence goes on from NW_026651597.1 coordinate 577,027, forward strand.
TCTGCTGCTCTGTCTTTCTTAACTTTTAATTGACCTAAATTCAATGAAACAAATTCATCTTCTCCGTATACAGCACTTGAAAGCAAATGTTTGGACACCTGTAATGTACAACCTCTGCCATGAGCTTTAATTCAACATCTAGTATATGTTTACACATTTAGTTAGTTGAAGAAGAAAAAAAAAACTATGATTTACTCTCCCAAGGATTGCAGAGGTGCTGGAGCCCATACGAGCTAACTACGGGTTACGCCCTGAACTGGTTGCAAAAACACTCGCGGGGCCCAATGACATACACAACCATTCACACTCAGAGGATTTCTCATGTTACGGAAAAGAATTCTATGTGAGTAGGTTGGATGTGTCTCTCTTGTTCAGACATGACTCCTTCTTGTGACTGGCAATATGTCAGACCTGAGATGATTCAGAAAGGCCAAAATTACAACGCTGTATAGACTGTATGTCCAGATAATTTTAGTTTCTAGCATGTAAAGAAATCTTGACACAAGCGGAACAGAGGTTCTCCCCATATTGAGTCTTTTTGCCTTGTTTGCACCTGCTGCCATTTGAGACTGTTAAGACAGAAGATGTGAACAAGGTTTGTCAACAACAAACTCATAACATTTGTTATGAGGTTAAGTTACATATGACGAACTCCATCATGACATGAAGTTCTGAGTATCTTTTGGTGCAGCGCATTTTTCAGATGCTCATGCAGTAATTAATGGCTTGGCTTAGGTCAGAAGTTTGAGGAATGGAAACAGTAGAAGTGAATTTCCCAGGAAGGAGAAGTTTCCATCAGCGAAAGTAACCTAAAAATGTGTATATGGCACATACAATGAACACTTAGACTTCATTTTGGGCCTGTTTCACGGAGCTCCACTACCTACATTGATGAAAAGTTTTGTCATTTAAACCATACAGCAACTGTGACAGTTTGGATAAAATATTGTTTTTTAAAATTTGAATGATATCATTAAGACCATTTCATTCAAACAGTTATTTAAATCATATTTATGATGATATGACGATAAAAAGCATATTTTTCTTGAGACTATTTGGTAATATGACTATCAAATCTTACATTTCGAAGTAAAACGGGTTTTTGGACTAAAATTTGTAAAGGTGTAGGATGAACATTGGAAATGGAAAAATTGCCCCCAAAATGTGCCCTTCAAATTAAAATGTCAAGACCTGTGCCTTTTTCTTTTCAGGCATGTTTTCTTCAGATGTATTTGTAGATCGACTGACATGCCTAAAAAAAAAAAAAAAAAAAAAAAAGTTGTTAAAGGGTACCACGGATAGAAAGACATGTAGTTCTTAAAAGATAAATGTTAGCATGAGTTATAATAATTTCATATTAGAAGGGTAGGGTATGACAACACCTGGGGAATGCTAATATTCCATCATTTATCCATAAACGCATGCCTTTTGGATTCATATCATGCCACTCCGTGTAATTACACACATCGCAACACCAAGAAAATGATAGAAATTTGGATCGATTGTCAAGTTAAAAGGACCAGCCCACGAGATCCCGGAAATCTAGCATATTGTGTGCATGACGTCACTACAAGGAAACAACCGGCGCAGTGCTTAGTACTGAATGGCGGCGATGATAGCGGACAATTTTGTTTCTAGTTTGCAGCGACAAATCCGATGTAACGAACATTTTTCTAATGGTGACGAGGAGCGTTATGAACCTTTCTTTGATGTTTTGGGTTATCAATTTGAGCCCAAACGAAAGCCAATGCAGCCTAATGAAAGGATAATTGAGAGGAGCATTCACACTGATGAAACACCGGCAACATCGTTTGGGAAACACCGAATGGTTTGTTTTGCATTTCTTTTTCTGAAGCTGATACACCGTGATCGCAAAATAATGTAATGTATTGAATAATGATCATTTATTGTGCTATCATAGGTTTTCGTTCTGCCAACAGACACAAATATGAATGGGATTCGGGGATTTGTTCTATATATTTTACGAGCGATAATTTATACATATGTCCAGTCCTATACCAATGTGTGATATGTTTTTATTATAAAAGAGGCCTGGCCACTCTGGCCATTTCGAGCTTGGCTGCTCCGCTCCTTTGGTTAGCCTGGGGTGGTCTCATCAGAGCCAGTCGTCCTCTTTCTTGATATCTCAGGTGGCTGCGCGTGTTTGGTGGCTGCTTTCATCAGCAATTTCTTAGCAAAAAAATAGCTTTCAGGTGTAAAATGCGCACCACACAAAACCGTGCCGGAGGCTAGGTCTGCAAAATTAGCCCTCTTAGCATGGACGAACTTGAATCATTGTCTGCGTAATCCAGCTCTTTTTCTCGCGTTCGGGAACTCATGGGTACTACATTGCGACAAATGGCTATTTGTAGACCACATAACATGACAGGTTTGAACCATTTTAGCGATTTTTTGATAAAACACGAACGCAACTCTCTCTGCGATAAACAACGATTGCACCTGCCTCAACCTTTCGTTTGCTTGTTATGACGTCTCCGCCCCATTTGGTTGTTTCCGGAATACTTTCGGAAATGTTTGTAATTTTCGATCTATTTTCGATAATTGCTCATGAATGCGATTTATTTTTTTTGTTAACTTTATTAATATTTGTTATCTTGCCACATAACGGTTCTAATGATATCTCACAGCCCCTTAGTGTTTTAATACCCTTTAATGTTTTCGTTTTAATCAAATGTGTTATATTATTTTAACTAGTAGGTCACCATTGTTGATGATGTCGCATGGCGGTGAGGTCACATTGGTACGCTGCGGGACTTCCACAGTGTGATTTTTTGAACTACATACACTGCTGGCCAAAAGTATTGGCAGCCCTTCAATTCTGTCAGGTAATGCTCAATTTCTCCCAGAAAATGATTGCAATTACAAATACTTTGGTTGTAAAATCTTCATTTATTTTGCTTGCAATGAAAAAAAACACAAAAGAGAATGTAAAAAAATCAAATCATTCTCATTTTACACAAAACTCCAAAAATGGGTCGGACAAATGTTTCGGCACCCTTAGAAAAAATAACTGCGAACAACCGCTTCCACTATCCATCAAGGAGTTTCTCACAATGATCTGCTGGAATTTTAGACCATTATTCTTTGGCCAACTGCTCCAGGTCTCTGAGATTTGAAGGGTGCCATTTTCAGATCTCTCCACAGGTGTTCTATGGGATTCAGGTCTGGACTAATTGCTGGCCACTTTCAAAGTCTCCAGTGCGTTCTCTCAAACCATTTTCTAGTGCTTTTTGGGTCATTGTCCCACTGGAAAACCCATGACCTCTGAGAGATACACAGCTTTCTCACACTCGGCCCTACAATATCCTGCATAATTAGTTGGTAGTTTTCAGACTTCATAACGCCATTCACACGGTCAAGCAGTGCAGTGCCAGAGGTAGCAGAGCAACCCCAAAACATCAGGGAACCTCCGCCATGTTTGACTGTGGGGACCGTGTTTTTGTTTTTTTTTTCTCCTGTAAACTGCCTCTCCCAAAAAGCTCTACTTTTTTGTCTCATATGACCAGAGAACATTCTTCCCAAAACGTTTTTGGCTTTCTCAGGTAAGATTTTGCAAACTTCCAGCTTGGCTTTTTTGTGTCTCTGGGTCAGGAGTGGGGTCTTCCTGGGTATCCTACCATAGAGTCATTCAGACGCCGACGATAGTACGGGTTGAAACTGTTGTACCCTCGAACTGCGGGACAGCTTGAACTTGTTTGGATGTTAGTCGAGGTTCTTTCTCCACCATCCGCACGATCTTCGTTGAAATCTCTCGTCAATTTTCCTTTTCCAAGTTAGCCACAGTGCCATGGACTTTACACTTTACTGATGACACTGCGCACGGTAGACACAGGAACATTCAGGTCTTTTGGAGATGGACTTGTCGCCTTGAGATTGCCCAGACATCCTCACAATTTTGCTTCTCAAGTCCTCAGACAGCTGAATGTGATACACACAAGGACACAGGACAGCGGTTGAGTCAACTTTAGTCCATTTCAACTGGCTGCAAGTGTGATTTAGTTATTGCCACCACCTGTTATGTGCCACAGGTAACAGGTTTGACCAAATCCTTGCAGAAGAAGGGTTTTTTGGGCCACTTATAGAGTCTTGTGCCTTCGTGTGAGCAATGCATCCCTACACATCGAAATGGCATGACAAATCTAGCGAGTAAAACCCAGAAAATATTTGCAATATTTGGTGGGGATAGCGTGGTGTTATACTTTCGTATTGGAGTGCTGGCGAGGTCTTGGGGAAATGAAGTCATCAGGTAGCAGCTGGCAGCGAGGCGCGTCCCTTGTTACTATGGTGTTGCTATGGCAGTAACTCAAAAACTACATGGTCAATTAAAAAAAATGTTTGGTAATTTGAGTTTTGGGACACACATGATTCATTCGGGCCAATTTAACTGAGTAAAACGCTCATCCGAAAAGCTCTTCAGCTGCCCTTTAACACATTTTTGCATTTGGCCGCTCCCTACTTGAGTTTGAGTCACGGCCTATTCATTTGGGAGTCTCCCGGGTCCTTTCCTGTTCTGTAACCCAAAATCAACAGCAAGTGACCCATGAAAATGCCCCAAAATCGACAGGAATTAACTAAAAATCAACAGGTGATGACCTAAAATGGCCCAAAATGACCTTGTTGCCTGGCATTGGCTGGCACTGACGGCCATAGAAGTGGAAGGGTCTCGTTTGAAGTGGGAGGGGTTCAGTCGCCGCCACCCCCCCCAAGTTCAAATGGATTGGATACCTACTAGTGATAAACTGACAGCAGAGGGATGAAGATAGCTTGTTTTTCTGTTCATTAATAGTTTTGTAGAATATCCTACAATGATTTCCTGACCAATGTGTAAATAATCGTTGTATCACCATATCGTGAGATCATCGTTATCGTGAGCTTTGTATCGCAAATCCTATCAGGATAAGGAGAGATCAGCAGAACCAAGAGGTTTCCGCTCCTACTCAGCAAAGAAACTGAAGTCACTTTTCATGTTCTACACGTTATTAAATTATATATTCTATAATATGTTTATATTAATTGATTGAATTGAACACATTTTTTCATACAACAAAGAAAAGGTATTTCACAGTTTTCTACATTTAAAATAAAAATCACCTCTATAAGAGTTTAACAGTATCTTTCAAATGCTGCGAGAAAAAAAGCCATTGTTTTTTTCTGATGTACTGAAACCGCACCGAACTGTAACCTCCGTATTGAGGTACATACTGAACCGTGACTCTTGTGTAATGTCACACTATAGATATATTTTTCAATTTACAGGTAGGTATCTGAATCTTCTATCTTTGCTGTAGTTGTTTTGATTAAAAAACATCACACCAGGTTCATGGATACGTCATTCGAGAAAATTTTAGGGCAAGAGACTATTTTTGGTAAGAAATTATCGTGTTTAAGTTAATTATTATATTGTAGCATCTACAAGGACAACGCCAACTTGATGATGATAATACACACACAGCAGGATAATAGTACATTATTTTCAATCAATTGTACCCACCTGGACGCCACGAACTGTACGTCAAAAAAATTACCCGAGAGTTAAAATGACACTCACCACGCTAAATGCTAATGCTAACGAGAATGTGAATGCTACGCTAACCCTCCTAGCTACCTAGCCAATCATCATCTGGTTTGCAACGCCATTCAATCCTCAGTAACGGCATTGGAAATATAGGAAAAGTAATCAATTAGGTTACTCACTATTTTAAAAAAATAACGCCGTTAGAAAGGTCGTTATACTCTAACACATAGGGAAAAAAAAAAAATTAAAAGGCAGGAAAAATTAGGGCAGCGACGAGGTTTCATCCAATAATGTTTAAAGTTTAAGATGTAAAGTGTCTTTCAATTCTTCATTCTTTGCCCTTTTTGATTGAATTAAAAAATATGAGTCCGAATTCTCACCCTAGACTTGAAAGCCAAGAAGATGCCAGGTAGAAGGAGGACGAAGCATTTCAGTCCAACGGTGACGAACTTGAGAACAAAGTCGTTGATGCCCACCGCCCACATTAGGTCGAAGAAGTCAAAACCGTTGAGGTTGGGCTTGGAAAACATGAGGCTAGATGAAACCAGAAAAAGAGGACATTTGCACACCGTCTTTACGTCTGCGATGATGACACAAGCAGCAGCTCATGGTGTGACAAAAACAAGTGAGAAAAACAAAAAATACTCACAAGACAAAAACCAGACGGGCACTCTGCCAAAAGAAACGACATAAAATGGCTGACATAATAGAAAACAAGTAAAATGAAATCATGAATTTGCTGACCCAAGGAGATGCTGGGAAAATTCTCTACCTTTTATGCAGCTCCTCTTGGCGGAAGGCGTAGTAAATATATGCCACATTCCCAGAAAGGAAGAGTGCAAGCCAAAGGGCCATTAGCACCGAGCGCTCCTCCTAAAACACACGCAAGGATTATGAGATAAGACCAAAAAATGAAATAAAAAAGGAAACTTACCCGCAGCGACACCTGATGCTTGAAGGTGGCGTTGGCGTAGGTGAAGGTGCTGGCCAACCCAACGCAAACTGCAATACCTGCAGCACAAATAGCGAGCGGGGCATAAAGGAGAGCAAGGGTATTGTTAAAAAAGTTTGAAATCCTTTGAGATACAGCAATGTGTTTTCGAAGAAGTCCTAATCAGTGTTGTTAATAACTGTGTTTTCAGTAGTGACTCGTGAATAATCTAATTAATTACTTTTCTCATCTTTGCAATGCCATTACCGTTACTGAGGATGTAAAGGCGTGCGTTACTACGTTGGTTGAATGACGCAAGAAATGTCTGAGAGACAGAGAAAGCAGAGCGGGAGAGGGGAGGAGGGGACGAGAGTTGTGACGCCGTTGCAAACGCAATGCTAGGTGGCTCCAATAACAGCTGACTGTAGCCGATAGCCTACAAACTACACCAACATGATGCTACGGTAGATATCACATGTGTATAGAACTAGATGTGAAATGGCAGACTCTGCGGCGTTAGCAAATTAATAGAACTAGATGCGAATTGATACGACTCATCGGCGTTAGTAAACAGCCGCCATCATTGAGTAGTAGACTTCTCAGGAAGGCTTTACTGTGGAGAATCTTCCTGGCGAGCCTAAGTAACTTTTAATCTAAGTTGCTCCAAAATCGGCAAAATCTGGACTTGAATCTATCTTTAAATTATGAAACGGTTTTAAAACTTTCACATATCGAAAGTAGACAGAAGGGAACGAAAGCAATAACGGGTTGATTCAGAACATTAAATGACTTCCAAACAAGCAAAGGTTATCGCAATCTAGTTATCGCAATATCAGCAATACCCCTGTGTCAAGTTTACGGTAAAGAATTGGGCTACGGCCAATTGACCCAAAAACTTTTTGAACTTTACATAGTGTGTCCTATGTTTTTTCTTTTTTTTTTTCTGTTTTTTTTTTTGGGGGGGGGTGTAAAAAAAAGTAATTCAACATTAAACCCTAACAACTAGTGATGCACGATAATACATTTTTCAACCGATACCGATAACCGATAATTTCCTCCTCACTCCTACCGATAACCGATAATGTCAAGCTGATAATTCTATTAAAAGATTTATGTAAAATTTTAAACAAAAGAAAATATTACTCTGCAAAAATATAATTTATTGCTTTTTTTTCTCCAACATAAAATATGAACAAGTCGTCAATTCCAACATCTAAATAATGACATTGTCTGACATTGTGTAATGGTAAACTTTTGGCAACAATTACTTACAGAGTAAATACCTAAGTTGCACAAAAATGCCTTTAAAAGTAAGCCATTCCTAACATAACATTAATACACTGCAAAACACACTTCCTTAAAACTAGTCAGTTTTAAGTGTAAATCTATTGGAAATAAGTGAAATTATCTGCCAGCACTTCATGTGTATTTCTCTCAGATTTCTTGGAAGAAAAATAGCTCGCTGAAAATAATCTCAACAGCCTTATTTTAAGCAATACATTATTATACTTAATCCTAAAAAAAACTTGGAAGAAGAAAAGATTTTGAATATTTGTGGCTACAGAATATTATTGTTATTTCATTACAACAGGAATGTGCATATTTAAATTATTAAGTGTTAATAAGTGCCAATAAATTTAGATTATCTACTGTGACTGTAATTGAGCAGACAAATAAGTTAAATTAATTTGAAAAGTGATTGCTAATGTTATATGCTTTGTTGCACACTGTGAAAATGATTAACTCAAAAGAGCAAGATGTCATGTACCCATTCTGCAGCGCTTTGTTTACATTTGCGGCACTCACGAGTCGCGACATTCGCTTTACAGCAGCTAAACTGATAAACGGCAGTACTATTTGGATGCAGTTGGAGCGCGCATCTCCGTGCGAGTTGTTTTGTGCCTGAGTTTTGTTAAGCCGAAAATAAAGGCGGCATTACAAAGTCATCTGACCGCTCGTCATTTTACATACTGAATGTATTATTGACAGGCTGACTTCGTTTTCTCCATGTTTAAATTATCATCTAAACACTGTGCCGTCATGATAAGCTTGCTTACTGGACATCACTTTTCCAAATGTAGTGGTGAAAATGTGATTGGCATGTTTTTCATGAAGAATGGTGGTCATATAAATTGCATTATTTTTTTATCCAGGGCTTTGGCTCTCGGGTCATTTCGGTAAAAAAAAAAAATCGTGTCTCGTCTCGGCGGCGGCTACGTTTGTACCGGATAATCCGCCCGCACCGGCCAGTTTGCCGCGGCGTATTCGGGGCCTGGCTCTGCTCACACGCCGTGAGGGAACGCTCGAGAAACCGGGGTGTTCGCCGGAGGTCCTGAAGCCGGGGAACCGGGCTCTGCCCGCCTCGCCATCGGCGGCCTGCCCAACCGGCCAGAGCGGCGGGCTCCGTCGGAAGACGGCTACTTGCCGACTATCGGTCTCCAGTCGTGCCGGTGTTTAGCCTTAGATGCGAGTTTACCACCCGCCTTGGGCTGCTTTCCCAAACAACCCGACTCTGAATCGTCACAAGCCCCTAGTTTAACTTAGTGTTTACAATAGCTTTAGCATTCCCGCTAGCAGCAGCAGCCTGGCATTCGTTCCAAAAATCTTTGTGATGCAGTTTTAAATGGATGCTGGGTTAGTGATTTTGAATGAGGACGCTTTCTTTCGGCCTCTTGGAACTTCTGCGGTACATGTTTCGCAAATGGCGAGAGCGTCGTTTTTTTAGTAACAGCCGCCATAATATTCAACTATTTCTTGGCGTGTAACTCCGCCTCCTCAACCCCTCCTCCCTCAGGGGCTTCAGAGAGGGGAGGGGTTGAGGAGGCGGCGTGCTGAATTCTTCGGTTGTGCACATTTGGAGGCTAAATCAAGTATATAATTATCGGATTACATTATCGGTTGAATTTTTTATTATCTGGATTATCTGTGTGACGTCATAATTGCCATTATCGGCCGATAATTATCGGCCACCGATATTATCGTGTATCTTTACTAACAACACTGGTCCTAATGTAAGCACAAATAATATAATACCGGGTTCCTACAAGATCATTTTAAAGAAAACTTAATACCTATTTCACAGCCATATCGACAAAAATTAACACAAATTCCCAGATTTTGTTTTTCTATTTCTCGAATGTGGAATGTGTGCAGGATGTAAGAATGCAGCATATTGAATCGGGAGGCTTGCAGCAATAGCAGCTAGCTGGCTGGGGTTAGCTGCTGTCACTTAGCTTAAATTAGCAGCTTGCTGGCTTTAGCTTCTGTCTTTTCAGGTTCGAGAGCAGCTGGCTAACTTAAACAGGCAGACTGAAAAACGGCTGCAATGGAGGGAGATTGTTTCTTTTCTCTCATGGTGGTTATGTGCTTGTAGGGTTGGGCATTGTGCATCGATGGGACCTGGTTCTAACACTCCGATGCTCCCGGAACAGTTTGAATTTTAAAATTTCGATTCCACGTTTCGATGCCCTGGCCGCCGAGCATAAAAAAATTAATGCCGAAAACCACGAAAAAGAAGCCACAAGAAGCGCGTGTTTGTGCATTGCAACTTGATTACAACCATTGACACGGTGCAGCGGCGCTCAAAAGTTTGGTTAAATTTTACAAAAAACAAAAAACAAAAAAAAAACAGTCAGCTCAGTGCAACATTTGCAACACAACAATATCATCCAAAGGTGGCTGCACAACTAATATGCTTAAACACCTCCGGCTTCATGGAATACAAGTGCCGAGTGCCAGGTGCATAGCTGAGTGCTGCGTCGCCAGAACCAGGTAAGTAGAACCCGGATTAAGCAGATGATGGATGGATGGATGGATGGATGGATGGATGGATGGATGGATGGATGGATGGATGGATGGATGGATGGATGGATGGATGGATGGATGGATGGACGGAATAGTACGAGAATAAGTCGTATTTTAGATACTAGATGCTAAATGACAGTCTCGGTGGCATTAGAACACGAATAGAGAACTAGATGTGAAATGACAGACTTGCCAGCGTTAGTAAACAGACGCCATCTTAAAGCAGTAGACGCCTCCGTTAAAATCAACAGTATTACAAGATCTTCAAATTATAATAGAAGAATTTATACTAATTAGGGCTGTCAAAATTATTGCGTTAACGGGCGGTAATTAATTTTTTTAATTAATCACGTTAAAAAATTTGACGCAATTAACGCACATGTCCCGCTCAGATAGATTTAAATGACAGTAGAGTGAAATGCCCACTTGTTAATTGTGTTTTATGGAGTTTTGCCGCTCTCTGCTGGCGCTTGGGTGCGACTGATTTTATAGGGTTCAGCACCCATGAGCATTGTGTAAGTAATTATTGACATCAACAATGGCGGGCTACTAGTTTATTTTTTGATTGAAAATTTTACAAATTTTATTAAAACGAAAACATTAAGAGGGGTTTTAATATATAATTTATATAACTTGTACTAACATTTATCTTTTAAGAACTATAAGTCTTTCTATCCATGGCTCGCTTTAACAGAATGTTAATAATGTTAATGCCATCTTGTTGTTTTATTGTTATAATAAACAAATACAGTCCTTATGTTGAATGTATATATCCATCTTGTGTCTTATCTTTCCATTCCAACAATTTATTTTACAGAATATATATATAATTTACAGAAAAATATAGCATATTTTATAGATGGTTTGAATTGCGATTAATTGCGATTAATTAATTTTTAAGGTGTAATTAACTCGATTAAAAATTTTAATCGTTTGACAGCCTTAATACTAATGCTTCATTGTAGCTCCCAGCTAAGGTACCTGTACGGCAAAACAATATGTGTAAATTAGGGCTGTCAAACGATTACAATTTTTAATCGAGTTAATTAAAGCTTAAAAATTAATCGTAATTAATCGCAATTCAAACCGTCTATAAAATATGCCATATTTTTCTGTAAATTATTGTTGGAATGGCAAGATAAGACACAAGATGGATATATACATTCAACATACGATACATAAGTATTGTATTTGTTTAGTATAACAATAAATCAACAAGATGGAATTAACATTATTAACATTCTCTTAAAGCGATCCATGGATAGAAAGACTTGTAGTTCTTAAAAGACAAATCTTAGTACAAGTTATAGAAATTTTATATTAAAACCCCTCTTAATGTTGTCGTTTTATTAAAATTTGTAAAATTTTCAATCAAAAAATAAACTAGTAGCTCGCCATTGTTGATCTCAATAATTACACCATGCTCACTCATGGTACTAACCCATAAAATCAGTTGGACCCAAGCGCCAGCAGAGGGAGCCAAACACCAAAAAACATGTAACAAGCGGACATTACACTGTACTGTCATTTTAGTCTGTTTGAGGGAGGCATGTGCGTTAATTGCATCAAATATTTTAACGTGATTAATTTAAAAAATTAATTACCGCCCGTTAACGCGATAATTTTGACAGCCCTAGTGTAAATGTTTTCTCTGTGAGCTTTTGAAAAATTTTTGTGAAAGTGCGCTCCTGTGGAAACTTCATCACATTCAAGTTTAAAGATTGATATTTATATACAAGTTAAAAATAGCCCTGTGACAAGTTCATAAATTTTATATTGTGTTAATAAATAATGATAATAAAAATAATAATAAAATAATGATAAATCAGAATTAATTTTAAATTTATATAATTCAAAAAAATCATTGAGAAGTTAAGACATTAATATAAACTAATAAGTTTTTAAACTATAATTGTTTTTTTACCCTACCTCTTAAAAGAATCGGAATCTAGAAGCGTTCAGAACCGGAATCGAAACGTGGAATCGGAATCGTTCAATTTCAATACAACACAATATTAGGTGAAATGTTTTGTTTTCTCATGAATATTTATAGTTGCTTTTTACATTAAAAAATGTTTCATCCTATTACTTGATTAATCGTTGGAATTTTCAGTAGAATACTCGATTACTAAAATATTCGATAGCTACAGCCCTAATAATGGTGTAAAAGGGGTGATACTAAGATCATTCCAATTACATGGAGGTTTGAACATACAGTATATGATATGTAACACATTCCTTTATTGATTGTGCAATTGTGGCAGGGTTCCCCCCAGAAACCTGCAAAGCCCGGTGGTACAGAAGCCCACAATTTTAAATAAAAAATAAAAATGTTAACGCAGAAGTTCAGAATTTTTGACGTTAGGCTTAAAGCCTAGATCTTGAGTCCGAACCCGGCCCGGCCCGACCCAACCCACATTTAGGGCCGGGTCGGGCACAAAATGTCAAACATTTACGTTCGGGTCGGACTTCTTCTCTCTCGCTAACTTTTTTAATAAATACATATAAGTATACTAAAACGATGTATGGATGTTAAACTAAGGAATACTTGTTATTAAATAAATACATTGGATAAAACAGAGAGAAGGCGCTGTGGTAATCCCAAACATGAGCCGCTGCAGAGCCAGTGCATTGTTTGCGCACATGAACGCCGTGGCCCCGCCGTCTTTTTAATGTTCCCCTCCTGCTCTGGCGCTCTCCACGAGTCTGCAACTATGCATACCGGTATTTCCTTTTCGAATTTCAATATGGAACAGCAAGATAGGTGAAAAGCAAACCAACGACGGGGGTATTGAAAAGGCAAGAATCCACCGGTAGGAGTGGGGTGTGGAGAGGATTGAAATTGATAGTGGAAGATGTTGCAGAAAACTGTCGGCTTTGCCGAATGCAACAAATGTGGCGCTTTGCTCTAGTACGAGAGCAGGAAGAGTAGCACCTCGATGCTGAGCAGGCATTTTAAAAACTGTACTGGCCTAAAAGATGATACTAGTCAAATGTCTTTATTATCATTTGTTTCGAGGGCCGCACCTCTTCGTGCTAAGCAGGACATCGTGGAGTTCGTGGTGTTCCTTAAAATGTTCTTATTTTGTTTCAGTGCTCCTTAAGGCAGGTTGTTCTGTTGTGTGTTCTGATGCGAGTCATTAAAATAAAGAATGTTATTGAAAAGTATTTTAGTTTAATAGTTTTAGTTAATTTTAGCTGCTGTTCCTCTCCTTGTCAGAGAGGCGCGTCCATGTGAGCACAATATCCCACAATGAAATATATTTAACAAACCTTTCCAGCATTATTTCGTTGTGCAAATGCATTTATAATGATCATAAAAATACAGTATGTAGACTATTTAAACTTGCCTTTTTTTCTGCCAACTCAAAGAAATTAAAATAAATGTCTGTTGCTGCATTTTGCCAAGGAAATGACGCATGAACTATCCACCTGATAGAACAGACAACCACACACACAAATATAAAAGATATAAATGTTTATGGAATATGCATCTTATAGTCTTGTTTAACTGGGAGAATTTGTTACAAAAGGCTTTAATTTGTTATCATTATCCACAGGCATAGTCACGATGTGATCACACAAAACACAAACATTTTCCAAGCAGTGCTCTGTCCAGGTTTGACTGACACGTCGCATCCCCGCATTTCCTCCTTCTCCTCCTGGGTCCTCCCAAATAAAACATAACATTTTGTTTATTTTTTTCGGGCTACAAATAAAACGTAAAATTGCGGGTTTTTTCGGGCTCGGGCCTGCAAGTTAATTGCCAGGGCTCGGGCCTGGTCGGGCTTTATTACACGCTGGCCGGGCCAGGTTAGATTTTTTTAGGCCCGATCTAGGCTCCAGTTAGGCTCAATCCTCGAGTTAGCGGAGGTTTAATTAGTCGGTGGAGTTGATTTCAACAAATTCCGTGCAGTTTCTTATTAGTTTCAGAGCTCTGGAGTGGCTAAGCTAGTGCGAGTCATTGGTCCCATCTTAGAATTTCAATAAAAAAACGATATTAACAGATCCAACACAGTCAAATAAATTCAAAATGCAGATCATTGTTCCAAATATATGATAATACCCATGCGGCCAAAACAATGTCACACCAAACTGCCGTAATTCATTTTATTCTGCAGGACTCATTTTTTTTAACTATGTAAAATGACCACATTAGAGAGGAGTGATTGGCCACTCCTGCTCATCCTCCATTCGAGGAAGGTGGGAAGTTGGACTTAACCCACTCGAATATTACCAGTTGCGGCCACAAAGCGTTCCGACTGAATGAAAACAGCAAGATTTTTGATCGCGACAAGTTTTCTTTTGTTTTATCTTGGCCATCAAAAGACATTTTGACCTCCAGCAAACCTGCCTTCTCATAAGCAATCAAATAGTGGAGGAAAAACGACGGCTAAGGTAAATAGCACACACTGTAAAGAACTGCCTTCTCCAGTTCTACTATTGACGGTCTACTTTTCGAAGGGCAGCACCATTTTGTCAAGTGACGTCAGAGTGAAGCGACTCGTGAAGTCGGGGTATTTCTTTTTTTTCCGACTTCACAACTAGGGCCTGCCAGTTCGAGTAGTGTTCCCATGAAATCTTTCCTGGTCGAAGGTTGGAAAACTACGACCTCCCACTTTCCTCAAATGCAGCATCAGTCTACTCAGTCTTGACTAAAGTATGGCAGCATGGTGGAATGTGAATTTAGAGGCTGTGGAAACAGACTGAAGAAATGGGCAAATGATAGTTTTCACAAAATCTCTTTGAAAAACAAGGAACAATATAAACTGGTTACTTGCCGCTGGCTACAAAATAAACACACCTGTGGAAAAAAATATCACTCCGCTCTGCAGCCTGTCCCCTGTATAGCTGCTGGATTACAAATCTTGTTGTTCATACTACAATTACTGACATGCAATGCAAGTTTTAATACCTTTATCCTGAAAACATAGCCAATACTATTGATTACATTGGTCATCAATGATTCTCATATGTTGTGTTTTTATTGGCATGCTAAAATGGGACCATTGACTCGCGCAAGCTTACCCAGTTTACCCTGAAACTAACAAATAACTGACAAACTGCATTGATTTTGTTGAAATGAACTCCACCGACTAAATAAGCCCCCGCTAACTCGAAGATTAAGCCTAATGTCAAAAATTCTGAACTTCCCCTTGAAGCCGGCGGGAAGTTTTATATGATTTGTCTTACAAGTCATATACTGCATTAACAATCCTTAACCGTAGAATCTTAGAAAAGGCAGTCTTGAAATACAGTTTCAATAAAATGCAATTTAGTGTAATGGCAGATTTTAGACAAGATTATATGTAAGTATAATATACATATCAACCGTAACATATCATGATTGTGCTTTCAAACGTGTTACAAGACACAGTTAAAATATGCATACTTTCTATACTGTTTTGTAGCACTGTTTTACCCATGTTTCGGGGTGGGGGCTAGAAAAGCCTGGTGGCCCACTAGGCTCATAAAGTACTGGGGGAAACCCAGGGTGGGTTCCTGAAATGTTTTTCAGGCGAAATCAAAATGAAATTTAATCTGAAATACAGAAGAAAAAACTTTTAGACAAAATCCTTTGTGTATGAGTGCAATTACCAAGCTTATGCTGGAAGCAGACTTTGGCCAGCAGGATAAGGATGAAAGGGAAACCCCTCTGCAGCCACGAGACTACTGCCTTCAGCTCGGAGAGGGCAGGAGCCGGTGCAGACGGGTCTTCTTGGCCCACCTCTTCCCTGGGGCCATGATGGTGCCTCTCCGAGGTGGCCGCTGCCGCCTGCTGGAGAAGAGAGGAAGTCCTGTGCTGCGGCGGCGGGTGATGGAAGTTGTGGTGATGGTGGGGCGGACGAGGCAGGAACACTCCAACCTCGGGGCGACGGGGGCCTCCTTCTTCCCGGGATAACGTAGTCATTTGGATGAAGACATCAGGATGCGAGCCCAGCACTAAACTCGCCGCCTGGAACTGGGCAGAAGAGACGGCACCAGACGGAACGCCCACCAGGCCCGAAAAGATCTGCTGGGGCGACGTGGGCGAGTCGGGTTTTAAGCAATCGAACACGCCGCCTTCGTCCAGACTGCTCTCTGATTCCACAGTTTGGCTACGGCTCCTAAATGGGAAAATGGAATATCCTATTCAGAAACTGATATACAGAAACTATTTATTTGAATTTTTTTTTTTAATCTTTTTTTTTTTTTTTTTTTTTTTTTTTTTTTTTTTTTTTTAACAGTCCACAGGAAAGTCCAGATTGCATGAGACCAGATGGAATAACGAAACATTCTCAATCACAAAGTTAACTTTAAAAAAAAAAATAATAATAATAATACTCTATGGACACGCATACTGCCTTTGCTCAGCCACATAGTCCCACGCCGTCCAATTCAAAAGTTCACAAACTCTTCCTAAGCCCTCACCTCGGTTGTCAGATCTAGTTTGTTAATAAGTTAGTCAAAAAGCACATCGTTTGAAGCTTGTCAAATGTTTACTTTTCGTGTAAGGATGAAAAAGAATGATGATTATAGTCCCACATTGTAAAAAATGCATTCCCAAATAAAAAAATCCATGACACCACAAAACCATCTTTAATTTCACATGATGTGCATGTATGTATGTCTGGTATGTATGAATGAAACATCGCGTATTGAACTTTTGGCTGACACAACGAAAGACAACGTCTAATTGGTTTACATTTTGCCTGCTTCGGCGAAAGCGTAGCAGTGAAAACCCAGTGTTTTCTCGTGTGTGTTTGAGGAAACACCCACGATGGCAACCGTCCGGACGTTATGTGACATCACGCGAAATGGGTCAATTCAACTTTTTTTTCCCCACCCTAACGGGCATATTACACAAGAAGCATGTTTATTTCATATTACACACGGTATTTTATGCTCATGAATGAAATGAACTGCTTGGATGTGTGTGGAAGCAATCAATTCAATTCAATTCAATTTTATTTGTATAGCCCTCAATCACAACAAATGTCTCAAAGGACTTTACAGAGGCAATATGATACACAATTAGAAATGAAGCAACAAAGATGAATAGATACAGTTCAAGTCCTGGGTATCCCCTATCCTTAAGACCCTCCATGCCGGCAAGGAAAAACTCCAAAAACTCCAGAGTCAATTGGGAGAAAAATGAGAAACCTCGGGGAGTACCACAGTCAGGAGAGATCCACTCCCAGGACGGATAGACAGGAACCCCAGAACTGCTAATGGGAATTAGCAAGCGAAGTTACAGTCTGTAAAAATGCAGTGGAGTAAAGGAGCAAGAAGAGGTCCATCTAGCCAGATGAGACGGGGGTAGCAGCGAGGACGTCTATCCAGCCAGGGGTCCGGACAGTCAGGAGGCTGCAGCTGAAAAATAGCCCCTCCCCAGAGGGGAGTCCCCAGAGGGGAGAGGGGAAAGGGGACACCGGGTGACTAGTGATGACACCGGGTGACTAGTGATGAATCGAGATATTTATTCAACTTTTTGAATCCCACGCCATGAAAATGAGTGGCCAGAGTCCAGGGTTGAAGAACAAGGCGGATTTGAAATCCGAGAATGAGGTCATCTTCACTATATAGCCATACTATTGTAAGGAGAAGGATTCAGCTCATTTTGAGGATTAATTTGTTTATTTGCTCATTGTTTATTTTTTGTGTCAAACCAGCCCAATGTGCTGCACGCTTTTGTTGCTACACCAGGGAGAGTGGTGTGAGTCTTTTTGGCTTTTCAAAAGATACTGTTAACTGAGAAGAATCGGCAAAACAAGACGATCGAGGGACAGACGAGGAAGTGAGGAAGCTACGTGTTTTATATTACGTCAAATACTGGGATCATGGCATGCGTTTTAATAAGGAGGTGGCTTGTATTTTGTGGGTGACAATGCTTGCCGTCGGCCAGTGAAGCCGGGCGTGCTCATATTCATCAGCCGGCGACCATGGTGTGTGACAAGCCGGCCAATTTGTCCGCCGAGAAGGAGCCATCTTCGGCGTTCATTTCTCGGCGACGAGCACTACTGTGGGACTGCTGGCCGGGGCCGCAGCACGGGAATGACAAACTGTAATAGTCCGCTGAAAGTTGCTCGCCGCAGGAGGCTGGCCGATCGGTGAAGGCAATTACTTCCGTTGCCATGTGTGAAATGAGTCGAGGTAATTTTGTGTGATTTTTCGCGTTCGAAAGGCGAAAAAGAGACTTCGAAGAGCTGCTCAGGTCAGGTTAGCATGTAGACTAGCTCTCATGCCTCCTGTTTTGTTTACGCTCTTTCCTCTGTCTCCGAGTCCGGCAGGGAAATGACAGGAGCTGGACTAACTCCAGTGGCATAAAATACCGTTCGGGAGGTTTAAGAAGTCGGCAGTATTGACGATTATGCAGTAATTTAGCCATGTCGTACTGAATAAACACATTTTTTATATTTCCTATTCCATTTAGCACAAGACTTATTTGTCATGACCATACCATTTATATGGCAATCAGGGAAAAAATACTTAGATACATGAATATCCTGAAAAAATATTGGGAGTAGAGAGATAAAAACAATGATGACATTTTGTGTTGCAAATGCAGTCTGCTCTAGTCGTCAGCCTCGTGTTTGTTGTCTCTGTTGCCTTTTTCTCGCTCTGAATCTTCCTCCTCCTCCAAATACGACTCAAACATATATGGCTGTATGCCACATAGGTCCTCTGGATCGACAATATAGTTAGAAAAATCCACACTTGAACCAAGATCGCTGAAAAACGCTTCCTCTCCATTGGGCTCAGTGCTAAATCTGCTAAAATCGCTTATTGACTGATGTCTTCACAAAGATGGAGGTGCCAGAGCGCTATAATGAAAGAAGCTAAACAGCAAATTTTAAGACTCATTTCTCATCAGTTGTGCTTTGCCAAATTGTTGTAATTAGTTGAATCGTCTCGACATATGATTTTGATTCCAATAATAATGCTCTTTAAGATTTTTTTGTCATGTCATATGCACTTTAACCCTGACCTGAATTGCCAATTTAAAATCATCTCGATTCGAAAGCAGACTTAAAACTTAACACTGCCTTGACTTAAACCCCTCATCAGTGGCGGACTTAGCAATTTTGGGGCCTAAGGCGAACTCTTCATATGTTCCTTTAACACAAAAGAAGCAGGAAAGAGGAAACGCAGCCTCAAAGGCCCCTAATTCAATTCTTTATTAAGAAATGTTCACATATCCAAAAATGCATATTCTAACTGAGGAAAAAGTTAGGACACCCTACCACCTAATAGCTAGTGTTACCCCCTTTGGCTGAAATAACTTCAGTGAGACACTTTTAGTAGCCATCTACCAGTCTTTGACATCGGTCTGAAGAAAGTTTGCCCCACTCCAAGAGATGTTTGATGGGTTTCCAGTGGCGGACTTAGCAATTTTGGGGCGTAAGGCGAACACTGCCAGGGGCCCTCTTCATATGTTCCTTTAACACAAAAGAAGCAGGAAACACAGCCTCAAAGGCCCCTATCAATATACAACCTTTCACTAGATTAATACAAAAAGAACAGGAGCGAGGAAATATAGTTTCGACGGACTTCCATGATAAAATTGAATCTCAGTTAAAATTTAAATTTAAATTATTTTTCTTTGGTATTTTTTGTTTCATCACTGTTTTTTGTAACTGAGGAAACATTTGTTTTAATAACCATTTTAAATATATAATTATTTATTCAAGGAATGTGTGTCCCACAACATACATGCTTACTGTTTTACTGTTACTATAACATTTTTTAATCGCAGTAGAAGAAAGTAGAGATGTCCCCATACAGAAGTTTTGACTTCTGATCGATACATATATTTTTAGACCATTGGAAATAATTCAACCAGTATTACATACAGTACAACATTATTATTTTGGTTTACAAAACGAATTGCAACAAACCTTCCCAACCAAGTTATAAAGCTACATTCAATAAATATATAATTATAGTTCAAAATCAAAAGCCATAATTGAATTCAAGTTTTATAACGGTAAATGACGAATTATATCTTTTTTAAGAAAGTGCTGCTACCTCCTAAAGGGAGGCTCTGTTTCTGTCCTCTTGGTCAGCCGTAATAGCTAGCTTTATTGCTAGATTCTACTCTGGAGGAAATACTAACAGTACAGATTTGCAGCTCTGTTACCTGCAACCATGTAATTGTGAATATGCCAAATATTCTAAATAAATAAAATAATTGTGGCTTAAGTTTTACCATTGATCTTTAAGATTATTTTATTAAGCCTTTAATGGCTTATTACCTAATGTTAATGGGTAGTGTAAAATCAGAAAATGTTTTTAAGAATCTTGAAGCCAAAATTTCCTCCAATTCTGCAACTCCTGTTCACTTTAATTCAATGTCGCTGCTAGCCTGTTACACCAGACTCACCGCTGTTCCAGCTATTGAGTCTGGCCGCCATTCAGCGGATAAAATTTTCAGGGCGGAGCAAACCACAGCAAACAGACAGCGGAGTGGACCAATCAGCGACGGGCAAGGTGACGTTATTAAAGCGACGAGGGACTTGTGCGCGGATGTAAACATTCGAGTTGAGCGGAGTTTATTCAACATGGTTAGCGCGAGACAGACTGTTGTCAATGACTTGTGTTGATGTGTTTTTGGTCATTTAAAATTCTCGGCTCTCCTGTTCGCCATCTGTGTTGTTATGGAGACGACTTCCGACGCGGAAGAGTGACGTTGCTCGTTACGGACACGTCACGCAAATTAACAAATCTGATTGGACGGTTGATTTTGTGCTTGCTCGAGAGGCCGTTAATGGGCTGGGTCCCAGACTAATCTCACAGTGTTTGAAAAATACAGGGAGAACAGTCTGGCCGTGCCAGGCAACGTCGCTGCTGTCATCTTACAGTAACAACACTTGATTAGTTTGAAGTCAAAGTTTACTAACATACAGTACAAGAAATAATAATAAACCACTGTTATTAGTAAAACAATCTGTCTGGCAGTTGTAATGAGTTTTCTCACATTGATGATACAGCATGGTAGTATGTTTATGAAACCGTGTGGTAGATTTTCATACACAAATAAATATGTTAAAAAAGGTTTTCCCATCAATGACTTAACTTCTGAGTGTTGCCGCCACATTAAAAATACAACCAACCCACAATACTGAATGACACATGTTCCGGTAATCTGGCGTTTTCTTGATAAAGTGCTCCTTTTACGAATGTAAATGCAGTCAATACTTAAGATCTCTTTTTATGGGCTTACATGCAGTTTCCACTCAATATAATTCTTGTTGTACATTAAACTTTGCAAATCCTTAGGAACAGCGTCACACCAATGTGCGTATGATTCCATCATGTGAAACCAAATAAGCACGCCTCAAATGGAATTTGATTTCAACCACCATTGACTTGCGCTAGTTTAGCCACTCCGGAGCCCTGAAACTAACAAATAACATGCAAACTGCACAGAATTTGTTCAAATCAACTCCAACGACTAATTAAACCCCAGCTAACTCAACGATTAAGCCTAATGTAAAGAATTCTGAACTTCCCCTTTAAAATAACGACCATTGAATATGGCCATTAAAATGTTGTCTATAAAAGTTTTAGAGCGATAAAACAAACAACAAAAATGAATGAGATGAACAAGAATCATTCAAAGTATTTCATAATGGGTCCAAATTATTTTTCGAACAGATCATGTGACTATAGCACCTTAGAGACAGCCGTTTGCTTTGTTTAGCCAAAACTACAGCTGAAGAGGCAAGATGGATATTTAGAATTTCTTTAAACCTAAGCTTTCAAAACGTTCAACAACAACTGAGCTTGAACCGAGGATTGAGCACGAGCAGTATCAAAAAGTCCTGGCTGTCTTGGTACCTGTTGTGCTGTAATTCCAAGTGGTGCTTGAATTGGATGCTTTTAGCTTCGACAGTCTTTTTGAGCCAGCGCAAAGTCCGCAGCGCACGGAGATATTTTTGTCATCTTTACTGGACAAGAATGTGAAGTAATGGCTGTGTTTCCAGTGTGCAAATGCAGCCGTTTGTAGTATATCTCCTGCCTATTTCATTGCATCTTGGCGAGGTAGCAAGGCTATGTTTTGGCCGCAAACTCCCAGTGCTCATGGCTCACGCATCATGGTAATACACGTGACCCGTTTTTTTTCCATCCCCGATTAGAAAATGTGACATGTGATGTCACTCCCATGACTACAGTATTCTTCATTCTACATACATTATGGGGCAATAACAAAATAGTAACCCACAGGCATCAAGGAAAGTAACTTTAATCAGATTACTGATTAAGAAAAATGAACACGTTAGATTGCTCTTTACTGAAAGAAAGCAATCAGATTACAGTTACGCATTACTCACATAACGCGTTACTAACAACACTGCTTTTATACTACCGTTAAAGGGGAACTCCGGATTTTTTGACATCAGGCTTAATCATCGAGTTAGGGGGGGTTAATTAGTCAGTGGAGTAGATTTCAAAATATTACGTAGCGTTTGTTAGTCTTTTATTATTTTTCAGGGCTATGCTAATGCAAGTCAATGTGCCCAATTAGCATACCAATAAAAAAAACATGCACGCAACAGAATCACCGATGACGCATGCAATCAGTAGTGTTGGCTATGTTTTCAGGATAAAGTTATTAAAACTTACCATTGCATGTCTATAACTGCAGTATGAAGAGCAACATTAGTAATTCAGTTGCTTTGCAGAGAACAAGCGCCGCGCACTCAGGGCGGAGGGATATCACGTTGGTCTTTTCACCGCAGTTTTTTTTTTTTTTTTTTTTTTTTTTTTGTGGCAACGACGCAACTTCCCGACACGAGTTTTCATGAACTCAATATATCGCTGCATAGTGACGATGAAAAAGCATTTCGATGCATAAGTGAACACGGAGACTTTTTACCACTTATCAACAAAGGTGTTCTAGAAAACTTTTTTCTTCGTTGACAAGATCAACTGAAAGAAAAAAACAAGGCCAGCAGGCCCAAATGGACAGCTATCAATGAGGTAAGTGAATTCCTGCATGCCTTATTTTGCCGCTGGACGAATATTCGTAATGGTCTCATAATAAAACTACCTATGGTATACTCTAAGCTTCATTCTACTTCAGGTAAGCAGCTATATCATCTCAACTGTAATGCATTGTGAGCGTAAAAGCATGATGTCATTACCAAAAGCAGTAGCTGTATGGCAATTATTTACGAGAATGTGCCTAAATCATCACGGGATATGTCAAAAATGAAAAACATTATAAAACCCTGACATAGGCAAATGTGTTGAACATAACTTCAAGTATCATTTCATGTATTACAAGTGCCGGTGATGGGCACCTTTGAGCACTTGAAGTTACGTAACTTGCAGACTATAAGTCTCTTCTTTTTCCCCTCATTTTGAATCCTGCTGCTTGTAGTCAAGTGCTGCTTATTTGTTGGGTATATTTAAAATGTATATTGCTAAATAATCTAGAGTTCTGTAACTTTTTATTATATACTGTTGATCTACAACATGATGATTTTGGAACTTTCTTGTTGAATCACCCTCTATTATGGTTTTGTTTTAGGCAACTCTGATTGGTAGCATATAGGGTTGTTCTTGAGTGGGCGTTGAAAGGCGAACATCTGGGAAGAGGCCAGCGACGTGTTCTTCCATCGTGTGTCGTCTCCTGCATCCGTGAGAAGTACCCTTCTGTCAGTGAGAACTACAATGGTTTTAGGGAAGCTGAAGATGCTATGCAATTTTTCTAAGTACGACTTACCTACATACCTTTTCATACCATTTCCTCCATACCCAGAAACTTTTTATCTTTTAAACCTTCACATTTCACAAATTATACAATATGTGTGTTTTTTTTTATTGTCGTTCATTCAAAAATATCTACATTAGAAAATATCTATTAAAAAAAAAAAGGAAAATGTCTGCCTACTTGTTTTTTAAAGCGACTGACGTTGTAAAATAACTTTTTCTTTGTCAGGCCTTTCGATGTTTACAATGTTCGGTGGAATCGTAGTTGGAGGCTTGAAATAGAAGTCTGGCTCAGCAAACTTTAATGATGAATCCTGCCGTCTTTCCAGGACACGCTTCCACCAAATTCTCTCTGAATGTCTGCGTTGTTGCCTCGTAACAGCTCCGGGCAACCCATCTTTTTGTTTGCTTTGGAAACTCCGAGCTGTATTTCAAAGTGCCTAATAGAGTAAATTTGATAGAGATATGTACACGATAAGAAAGGTAGAGTGCAATTGTAATGGGACAAATGTTGACAGATTTCAATTTGGTCCATGACGTATGAGTAAGCCTACCATCAGCGTTCCTCTGTTGCTGGCGCCCGACATTTTCATTGTGGTCCATAACAGACATCAGTGTCCTTGCCTTCATGGAGTTATAGACAAAGTGGAGCCTCTTTTGGGTGTACTTCAGCATCGCACTGTGGTATACCTCCAGGTCACCTACAGACCACAATAAAAAGTAGCTTGTGAGATATGTCATGATATACGCCAGTGTTATAGACACAACCGCACCACGGAATAAGGCAAACCCAAGTATCAGAAAAAAATAAATAATGCAGTATTTTCATGTTCAGCCAAAAAATACAGGAGACCAAAAAGATTCAATCGATCTGGTGTCCTGATGAGGCAACAACTTAGTCAAAAATTTGCTCCTGTCGATCATCATTGTGTACTTTTGTTTTAAACAAAACTAAAATTGCATTTATATTATGTATGTGTGATGGACTAGGGATGTCAATGGCAGAGGATAACATTTTCTACTGCAATAAAATAAATGTTTGGAAAATTGCTTTTAATTCAATCAGAAATCAAGTGAGCTATTAGTGTTGTAAATAGTGTAGTAGTGTGTAAAAGGTCTAGTCCTTCAGTGTTTCGGAATGTCAATCTATCTCTCATAGTTGAAGAGGCTAAACAAACAGGATGCATGTCTAGAGGTGTGACAATATATAGAAAAGATGTTATATAGCGATAGTCTGTAGCCCAAAAGGTTATCGATATACTCCCACCAAAAAGTGATATATATATTTAAAACACTAGAAGTGCAGGGGGATTGTGTTTTTGGCTATAAAGAAAGACCAGAAAGTCATTAGATGACCACTATACCAAACTCAGGTGGATAGGTACAATTAACATCTGAATGTTTGCAAATGCAGGACTACCTTGGCTTTGTCAAACAACAGACCACTCAAACAAGCAATCAAGCAGAGGGGTCGCTGCCTGAGTGTGAAGGGGGGGGGGGGGGGCACTCTTTATAGTTGCGAATAGCATTTGAATATTTGCAAATGCAGGACTCCCTTAGCTGCAGTTTCCTACTTACGTACGTCAGTGCCCTGAGAAATTCTGTGGCCAAGAGCTGGTGGAAATGATCCTGATTGAAGTCCACCCATTTGACTGAGATGGAGAGGAGATCAACCTTCAGCTGTGTTGGGACTTTGAGCTGTTTTTTTCTATCTTCCTAATTTTGTCAAAAAGCGCACAATTCAATCACATTAGACAACCATACTGAGCAGTTAACAAACACTAAAACATAATTATCAGGACATAAAGCTATAGGGATTTGTAGCGTAAAATAGAGGAAGTAAGTAAGTAGAGAGTAAATGAGAGGTGGTGTTGTAACTTTGCACCTCAATTCACATACAGGAATATGTAAAAATGTTGTCTGCTTGATTTTCTGACAAAGCCAAGGTAGCCCTGCATTTGCAAATATTTAAGATGCTTGCTAGTGTGAATGTGAATGCCAAATGAGGACCTCAATGCTCAAAAAAATATTCTGATTAGAGTTAGAAACAACAGTGATTTGTATCAACTGATCCACCTCTGCCCTGGCCAGTGTTCAAAAGGTGTCACTGTTTAGAAATATAAAATAAAGAAAATCTTTTATTAGATGAGTGTCTATGTTTGCTCAATGGCTGCCATTGACGGCGCTAGACATGCAATTCATTTTGAGTGGACTGGGCATTGAGCACAGTCAATGGCACTGAAACCAGAGCATGTCATTTACAGGTCATTTCTTGTTCATTTTAGGGCATTTTACAGGTTACTTCCTGTTGCATTGGAGTTGCTTCCTAACTGTTTGGGGACATTTTTGAGTGGTCAGTAAGCATAAATCAACAGGAAGTGACCTGTTAAAAGGAAGTTATCGAAAATAAACTGGAAATGATGTGAAATGCCCCAGATCGAGCTCATTGGGAGCCATATACAGTATTTGATACACTGCAAATGGGTTTATCAAATACTTGTTCTCCCCACTGTACGTCCAATCCATTTGAAGTGGAAAGTTGGCTGGCAGTGAATAACTATCCACTGCCATCCCTCCCTCTTCGAACTAATTGGATCTCTAGTAGAGGTCCAATCAGTTTCTCTGTTTATTTATTTTTTTGTTGAATATCCTAGAAGCATTTCCTGACCGATTTATCGATAATTGCTGTATTGTTTGTGAGATCCTCTTTATCATAAGTCTTGTATCGCAAATCGTATCGTATCGTGAGGCACCCAGAGGTTCCCAACCCTAATATCGTGTGGCAATTATTACTAGATGATCACTTACTCGTGATGATTGTTGAATTGTCCTCGGCTGGCCTGATGTTGATGTGGTATCCTTCACTGGCGTGGACTGTGGTACAGCAGATCTTACCTATATTTCATTATCACAAAAGAAAGTATGAACAAATGCTTGGCTTAGTAAGGCCTATCATACAAAAGAGAGAGCTGCTCGCTTTGTTTTTTTTTCATGTCATTTCAGGCATTTACATTAATATTTACAAATACAGTTCTGCTTTTACGCAAACGACAAAATTTTAAATAAATGCCTGAATGGGAATGGGACAAAGAAAACTACTTACTATAGGTAGGGTGACAATATTTAGATTTCCAAAAAAAGGGGAAACTCGACCCGGCCTCGAGTAACTCAAATTATAATATTTATACACTACACAAAAAGAATGTGCCAAAATCCTCATGTGATAGAGCGCAAGTATATAGGTTACAGAACTCTAGCTTGGACACATTTTCAATTCACCCAACAAATAAGCAACACTGGACTATAAGCAGCAGGATTTAAAATGAGGGGAAAACATAGCGGATTATAGTCCGCAAATTACGCAACTTCAAGTTTTTAAATCAAGTGTTCAAGGGGGCCACTTGTAATTCAAGAAATAATACTTGAAGTTATGTTCAACACATTTGCGTATGTCCGAGTTTTATTAGGCTCGAGCGTATGACGTGGCACTCGCGAGGTTTCCGCCGCTATCGCCATTGTGGAAGATAAACTGAGGCATTTCAACACAGGTCGCTCTTTAAAAATGGTTGGAAATTATTGTGCGGTAAAGAATTGCAACAACCGATCGAATAGAAAAAGAAGAATGTACAGCTCGACGGAACACCATTGAGTTTCTTCCGGATCCCTACATGGAGAAAAGGCGAGGGAAAGCTCATATCTGAACTTACCAAACGTCGAAGAATGGCATGGGTGGCCTCGATCAGAAGGAAGGGCATAACGTTTGATTCTCCAGTTACACACTGAGTTTGCTCTATGCACTTCCACTCCGGTAAGTTAATTTCGTTTGTTTACGCAAATTTCAGTAACTTTACAGCCTGTTGTTAGCTATTGCTACAGCTAAACAACTAGCATGCATACATGTGCATTGTCTTCATAAGACATAATTCATGTCGTTGCTAAATGAAAAAGCTGTAATATTTTGACGTGAGAGAGTGGCAAAGAATTTGTACACAGGCTACATTTTATGCAGCAAAAGTTTTGTACATCCGTGGTCACAGACTAATGTAAACACACATTGCCTACCTTTGCTAGAAAGATGGTGTTGCCGTTTGCTATGGTCATAAAGTGAAGATCCTGCACCCATCCGCAGCAAAACTGTTCGTAGCTTTGTAGCGATTTGTAGTTTCGGAATTGCTGATGAGTATAGTAACATATACCAAACACTAAATACAGCATGATGTCCATTTCGCGTAGTGGTGGAAGCTTGTCGACATCTTTATTCCATTTGTGTTCGGCTTGCTCGTGAGGGTCAACATTGTTCACATCCTTAAAATTGCTCACATATCTGTCCTTCGCCGTGGTAACAAGTTTGTCTCTGCATCGAACTGGCAAGTATTCCTTACTTTTTTCCATCTTTGGTTGGTTTAAATGTCCCGTGATGCTTCCGCAATGGTTGCGTTGTCGCAAATCTCGCATGATCCCGTGCTGCTGTGACGTAAACCCTCGAGCCTAATAAAGAGAAAGTAGAACGCAGACAGAAAAAGCAGCAGCATCGACATGAATTTAGAAAACCTCTCGGGACGCGCGAGGACATGACAGGGCAAAAGATCACCCTACGAAGTTACGAACGGCACAACATAAACCAATTACGAACCATTTGTAAACCGAACCCAACCCAAATTGGAATAATTTACTGCATTTGGGATGGTTATATGAAAGTTAATCGTTGTTTCCTACTTAAAAACACGAACCATAAATATGCCCGATGTTTGTTACAAGTAGCTCGCTTTTGGCGTGCATGTACACCAACACCTAGTAGAAGTGTATATGCGATATATTTCCATACATGAATTTTTTTTTTTTTTTTTTACCTGTTTATCAGAAGATCTTGAAGCTGTTTGGGCAGTCGAAGGCACAGCATTTGATTTCAGGAGAGAATAGCCACAAAATGTTTTCCTGATGTCGGTTGTTGCGAAATGCTTGCTGCAAATTCGCCATTTTAGTCCTTTTTCCACCGGTGTGTGAATGTCATATCCAGCAGAGAGTAACCAAAGTTTATATAGTTCCTCGTTCTTCACAGGGAAGCGGTGGACACTTTCTTTTGTCCATTTCTTCTGTATGTTTCCACAAGTTCTAAAACGCACATTTCAACCATGCTGATGTCCTTTCGTGCAGACTGACGTGAAGACAAGTGGCCGTAGCACTGCTCTCTAGTGGAGTGTCATTACGCATATGAAACAATAGTCCGCAGAATTGAATAAATTACGGCAGTTTGGTGCGACATTTTTTTTGGGCTGCAGGGGATTTTTGTACATTGAGCTGCGTTTTCAATTTATTTGACTGTGTTAGATCTGTGAATATCACTTTTTATTAGCATGCTAATTGGGCACATTGACTTGCATTAGCATAGCCACTCTGGAGCCCTGAAAAATAATAAAAGACTAACAAACGCTACGTAATATTTTGAAATCTACTCCACTGACTAATTAACCCCCCCCCCAACTCGATGATTAAGCCTGATGTCAAAAAATCCGGAGTTCCCCCTTAAATACACAAGCTTGACGCTAACTTAACGGGAGCTATTTTTTCACCGGAGACTTGGCTAGCTCTGGCAGTGTTTAACGCAAGCTGCAACGAACGGCAGTAACTTTGTCATACCGCAAAATATGAAAACGATTGAAACCATTACTCACCAAATTCAATATGCTGGCAAATGCATTCATCTGAAAAAATTGGGAGTGAGACCTCCCCTCGTCCAGCGACTGTGAATTTGTGCTTAGGACAAGATCATCTGTCGCAATTAGCGATCTTTGACGCCCCCCCCCCCCGCATTCAAACTTGTTTCTCTCTCAGCGGCTGTGATTTTAACCTCAGTGAAGTTGCTCTCCTAGTTAAACCTTGCCTATCATTCGTCTTTGTAAGTTTTTAGTAGCTTTGTGTATTGAATTTGAAAGGAAAATGTGTGTTTTGTTTTTGGCGAACGTTTTCATGAAGCTAAACTGTTGAATCTACTCACACGTGGAAAAATACGATTGTACAACGTTTTAAATGTATTCATTTGGTATATTTCAGTTACCACGATTTGAGAGCTCAATAAATGGAAGAAAAGTACGGCTTGTGTTTGGAGGGTTTGTTTTTGGGTTTGCTGGAATAGCGTCACTGACACACGCAGCATCAAACAGGGGAAGGGGTAAGCGCTTCCGCGCCAAGCCACTTCTGGCTGCATTTTTGACACATGAAAAATAACGAATGACGGAAAATTTTAGTGGTTTTGTAACCGCGACGTTTACATAGCATGATAAACCGTGAAGGTAACCGGCACATGCCTACACCCGACCCCCCCCCCCCCCCCCAAAAAAAATTCTCGGATCTACACGATTCACATAGGTCATCCTTTTTTACTTCAAAACGGCGAATTTCGCCGAAACGTGAGAGATTTTCATGCCTGATAGATAGATAGACGCAATGACATGTATGTTTGCCACTTTCCCACTAAAATAACTGCGAACCGGCTTTCTAGTCACTCGGGATCGTCGCCGTTTTGTACAATGCGAAAAGGAGTATAACAAAGCTTTTTTTTTTTTTTTTTCTCCATAATTAGATAAGTCGGCGAGCCAGATGCGGCCGTCAAAAGAGCCAGATATGGCTCGCGAGCCATAGGTTCCTGACCCCTGATTTAGACGATTGTTTCAGATTATTTATTTGAACGGTACAAATTGAAAAGACAGCTATTATTTTGTTCAAGCATTCAATTATTCGCCAATACAGAAGAGGCATTTTTTAAATCAGTATTTAAGCCAGTGCCCCCCCCGTTAAATTAGGAATAACAAAGCCTGTTAGGTAACCTCTGAGAATTTACAACTACTACAACACCCAACACTAGAACGAAACAGTACAGTGCAGTAAGCGCGCCTCTTTGGTGCCTTTGCTGACCTTTCTGAGGGCATGCCATCCGTGTTGCTACTGTGTCTCCTCTGCATGGCACGGCGCTCCTTAACACATGAAACTGACCTGAGGATACAAGCAAACATGTTCACGTTAACATATCTTTTGAACATCTAGCAACATTACATTTAACGAATATTAATATAAATGTTTACCTTAGCGTGGTCCATGAATGGCACTTAGCTGAATTTCATTGTTATTTAGCACCGGGCTTGATTGCTAAGAGAGTGGCAAAAATGCTAGGCCGCTGCCGTTATTTTTAGGTAATAACCTCCGTTCAACGTCATGTTCATCACTTACCGACCAATAGCATTACGTTTGCACCGCTTCCGGGTTTAGTTGCGTGAATAAACACTGTCAATAGACATCACATATTTATTACTAGATGCAGAAAATCTGAGATGGCGGCGTTGAAAACCAGCAGCCATCATAAAGCAGAGCACGCTACTGCGGGCTTCAAAGCAGTGAATGTAAATTGAGTGATTTCCTCCACTAAAACTCGACAATGTCTCAACGAATTTTCTAACGGTTTGGTTTATAACAAAAAAATATATATCACCGTGGCTATGATTCAGCGTTAACAGCCGGCTCATAACGCATTTCGCATATGTATTGTTCTTAAGAATTTTTATG
Organism: Corythoichthys intestinalis; assembly: GCF_030265065.1. Classification (NCBI taxonomy): domain Eukaryota; kingdom Metazoa; phylum Chordata; class Actinopteri; order Syngnathiformes; family Syngnathidae; genus Corythoichthys; species Corythoichthys intestinalis. The sequence goes on from NW_026651597.1 coordinate 608,553, forward strand.
TTATGAAACCCACAGAATATGAAACTCAGTTTAAAACAAAGTAGCATTTTCTCTTTACACATAAATAGTGCACGCGCACACACGTACACGTATACACATACATACTAGTCATGTACAAGATCTACAAAATCTACATTCAAAAGACTAAAACACGCAGCTTCTTCTGTTACCAAAACTGAAAAAAAGAAAAGAAAAAAGAATGCTTAAATTAAAAATATTTCGGGAGGTTTTTTTCCCCAAATAAATCTGGCGTTCCCACTAAAAAGCGATTTTTCTTTCGTCATGGCGTTGTTGCCTATCGACCAATTGCATTTCACGTTCAAGTGAACGTCGCTTCCGGGTAGAGTAGTCAATAAAGATGTTGTTTTGATTCCGCCAGTGGATATACGTACAGTACACGACAGCTTCATATTTCGTCAAATATAGCCAAGTATTCGCTCTTACCTGGGTTTAATCTTTTTGCAATTTGTTTCCCAGAAGTGTTATTTTCCAGGAATGGTATGGGTCCTAATGACCTAGCCAATTTTTGTTAGCGCTTCTCACGCAAATAAGCTATCAGGCTAACAGCAGCAACGAGTAAATGTTGAGTATCGCCGTTGTCGCATTGTTTATGGTACTTAATCACGTATAATGGGTTCATTGTAGATTAGGCAGCTCGCGGTTTCATTGTAAAACTTTCGCCGTTATGTGTGTCATTTCGGGAGCTAACTAGGAGCACACGCGCGTACTCATCGAAGCGTACGCAATTCCACGACAGGAGTAAATTGAATGTTTCTTTGAGAAAATCATGCCATGATGGTGCTCCGGCGGCTCCTGAGGAAGCGCTGGGTGCTGGGTGTCGTCTTTGGACTGTCGCTCATCTACTTCCTCACCAGCACGCTGAAACATGTGAGCTTCAAATTTACAGCCAAGTGTACAAATAAATAATCTAAGATAGGAGTTTGCATATGGGCACAACCTACCTCAAGAAAGTGCAATTTGTCCACTCTGTATGCAGGAAGAGCGCACTATAGGGGACCGCGCCCTCCTGGAGGTGAGGGACTCCGAGCATCGCATCCCGTGGAAGGTGCGCTTCAACCTGGGCAACAGCAGCCGGCAGATGGGCAGATGTCGGAACTCCATCCAGGGCAAGACGCTGCTCACGGACGAGCTGGGTGAGTGACGGGTTCTCTTTAGTGCAAAAAGGGAGTTGTCTGGATCATAGCTGCCTTCCGGTCCACTGGGTACTCCCAGTTCCCTACTTCCTGTCCACTGCTCAGGGAATACCTTATAGCAGTGGTCCCCGACCTTTTTGCACCATGGACCGGTGTAATGTGGGCTTTTTTTCATGGACCGGCATTGTGTGGCAGAAAACTACAGAAAAAATAAAGTAACACAACGGAGCTAAAAAACAATATTAGGTGCAGGGAAATGTAACTCACTAAAGGCTGAACACCTTTTTTAACAGCGGCCGCTCCTAAAACTTGACCGCAAATATACTTGGTCGCTGGCATCATGAATTCTTCTCCAATCGTGAAAGTTTTCTTGGCTTTAGCACTACGGTTCGCCACGAGGTATGATGCTCTCAGAGTATTCTCTTGTTGCCTCGTTTGCCAGCTTTTAGCCACATATTATGCAAAATGGACTCTTTTTGTAGGCTCCTTTGTAGGCTCAGCAGGTGGCCTTTTCCCTGTGAAAAAGCTCTCCAAAGACGTAGCTGCCTGCAGCACACAGCTAACAGCCGTTAACGGTACTGTTTACATTGACTGATGCTGGGCGGCTATAGGTGTACAAACACCCCAGTAATGGCGGTCATTCACTAGATAGCGACGTAGACAAATCTTTACTCGGATTGTTCAGATGAGTAGACAGGCATATTCATTTGTCAAGAGGCACAGGCCAGATAGAGGTCAATAACAAATGATTTATTATTTCTCTGCAGCACGGCAGCAAATGTGCCACGGACCGGTACCAGTCCCCGGCCCAATGGGTGGGGATCACTCCCTTATGGCACTGGTGTCAAACTAATTCTATATAAGTTCAAGTGGGTGCAGATTTTCGTTTCAACCAATGAAGGGGTCACCTTTTCACCAATCTCACCTCGTAGCTTCAACTGTCATCAGTTGATTGCAGTCAAGTGCTGCTTGTTTTTCAGCATAAAATTAATTGGATAAACTGTTTGCACTCTATTGGTTGGAACGAAATCCTGGACCATCTTGGCCCTTTGTGTAAATGGTTTGAAACCCCTGTCCTATGGTGTTAAAATTCCTGTGTTTGGAAAAAATTACAATCGTCAGCATGTTTACAATTTGTAACGACATAATAACCTAAATATTCTTGTTATGTGCATCTGACTTGTGGGAAAATAATGAGATTGCGACACTGTCATAAATTGTAGTATTTCGAGCTTGTCATAAGTAGAGGGGTGTGCCATCTAATGCACATCGCAATTCGATTCGATTACGATTCAGGGTGCTAAGATTCGATCGTTAAACGATGATCATGGTATTCTTTAAGGATGCAACAATACTGAACCGTTCGATACACCCTTTTCAATTCAGTTTGCAAAAACATTCGATCCAAATGAAAAGCTCCCAAAATGTATTTTCCGAATTTATTATTGTCGACTCTCTTGCTAAAATGTCCGGAGCAGCTTTGCCTTGAAAAAACAAACTCTGCCGCTAGCAGCCCCCCTCATCCACTCCTCCCCCAAACTGCATAAAGGTGGGAGCTGTGGCGCACGGGGATCATTGCTCCTGAGGAAAGACAGAAACTTAAAGGGTATTAAAACACGAAGGGGCTGTGAGTTATCAATAGAACCGTTATGTGGCAAGATAACAAATATTAATAAAGTTAACAAAAAAATAAATCACATTCATGAGCAATTATCGAAAATCGATCGAAAATTATGAACATTTCCGAAAGTATTCCAGAAACAGCCGAATGGGGCGGAGACGTCATAACAAGGAAACAAAAGGTCAAGGCAGGTGCCATCGTTGTTTATCGACGAGAGAGTTGCGTCTGTGTTTTATCAAAAAAATCGCTAAAATGGTTCAAACCTGTCATGCTATGTGGTGTACAAATAGCCATTTGTCGCAATGTAGTACCCATGAGTTCCCGAACGCGAGAAAAAGAGCTGGACTATGCAGACAATGAGTAAAGTTCGTCAGTGCTAAGATGGCTAATTTTGCAGAGCCAGCCTCCGGCACGGTTTTGTGTGGTGCGCATTTTACACCTGAAAGCTATACGAACAACGGACAACTGAAATCAGGTTTTGCTAAGAAATTGCTGCTGAAAGCAGATGCGGTGCCCACCTACACGCGCAGCCACCTAAATGTCCCGAGATGTCAAGAAAGAGGACGATGACTGGCTCTGATGAGACCACTACACCACCTCAGGCAAAGCAAAGGAGGGAAATGGCCAGATTGAGTACTCTTTTATAATAAAAAACATATCACGCATTGGATATAGGACTGGACATACAGTGCCTTGCAAAAGTATTCGCCCCCCTTGAATCTTGCAATCTTTCGCCACATTTCAGGCTTCAAACATAAAGATATGAAATTTAATTTTTTTGTCAAGAATCAACAACAAGTGGGACACAATCGTGAAGTGGAACAACATTTATTGGATAATTTAAACTTTTTTACCAAATAAAAAACTGAAAAGTGGGGCGTGCAATATTATTCGGCCCCCTTGCGTTAATACTTTGTAGCGCCACCTTTTGCTCCAATTACAGCTGCAAGTCGCTTGGGGTATGTTTCTATCAGTTTTGCACATCGAGAGACTGACATTCTTGCCCATTCTTCCTTGCAAAACAGCTCGAGCTCAGTGAGGTTGGATGGAGAGTGTTTGTGAACAGCAGTCTTCAGCTCTTTCCACAGATTCTCGATTGGATTCAGGTCTGGACTTTGACTTGGCCATTCTAACACCTGGACACGTTTATTTTTGAATCATTCCATTGTAGATTTGGCTTTATGTTTTGGATCATTGTCCTGTTGGACAGATAAATCTCCGTCCCAGTCTCAGGTCTTGTGCAGATACCAACAGGTTTTCTTCCAGAATGTTCCTGTATTTGGCTGCATCCATCTTCCCGTCAATTTTAACCATCTTCCCTGTCCCTGCTGAAGAAAAGCAGGCCCAAACCATGATGCTGCCACCACCATGTTTGACAGTGGGGTTGGTGTGTTCAGGGTGATGAGCTGTGTTGCTTTTACGCCAAACATATCGTTTTGCATTGTGGCCAAAAAGTTCAACTTTGGTTTCATCTGACCAGAGCACCTTCTTCCACATGTTTGGTGTGTCTCCCAGGTGGCTTGTGGCAAACTTTAAACGAGACTTTTTATGGATATCTTTGAGAAATGGCTTTCTTCTTGCCACTCTTCCATAAAGGCCAGATTTGTGCAGTGTACGACTGATTGTTGTCCTATGGACAGACTCTCCCACCTCAGCTGTAGATCTCTGCAGTTCATCCAGAGTGATCATGGGCCTCTCGGCTGCATCTCTGATCAGTTTTCTCCTTGTTTGAGAAGAAAGTTTGGAAGGACGGCCGGGTCTTGGTAGATTTGCAGTGGTCTGATGCTCCTTCCATTTCAATATGATGGCTTGCACAGTGCTCCTTGAGATGTTTAAAGCTTGGGAAATCTTTTGTATCCAAATCCGGCTTTAAACTTATCCACAACAGTATCTCGGACCTGCCTGGTGTGTTCCTTGGTTTTCATAATGCTCACTGCACTTTAAACAGAACCCTGAGACTATCACAGAGCAGGTGCATTTATACGGAGACTTGATTACACACAAGTGGATTCTATTTATCATCATCGGTCATTTAGGACAACATTGGCTCATTCAGAGATCCTCACTGAACTTCTGGAGTGAGTTGGCTGCACTGAAAGTAAAGGGGCCGAATAATATTGCACGCCCCACTTTTCAGTTTTTTATTTGTTAAAAAAGTTTAAATTATCCAATAAATGTTGTTCCACTTCACAATTGTGTCCCACTTGTTGTTGATTCTTGACAAAAAAATTAAATTTCATATCTTTATGTTTGAAGCCTGAAATGTGGCGAAAGGTTGCAAGATTCAAGGGGGCCGAATACTTTTGCAAGGCACTGTATGTATAAATTATCGCTCGTAAAATATATAGAACAAATCCTCTAATCCCATTCATATTTGTGTCGGTTGGCAGAGCAAAAACCGATGCGTTCACGGTGTATCAGCTTCACAAAAAGAAATGCAAAACAAACCATTCGGTGTTTCCCACATGATCTGTTGTTGCTGGTGTTTAATCAGTGTAGTTGCTCCCCTCAATGATCCTTTTATTAGGCTGCATTGGCTTTCGTTTGGGCTCAAATTGATAACCCAAAACACCAAAGAAAGGTTCATCACTCTCCTCGTCACCACTAGAGGAATGTTCGTTACGTCGGATTCGTCGCTGCAACTAGAAACAAATTTGTCCGCCATCATCGCCGCCATTCAGTACTAAGCACTGAGCCGGTTGTTTCCTTGTAGTGACGTCACGCACACAATATGCTAGATTTCCGGGATCTCGGGGGCGGGTCGTTTTAGCGTGCCAATCGATCCAAATTTCTATCATTTTCTTGGTGTTGCGATGTGTGTAATTACACGAAGTGGCATGATATGAATCCAAAAGGCATGCGTTTATGGATAAATGATGGAATATTAGCATTCCCCAGGTGTTGTCATACCCTTTAAGGAGGCAGCTTGCCGGCTTCAATATCGTACAGATCCGTTGTTTGGCAGCATTTTGGGTGCGCTTATATGGTATCCTCACTCGTACATGTTCAACAAAGATTGTCTTTCCGGATACGTACAACAAAGTCCGCCAATATATTATTGTCGACTTGGCTGCGACGAATAACCCTGCTTTGACAACAGACAGGTTAAGACCGTGGGTGACAGAGAGCTAACTCGCAGTTACATGATGAACTATGAGTGACAAATTAAGAACGCTGTACTTCAAACTCGTCCTGTTTATGAAAGTCGATTGTCAAATGTTGGTGTTGTGCAGTGATGAGCAGATGTGACTTCTGTGGCGTTTGTTAACTTTTTTTAATGCCTCAAAACAGTCGCGCGCACACACTGATATCATCAAATAGCAACCTAGATGTGCTACGTTAAATCCCATGCTATTGGCTGCGTGAGCCCTGAGTGATCATGGGACGCGTGGTCCATACAGTGGGGAGAACAAGTATTTGATACACTGCCAATGGGTTTTCCCATATCAAATACTTGTTCTCCCCACTGTATACTACATTGATGAATTCAAAACCGCCATGACTGAATGGAAGTTAAGCAGAATAAATCAATCCATACCTATAGACCCTACTCACCAATGTCACAAAATGACGTGTCGCTGTATCCGGCCACCATATTGTCCGTCATTGTTTAGCCCTATTCTCAATGGTTTCAATTAGTCGTGCAATTTATAGAGCAATTCATGGAAGCCCCGGTGTTATCTGACGCTGTAAATTCATTGGATGCGTTGCATAAAAGGCGTTATGTGGAAAAGCTTCAGTTTATCCATTCGCCAGATCCATATTTGATGCCTAAATCGATGTTTTTTTGACCCGCTGTCTTCGCCGTCTCTGCCTGACATCTGCTACCCTGATATCTACAACTATCTTGTCCACAGAAACTCAGCCTATTCTCAAGAAACTTTGAAAACTTTAAGAGCAGCACTCTAAGCAACATTACCCCGTGTGACCCTTTACTTCCAATTTTCTAAAATGGCGACAATCAATTAAAAAAAAAAAAAAAAAAAAGTTGACTGCGACGCGTCAAGGATAGATGCATATTGGACTATTTCTTCAATAAAATACACAACAGTGTCTGCCTCATTTGCAAAGAGACAGTCGCGGAAGATACGCAACGAGAAATTAAAGCAACTTGAAGCTAATTTAATTTCACAGCAGCAGTATTTCGCAAGAGCCCGAGGGTCGAAAGAGAACGCCACAAAGGCAAGATTGTTGAAATTATGAATTAAAAATAATAATAATAAAGCAAATGTGACACACAGAAGGGCTTGCTAAAATTTCTTTAAATGTATTGTTCTACGTAAAACAGCCCAGGTAGCCGCCCACATTTTTACCACACCAAATCTGGCCCCCTTTGCAAAAAGTTTGGACACCCCTGTTTTACCAATGATCCGTAGACAAGGCCAGCTTCTTTCACTTGTTACCAGCTAAATATTATTCAAAAAATAAAGATGGTGGAAGAAATAAGCATCTTGAATTTGAAGCGGTATGTTGTCGGCGATTATCCTAGCAATGATCTTAATTGTGGTTGTCAGGCCAAAACCCTCAAAATATATATTAAATGCATCTTACCAGATATAAAATGACTACTACATAATCTGTGGTAATCGTTTGCAGCCCAGTTTTCTCGTCGAGTTGCAGCAGTCCATCTCGCTCTCCTCTCCGGGTCTCTCGGAATACGGTAGAACTTCAAGTCTCTCCGTCGATCTTCTGTTATTGCAACCGACCGCCACACACGCCTTCGCCATTTTGATTATTAATGTTAACGAGCAGAAAAACACGCCATAATAGGAGGAATTTACGTAGCGGTAATGCATCAACACGACGAGTTGACGGACAATATGGCGCGGGGGCGTGGTTGTGACGTCATGTGAGTACGGTCTATAGACTATAGATAATGCTGCAAATATTGTTAATTCAGTACGTAACACAGATGGACTTTAAAATATCCTAATGATAACCTTTGTTTTTGTTTTTGTTTTTTTTACCAGAAGGGGCAAAAGCATTAGCTGTTTAAAAGGCAGTACGCATTTCTCTCATCAATACAATAAAATTTGAACTGGTGGAATGAATTCCACATTTTCTGGAAACAAACAAAGTGTCTTTAGAAATCAGACTTATTGTAACCAATATACTTTGTTTTCACAGATTTCGGTACTATTTTGCATGTTTGTAGTGTTACCGCATGGTTTTACATGTTCTGCTTCTGGAGTAACTTCTGTACACCACCAAACGACGCACAAATGGACATGGAAATTTAGCGAATTTGCTAACTAGCATAAAACTCGTCACTAACTTGTAACATCTCTAAAACCACAACAATTAAGGCTAAACAGTACAATAGGGTTCATGTACTCACCTCTTATAGACGCACACAGGTCTTAGCTACATACTAGGGACATTTTCCAATTAACATGACTTGAACCTACAGCTGGACAACTGAAAGGCAAAGAGCAACACATTTTCTCTTCCCCTTTCGCTCTAAAAATTAACTTGCGTACAGAAGAGGATCCAAAGCGTGACCGCCGGGTCCCTGCCTGTCTCATACATTAAATTTATTTTCGAGTCTTTTGAACAGGAGTAAATCTCGCTCAGTAACTTCAGCTGCAGCCATTCTAACCTTTTGCGTCCCTTAAGGTGTCCGGGGGGCAGACGTGTCTTGAATTTTGTTCTGCTAGCAGCAGCTGTCATTAAGTTATTAGGGAAAATCATCGTTTTTGAACATTTGTGAATCTTAATCGAATCGTCACGTGTCGAATCTTGATGAATCTAATCATCGATTTATTTGCACACCGCTAGTCATATGTCGAGACAAATGATGTGTCAAATTTTGCATTGGATGTCGAAAGGATCGTATGTTGATGTGTGTGTAACTTATTTAATATAGTGTAGATCCGCCTTTTGCCGCAATAAAGCCTCAATTCTCCGAGGTGTTTATACATACAACTTGTGAATTGTTTCCAAAGGACTTTTAAGCCATTCTTCAGTTAAAATACCCTCTAACGCTTTTCGATACGATGGCGCAGGAAATCGGCATCTTAATTGAATCTCGAAAACTGTCAAGGTACCACTGTACCTTTAAATGTCATTGGAGTATTGGGACAAATAGCAATAAGAGGCTGGAAAAGTTTATTGTAAATTACAAATTATTTTTCTTTTTTAAAGAAAGAAAATCTGATTTTAGGATGATAAAATTGTTGCAGGAAAAAGATGTTGCTAAATGCTCACCTAACAGCTGGGTGAACAACAACTGTTGTTGTCATGGCAACCCAAATCAAACTTAAATCTATTTAAATTGAATGTGAAAATGCTAAAATGCGTGTCTCCTCATGAAGGTTATGTGTGCGAGCGCAAAGACTTGCTGGTGAACAGCTGCTGCAACGTCAACGCTCCGCGAACGAGGCAGCACGTCTGCAAAAGCTGCCTGGCCAGTGGCTGCTGCAGCGTTTATGAGTACTGCGTGTCCTGTTGCCTCCGGCCAGATAAGGTAACCTCTTCACACACATTTCTGTTTGGAGACATATTCTACTCGATTTGAATGTGAAATTACGGTCTATAAAAATTACAATTCAGCGGAATAAAGTCACGTTTGAAGAAGTTGTCATCAGGGTTTATTCTCCAAAATAGTAATGTTACAGGAATACAACTTATTTTTTTTCGGAATTTTTTTTATTCTTGTTCACATTAAAAATTACAATCTTTCAATAAAGATGTGTTTTTCAAGAAAAAGGATGCACTCTTCGACTATGTTAACACTTAAAGTGGGGCAAATAAGTATTTAGTCAACCACTAATTGAGCAAGTTCTCCCACTTGAAAATATTACAGAGGCCTGCAATTGTCAACATGGGTAATCCTCAACCATGAGAGACAGAATGTGGAAAAAAAAAACAGAAAATCACATTGTTTGATTTTTTAAAAGAATTTATTTGCAAATCATGGTGGAAAATAAGTATTTGGTCAGTACCAAAAGTTCATCTCAATACTTTGTTATGTAGCCTTTGTTGGCAATAGCGGAGGCCAACATTTTCTGTAACTCTTCACAAGCTTTTCACACACTGTTGCTGGTATTTTGGTATATTATTACAGAAAACGTCTGTCTTTTTTTTCCCTCACAGCATTTGAAAGTTAAAGTTGTATAATGTTACACTCTTATGTCGGTGAAATTTAAAAAAAAAAAAAAAAAAAAAGGAAAAACCAGTTCAATTCAGTCAATCAGTTAACATAAATGTGTAGAACGTGAAAAGTAACTAACCTTTTCTGAGTAACTAATTACTCTTGCAATTAGGTAACTGAGTTACTAACTCACTTTTTGGGACAAGTAATTTGTAACTGCAACTAATTACTTTTTTAACGCAAGCTTAACAACACTGGTCTTAGATCCCTCCTCCAGCAAGCCGAGCCTATGTTTGCACCATCAATATGCTTGAACATAAAACCATGATGACCCTTGTGTGAAATCAACATCAGCAGTCTGGAAATATATGGCTATCAGTATTTAATCATGTAAAGAAACTGGGAAAAATGAAATTGTTTTTTTATAGTGGGTGGGTCACACTCATATGAGAATGAAGTCATTATTTTGACAAAGTCGTAATCTTGGACGACTAAATGACTTTCCATGTTTTGTATGCAGGTCTATATTTTTGGGACTTAAAAAAATTGTATGTTAAAAGACGCGTTTGGATTTTTATCCTCTCATTTTAGCAAGCTCTCCTGGAACGCTTTCTGAACCGTGCTGCCGAAGGCTTCCAGAACCTGTTCACTGCTGTGGAGGATGTCTTTGAGCTGTGCTTGGCCAAGTGTCGCACCTCCTCCCAAGTAAAAGCCTCTTTGTTGTTTGGGTCCACAACCTTCCTTTTTTAAACAAAACAAACATTTTCAAAATGCAAATGAATGTCTGATTTTGTCATACATATATTCAATAAGTATGCCAAATTAAAACAGTTCATTTAAAGATGCACTTATAATAATACATTTTATTTATATCATTAGGAGGCTTGTTTAAAAATATTTGTCTTATTCTCCAACAGATTTTATCATCTTTTTAGGAAAATCCAAGAAAAATATTATTTGTGTAAATGGTTGGGTAGCAATGCACAGCAGAGAAGCGAAATATGGCAATATTTTTGCTTATTTGGCCGACAGCCAGGACAAGCAAGTATTCTTAAAATATGGTGAAAGACCTTGCAGAATGGCTATTAAAAGTATTTTTTTTTTTTTTTTTTGGTGGCGTCTCTTCAGTGCGCCGCACAACCCAAACCGTTTGACCAACCATCACCGTTGAAATATGAAGATGACCGGAATTTTCACGCGATGCAGGGAATTTTTCAAATGACCCCCCAAAATTTTCCGTTTGCCCGTAAACGCAGGTTATATGGGGGGGGGGAGAATCTAAATGTATTTAGTACCACAATTTTTGACCAAATCGCATAATTTACACTTCAAAAATTTCAGGACAGTTAGGGGTATAAAGGTTGTTCACAAAAATTTCCAAAACACAGTTCCCCCAAAATTCACCAAAAACTTGCCCATTTATTTCTGATGGGATGCCATTGACCGCCATGTACGTCCAAATGTTCAATTAATTTTCAATGGCAGAAATCCATGTGTGGTTGTGATTTTTTTTTTTTTACCAGAAACTTATTGTTACAGCCCATTGACATTCAACTGGCACCCAAGTAAGTCGTTGCCATTGGCAGCATGCAACAGGACGTGTCCTCGAAATGTCCCCAAATTAACCGGACATGACCTGATGTCAATCGAACGTGTTCCCGAAATGTCCCTAAATCAACAGGAAGTGACCTGATATCAACAGGACGTGTCCCCGAATCAAACAGTAGTGACCTGATAGATTTAGATCTACCACAGCGAAGCACTATCATAATTTCTCCATAAATTGCCGTTTCAAGTTTGTTCTAAGCTATTTTGTTCCTCACTGCTTGTGTCTGTCGAGATAAACGCATTGACAATATAAAAAAAAAAATTGCTGGACATAAAAGTGCAAGTGTATTGTTAAAAAAAATGAATAGTATAATACATTGAAATTTTGAGTTGAAAGATGAATATTTTATTCTCATGAAAAGTAGTAGTCATTAAGAACTTAAAAGTAGCAAAAACAAGAACTATTTAACAATGAGCAAGGTTAACAGAGAAAACTGTGTCATTGCAGAGCGTTCAGCACGAGAACACCTACCGAAACCCTCAAGCCAAGTACTGCTACGGAGAGAGTCCGCCGGAACTCTTTCCCATCTGAACTGTTGCCACCCAGTGGAACCACGACGGCTTCCTTTTTACCATGAAAGCAGATGAACTGCCAATTTGTGATTTACACCTCATAAGTGCATCCACGCTGATTCCATCCAGTCATCCGTGATGATCTGCGGCAGCTACCGTTTGTCCAGGATCACGCAGATATCATAATTCTGGTACTTCCTCCAAAAATGTGGCAGGCAGATTTCTGATTCATTTTTGTTAATACCCAGAAATGGGTATCAATTAATATTGATAGGACAAAATGAAGGCAATACTATTTACACCATAATAAGACATTTTTGGGGTAAAGCACAGTTGTGCAATTGAGGGGGAAAAACATTGAAGGATTAAGAGATCAATTGCTCTTTTTTTTGTGAGCTATGTTTTTTTAAATCTGTTCGGGATAGGAGGATGGAAAACGTACAATTGAGAGGCATTTTTTGTTGAAGAAAATGAAGAAATTAACATTGTGACAAAAATGATAGGCCATTGTGATGATCCGCAGTACCATCAAAAGATTTGGCCAAAGATAAGACTTCATTCTCAAGACATTAATGTTGTTATCACTCATTCATTAACAATTTATTAATTTTCACTTTTAATGCGAACTCACAAACAAAAATGCCCCACCAGATAAATATAAGCAAATCCACCACTAAGGTGATGCAATATTTTTATATCGGTCCCTCCTTGATGAAGGTCTACCTCCTCTTGAGGGCCATCACTTATGAAGCAAAATATATTTCAGTATACAGGGAGTCCTCCAGTTACAAACGACATACATTCCGACATTGGCGAGGTGACCCGAATTTCCCGTTAAAGTCACAATTACGTCAAAATATTACGTATAAAAAAAGTAAAATACTGTTACGAATTGGGTCGCATGCATTCTTCAGGTTGCAATGTTGATGTGTGGCTATTGTGTTTTAAATGCTGTCACTAAACGCAGCGCTTGACTGGAGTGTGAGTGAGGGAGGGAGAGAGGGGTGGAAGACTGTTCGTTTTTGTAGGCTACGGCTTAACAGTAGTCGTGTTCCCTGCTGTCTCTTGCAAATAAAGTATTGAAAATGAACAAAGCTAGTGTTGTCCTTGTAAATGCTACAATACATTCAAATAAAAAAAAGGTGCTGTACTTGGCATTACTGCTATGAGGTGGATGAAGAAGAATGGGAGGAGGGGCTAAATGGCAGATGAGGCACAGGCTTCCTCGGTCGAGGGCATCGTAACCGGAGGATATCGGAAAATATCGCGCAACACATAAATATATTCCCATGTATGAGTTTTGGCTTATATGTTCGAATCGATTGCAAAACATGGAAAGGGGCAATCGTGCATATTTTGCAATCGGCACCCTTTATCGTGACATATTTAAAATGTATTACAATATCATACAATGCATTGCAAGTAATACATTGGTAAATAACTTTTCCTTTCATAAGGGATCCTACGAGTTGTTTCCCAGCGTTAAGTGTATCAATGCATGTTAATGAAATGACTTGAATAAAAGTGGCTGATGAAAACATTCATGGCTCAAAGCATTGAAAAGTCTGGGAATTCAACTTTGTTGAAAATTGACCACACCAAAATGGCAGAATTCTTGTTTCTTTTTGGGCATGGCTTCATGAAATGTTTTTGTGACATGTGGTTTTGTTTGTTTTATTCTTGGGTCATGTCAACCAAATACAATACTGTACTGTCAAGACAAAAATGATAAATAATGATAATATAATGGAAATGTAGCCCAGTCAATACACACACACACACCGTAGGCTATGTGTAAACATTTTGATAAATTAATATCACAACAGTTGTCGTTGACAAGTGGTTATTCACACTCAATTGTTATTCTCATTCAGTGTTCTAGATTGCACGCAAACAATAACTGAAATAAACTGACAAACGATTCAACCAGCATGTTTCCAAATGCAGCAGTTTAAAACTACATTTCCCATAATGCCTAGCGCAGCTTAACTCACTGACAGGCTGTCAGTGAGCTAAGCCGTCAGTGACAGCTACCCTATTAGCGAGCACCGGTAGCCGAGGCAAAATCAAACAGTGATTACAGTTTACAATCATCAGCAGCACAATGATAGAATAGAATATCCCTTTATTGTCATTATACAGTTGTACTACATTTGTATTTGTGAAAAAATATAAAGAGCAATAAAAAAATGAAAATTTGATAAGAATATCTTTATACTGACTTTTACATTTTGTCATCGAAAATGACAAATGTGAAATTGACCATTTTTGTCACTGACATTTTTTCATTGAAAAGCAAACGAATTGACTTTTACATTTTGTCAGTAAAAAACAAAGGGAAAAAACGGGGAAAATTTTTCTTTGTCCTATTTCGCTTGTCATTGTCTTTGCTTTTGCCTTCACTTTTACTGAGAGGAATGGTTTGTTCAAAAATTTTCCTCCCCCAGGAAATAGAAATTTTAAGCTTTCCAATGATGTATCACATATGCATATATATATACAATTAAGTGATAGTTATGAAATCTGTGACTTATTTACAGACACTATTTTTTTCATTGCGATGTAATTTGTTTAAAAGTTTAAAATATGCGGGTGAATAATTTTTTAAAGTCGTTTTTTTTTTTTTTTTTTAACTAAATATTAGACATCAATGATTGATTCTAAGCTAAAAATTATAGACATTTTGAATAATAAATATACGTAATTACTTACCTGCTTTTTATGGCTGGGTTGAAACAAAACTGTTGTGCAGTGTCTGTAAATTGGGGTCTCCAGGGTAAAACGGACATATTAAAACCCCTTCTAGCCTTGTGTATCACATTTAATACACTCAGAATTTCATTATTTTGAGACTAATTTAGAATTTTGAAATAAATACAATAAATAAATAAAATGATGGATGCAAGTCAACACATGCATCTGCAGGCTCCATGACAAAAAAAAAAATGGATTTAGCTAGGGTTATAGATATTAGAGCGCTTATTACACATATTAATTTTGATTTTTCAAATTTGAAAAAAGTACCATTAGGACCTTATTTTTTAAGTTTTGGGATTCTCTGACAATTGCTTCATGTTGCAGGCATTAAGGGGTTAAAAATAGTCCGGGGGAATGATGTGCCATGAAACTGCAATGGCAGCATATGGACAGATTGTTTTATCAAACCCAACAGTTAATTTGGCCTAAAACACAGCAGTTTATTTTAAAGAGCGGTGGAATAACTAGCTGCTTTTTTCAGCCTTGTGTGTGCTTTCCGTCATATTTATAAATACACAGTATGTACGTCTTGACACTGTTTGTGTTCAATTATCGGTTCAAGCTCAGTTGTTGAAGCTTTTGAAAGCTTAGGTTTAAAGAAATTTTAAATATCCATCTTGCCTCCTCAGGTGTAGTTTTGGCTAAGCAAAACAAAGTACCGTCTCTAAGGTGCAACTCACATCATCTGTTTGGAAAATAATCTTGTCCCATTATAAAATACTTTGTAGGATTCTTGTTCATTTCATTAATTTTTGTTGTTTGTTCCATTGCTTTAAAACCTTTATAGACAACATTTTAACGGCTCAGTCTTTAATTTAAAAGGGAAGTTCAGAATTTTTTTATATTAATCTTAATACTCGAGTTAGCGGGGGTTTAATTTGTCGGTGCAGTTGATTTCAACAAATTATGTGCCGTTAGTCAGTTATTTGTTCATTTCAGTGCTCCGGAGTCGCCAAGACAGTACGAGTCAATGGTACCTGCTTACCATGCCAATAAAAAAAAAAAATAATAAGGTCCAACATGGTCAAATAAATTCAAAATGCAGATCATTGTTCAAGATATCCATTCGGCCAAAATGATGTCACACCAAACTGCTGTACAGTGATCCCTTGCTACTTCGCACTGCAAACTTTGCGCCCTTAGTCCATCGCAAATTTGTTTTTTGTTTTTTTCAAACAAAAAAGAAAAATCCAACCTTCAATAAAAGTGCATTTATTCAGTGGGGAAAAATCCCACATAAAGAAATAATTATTTGACATCAAATAATGTGTGTCACAATTATTAGCACCCCTGGTGTTAATACTTTGTACAACCCACTTTTGCCAACAAAACAGCACCTAATCTTCTTCTATAATGTTTCACAAGATAGGAAAAGACAGAAAGAGGGATCTTCAGCAGAATCTTTGCAGAATCTCTCTAAATCATCCAGAGACCTGGGTCCTCTCCTCTGTACTCTCCTCTTCAGCTCACCCAGCAACAGATTTTGATTTAAAATGTCCTGGTATTTCAAAGCATTCATGATGCCATGCACCCTAACAAGGTTCCCAGAGCCTTTGGAAGCGAAACAGCCCCACAGCATCACTGACCCACCCCCATACTTCACAGTGGGTATGAGGTGCTTTTCAGCATGCGCATCTTTCGTGGCACACCAGACCCACTTAGAGTGTTTGTTGCCAAAAAGCTCAATCTTGGTCTCATCTGACCAAAGCACACGGTCCCAGTTGAAGCCCCAATACCGCTTGGCGAACTCCAGACGTTTGCGTTTATGATTGTGAGTGAGGAAAGGTTTTCTCCGTGCATGCCTCCCAAACAGCTTGTTGGCGTGTAGACAGCACCTCATACCCACTGTGAAGTATGGGGGTGGGTCAGTGATGCTGTGGGGCTGTTTCGCTTCCAAAGGCCCTGGGAACCTTGTTAGGGTGCATGGCATCATGAATGCTTTGAAATACCAGGACATTTTAAATCAAAATCTGTTGCCCTCTGCCCGAAAGCTGGGTCTTTCAGCAAGACAATTACCCTAAACATATGGCCAAATCTACACAGAAATGATTCACCAGACACAAAATCAAGCTCCTCCCATGGCCATCTCAGTCCCCAGACCTCAACCCCATTGAAAACCTGTGGGGTGAGCTGAAGAGGAGTGAAGATCACTCTTTGTCTTTTCCCATCTTGTGAAACATTATAGGAGAAGATTAGGTGTTGTTTTGTTGGCAAAAGGGGGTTGTACAAGTATTAACACCAGAAGTGCTAATAATTGTGACACACATTATTTGATGTCAAATAATTATTTCTTTATGTGGGATTTTTTCCCCCATCGATTAAATGCACTTGTATTAAAGGTTGGATTTTTCTCTTTTTTCCATTAAGGTCCCATATTATTTGAATAAAAAAAAAATATTAGAAGCTAAAAAACACATCTTAACCAAGGGTGCCAATAATTATGGAGGGCACTGTATATATATATTAAGGGTGTAGCGGTACATGTAATAGTATTGAACCGTTTCGGTACTTGGTGCTCGGTTCGGAACGGACGCGTACTGAACGAGTTTCTGACGTAATATAACCCTTTTTGAGGCTGTGAGTCGATCGGGTTACAGTTTCTATGTGTAGATTATATTTTATATATTCTCTACTATAATGAGGACCACCACTGTAGGACAGTAACCCAGAAACGTCAACAGCACGACAACGTGGCCGCCGCGAGAACGCAGTGAAACGCGGGCGTTAGAGTCAATCAGCCAATGCACACCAGTCGCAGTGCGGCCGCGTGTTAGATGCGTCCCAGAAGCGGCTTAACGCGGCGCACGCAAAAAGAACGACAGTTTAGTATTTGACGCAAGACGCGGCCCTCCTGCGTCAATACTACTACCGGTAGCTAGTATCGGGCCGGAAGTCACTCGTGTAAAAATACTGTGGATCCGGTCGATTTTCAAACTAATATGCAATCGTAACCTACTTTATAAGTCCATCAGATCTCTTGAGTGGTAGATCGGGGAACAGTTGACTTGTCTTTGTTGATTTACTGCTGTCTTCTCGGCTATAATAATAACCAACACGGCCCCGTGTTCAATACAAAACCCTCCTACCACAACAAAACAAATAGGAACTAATATTCACATAGGAACTAAAGTTATACAAAATAAAACATACAATAGAAATGAATACTACATCACATTTGTAAAATATAAACACATAATAAAATAAATTATAGCCCATTTAAATAAAATAAATTGAAATGAGCTAAAACACCTGTAATTCAATAATAAGAATAATACACACATCCTGCTTACACAATTAAATTTATTAATTTCTGTGTGGCGCTTTTACTTGAGAAAATCCACCAATAAAGCTTTTGAAAACCGTTCATAAGAAAAAAAAAAAGATTCATTGAGGCATTTCATTTGTAAAATACATGTTAAAATCTTTGTCATTAGGATTGCTTTTCTCTTTAGCACAGGACTTTTTTCTTTTCTTGAGAAATAAAGCTGACCAATACGCGGGGTCTGAAAGGCAAATTGTTGTTGGATTATCCTTAAATACCCGCTACTTTTTGAGCATAATTCTAGCTTTGTATAGGCTATTGTTGAAAGCACAAAAGTGTGTAATAAACAACTAGCACATTTATATTTTGCATTTTGTTTTCTTACTGTACCGAAAATGAACCGAACCGTGATCTCAAAACCGAGGTACGTACCGAACCGAGATTTTTGTGTACCGTGACACCCCATCTATATATATATTTATCTCCAGTGCTTTTGCACCTCTTGTGATTTTGCAAGTTCATCCGCTTAGAAAATAAGTAGAGGTCTGAAATTTTAATCAGATGCATTTCCACTTATAGAGACATCATCTAAAACTAAAAACCAGAAATCCTGTTGTATGATTTTTTTAGAATATTTGTAATTTACAGGAGTTCATAAGTATTTGGACACCTGAGAATCAGCAATATTCATGACACTCAAATAGTTGTCAGTCTATCTTAAAAAGAAAAAAAAAAAGCCTTTACCCCATGATTAACCACCCGTTTCAGCTCAATATTGTCACCTGTGCACCCCACAGTCAGTCATAATCCAACTGCTTCCATGGTTTAAGACCAGAGAGCTTTTGAAAGACTAGAGGGAAAAAAAATTTGAGCTCCACAAAGCTGGAAAAGGCTACGGGACAATTAGAAAGCAGCTTGGTGAGAATAAATCAACAGTTGCAGCAATCGTTCGAAAATGGAAAAGGCTAATCATGACTGATAATTATCCACAGAATTGGTCTCGATGTAAAATCTCTCCACGTGGGGCATCACTCATTATGAGAAAAGTGAGGGCTCAGCCTAGAACTACACGGCAGGAGCTAGACATTGAACTGAAGAGAGCTGGATGCACAGTTTCAAAGGTTACTGTCCGTAGAACCCTTCGGTGCAATAGTTTAAAATCATTGCTCAGAAGGTTCCCCTGTTGAAGCCAGTACATGTGAAGGCCCGTCTGAAGTTTACCAGGGACCACCTGAATGATGCAGAGGGTTTATGGGAGAAAGTCATGTGGTCAGATGAGACCGAAATTTTTGGTACAAACTTTACTCGTCGTGTGTGGAGGAAAAGCAATGAAGGAAGAATGAGTGAATGAATGAAGAAGGATGAGTACAATACCAAAAACACCATCCCCACTGTGAAGAAACCTCATGCTTTGGGGCTGCTTTTTGGCAAAGGGGACTGTATAAAACAGAGGATGAATGGTGAAATGTATCTTCAGATTTTGAGCCACAACCTCCTTCCCTCAGTCAGAGACTGGAAGATGAATTGTGGCTGGATCTTCCAACATGACAATGATCCGAAGCACACAGCCAAGCTTACCAAGGAGTGACTGCGTCAAAAACATGCCAAGGTTCTGGAGTGGCCTAGCTAGGCTCCAGACCACAATCCACTAGAAAATCTTTGGATGGAGCTGAAACTTGGTGGAACCTGAGACATCTAGAGAAGATTTGTGTGAAGGAATGGGCCAAAATCCTTGTTTCAATATGCGAAAACCTGGTGAAGAACTCAAGGAAATGTCTGACCTCTGTAATTGCAAACAAAGACTTCTGCACTAAATATTAGCACTGCTTTTCTCAGGGATACAAATACTCATGAACTAGATTACAAATAAATGATTGAAAAATCATACAATGTGAGATCTGGATTTTTTTTAGATTATGTCTCTATTAGTGGAACTGCATTTATGATTGAAATTTCAGATCTGTACCTATTTTGTAGGTGGGTGAACTTGCAAAATCACAAGGGGTGTAAATACTTCTGCTCCTCACTGTGTACGTATATTGACTTTTTTATGCTTTGGCTGGGGGGGGAGTGAAAATACATGTCATATGAGTATCTCTTTCCAATGCGCAATCTCAATAAATACGGATCCAAAAAAAAAAATGGTTTGCCGCTACTTTGCGTTTTTTTACTTATCGTGGCAGGTTCTTGTCCCCATTAACCACGAAACACGAGAGATCACTGCAATTCATTTCATTCTGCTGGACTTTTTTTTTTTTTTTTTTAGATGTGTATTGCGACCACAATAGACCCCACTCACATGACGTCACAACCACGCCTCCGCGCCATATTGTCCGTCAGCTCGTCGTGTTTACGCATTACCGCTACGTAAATTCCTCCTATTATGGCGTGTTTTTCTGCTCGTTAACATTAATAATCAAAATGGTGAAGGCGTGTGTGGCGGTTGGTTGCAGTAACAGAGAAGATAGATGGAGAGACTTGAAGTTGTACCGTATTCCGAGAGACGTGGAGAGGAGAGCGAGATGGACTGCTGCAATTCGACGAGAAAACTGGGCACCAAACGATCACCACAGATTATTTAGTAGTCATTTTATATCTGGTAAGATGCATTTAATATATATTTAGAGGGTTTTGGGCTGACAACCACAATTAAGATCATTGCGAGGCTAATCGCCGACAACATACAGTTTCAAATTCAAAATGCTTACTTCTTCCACCATCATTATTTTTTGAATAATATTTAGCTGGTAACAAGTGAAAGAAGCTGGCCTCGTCTACGGCTCATCAGTTAAACAGGGGTGTCCAAACTTTTTGCAAAGGGGGCCAGATTTGGTGTGGTAAAAATGTGGGGGACTACCTTGGCTGATTTACATAGAACAATATATTTAAGCAAGCCCTTCTGTGTGTCACATTTGCTTTATTTTATTTTTTTTAATTCATAATTTCAACAATCTCGCCTTTGTGGCGTTCTCTTTTGACACTCGGGCTCTTGCGAAATACTGCTGCTGTGAAATTAAACTAGCTTCAAGTTGCTTTAATTTCTCGCTGCGTATCTTCCCTGTAATGTCGTACATGTCAGCGTGTCTTGTTTGGTAATATCGCATCACATCGAACTCTTTGAAAACAGCGACTGTCTCTTTGCAAACGAGGCAGACACAGTTGTTGCGTATTTTGTTGAAGAAATAGTCCAATATCCACCTATCCTTGAAGCGTCGGCCATCGCTGTCAACTTTTATTTTTATTGATTGTTGCCATTTTAGAAAATTGGAAGTAAAGGGTCACACGGGGTAATGTTTCTTTGTGTGCTGCTCTTAAAGTTTTTCAAAGTTTCGTGAGAATAGGCTGAGTTTCTGTGGACAAGATAGTTGTAGATATCAGGGTAGCAGATGTCAGGCAGAGAC
Source organism: Corythoichthys intestinalis (assembly GCF_030265065.1). Classification (NCBI taxonomy): domain Eukaryota; kingdom Metazoa; phylum Chordata; class Actinopteri; order Syngnathiformes; family Syngnathidae; genus Corythoichthys; species Corythoichthys intestinalis. The sequence continues at coordinate 629,962 of NW_026651597.1, forward strand.
GGTGAAGACAGCGGGTCGAAAAACATCGATTTAGGCATCAAATATGGATCTGGCGAATGGATCGACCGAAGCTTTTCCAAATAACGCCTTTTATGCAACGCATCCAATGAGTTTACAGCGTCTGAAAGCACCGGGGCTTCCATGAATTGCACGATAAATTGCACGATAAATTGAGACCATTGAGAATACGGACACACAATGACGGACAATATGGCGGCACAACACAGCGATCACGATTGTGTGACGTTGGTGAGTGGGGTCTATAGAGAGGAGTGTTTCGACCGCTCAAGCTCCGTCTGCTGGGCAGTCCCTCACGTTCCCATAACAACAACAACAAAAAAATCAGCGGTGATAAAGCCGATGTGATATCACTCAGCCCTGTTTGCCTAGACAGCCTGTTCCCTGCAGATTTGCTAGTTTAAAAATTTTGCTGTTCATACTACAATTATTGACATGCAATGGTAAGTTTTAATAACTTTATCCTGTAAACATAGCCAACACTCTTGATTGCATCAGTCACTGGGGATTATCATGCATGCATATGTTGTTTTTTATTGGTATGCTAAGCGGGCACTATTGATTCGCACTAGCTTAGCCACTCCAAATCGCTAAAACTAACATCTCCACCTATGGTTAATGGTTAAGATATGACTTTATGGGACTCTCTTTTATAGCTCTACTCGTAATAAACAAAAACTAAAATTATTGTTAGAATTTAAGGTATCGTTAAGGTTTCTCCAACAGAAAATTGAGATTAATGAGGAAAAGTAAATGAAGCAATTTGGACAGGGCACTGAAATGTTGGCGAAGGCCCATAGTTTTTAATGCTGGGCTCCTCCCATCTGTCGACACATTCAGCAATGATTGGAGTCGAGCATGGACCCTTCAAGGGGCAGGGCAGAGTGACGGCGTAGGACAATTAATCATTCAAACCAAAATGTCCCAATTAGGGAAACATATCTAGGCTTGTCACCCTCTTTGCACTCTGATTAATCACCATGCAAGCTTGACGTTATAGTTCCCTATACCTTGCTCAGTACCACAACTTGGGAAGTTAGAAAAGATTAGCTAACGGACTCCGTGGGGGAACGAGCCCAAATAAGCTCTCATCAGAATAATTATCTTTTTGATCAAATGTTGGCGGGTAATGGTGTCCACATTTGATGGCTATTTTGAATAATCACCATTAAAAAGTGATTAGAGGACCTGTTCATTGCACTCTAAAAAATTTGACCCATGGTTACTCAAAAAAATTGTGGCAACAAAGTGACACTCAATATAATTGAATAGATTTTAAGCGTTACAATTTTGATTAAAAAGTATTGAATACATCAACTTAATTTAAACCCAAAAAATTAAGTACATGTTAATAAAAGCAATAGCTGAAATGAGTTGGATGTAGTAATAGACAACAAATGATGAGTTATATCACCAAAAAATATTTAGTAAATCTTGCTCAATTTCACAAGGAGAGCTGATTTGTGTTAACTAAGAATCAAATGATTAAAAAAAATAAAATAATTGACATTTACTAAATATCTGGGGGAAACATTCATATTTATCGATAATCAAGTAGAAATTGAGATGTCGTTGTTAATTACATTGGTGAAATTGATTCACATTTGCTAAATATATGCATAAAAATGATTTCGATTAAGTAAATAAAATAAGTTATATCAACTCATATTATTATAATGATCTACTCAATAATATTGAGTGTCACTTCGTTGCCATAATTTTTATGGGTCTAATTCACCCAATAACCTGACCAAAATTAAGTAAACGGTGGCATTAAGAAACATCAACAGATTTCAATGCATAAAACAGCAGTAAACATTTATTTGTGCATGTTTCAAGCCAAGTAACAGGGCATAATTGCCACATATGACAATAATGTCATGGGAGCATTTCACAACATTGAAGTCTAACAATGCTGAAAATTCAATATATTAACACTTCACTTTTAACAATTAATAAGGAAGCAATAAATAACATTGAAGTGTAACAACGAAGGACAATTCAACATATTAACATACACTTTTAACAATTAATGAAGCATTGAACAACATTGAAGTTTAACAACGAAGGAAAATTCAACAAATTAACACACTCTTTTAACAACTGGCAATTATTAACAATTCCCTTTTCATTTGCAAGGGTCACTTTTGTTAAGCCAGTAGTTTATTCTCAGGCTGTTGACTTTTGGGCATAGCTTTGTACTATCCAGGCCAAGGAAAAGTTTCTGGAACACTTCAAAAGTGTACAGTGTATCACAAAAGTGAATACACCCCTCGCATTTCTGCAGATATTTAAGTATATCTGTGACAACACTGACAAAATGACATTTTAACACAATGAAAAGTAGTCTGTGTGCAGCTTATTTAATAGAGTTAATTTATTTTCCCCTCAAAAAAACTAAAAATATAGCCATTAATATCTAAACCCCTGGCAACAAAAGTGAGTGCAACCCTTAGAAAATATGTACACCCCTGAATGTCCAAATTGAGTACTGCTTGTCATTTGCCCTCCAAAATGTCATGTGACTCGTTACTGAGGTCACAGTGAATGATGTTGCTCTGTCTGATCACTACTGCATTATGTTTAAAATGACCACCCCTGTCTATCCTCTGAAAAGGGAAACAGAGGTGATTAGGAAGCGTTACATAAGTGATAACACTTGTGCGTTAGTCACACAGGCCTATGCCTCACCATTAACCCCTACAATAGCTCCAGTGGAAAAACTTGTAAATAGTTTCAGTTCCAGTGTGATGACTGTAATTGACACTATTGCCCCGATTAAGACAAAAACTTTGTCAAGAAAGAAGAGGTCACCCTGGAGAAATGCCATACTACCGGTAGCTATAAAACAAAAGCAAGTTTGTAGACGAGCAGAACGCAGATGGCGAAAAAACAAACTCCTAGTTTTTGATGATATCTACAAAGAGAGTCTTCGCAAATACAACCAGGAACTGAAAAATGCTAGACAGTCATATTTTTCAGAGATCATTAGTAGAAACACCAACAATACTCGCACACTATTTTCTGTTGTTGACAAACTGACAAACCCACAAGCATCAATACCTCAGGAATTGGCATCTGAGGTGTCCTATACTAATTTCGCAGCATTCTTTACACACAAAGTACTAAAGATTAGACGGACTGTGTGCAACTCCAGATTAACAAATGTTACACTAAATGCCTCCCAAATGTCCCCCACATCAATCTTAGACAGTTTAGCCTCTTGGACTATGCCACTTTAACAGAAATTGTGTCAAAATTAAAGCCCACAACATGCTGCCTTGACATCCTTCCTTCAAACTTTTTCAAAACTGTTTTTCATTGCATAGCACCAGACATACTTCAGATTATAAATACTTCTCTCCAAACAGGAGAGTTTCCTCAGACTTTAAAAACTGCAGTAATAAAACCTCTCCTAAAAAAACCTAATCTGGATGCCTCAACCATTAGTAATTACAGGCCAATATCAAATCTGACATTCCTGGGGAAAATTATCGAAAGGGTTGTGTTCGAACAGATCCAGACTTTGATGATGCAAAACAATCTTTTTAACTCATTTCAGTCTGGATTTCGGCCACAACACAGCACAGAGACAGTGCTTATCAAAGTCCTAAATGATATTCGTCGGAATACCGATGCAGGCAAATCATCTGTTCTGCTACTATTGGATCTCAGCGCCGCATTTGACACGGTTGATCACAACATACTACTCAGCAGATTGGAACAGTGGGTAGGGCTTACTGACACTATTCTTCAGTGGTTCACATCCTATAAGTTACCAGAACGTCTGAAGTATGCTCAAACTGTTAGCTCTTTTAAATCAGGGCTAAAAACGCTTTTGTTTAGCACTGCATATCCATAACTGTCTATATATTTCAATCTACCTGCTTTCTATTTCTCTTGTGCTTATCTCCATTGCTGATTTCAATTATTATTAGTAGTAGTTTTTGTTTTATTTTTATTTTTTATTTATTTATTTTTATTCTGTGACTAAATGCGATCTTTTGTCTTGGTTTTTACCTTGTGTTGATTTAAATGTGATTTTTATGATCTTCATGTGATGTAAAGCACTTTGAATTGCCTTGTGTTGAATTGTGCTATATAAATAAATTTGCCTTGCCTTGCCTTACAGAAGTGCTGTTCGCATTGCTGGTGAGACTGAAGAAGTGGGGGGTCAGCCTGTTAGTGCTCAGACCATACGCCGCACTCCGCCCGTCTCACCAGACCATAGGACATGGTTCCAGTAATCCATGTGCTTTGTTGACATGTCTTCAGCAAACTGTTTGCGGGCTTTCTTGTGTACCGTCTTCAAAAGAGGCTTACTTCTGGGGTGACAGCCCTGCACACCAATTTGATGTAGAGTGCGACGTATGGTCTGAGCACTGGCAGGCTGACCCCTCACCTCTTCAATCTCTGCAGCAATGCTGACAGCTCTACTGTAACGAGTCACATGACATTTTGGAGGGAAAATGACAAGCAGTACTCAATTTGGACATTTAGGGATGTACATCATTTCTAAGGGGTGTAATCACTTTTGTTGCCAGGGGTTTAGATATTAATGGCTATATTTTGAGTTATTTTTGAGGGGAAAATAAATTAATTCTATTATATAAGCTGCACACAAAGTACTTTTCATTTTGCCAAAGTGTCATTTTGTCCGTGTTATCCCATGAAAAGATATAATTAAATATCTGCAGAAATGCAAGGGGTGTACTCACTTTTGTGATACACTCTACAGTTCCATTTGATAGGCAAGATTTAAAACATAAGCCATCCCAACGAGGAGGGAGCAAGTCCTTGGAAGGTTACCCAGACCAGTGAGAACTTTCACGCCCTCCACCGATACCAATGCCTGGATCCTTTGATGCATTCGATTTGATGTTATAGATCTTAAGTGTTTGAACTGCAAAATTCTGTAACACTTGGTCTTCATCAGCATCCTGTAATAGCAAGAACATTGTACATATCAGACAGTATAGCCAAAGAAGCCACTATTTCCCAAATTGCTTCCAACTGTTTGGACAAGAAAATCTGATGTTTGTCATAGCTGTTGTTCCTAATAGACTCTATTTATGTCAGTGTTTTAAAAAAAATCTTAGATAACACTTAAAAAATATGCATAAAATCATATTTTCACACCAGGAAAATTGTAAATGATCTCATCAGTTCACTACAAATCAAAACAATTCAATTACACCGTCAAGGTTTGAACAGAATTATAGTATTATTATTATATGTAAATGATATCAATCCATTACATCATTTTTTCCTGGCACTGTATTGATGAATCCAATCGTAACTATTAACATACCAATCCGTACGGTACCATACTGATAGTGGTAACTAAACTTGTGGCACAGTAAGTTAATTTCTGACGCTTGAAGTCTTCCACAGCAATTGGTTCAACAACCGGTTCATATCTTTTGGCGTAAATATCCCTTAATAAAGTGAGGACCGCTGTGGCTTACAATCCAGTGCTTATCAATTAAAAAATGCCATTTTTGTGTCAAATTTGGTTGGTGGCGGTTTAAAGTCAGGTGCGCCTTATAGTCCGAAAATTACGGTAATGGTTTTTAATGAAAATGAGAACAATGATGCAAATTATAATTCCCTCTGACATTGCGGATATCGCAATTGCAATACCACTGAAAACATAACAATTAGATTTTTTTTTTTTTTTTAATAAATCGTTCAGCCCTATAATATACAATTATATGTAACAGACTGGGCACCTTTTAATATTTATTTTTTTGTCGTTTGTTGATGTGCATATTACCTTAGAATTGGTTTCTTTTTTGTCTGACATCTTAAAGGTTCATTTTTTAAAGTGGAATTTTTAAAGGTATTTATCCATAGTTAGTGTCTTACCTGCACCATTGTGTTCCCAATGACATTTGTACGGGTATAGACGCTATGCCATGTACCAATCCATAAAAAAAAAAAAAAAAAAAAAGAACTATCCCTTTAAGAATGTCCATAATAAACTTTTTTGCTGCCACATTATTACAAGACATAAATATTATTGATTAATGTCACAGCAGTGGAAAAGCATGTACAAACCAGGGCCGGCCCAGCCTATATGCAGACTATGCAGCTGCTTAGGGCCCCTGACCACGAGGGGGCCGCCAATCTGGCAATTGTTTAATTTATATTCTATTTTGTTTACTACAGTTTGCTTTATTTGACTTACTTTACATCCATTATATAACAGTATTACGCTATACTCGGGTAAGTCACAACATTAAATTGTGATATTGAGACTACTTTTTCAAACACTGCAATGCTTTTAGTCCAATCAAAGACGATGCAGACTGACTTCAGTCACTAACACGAGAACTTAATTTTGTCTGAAAGTGCAGTAAAGTTGGCATGTTTAGTAATTTGCAGGAACACAAAGCTACAGACACAGAAGTCGTTAAATAACAAAGATTAAACGGGTCTTACCTTAAGCAAACAGTCTGTGAAATGGGTGGGAGACGTGTTGTCGTGTGAAGAAAAATGCCTTGGGCGGGAAAATGAGACCTTCCAATGAGTAAAATTTATCAATTTTCTGCAGTTTTGACTTTCCTTATAAAAATAAATAAATTCTACTCACTGATTTTCAGATGATTTTATATGGAAAAAAAACCGAATTAAAATGCAATTAATAAAGGCTCCAGCACCTCCGCGACCCTCGTGAGGAATAAGCGGCATGGAAAATGAATGAATGAATGAATGAATGAATCAAAAATTGGTGAATTCAGCTCAGTGTGATTCTAAACTGCACACAGTCATTTTTATTATGTATAGTCTAGTCTACTCTTATTTATTTCGTAAATATTATCAAACCCTGATCACACTTTTTACAGTGGTACTCGTAGCTTGAAATGTTTTCAATTTGAAATTTAACTATGTAACTAAGGGTTTAGAAAATACAATATTGCAAAGGAGTATTCGTATTTGTAATTGTTACCGCAACATCGTGTTTTTGCACCGTTGTTTCAATTACTGTTACTTGATTGATTAATTGATTTTTGTTTGTAAGTAGGCTTGAATATAAAAATATAAATTAATGCCACAAAGTCAATGTATTGCTCTCAATCTGTTTATATACTGTGTCTTTTGTTTCTAATCAATTTGTGACATATCCTGATTTTGTTGTTGTCTTTCATATTTGAACAATAACTATGTGTCGCCATTGAATGATTGATTTTTTTTTTTACAATTTTTGTCATATTGCAGCAAATAATCATAATAAAGCTGTCAGATGTCCGGACACTATTTATATATGTTTGTTTTTTCGCCCCACATATATATATATATATATATATATATATATATATATCAGAGGTTGCGCTAGACATTTTCGTTATGTGTCATTTTGACTGACAGGGTCATAAAAATCCGGTCATAATCTATTTTTACCCGTCACTTAAATTTTTAAAATGATAATGATGACATATTCAATAGTATTTAGTTTTCATTCATTTTTAATTAATATTGTAACGCTTGCTTGGCGGCGAAAAATTAGACACGGAAGTCGTGGTATTTTTCTCCCTCTTTTTACTCTGCTTACCGCCAACAACACCAACAAAACAACAACTCCGCCCCCAAAGAAAAAGAGGCAACTATATAGACCCCAATCACCAACGTCACACAATGATCTTAATTGTGGTTGTCAGCCCAAAATCTTCTATATATATATTAAATGCATCTTCTCAGATATAAAATGACTACTACATAGTCTGTGGTGATCGTTTGGTGCCTAGATTTCTTGTCGAATTACAGCAGTCCATCTCGCTCTCCTCTTCGGGTCTCTCAGAATACGGTAGAACTTCAAGTCTCTCCGTCTATCTTCTCTGTTACTGCAACCAACCGCCACACACGCCTTCACCATTTTGATTATTAATGTTAACGAGCAGAAAAACACGCCGTAATAGGAGGCATGTTCGTAGCGGTAATGTGTAAACACGACAAGCTGACACACAATATGGCGGCTGCAGTCAGGGGGGGCGGAGTTGTGACGTCATGTAATTTGGGTCTATACACAGGCGGCAATCTAGTCCACCAATTGGATGACGCGCTGGCACACCGGGTGCACCAATAAGAACCTCGCGTTGATGTGTCAATCACGGTGCCACCGCCAGACCCCGGTGACGCTACAATATTCTGACAGAATAGCTAACGACGTCATGCATTAAGAGAGACAATAGCTAATTAATATGCTCACTCGCCACCCTGTGGTCTGGGGTGTGAATTGCAACCTGTCAAAATGACGGACGGACTTCAGTTTTTTCCGTCACCGTTTTAAAAAACCGGTCAACGACGGAAAATATTCGGTTAACGCGACCCCTGATATATATATATATATATATATATACTGTATATATATATATGTTATATATTAGAGGTGTGCATCGGCACTGCCCACACGATTCGATTCGATTACGATTCGGAGGGTCATGATTCGATTCGATTCAGAGGGTCACGATTTGATTCGGTTAGATTCAGCAATGCATCGCGATGCATTAAAGCCTGGGATGCATTAAAATTCTAAAGCAAAGCATATTTTTCGGGAATCATGAGGCAACACAAGCGGTCAGACATAAAACAACTTTTTATTGGCTCTTGTGTCACTCCTGGTTGAATTCAAATGAAAATACTTTCAGATATATATATTAAAAAAAAAACAGATCACAGCATTTAATTAGTGCTTTGAATGAGACCAGGGCTTTCTCTTTTTTTTTTTACACACAGTAGCAGCCTTTCACACAGTGCATCTGAACTCCTGTGCAAAATCAGTAATAACAGTCACTGTATTTTAGTCACAACGACCCATCAATAAAAATATTCAAGTAAATATTATAAAGAAAACGACAAAGAAAATATTGTAGTGCAGCAGCATCTTTATCGCAATATCAATCCAGGGATCAGTTCAGTTACAAACAAAACATCAACTAAATTGCAATGTAGAACAAAAGTAAAATGTAGGCCTATATGTGCAATCAACTTAGAAATGCAATCAGTTACTACCACATAAAAATAAAAAATAATGAATTAAAATGTGTAAGTGCAGCAGCATTTTAGCAGCCATAGCAATCTGTTTCAACATGAGGAAATATCAGTTTTTTGCAATCGAGAGAGCAGACAGATAGTAGAGGTTAGATCGGGCCTAAAAAATCCAGCCCGACCCGACACGGCCCGCTGGTATTGAAGCCCGACCCGGCGCAGCCCGAAAACCCCCAATTTTTTTGGTTTTTTTTTGTTGGAGTGACACGGGAAAAAAAAACGCAGCAGCAGCAGCAGCAATTTATTTTCATTTCTTCGAGTTGGCAGAAAAAAGTTTTCTTAATGTTTAAATAGTCTACATATTTTTAGGATCATTATAAAAGCATTTACACAACGAAGTAACGCTGGGACAGTTTAATATAAAAAAAAAAAACATGCGATTTTGCAGACACACAGAGGAGAAGATTCAAAAGGATCACATTTGTGTTGCCTTTGTGTGCATAAAAAAGTGTCTCTCATAACGAATTCTCAGTTGGCAGAAAAAAAACGCAAGTTTTCTTAATGTTTAAATAGTCTACATATTTTTATGATAATTTTAAAAGCATTTACACAACGAAATAACGCTGGGAAAGTTTAATATATATATATATATATATATATATATATATATATATATTAAAAAAAACATGCGATTTTGCAGACACACAGAGGAGAAGATTCAAAAGGATCACATTTGTGTTGCCTTTGTGTGCATACATAAAAATGTCTTTCGTAACGAATCGCAAGCGCCACAGCAGGAGAAGGAGAAGAAAAAGCGGGCGGCGCCACTGTGTTCATGTGCATGCACAAGCAAATGCACAATACAGAGATTTTGAACGTACTTATATATTTTAAAGTGCGCTGAATCCATTCGGCTTGTTGTCCATGCCCCGCATCGGGATGCATCGCCGCATATTGTTGACACCACTAATATATATATATATATATATATATATATATATATATATATATATATATATATATATATATATTAGGGCTGTCAAACGATTAAAATTTTTAATTGAGTTAATTACAGCTTAAAAATTAATTAATCGTAATTAATTGCAATTAATCGCAATTCGAACCATCTATAAAATATGCCATATTTTTCTGTAAATTATATATATATTCTGTAAAATAAATTGTTGGAATGGAAAGATAAGACACAAGATGGATATATACATTCAACATACGGTACATAAGGACTGTAGTGGGCATTTCACTCTACTGTCATTTAAATCTGTCTATGCTGTCCTCACTCCGAAGCGTCTACTTTTTCCAAAGCTTGACAGCTAGTGAACAACGCCTTAATAATCAGACTTCTTCCTTTTTCATCTGATTTATTAATAAAATGGCCTCAAACCATTGTCCTCTTTAGACCGTCGTAAAACTACAAAAAAAAAAGTACACAAGCATTGCATTAGCAACAACGTTAGCTTAGCACGCTATACAGGTTCACTAAACATAAACAAAAAGCGTCTCATACAAAAAATATAACATTTCACTTACTAACATAATATGTACATTATTTACAACAACCATACCTACGGACAAATCTTGTCCAAGGATCTTATAAGCACAACATTACAACGTAGGCGTCAGCCCGAGACGTCGTGCAGCCATATTGAACTGGCAAGACAACAATAAACCATGTCGCAAAGCGACCACAAGAGTTCGCTGTTAGACAGCACAAAAAGCCTTGCTGTAAAATTTACCAAAAGGCAGAATACTGTCTGAGCGGGACATGTGCGTTAATTGCGTCAAATATTTTAACGTGATTAATTTAAAAAATTCATTACCGAGCGTTAACCCGATAATTTTGACAGCCCTAATATATATATATATATATATATATATATATATATATATATATATATATATATATATATATATATATATATACATACATAAATATACATATTTTTTATATTTATAAACCTAAATATAAATATATATAAATTATAAACTAAATTTATAAACTTTATAAAAATACAGCTTTGACAAGGATAGAAACTTCAAATTAAATAATCATGATAAAGAACTGTGACATAAGAACAACAGTGACCTCATCAGAGGAAACTGCAAAAAGTGACAGGACTGGTGTAGCCAGCTTTTAGATCTGGATTTGGAGCCTTGGAAGAGGTCTGCGTTTCGTTATAACTATTCAGGGTTTTGGTCTGTTGACCAAGGTAAAGTTCTTGAGGTGAAAATGAGTTCTGATGAAAGATCAACACTGAAAATAATGGATTCCAGTGTCAGGTTGGCAGTCTGCACACTCTGGTTGCTTCCTCTTCAGCCTGAGCAGAACTCTTCTCACCATACCACCAAATGTTCTGTCGACACTGCTATCCGATAAAATAATGACTGTAAATGTACCAGATCCAAAATAGCTACAGTCTGGATTTACATTGGGTTTGGAGGTCTGAGCCCTCAGCTGAAAGGAAACAGCAGTGACAAATATTTGATTACCTCCTAGACCTGTTTTCTGAACTAAGGTGTACACCTTTCGGACAGTCTTCCAACACAACGTAACCCTTGCTGTCCCAGGATTGGCTATGTTCGATCCTGGATAGCTCTTGTCTTGGCAATTCTTCAGAAAAGCAAAGCACAGTAATCAGAAGTGAGACAAATCAGTTAGGATCCAGCTCTTTAACGCATCAGGTCCTCCACAACAGCACTCAGGTTCACTCGGCCGCCATGGTATTATCACAAGGCCTCTCAGTCGCCGTGAAAACCCTGAGGACATCGGGGATCCAGTCTTTCAAGTTCACGATTTCCTCGCAGCCAAATTTCTTCTTGGCGAAACTGTGATTGTGAACAATCTGAGGAGGCTCGGGCGTTGTCAGAACCGCCGACGGGTAGGCTTGATTGCTCAAGATTCGTAATAAATTACTTTGGCCTATAAGACTGGCCGTGACCCGGCCCAGATGCTCAGAAACATTCTTCGGGTTGCCCCACTCTTCTCTCTGGTACTCAATCACCTTGGCGATTGCCTGGTTGAACAACACACTATGAGTGTATATGTCCTGAAGCTGCTCGGAAAAGTTGGAGCCATCCACCATGTGTTCAGGAACACTGGGTGGCGAGCAAGTCGACCCATGGTATGCGTTCTGGGGGGAGGGATATTAAAGTCATGAGGATGCATTCCTTCAAAAAAATAAATATTGAATTATAGATACTAGGCCTGAACGATATATCGTTTAAACATCGCCATCGCGATGTGCGCATGCGCAATAGTCCCATCGCAAGGACGTGCGATAGTTTTTTCATTTCATTTTTTTAAATCCACAAACGTTTGTTTTGAGGAAGGAGCGCGAAGGAGAGCGCACAGCCTCTCATCTCATTCCCTCCAACTCGCAGTCATCGGCTCCTCCCCCTCCCCTGCTACAGCGGAGTGGAGGGAGGAGGGGCCGAACAGCAGAGCGGAGGGAGGAGGGGCCGTTTTCAAAGTGAAAGCAAGCAACACGTTGAATAGGGAAGACTGTCTCCAAAAGGAGTTTTGGAAGTATTTTGGCTATCGACAAGAATATAAGGAACAAAAAACAGCCCTGTTGACAGTGCCTCGCCATGGTTGCCTCAACAAGAAGTAATCCGTCGAACATGTGGGACCATTTAAAACGCAGGTATCTATGCATTCCTGCTACGAGCTTCCCATCAGAGGCTTTTTAGTACAGGTGGGAACATTGTTACGTGCCAACGTTGTTGTCTCAAGCCTGCAATGGTGGATAAACTAGTAGTCTTGGCCAAAAACCTATGAGACCCAGTTGAGAATTGCTGAGCAAGGAAGGTGGACGATATGCAGACAAATACATAACACAGCTGCAGGAATGTCTTTTCTTCTTTTTATTCATGTGACAGCTAACAGGAAGGCAGGAAATTTGGGAGTTAAAATGGTTCTGTTCATCAGTTATTTGCTGTTATTCAGTTCAATTATTTACAAGTTCAATTGAGTTTCTGTTTCTTTTATATTTAAATTAATTGTAAATCGTATTTTTCAAATAACTATAGTACAGCTGCACATAAAGTTTTGATACTTAATATTTTTTAAATATTTTTAAAACTTTGTTGCAGTTTTGCAGTTTTATATTGTTATATTTTGTGTAAACAACTCAGGGGACTAATGCACTTGCACTTTTATTTGACAGATTTAATATTTAAGTTCAAATATGTTGACAACTTTATTGTTTTACTGAGGTTTTTATTTATTGTTATAGTTTGTGAACAACTCTTATTTGTCATATTTAATATTTTTGTTCAACTATGTTTACAACTTTGTTGTTATTTTACAGAAGTTTTTATTTATTGTTATATTTTGTCAAAAACTTAGGGGACGAATGCACCTGCTCTTTTATTTGTCATTTAATGTATTTGCTGCTGTTGAAGTGTCAAATATTGTGTTCAATAAATTATCTATTTTGTGCAGACATTGCTTCCTGGATCCCTTCATAATAATACAGCAATCTTAATCATTCACAAATGAAACGGTATTATATGAATACACTGTGGTCACGGTGTGTCATGCAAAGTATTTCCAAACAGCTATTCAAGTCATCTAGTGAAAATTTCTTTAAAAAAAAAAAAAAATTATATATATATATATATATATATATATATTTTTTTTTTTTTTACTATCGCAATATAATATCGCAATATATTGCACACCTCAAAAAAATCGTAACAATAGTTTTTTCCAATATCGTTCAGGCCTAATAGATACAGTAGTTCCTGTAATTGCTGTTTTGAGTTTTTAAATGTCCTTTGAAAGGATTGATTTGTGTACACTGCATTGTAAAAGAAGTTTTAAAAGTAAATATTTAAAATGCTATAGGTAGGAAGACTGCTGTAATGGATAACGCCTTTGTTTTGACTAGTCGCAATCACATTGGTTTTCATGAATGACAACTCCTACTATAGTGCTGTTAAAACCGGCATTTCTAACAGCATTATTTTTTTCAGTAGTGAGTGATCTAATGAATTACTTTTCCCATCTTACTATAATCTGTTTGAATGAAGCGCAAGTTGTCTGTTTTTGTCACAAATCTGCCTGCCTGCCCTGAACGTGATGATGTTTGGCTAGGTGGCTTGGAGCATTAAGCATAGCATTCGAGTTCTCGTTAGTGTTCAAATTTAGTGTGGCGAGCGTCATCTTAAACTCTTGGGTAACTTCTTTTTACATACAGTTCATGGCGTCCAGGTGGGTTTAATTGATTGAAAAGAATGGAAACGTGCTGTTTTCCTGCTGAGTGCGCATTATCATCACCAAGTTGGTGATGGTAATGCGCACCTTGTAGACACTACAATCTAGATATATATTTTTTGATTACCAAAAATAGTCACTTGTACTAAACTTTTCTTGAATGACGGATCCATGAACCTTGGTTGATGTTTTATTTTAAAATCAAAACAACTAGAGCAAAGGCAGGAGACTCAGAGCCTCACCTGCATATTGAAAAATATATCTAAGTATATCAGGGGTGTGACGATACACACAAGTTACTGTTCAGTGCATATCACGGTTCGGTGCGGGTTACGTACAACAGGAAAAATAAAAAGGCTTTTTTAAATTTATATACTGTTACACTATAAGTGAAATTAAAATAAAATAAAAAGATTTAAGTAAAAGGTGTGACCAATGTTTTTATTTTATTTTGGGGGGGGGGGGGTCTGTTCAATTCAATCAGTTAATATACACATCTTTTATGTGAAAGACGTTATAAAATGTATAATGTAATAACAAGTAAAACATGAAAAGTAACGTCAGTTACTTTGCTGAGTAACTAATTCTCTTACAATTAGGGAACGGAGTTACTGAATTACTTTTTAGGAGAAGTCATTTGTAACTGAACTGTAACTAATTACATTTTTTTTTTTAAAAAGTAATATTAACAACAGTGACTCCAACACTGACTTGAATTAGAACAGGCCCATCTTCAAATTTAGAATTACGTTTGAAAAATTTCCAATCTAATTTTAATTCAAATCTTATACTGGTTAACTCAGAGTCAGACATTATTGTTACTGAATCCGAACTTATTGGTTGCCATTGACAGGGATCGACATCCGATCTGTTTGATTTGAACGTTCGTTAATCCGTTGACACCCTCCCACTTCAAATGGATTGGACGTCAACTCATAATAAACTCAAATTCATAACAAAGGGATAATTGTATGATTGGCCGTCTAGCATCGTCAGTGGCACTGAAAGAGTTATTTAAGTGGAGGTTTTTGTCCAAAAATGTAACCTAAAGTATGAGTCTTACTAGTGTTGTATCGGTCGCGAACGATTCGTTCTTTTTGAACGAATTGTTTGGGTGAACGAGACCGAACTAATCACCATCTGCACTGATTCGTTCTATGAAGTTGGTGGCGCTTGTTCGCTGCGTGGGAGGGCGTTGAGCAAGCGGCAGCGTCTTCTGACATCGCACACGACCAATCAGACACCAGCCTCATCGCGGGCAGGGGAGGGAGCGGAAACAGAATCATGGCGTATGTCACTCATTTCCACGTGTGGCCAATAAGCAGCCAGCGTGCAGGCAGGGGGGAAAGACTGAGTTTTGTCACTTCCCGTTCAGTGATTCGGTCCTCCGGTTCCTGACCTAGCTTGCTGCTAACTTGACTTTCCAGTAATGACTATGCGGTGAACGAGTCATAAAATGAAAGGAAACGACTTTGTCACATATTTGTTAACGTGGAGCCTATCAAATGCTGCTCAAAAAGACAAAAACACCACACAAATCTAGCGAGCATGGTTTAGTGTTCTACTTTTCTCAACAGACTCGGGACTGTGCCTATGACGATATACTATCAAATTTACAGTAATTTAAAACACGCGTAGCTACGAGGCAAGCAAAACCTGAGCTGCGGTCGCGTGACGGCAGTGAAGCGGGCAGAGAACTGTCACTATATGGAGGCTTCATGGCAGCGATATGTACCTCATATGTGCACAGAAAAAAAATAATATTTAGTATGATCACCATAATACTGATTTGCAATGAAACTGTATATACATGTCAATTTTTTCCGAGTGTTTTTTTTTTTTTTTTTTTTTTCCCGTGTCAGAGGGTGTCAGTTGGTTTGACAAATTATGTCAATCCGTCCATCATGTGCTACTCAAGCGCCCCAAAAACAAAGCGCGCGGACACGGGAGATGTCGCAATATGTCTACATTTTTCTTAACAGACTAATGAGAGTAGAAAGGCGAAATCATAAAGCAAACAATTATTTCTCGTCAGCATTTGACGATCTGAGATGCGGGGACGACAGGGGAGCTGACCGGATTATTTTATTTATTAATACCAGTGCAAAAATTCAAAACGATCATCTTAATAATAAAAAACAAAAATACAACAGAGCGAGAGGTTAATATGATGTGTTGGCCGTTCCATAATTAGAAATTAAACTTTCGATTTATTTTTATTTTCGTGACAGCAGGCATGCCGCGTTGGCTGTTAGCAGCAGCATTGTATATGTGAGCAAGATCATGCTAAAGAAAGTCCGTGCGCCCCCGACCCCAAACCCCGACTTCCCCCTCAAAAGGAAAATGTTTAACCGTGTCCTAATTCGAAATGCAAGCACGAGCCATGACTTTGAGCCCATAGAACTAGGACAGACGACGCGGAAGTTCTCCCTCGCTTTTGCAGCAGCGGGAGGGAGACGAGGCTGTCTCTGAGAGCAGAATGATATCGCCTGTCACTCATTTCTGAAACTACGACGAGTGGTCAATGTGCAAGAGAGAGGGAGGGACCAAGAATGTCACTTCCCGTTCAGTTATACTGCGAAGCGGTCTTTGGTGATTCGTTCGGCAACGTCACTTCCCGTTCACTAACCGAACGATTCATTTGGGTGGGGAGGGAGATGAGGGGGGCGAACGATTCGTTGAACGATTCGTTTGAACGAATCGTTTTACTGAACGAACCGGAATGGATTCGTTTACTCAAGTGAACGACAGATCCCGTCACTAAGTCTTACACGAGGTTCATACCGCAGGTCTTAATGCACAGTTCTGATTTTTGTCATATGTTTTTTGGCGTGCCCGTTCAGACTGCCTTTGTCCATTGAGGCAGTTCAAGTATAACCCAAGAGCACTATCTCGTAGTCCGACACTCACTGGGCAAACTGACCCGCATGCAAGCATCGAAACAAAGGACTGTACATGCTGGCTCTGCATTACATTATTCTAGGGTGACCATATTTTGATTTCCAAACAAAGGACACAAAAAAAATCCCCGTTTAGGCTTATTTTCAAAGTTTATACGGATTGATAGAACGCATGCAAGCACTGTGTGCATGACGCAAACACATATGGTCACTTTGCCCCACACGACTCTCGGCCATGTAAGCGGTATAGAAATATTGCTTATTTGGCGCACAGAAAACCGAGCATTCACAGTCTTATCCTTTTCCCCCCATTTAATTTTTTTTCACGACTGTTGTCAAGACTGCCTCTTCCCCAATAGCCGAGTGCGAGCTAGGCGCTAACGCTAATGCACAGCTCCATCTCTGCCGTCCTCCGTGCCTCTCCCGCCCTTTGCTGACGTAATTGCTAACGTAATTTGGGAGACTTGACAGTTCAGACCGCAGCCACATTCTGACAGAATGTGGGCCATATCAGATTTTAACCACATACGAAAGTGACCTAGACCGGACTTGACTTTTATGCGACCTGTTAATGCCATACTCGAGTCGGAAAAACACGAAAAAATCGGATTTGTGTATTAAGACCTGCCAAACTGTCTGCATAAGTATCAAAATCCTTGACAAAGTTGAAATTAAGTTCATCTACTTTGTTTTGGCTGACTCAAAAGTCAAATGGATTGATGTGACATGGTTTGCGGTGTCACTCGGAATTTAGAAAACCTCTACTCTAAATGCGGAAATTGTTTGTTGAGATGTTACTGTTACTTAACCCACTTACGTAGTGCTGTAACAACTTCTCCGTTTCACTGTAGAGTGCTACTGTGACCAACTTGAGTCGGGAAAAGTTGTCTAGGCAGTTGATTGGGACAAGGAGCGCCGGATGACTTCGAAGCACTAGCAGCGTCACCAGGAGCACGGTGTGAGCCAACTTCATTTTCTTAGGAGCATTAAACAAGCAAAACAATATGAATTGAATGAGAAGATAATTGTAAAGTTTTTACATGTAGTCAACGGTCACAAAGTTGTAGATGCACTTCAGTTACTTTACATGTTGCAAAAGAATTCAATCAAGAGCTGCTGTCAACTCTTTTAGTGGCTTTACATTTTGACAATTCATGCCATTTTATGTCACTACAGTGTATTTCTATGTGCATAGACAAACATATGAGGAGACCCATTACAAGTGCTATATAAAAGATAATTGTTTTTTTTTTCACAGTGAGAAAATATACTAATATTCAACTAGTAATAAGTGTTGTTTTTCTCAGTTTAAAATTCAATGCTCTCAACTAAAACAAAAAAGATATTATCCAGAGCAAACTTGCTTCTTTTTTAAGGCTATACTTTTAAGTATTTGGGAAAAGTGAAGTAGAAAATGAATTACATACATATTGAAAAGTTCAATTTATTGAGGCCAGTAAATGGCTGTTTATAAATTTATTTAAAAAAAAAAAAAAAAAAAAAGGTATAAAATATTGCCTGCACAGGAATAAAAGGTTTTAGAGCACGTTAGTTGTAGAAATACTATCATATTATTAATAGTATTTAAAGTTGAAATAAAATTGTATAATTTTTTAAAATTTAAATTAAATAGATACGGTATTTCATGTTCTTACCAGGGTGCAGTGTCCTGAACGTGTAAGCAATGGCTCGTCCAAGTGTCTCCTTCGTGTTGCTCCTTTATTTTCTTGTCTTTCTCAAGCCAGCCTGCATTTTAAAGAAGCCGTCCTCATACGTACAGTGTCATCATCTTTCTTTCATATTTTCAAATGAAGCCTCCCACAAGTGACACATTTGGAAAAGTTCCTCCTTAGAACACGTGTCACGCGTCCAAGCTAATGGTCAAAGTTTCGCTGACACATCCTGGTATAAGCCGGTGTTCCCAAATCATTTTCACAGGCATAAGCCATGATGCAACGCACTGATACAGAAATATTTTCCATTTCCGTGGACAACTTCAAGAGTTGTAATGCAAAAAACATTTCAAAATTAATTCTAAGATTTGTTCTTTTATCCATCTTTTATGTTTGAAGATAATTTTTAGAAGAAGTGGCAACTTTTTTTGATCAGTCAAGTTTGGTAGGTTAATGTTTTCTTTTTGTCCCCCACTGTAATATTCTGATACAGAATTGTCCTAGGCACCTTGAAGGGCATGCGGCGCCAGCCAATGTTTTTTTTTGCTCACGTGACGCGGGAGTGAGTTGGAGACACGGCCTGCAGAGAGAGCCATACGTTTGTGTTATGTGAAGCTGAATAAAGAAACCAAGTGCCAGCACGTCCTGTGTGGTATATCCTTGTTATAAAAATGAAAAAAAAACACAGAACAAGACATGGTGTCAGAGTGAAATGGAATTAATTAGCAACATGATGGTTGCAGCTGTAGTGCCGTCACCTTGCATAGATTGGGACGCGAGTAACCTACCCAAAGCATGGCGGAAGTTCAAGCTCCACGTTGATCTCATGTTTTCTGGTCCGTTGAAGAGGAAAGCTGAAGACGAGAAATGCAGTTATCTTCTTCTTTGGGTGGGCGAAAGAGGCCGCGACATTTACAACACATGGACTCTAACAGAAGACGAGCGAAAGGTACTGAGAACGTACTATGAGCGGTTTGAGGCCTACGTTGTCCCCAAAGCAAACGTAATTTTTGCAAGATACGAGTTCCACGAAAAAATCCAAGGTGCAAACGAACCTTTTGAAGAATTTTTGACGGATTTGAGACTGCTTGTGAAGGACTGCAATTATACAAACAGTGAAGAAATGGTGAGAGATCGAGTTGTATTTGGGATTTATTCACCCAAAGTGAGAGAAAAGCTACTGAATGATGGCTCAGAATTGACATTGGATGAAGCCATAGACATTGTAAGGTCCCATGATATGGCGCAAGCACAGCTCAAAACGATACATGGCAGCAATTGTGGCCCACAAAATCAATTCGTTCAAGCCATCAGCCGCTATTTTCCAAAAAAAGGCAGTATGGAAGACACGCCATGACAAGGCATCTGCAAGTGGTGAAAAGCAAGCCTGGATGGGATAAAGACCACCAAAAAGCCTGTGGATACTGTGGAAACAAGCCTCACGCGGCAAAAGAAAGTTGTAGCGAAAGGCAAACAGTGCAAAACTTGTAACAAATGGAATCATTTTGCAAAGGCATGTCGCTCAAAGCAAAACAAAGCAATGCATGCAATAGAAGACGTCGAAACACGCAGTAATGAAGAATTGTTTATTAATGTTGTAACACATAACAACACTTATGCAAAAGAGACTGAACAGGCATTTGCAAATGTGTTCCTTGGACCTAGCAAAACTTTAGTCACCTTCAAGCTCGACATTGGGGCGTCAGCTAATGTCATTCCCACCAACGTCTACAAAAGTTTGGGAATACAGTCCTCACTACAGCCAACAACACACCCTCTTTTTGGATACAGAGGTGAGAAATTGCTTGTCAGAGGAACATGCAACATGAAATGCCAGTACAAAGGAACAAAAATGATGGTCAAACTGCACATTGTTGACACACTGGCTCCCCCAGTGTTAGGATTAAAAGCATGTCTGGATTTTGGAGTCATCCAGTTAATTTTGTCTGTGCATGACTCCCCTGCAAAGTCGGTGATGGACGAGTTTGCAGATGTTTTCACAGGGATAGGACTGTTTCCTGGAGAATGCACAATCCAAATTGAACCTGATGCAACACCTGTTGTACATCCACCTAGGCGAGTCCCCTTGGCTCTCTGTGACCGCCTCAAGGATGAACTGGATAACATGGAAAAACAGGGCATTATTGTCAGAGTCACAGAACCAACAGAACGGGTTACTTCCATGGTTGCAGCAGAAAAACCACGCACAGGAAAGTTAAGAGTCTGTTTAGACCCACGGGATTTGAACAAGGTCATCAAACGGCCACATTATCCCTTACCAACTCTTGAGGACACAACATCCAAGGTGGCAGGAGCTTCCTTCTTTAGTGTTATGGACACCAAATCAGGCTTTTGGGCCATCAAGCTCTCTGAAGAATCCTCAAAAATAACTTTCAACACTGTATTTGGACAATACAGATTCCTTCGCTTGCCTTTTGGACTTATCTCTGCTCAAGATGAGTTCCAGCGAAAAGTTGATGAAACTTATGAAGGCTTGCAAGGTGTCACAGCCGTAGTTGATGACATTCTCATCTATGGAAAAACAAAGGATGAGCACGTCGCCAAACTTCGTGCCATGCTACAGCACTTGAGAGAACGCGGTGTGAAACTAAATCCAGAAAAGAGTACAGTTTGTGCTACTGAGGTCAGTTATTTTGGACATAAAATCACCAAAGATGGAATTATGCCTGATCCAGCTAAAATTGCAGCTGTGAGGGACATGGAGCCACCAAGAGACAAAGGTGAGCTACAAACACTGCTTGGCATGATCAATTACTACTTGTCCAAATTTGCTCCAAGTTTGTCTGAAATAAATGCACCAATGCGTCATCTGCTAAAAGAATCAAGCGAATTCAGATGGGATGCACAGCATAAGGGAGCATTCAACAAAATAAAAAAAAACTGCTCACTCAGGAACCAGGCCCAGTGCTAAGTTATTTTGATCCGAAAAAAGAACTTAGGCTACGTTCATACTACAGGTCTTAATGCACGAATCCGATTTTTTCGTGTTTTTCCGACTCGACTCAGGCATTAACTTGACGGTCTGAACGTGACAAGTCGCATAGAACTGGACCATTTCAAATCCGATCTGGGTCACTTTCGTATGTGGTTCAAATCCGATCTGGGCCACATTTTTCCAGACTGTCGCGGCGGTCTGTACTGTCCACTCTCCCAAATCGGATTTCATGCAGCAATTACGTCATCAAATAGCGAGAGAGAAGCTACCGTACCGGTGCAGCTGTGCGTTATTAGCGCCTAGCTTGCGGTGAACACGGCTTTTGGGGAAGGGCTGGGCTTGACAACAGTCATAAAAAATGAAAATGGGTTGAGGATAAGCCTGAGAATGCTCAGTTTTCTCTCTGCTCCAAGTGAGCAATATTTCAACATTGCCTAGACGGCTGAGAGTCAGGGCAAACTGCCCGTATGTGTGTATGACATGCACGGACAGTGCGTGCATGCTTTCGATCCATATAAACTTTGAATATAAGCCTAAACGGGGATTATTTATGTCTGTTATTTGTGTCCTCCTTTTGAAAAGCAAAATATGATATCCCTGGAATGACGGATGACGTGTGTCATTTGTTTTGATGCTTTTGCGCATGCGGGTCGTCTTGCTCAGCGCTTGTCGGACTGCGAATTAGTGCGCATGCGTAATACTTGAGCGGTCTCAATGGACAAAGGCAGTCTGAACGGGCACGCCAAAAAAACAGGACAAAAAATCGGATTCGTGCATTAAGACCTGTAGTATGAACGTAGCCTTAAACTTCAAGTAGACGCTTCAAAATATGGACTGGGTGCAGTACTGTTACAAGATGGACAGCCGATAAGCTACGCATCAAAGTCATTAACTGAGAGTGAAGTCAACTACGCTCAAATTGAAAAAGAGTTGTATGCCATTCTATTTGGATGCAAGCGCTTCCACCAGTACATCTATGGACGTCGTATAACAGTGGAGAGTGACCACAAGCCGCTTGAATCCATCCTGAGAAAACCACTTGCAGCAGCGCCTCCACGATTACAACGAATGATGCTACAGCTACAGAGAGGTATGACTTCATCATCACACACAGACCAGGCAAGGAGATTCCTGTTGCCGACACCCTGTCGAGGAAATCACTCCCTGATGATCACACAAACCTCAGTGAAGGTATGGACATACAGGTACACACTGTGTATAGCAACTTACCAGTCAGTGTAACCAAACTTGAAAACATAAAAGCAAAAACAGAGAAAGATGCTCAGCTCAGCTGTTTGAAAACAATGATTCATTCTGGATGGCCTGAGGAAAGGCCATAATGTCTTAAAAGCATTGTTGAATTCTGGAATTATCGCAATGAGCTTTCACAAATGAATGACATTTTATTCAAAGGAGAGAAAATCATCATACCAGAATCATTGCAAACAGAGATGTTGTACCGTGTTCATGCAGGTCACATGGGCATGGAAAAATGCAAGCAGCGAGCACGTGACATCATTTTCTGGCTGGGGATGAACAAGCAAATTGAAGAAATGATTGGAAAATGCCACATCTTTAATGAACGCAAACATATTCCCGAAAGACCATGGCAAACAGTCGCAATTGATTTGTTCACGTGGAACAATGAGGACTACTTAGTCACAGTTGACTATTACAGCAGAGACTTCGAACTTGACAGATTATGCGGCACCACTTCTTCCGCTGTGATACACAAACTAAAAGCTTCCTTTGCACGACATGGTATCCCTAAAACTGTCATATCTGACAATGGTCCACAGTACAAGTGCAAGGAATTTGAGGACTTTTCCACCACATGGGGGTTCACACACGTTACCTCTAGCCCACACTATCCTCAAAGTATTGGCTTAGCGGAGAAGTATGTTTAAATTTCAAAGTCCATCATGGAAAAAGCCAAAGCTGACAAGAGAGACCCTTATCTGAGTCTACTTGAATATCGGAACACACCAGTTGACCATTTCAGATCACCAGTTCAGCTACTCATGAGTTGTCGCACATGCTCAATTCTGACAAACACTCACCAGGAGCTGAAGCCAAGAATTGTCAAGCACCAAGAGGTTCACCTGAAAAGAACGCAGAAACAACAACAGAAAAAGTACTACGAGAGATCAGCAAAATTGATGACAGCTCTGCAGGAAGGACAACACATTTGCTTCCAGGAGAAAGGCTTCTGGAGACCAGCAGTCGTCATCCGACCAGATGTTGCTGAAAGATCGTATCACATCCGCACACAAGAAGGACAAGAATATAGGTGAAACAGGCGTCACCTTATGGACACTAAGGAGACATTCAACACACCACCTGAAGGAAATGTTGCCACAAGGCCCACTTCAGAATCCACAAGTGATACAGCTCTACAAATATAAATGGTACCGTATCAGACAAGATCTGGGCGTGAGGTCAAACCCAGAAAGATCCTTGACCTTTAAAAAAAAAAAAAAAAAAAAAAAGTGTGTTAAAGGCATATTTTGACATTCTGATTCCCTGGCTCTACAGTTATTGATATGCTGAAAAAAATAATTGGAATTTATGTACAAATGTGATTTGTTATGACCAGTACACATTTTGAATATATACAGTATATATATATATATATATGTATATATATATATATCATTGTGTTATGTTCCAATTGTTCTCAGCACAAATACTGCAATATACTGTATATGGGAATGACAGGTTCTATTTTTTTTTTTTTTCAAAAGAAGGGGGATGTAATATTCTGATACAGCATTGTCCTAGGCACCTTGAAGGGCACGCGGCGCCAGCCAATGTTTTCTTTGCTCACGTGACGCGGGAGTGAGTTGGAGACACGGCCTGCAGAGACAGCCTTACGTTTGTGTTATGTGAAGCTGAATGTGCTATTAAAGAAACCAAGTGCCAGCACGTCCTGTGTGGTATATCCTTGTTCTAAAAAAAACACAAAACAAGACACCCACTTACGGGGGGCTAAAATATAGAGAAAGCAACACACCACAACACAGATGGACAAAGTGATTTGTTTGTATTCATTTTGTAAATTACACGTGAATTTTCTGAGGATTCATGTACTGGCGTTTATCATTTTGACAGTTTTGTATATTGGTTGCCAATGACTATTATTAGGGCCCGAGCACTAAGCGTGCGAAGGCCCTATTGTTTTGCAAAGGATTTTTTTTTTTTTTTTTCAGGGCAAATGAAAACGGCCAATTTGGAGGCCTGAACATGCACGAAAAGTCACCAAAATTTGCACATACGTGCGGAAAATTGTAAATTTTGATAATTTTGCAACGTTGCAAAAAAATGTAACAAAATGGCTCAGTGGCGCCCCCTTGAAATTTTAAAATTGGCCTATAACATTAGGGTCTGTCAGCGTAGAGCAATGAAATTTGGGGAGTCTATACCTTGTCCAAAATCGCTCAAAAAAAGCGTTGGCACCCATATTCCAAACCCAACAGGAAGTCGGTTATTTTGGATCGAATATGAAATTTTTATCGATTTACAGGGTGCACATTTGATACCTTTTCGCCGAGGGAGTTAGTTGGATCATCTTCAAAATTGGTGAGACTGTTCAGGAGACATATGAGATCTTAAGTTTCTACAATGGTGCGTTTTCATTCACGGGTCTGACCTGGGCGTGGTGCCAAAGTCGGCCATTTTTTCGGCAAAACACCGAATTCAGTAAATGACTAATAATTCCTTGACACAACTTTCAATCTTTTTCATATCTGCCATGTATGCGCAGTATCCCACCCTTAACACGAGTGCATTGAAATATTACCCATTAGGCCTAGCGTCCCCTAGTGAGAACAGGAAATGCCTTTTTTTACGAGACAGGTTCCTCCTCCAAGGGAAAAAAATCTGTTGACCTCAAACCTGCATCAGGGGAGCCTTAAAGAGCATATGACACCAGAAAAAAAGTCTTAAATGGCATTATTATGTGAATTAGAATCATATTTTGAGACGATTCGACTATATACAACAATTTAGCAAAGCGCAGATGACGAGAAATTAGTCTTTTAATCTGCCGGTTAGCCACGCCTACCATTATAGGGCTTTAGCGTCCCCAACAGGTGGATGACGTCAGCGGTAGACTAGGCTCATCGGTTTTACTATTCAGCCCATTGAGGGGGAATTGTTCAGAACGAGGAAAACGCGACGAAGAGAGCCGCAAAATGTCATTGTTTCAGTCTCTCTACTCCCAATATTTTTACAGGATATTCTTTTTATCCAAGTATTTTTCCCCAATAGCTATATAAATGGCTTGAGAAGGACCAGTCAGCCCGTCGAGGGGGAACGATTCACAATGAGGAAAACGCGACGAAGAGAGCGGCAAAATGTCATTGTTTCTGTCTCTTTACTTCAATATTTTTACAGGATATTCTTTTTACCCAAGTACTTTCCCCAATTGCTAAATAAATGGCATGGTCATGACAAATAACAATCTTGTGCTAAATGGAATATAAAATAATAAAAATCCATTTATTCAAGACGAAATGGCAAAATTACTCCATAATGGTCAAAACAGTCGACTTCACCTTTACTGTCACACCTCCCGAACGATATTTTATGACACCTAAATCGGACATATGTAATTTCCCTTCCCCGGCTTCGGAGAATGTAAACAGACCAGAAGGAGTGACAGCTAGCCGACATGCTAACCCGAACCGAGGGATGTTTCAAAGTCTTCGAAGTGGAAAATCACACATAACTAGCCTGGATTATTTGACATGACGACCCGGTTGTCGAGTTTCTTTGCGGATCGGCAAACCGCCCGGCGGAGAGCAATTTACAGTTCGTTCCCTGGAGGAGGGTGGCTGGAGTTGTTGTGTAGCTAACGTGCTAACAGCTAACTGCTAATGAGCATGAGGATAGCTTTTAACATGCCTATCAATGATCAAACGTAAGTAGTCCTTTATTTAAAGGAATTTTATAGTGTTTACTTTGTAATCACTGTATTCGTATTTGACATAATACAAAACAAGATGTTTACTCACTTCCTTGTAAGTCCAATGGTCCCACAGTAAATATCCACGGTGAATGGGAACCTTTTGAAACTCCAAAAAGGCGCATACGCCTCTCCCGCATACAGAATGATTTTTCTGCAGCCGTTTGGCTGGCGTGATGCAAAAAATAAAAGTATTAATCCGCAAAATCAGCTGAATCCTTCGTCCTCATACACAACAGTACACTGTATAGTGAAGAGAACGTCTTCTACCGTACACGTCACAGCGCCCTCCTCCTCAATGCAAGACCGAAGCCAGAAGTCACTCATTTTCATGGCGCGGGATTCAAAAAACTAAATAAATCTAGCGATCGCTTCCACACACATCCAAGCGGTCCATATCATTCAGGGGCATAATATACCGCGTGTATTATGAAATAAACATGCTTTTTCGTGTCACAGGCACTTTAAGACCTGTGTTCAGGTGTCTGATGAAAAATATTGAGGTTTCGTTGAAGCGGAGGGGTCCAAACAGGAAAGTGAAAATGACCGTCAACAATTTGCCTCGCAAAAAACTTTGAGCAGTCATAACTCAGCAGATATACAACATATCTGCGCCAAACTTTCTGTGCTTGTTGAGAGTCATACCCTGAAGGGTCTTGTAGGGGTCATTTGCATCAACTCTACAGTGCCAACTAGTGGCGACAGAAAGGAGTTTTAAAAAAGGCCTTTCCTATTGGGTTTTTTCAACGTAGAGCAATGAAATTTGGGGAGTCCATACCTTATGCAAAACTGCTCCAAAATGTCTCTTGCACCCATTTTCCAAATCCAGCAGAAAATCGGGTATTTTGGATCAAATATGAAATTTTTAGCCATTTGTTGTACAGTTTACATTTGGAGGCCTGAACAGGAATAAAAACTCACCAAATTTTGCACATACATGCGGCTTTGCGTGGATTTCGATAATCTTGCGACGTCACAAAAAAATGTAACAAAATGGCTCAGTGGCGCCCCCTTGAATTTTTCAAAAAGGCGTTTCCTATTAGGTTTTTTTAACGTAGAGCAATGAAATTTGGGGAGTCAATACCTTGTGCAAAACTGCTCCAAAAAGTCTCTTGAACCCATATTCCAAACCCCACAGGAAATCGGGTATTTTGGATCGAATGTGAAATTTTTATCAATTAACAGGGTGCACATTTGAGACCTTGTCACAGAAGGAGTTGGTTGGATCATCTTCAAAATTGGTAATTTTCAAAATGGTGCGTTTTCATTCATGGGTTTGACCTGGGCGTGGTGCCAAAGTCGGCCATTTTTTCGGCAAAATGACAAATTCAGTAAATGACTAATAGCTCCTTGACACAACTTTCAATCTTTTTCATATCTGGCATGTATGTGCGGGATCCCACCCTTAACACGAGTGCATTGAACTATTACCCATTAGGCCTAACGCCCCCTAGTGGGAACAGGAAATGCCTTTTTTTACGAAACAGGCTCCTCCTCCAAGGAAAACAAATCTATTCATCTGAAACCTTCATCGGGGGAGCCATAAGACATGTGTTCAGGTGCCTGATGAAAAATACTGAGGTTTGGTTGAAGCAGAAGGGTCCAACAGGAGAAGTGAACATGACTGAAGCCATTTCGTCTCACCACAAGTTTTGAACAGTCATAACTTGGAAGATCTACAACATATCTGCGCCAAACATCTCGTGCTTGTTGAGTCATAATCTAAAGGGTACTGTAGGGGTCATTTGCATCAACCCTACAGCGCCACAAAATTTGGCACTCTTGGTCGAATTGGCCCAGTTAGAAGATTCATTTTGGTTTTGAATAAGGGCTTGACTGCACAGCTCAGTAGTGGCTCCTTTTTTGTAGTACTCTTAGGTGTGTAAAGAGGCGACTTTCGAGCATGTTAGGTTCTAATGAGATGATTAGAGAGGAGGATCTGCCACCACCCTGACCTGCACACTGTCCGAGTTGCGTGACGTCCGAGTTGCGCTAGATTGCGAGGGCCCGTTCAGTCCTGCTTGCAGGCCTAGTACTGCTTGTTTCCAAATGTTTTTCACAATATTTTAAATTTGATCTTATATTTCTTTTTGGACAGTGCCTTGCAAAAGTATTCGGCCCCCTTGAACCTCGCAACCTTTCGCCACATTTCAGGCTTCAAACATAAAGAAATAAAATTTTAATTTTTTGTCAAGAATCAACAACAAGTGGGACACAATCGTGAAGTGGAACAAAATGTATTGGATAATTTAAACTTTTTTAACAAATAAAAAACTGAAAAGTGGGGCGTGCAATATTATTCGGCCCCATTGCGTTAATACTTTGTAGCGCCACCTTTTGCTCCAATTACAGCTGCAAGTCGCTTGGGGTATGTTTCTACCAGTTTTGCACATCGAGAGACTGACATTCTTGCCCATTATTCGTTGCAAAACAGCTCGAGCTCAGTGAGGTTGGATGGAGAGTGTTTGTGAACAGCAGTCTTCAGCTCTTTCCACAGATTGTCGATTGGATTCAGGTCTGGACTTTGACTTGGCCATTCTAACACCTGGATACGTTTATTTTTGAACCATTCCATTGTAGATTTGGCTTTATGTTTTGGATCATTGTCCTGTTGGAAGATAAATCTCCGTCCCAGTCTCAGGTCTTGTGCAGATACCAACAGGTTTTCTTCCAGAATGTTCCTGTATTTGGCTGCATCCATCTTCCCGTCAATTTCAACCATCTTCCCTGTCCCTGCTGAAGAAAAGCAGGCCCAAACCATGATGCTGCCACCACCATGTTTGACAGTGGGGATGGTGTGTTCAGGGTGATGAGCTGTGTTGCTTTTACGCCAAACATATCGCTTTGCATTGTGGCCAAAAAGTTCAATTTTGGTTTCATCTGACCAGAGCACCTTCTTCCACATGTTTGGTGTGTCTCCCAGGTGGCTTGTGGCAAACTTTAAACGAGACTTTTTATGGATATCTTTGAGAAATGGCTTTCTTCTTGCCACTCTTCCATAAAGGCCAGATTTGTGCAGTGTACGACTGATTGTTGTCCTATGGACAGACTCTCCCACCTCAGCTGTAGATCTCTGCAGTTCATCCAGAGTGATCATGGGCCTCTTGGCTGCATCTCTGATCAGTTTTCTCCTTGTTTGAGAAGAAAGTTTGGAAGGACGGCCGGGTCTTGGTAGATTTGCAGTGGTCTGATGCTCCTTCCATTTCAATATGATGGCTTGCGCAGTGCTCCTTGAGATGTTTAAAGCTTGGGAAATATTTTTGTATCCAAATCCGGCTTTAAACTTCTCCACAACAGTATCTCAGACCTGCCTGGTGTGTTCCTTGGTTTTCATAATGCTCTCTGCACTTTAAACAGAACCCTGAGACTATCACAGAGCAGGTGCATTTATACGGAGACTTGATTACACACAGGTGGATTCTATTTATCATCATCGGTCATTTAGGACAACATTGGATCATTCAGAGATCCTCACTGAACTTCTGGAGTGAGTTTGCTGCACTGAAAGTAAAGGGGCCGAATAATATTGCACGCCCCACTTTTCAGTTTTTTATTTGTTAAAAAAGTTTAAATTATCCAATAAATGTTGTTCCACTTCACGATTGTGTCCCACTTGTTGTTGATTCTTGTCAAAAAAATTAAATTTCATATCTTTATGTTTGAAGCCTGAAATGTGGCGAAAGGTTGCAAGATTCAAGGGGGCCGAATACTTTTGCAAGGCACTGTAATTGTTTTCCCCAATATTTTAGATCTATTATGCATATTATTTGTAGTGTATTATTAATTTCTTATATTTTAGTATTACACCTTTCATATATGTTCTGCCTTGAAAAATTGTATATATATTTTTTAATATTTGTCTTGTATCACTGTATTTATTTTCTTTTTAAATATTTTGGTAGTTGTTTCATGAAAAAAAAAATCATTTTATTTTCTAATACTTCTTTTTCCTAGGATTTCTTGGGAATTATTTAGGGTTTGTTTTTTTTTCCCCTTCTCGTATCAATCCAAAAATGACGAATCCAGCTGTTTTTCAAGTTTCCGTTCATTTTATTCACATCAAACATTTGACCTAGGACAAAATGTACCCCATGAAGTGTCCAAGGTAATGTAAGTTTGTACAAACTAAACAAGAGTTACAGATCTGCTAGTGTTTTTTCATGACAAAATACCGACCTAATATAAACACGACGAACCTTGCGCTTTGAGTATGTGAACTAGATTTTTGAAGAGGTCTGCATCAACTAAAACAAAACAAAAAAACCTTGAGAAAAAGTTGCCATGGGAAGAAATCCGTGAGCAGGAATTGCTGGTCGTGTCCATGTCGCTCTCGCTCGTGATGTCTTCCTCAGGGACTTAAAAGAAAAAATTAAAAATAACACAAACACACAATGAAATAGGCCTGCAACGAAGCATTATAACTTCTCATTTACCAATTCAAAATGTCCGTAAATGTGTTCAAAAAGGGGAAATTATCTGAAATTGACAGTGTAGAAACCAAGAGCGTAGGTTTGGTCTCAACATTGGTGGGGACGATGTAACAGCATAACCTGCAAGTACACTTTTTGCTCAGGACAGGACATATATATGACCCAACAGATTGGGTGTACGTGGACGGCGATCAACCAGTCAATCGCAATGCTAGTGTGGGTAGCACGCACGCAGCAGCCTTTTTTTTTTTTTTTTTTTTTTTTTTTTTAAATGTACATTGTTAATTAAGATTCCATGTCCCCAGAGTCAGCTTCTGCAGCTGGGGGTCGGACCGCCAAGGCCCCCGCCTTTGGCTGCCACCCAACTCTCTATGCACCCGACCCCTTTGGCCCCTTCCACGGGTGGCGAGTGCCCGACCAGGCCCCATGGGGACAGGCCCGGCCACCAGAAGCTTGCCTTCGAGCCCCACCTCTAGGCCTGGCTCCAGAGGGGGGCCCCGGTAACCCGCGTCTGGGCAAGGGAAACCTGACTCAATTTATTTTACTCATCATAAGGAGTCATTTTGAGCCATGCTTAGTCTGGCCCCTCACCTAGGACCTGTTTGTCATGGGTGACCCTGCCAGGGGCTGAAAGGCCCAGACAACATAGCTCCTAGGATCAAGTCCAAGGATCGGTAAAGTCTATTCAGGGGTACTTGAGAGGAGGTTCCGTCGGGAAGTCGAATCTCGGGTTCAGGAGGAGCAGTGTGGTTTTCGTCCCGGCCGTGGAACAGTGGACCAGCTCTACACCCTAGGCAGGATCCTCGAGGGTGCATGGCATGACGGCCGAGGAGCTGAAAATAACGCAACGCATTAGAGGTCGAGGTGAAACACAAGGAGTTGGAGGTGGAAGTCATGCATCTACGAGTGAAAGCTCTTGAGCTAGAGCAGGGTGCGGCTGCTACAGCCAGCCCCACCACCCCACAGTCACCGCTCACCGGTATGCCCCATGAAGGGTTTGATGTTAGCCGGCACATCGCATTAGTTCCGCCTTTCAGAGAGTCCGAAGTGGACTTGTACTTTAATGTTTTTGAAGGCGGTGCAGCTACATTGAATTGGCCCAAAAATGTGTGGCCCTTATTGCTTCAATGTAGGTTAATTGGTAAAGCTCAAGAAGTGTCCACTTCCCTGTCATTAGAAGACTGCCTAAATTACAATATTGTGAAAGCCACCGTCCTTCGCGCGTATGAGTTAGTGCCAGAGGCATATAGGCAAAAAATTAGGAAATGTGGAAAAACTGCCACCCAAACTTATGTAGTTTGCGAGGTAGAAAACAGCTTTGTTTGACAGATGGTGCCAAGCCAGCAAGATTCAGAATTTCGATAATTCACGTGAACTCGTATTGATGGAGGAATTTAAGAATTGTCTTCCTGAGACAATTGTCGTTTATTTAAATGAGCAGAAAACCACCTGCCTTACTGAAGCCGCAGTATTGGCAGATGAATTCGCATTGACACACAAACGTGTCTTCGTCAATAACTCGTCGTGATTCTGCTCCCATTGACAAACCTAGATCCCCTAAAACAACTCGCCGTAATCCTGTCACTTTCTCTTCAGCCGCAGAAACTCGTGAATGTTTTTACTGCCATGAGCGAGGACACCTGATTGGCTCCTGCCCCATCTTGAAAAGAAAGGAAGCCAAAACCAAACCACCATCCTCAATTGCATCCGTTCAGACTAGACAATTTGCTCCGCCTCACATGAAGTTAGCCACACCAAAACGGCAGGTTGATTCAGATTTTCAACCATTTGTCTCAAAAGGTTCAGTAATAGGAAACACAAAACTAGTCGCTATCACTATTCTGCGGGATACTGGGGCAAAACAATCGCTTATTCGTGGGGATGTCCTCCCTTTTTCAGCTGAGTCTTATTCTGGCTCAGATATCACAGCTTTGGGGGTAAAAATGAGTGAGGTGTGTGCACCGTTACATTTTGTGAATTTGAGATCTTGTTTTGTGAAAAGCAGAGTAAAAATTGCCCTTAGACCACATGGAGTTAATGGAGTTGATTTGATCCTCGGGAAGGATTTGGCCGGTGGGAAAGTCTTCCCTTCTCCCGAGGTTAGTGAAAATCCGACACTGCCAAATCATACAAAATTTGTTCCTGTTAAGTACCAACTTCATGATGAAAATCAAACCCAGTCAGTAGACAAAGATCAGCTAAGAGCTGCCCAAAACGCCGACCATAATTTGTGTGATTGTTTTTTTTTTGGGGGGAAATGCTAATATTCCATCATTTATCCATAAACGCATGCCTTTTGGACTCATATCATGCCACTTCATGTAATTACACACATCGCAACACCAAGAAAATGATAGAAATTAGGATCGATTGTCAAGCTAAAAGGACCCGCCCCCGAGATACCGGAAATCTAGCATATTGTGTGCGTGACGTCACGACTAGGAAACAACCGGCTCAGTGCTTAGTACTGAATGGCGGCGATGATGGCGGACAATTTTGTTGCTAGTTGCAGCGACGAA
Source organism: Corythoichthys intestinalis (assembly GCF_030265065.1). Lineage (NCBI taxonomy): Eukaryota > Metazoa > Chordata > Actinopteri > Syngnathiformes > Syngnathidae > Corythoichthys > Corythoichthys intestinalis. The sequence goes on from NW_026651597.1 coordinate 663,648, forward strand.
TCCGACGTAACGAACATTCTTCTAATGGTGATGAGGAGAGTTATGAACCTTTCTTTGGTGTTTTGGGTTATCAATTTGAGCCCAAACGAAAGCCAATGTAGCCTAAAGAAAGGATCATTGAGGTGAGCAATGAAACGCATTGGCAACACTGGCAACAGATTGTGTGGGAAACACCGAATGGTTTGTTTTGCATTTCTTTTTGTGAAGCTGATACACCGTGACCGCAAAATAATGTATAGAATAATTATTATTTCTTGTGCTATCATCGGTTTTCGCTCTGCCAACCGGCACAAATATGAATGTGATTAGAGGATTTGTTCTATATATTTTACGAGCGATAATTTATACATGTGTCCAGTCCTATATCCAATGTGTGATATGTTTTTTATTATAAAAGAGTACTCACTCTGGCCATTTTCCTCCTTTGCTTTGCCTGGGGTGGTGGGGTGGTCTCATCAGAGCCAGTCATCGTCCTCTTTCTTGATATCTCAGGACATTTAGGTGGCTGCGCGTGTAGGTGGGCACCGCATCTGCTTTCAGCAGCAATTTCTTAGCAAAACCTGATTTAATTTGTCCATAGTTCGTATAGCTTTCAGGAGTAAAATGTGCACCACACAAAACCGTGCCGGAGGCTGGGTCTGCAAAATTAGCCCTCTTAGCACTGCTGAACTTTACACATTGTCTGCACATTCCAGCTCTTTTTCTCGCGTTCGTGAACTCATGGGTACTACATTGTGACAGGTGGCTATTTGTACACCACATAGCGTGACAGGTTTGAACCATTTTAGCGATTTTTTAATGAAACACGAACGCAACTCTCTTGTTGATAAACAACGATGGCACCTGCCTCGACCTATTGTTTCCTTGTTATGACGTCTCCGCCCTATTCGGCTGTTTCCGGAATACTTTCGGAAATGTTTGCAATTTTCGATAATTGCTCATGAATGTGATTTTTTTGTTAACTTTATTAATATTTGTTGTCTTGCCACATAACGGCTCTATTGATATCTCACAGCCCCTTAGTGTTTTAATACCCTTTAATTTGACTTTTTAAATTTTTGTTAGGAAAAACAGGGTTTCATAGATTGTTTTGTTTATTTTGGCGACTGTCTCCCTCAGAGCCATATAAAGAGACTGCTTTAAATTTTTCGTTTTTACTGGCTTTTCTGGGTGAGGGTTTGACGGGAGGAGCACACCCCATGTTGCGTCCTGAAACCCCTAGACCAGGGCGTAACAGACACGCTGGAGAGACTATGTCTCTGAGCTGGCCTGGGAACGCCTTGGGATCCCGCCGGAGGAGCTGGTTGAGGTGGCTGGGGAGAGGGAAGTCTGGGCTTCCCTGCTAAAACTGCTGCCCCCGCGACCTGACCTCGGAGCAAGCGGAAGATGATGGTATGGTATGGTTAATTATGATTAAGTTGTTTGAGCAACATATAAGGTTATGCAGCACCCCACGTCCCTTGCTTTTAAGGTAGCTCGTAGGAGGTTGTCTCCCTGAAATGTAGATCTTAGAGCAAAAAACAATGAGCACCTCTAGGCTGAATGATCAATGCAAAATAAATCTGTATTGACTTATACAAACTTTCATGTGTATTGGTTCAAGTAATACAACGTTCGATTCAAATCTTTGTTTTCAAAAACTACTAAACGAACATTTTGAAAACTTCCAGAATAAATGTCTGGATTTTTGAGCAAATTTAAATTGCAATATTTGAACAAAAGACAGAAGTCCTTATAATAGGCCCGAAAAGTGCTAGAGACTCTTTATCTGCCCAGATAGTCACTCTGGACAATGTAAGTGTAGCCTCCAGCGCCACAGTTAAAAACCTAGGAGTTTTATTTGACCCTGACTTATCGTTTAAAGCACACATTAAACAAACCTGTAGAACGGCTTTCTTTCACCTGCGCAACATTGCCAAAATTAGAAATATTTTATCTAAAAGCGATGCAGAAAAATTAATTCACGCGTTCGTTACATCGAGATTGGATTACTGTAACTCCCTACTTGCAGCTTGTCCTAAAAACTCTCTAAAAGGTCTTCAGCTAGTCCAAAACGCAGCAGCAAGACTTTTAACAGGAACCAATAGAAGAGAGCACATCACCCCTGTGCTCCAGGCACTTCACTGGCTTCCAGTCGAGTTTAGAATTAAATTTAAAATACTCCTTCTTACATTTAAGACCATTAATGGGTTGGGGCCATCTTATCTCACCGATGCTCTCGTTCCATACCGCCCCAACAGAACACTCCGATCTCAGAATGCAGGTCTACTGGTAGTTCCCAGGGTTTATAAAAGTACTGTCGGAGCTAGAGCCTTTAGCCACCAAGCCCCTGTTTTATGGAATCAGCTTCCAGCTACTATTAAAGAAGCCGAGACAGTCTGCACATTTAAGATTAGATTAAAAACGTTCCTATTCGACAAAGCTTATGGTTAGGCTAGTTGAAGTCGGAGTAGACTCACAGTTTAGTTTAAGCTGCACTAGAAGCTATAATGCTGGGGGCAGTACAGCCGCTGAGTTCTATCTCCTTTTCTTACTCTACCTACCACTTGTCTTACTTTATTTCTATTTTCCAATGTTAATATCTAGTTGTCTAGTCTCTTCATCACTAGTCACCCGGTGTCCCCTTTCCCCCCTCCCCTCTGGGGAGGGGCTATTTTTCAGCTGCAGCCTCCTGACTGTCCGGACCCCTGGCTGGATTGACGTCCTCGCTGCTACCCCCGTCTCATCTGACGAGAGGGACCTCTTCTTGCTCCTTTACTCCACTGTATTTTTACGGACTACAATTTCGCTTGCTAATTCCCATTAGCCGTTCTGGGGTTCCTGTCTATCCGTCCTGGGAGTGGATCTCTCCTGACTGTGGTACTCCCCAAGGTTTCTCATTTTTCTCCCAATTGACTCTGGAGTTTTTGGAGTTTTTCCTTGCCGGCATGGAGGGTCTTAAGGATAGGGGATACCCAGGACTTGAACTGTATCTATTCATCTTTGTTGCTTCATTTCTAATTGTGTATCATATTGCCTCTGTAAAGCCCTTTGAGACCTCTGTTGTGATTGAGGGCTATACAAATTGAATTGAATTGAACATGACTTAAATTATCTTAACATACACAATAAATACAAACTCATTTATAATCTCTCAACTATCCAGGAATGCAAAAAATAAACATTTGTCTTAAGACCATTCAACCTTGTCTGTGAATAAAGAAATTGAATATAACAGAAAAAAACTTTTCAGTCAGGGAAAAACAATAAAAATGGAGCTTTGTCCACAAGCATCTCTTTAAGTCTAAAGTTGCACCAGCAGGGGTGGCCACAGCGCCCCGTATGAATTTGTTGGCAACCCCGCTTGCCAGCCAGTATATCGTTAGATTGTAGTAGCATCAATTATGCATTTTGTCCCAAATGCAAAGGCAGGTAAGCCGCTGCTCCTCAACCTTCACAGTAGTCCCCCCTTGATGATCCACAGCCAGCATCAGTGATAGAGGAAGATCAGGAAGCAGCAGAACAGAGTCAGTCAGTCACACTGGTCATAGAAGTGAGGCAGGACTCCGCAAAAGCAGGTGTTCGACCTGTTTCTGGACCAACAGGTCCGGACCTGTTGGTCAGCGCTTAATTTGTAAATCATATGTTGCCGGAACGCAAAGTACATATGACAGCGCAGGGATGACTAGACACGCTCAGGTCCCGGAACACAGGCAAAAACTGGTGTCGAAAACAACACGCAAATGCCCACTTGCCATGCTGTGGGACTTACAAGCCTCAATTTCAGATAATATCCAGGGTATAAATGTTATGACAACAATTTACAATTATTTAGGATATATTCTGCACAGCACGGGCAATTGCCCATATAAACAAAGGTGGGACTGTAAACAGTCAGCGATATAACATTGCTATTGATGATTAATCCATGGCTCGGGACTCATCACCAAATATATCACTACAGCCCTTTTCACACACATATCCAGGGAAATTCCCATGTAAGGTGACGCGGGATGAAAAGATGTCCCGAGAACGAAGCGGCTTGGACGCTTTCACAGACTTGTCCCGCGTTGCCCACTACCGCTCTCTGTGCGGGGAGAGCTGCTGGCGCGATTTTATAAATCGGTCATGTACGTAATTTTTGTCGTAACTCCAGCCAATTTAAGCTCTCCAAGACTGTAAGTGGTGGCAAGTGGTAAAATGGGGCCTAAAAAATCCAGCCCGACCCGAGCGGGCATTAAAGCCCGGCCCGAGCCCGGTCAATTAACTTGATTTGAAGGGTCAAGCCCGAAAAAAACAACAACATTATATATTTTATTTGTAAGCTCAAGCTCAAACCCCCAAACCTCTTGAAATTTTATGTTTTATTTGTGAGGACTCAGGATAAGGATGAAAAGGGTGGGATGCGCCAGTCAGACCTGGACAACACTGCTTGCTTCTTGGGAAAACAGACTGGTTGCGTTTTGTGTTAATACATTTGTGACGATGCCTGTGCCTTTTGTAACGAATTCTCAGTTGGTAAAAAAAAAGTTTTCTCAATGTTTAAAAAGTCTGCATATTTTTATGATCATTATAAATGCATTTAAAGAATGAAATAACGCTGGAAAAGTTTGTTAAATACAAAGAGCTGCGGTTTTGCGGACACACAAAGGGGAAGATTAAAAAGGATCACATTTGTGACAATGTCTGCGTAAAAGGTAACGAATTCTCAGTTGGCAGAAAAAAATCGCAAGTTTCCTCAATGTTTAAATAGTCTACATATTTTTATGATCATTTTAAATGCATTTACACAACGAAATAAGGCTGGAAAAGTCTGTTAAATCTAAATAAGCAGATGCGGCTTTGCGGACACACAGAGGGGAAGATTAAAAAGGGGGCATGGCACGCTCTGGTTCTGCACTTATACTGTTTGCAATGACCATATACTGCGCCTTTGCTTTTTTATTCAAGTTATTTACTTATAACAAGTATTTCTTAGTTTAACATCCAAAAATCGTATACATGTGTATACATATATGAATATATATTTATTTTAAAAAGTTAGCGAGTGAGAAGCCCGGCCTGGCCTGACCCGAACGTAATATTTGGACATTTTAATTTGGTTATGTTTTCAATTTAATTTAGCTATTTCTCGCTTGCTATGTTTATAATTGCAATGTTTACCGCTTTGCGTTTTACTGCGAAGCGGGAGGAAGTGACGATAACCCGCTATGATATTTAGCTTTATCAGCCATCGTGCTCCCTGGAATTTAACACCTGCTTTCACGCACACCGCTTCCTGGATAAGTCACGGACATGACACTAGGACACGAACCGCCTAATACCCGCGTAATCTCTGTGTCAGTCGACACGGATATTGTTTTCACACACAACTGCTACACGGGTTAATCCCGCGACATTCCCAGTGTTTCAGAGCATGTGAAAGGGGCTGTAGCTAAGCGTTAGACTCTTTGTCAACGTTAAAATACAATACATTAAAAAAAAAAAAGTTTTTATATTATTATTATTTTCTACACACGAGAGGTAACGGATCTGCCCGGAACACAGGGACGCCAAAATCAAGAGGTGGTGGATCCTGTTCCGGCGTGTTCCGGCACAAATTAACCCCTGCTGTTGGTCCAGAAACAGATTGAACAAACTTTGAAGAAAGTAGAATATAAAGCCTGTTTTCAGTTGTTTCACTTTTTTTTTTGCCAAGTACATCATTCCACATGTTCATTCATAGTTTTGATACCTTTAGTAAGAATTTACAATGAAAATAGTAGTGAAAATATAGAAAACTCATAAATGATGAGGCGTGTCCAGACTTGGGACTTTTGTTTCAGGGTCATCAAAATTTTTTGCCCCCCCTTCCACAAAAGTCAAACTCTGCCTATGGTTACAAACTGACTATAAAATGTACGTAAAGGCTGGTTACAAACTGTAGAAGTGCTGGCTGTCTCGTTACCTGTAGGCATTGGTTCGAGTTGTGCTGTGCTGTGCTGTAATTCCAAGTGGTTCCTTGACCTGGATTAGGGGTTTTTAGAGGTCGACAGTGTTTTTTAGCCAGTGCAAAGTTTGCAACGCAGGGAGATATTTTGTCATCTTTACTGGACGAAAATATTAAACCATGGCTGTATTTCCAGTGTTCCAAATGCAGCCGTCCGTGGTACCTCTCCTCTCCAGCCTCTTTCATTATTTGCAACCTGATGAGGTAGCTAGGCTATGTCGTTATGGCCGCAGACTCTCAGCGCTCACACGGCATGGTGTGACTCATTTCTTTTTGTACCCCGCTGAGAAAACATATGATGTCACTTCCAAACTCAAAAGCAACATTTTCTATTCAAAATGCTCTTTGTACATGACTACAGTATTCTTCATTCTAAATACATTATGAGGCAATTGCAAAATAGTCACTAAGGAAGCATTGTTTTACGTGTACGCCCTTATTCAATATATTACGGTAGCAAATGTGTGCTCAATGCTTTTTGTTGTGACGTAATCCTGCCCATCACTGAGAGCTGTGTGGAGCGCACCCATGCGAGTATGTGTTATAAGTTGTGAATGCTGAAATAAATACGCCGGTTTTGGCTGAACGTCAAGACATGCTGTCCTGAATCATTTTTACCACGCACGGGTGGAGAGGTTGCCACCACTGCGCATAGCCCTCGTTAAGGAAACTAACTTTAATCAAATTACTGGTTTGGAAAAATGAACTTGTTAGATTGTTCGTTACTAAAACAATCAGATTACAGTAACGCTTAGTGACAAACACTGCTTGGGGGAAATCACTGCTTTATTACATGATAGGTTATATTATATCCAGGGGTGGACATAATTTTTTTGCCCAGGTTCTCAGAGGAGGACCTGGAGATGTGACTTGGTCCTCATTGAGCTTGAGAGCCAACCCGCCTGATGCTATAAATTTATGACAAGCTTTACTTAGAGCCAGTTAACTTTAATTAATTATATTAACAATTAATGCTTGATTAACATCAACTGGCACAACAAAATTGCCATTACTTTGAAGTGAAATGTAAAGAAATAAAAAGCACCAGTTCAAAATAAAGGGCATTATGCGGCTCCCACATTAACTCCAAGCGTTTTTAAAAGTGGGATGTCCTCCTCATAAGACCTCATTGAACGTGCATGTTTAGCTTTGTAAAATGGGAGTAAAAACACGTTTGTCAGTGCATGTCGCTGTTCATTACCTTTACTTGTCCATAGGGCGAGTGGGGTCCTGTTTGACATCGATAGTTTGCTTAATTGCCACATGCTGGTTTTTTTCGTGCTTTTCAAAGTTTGGATGGCTGAAATTCTTTCACCCTACATAATATGCGCTGCTCTTATCGGCGACATTGGGATTCTCACGGCACATTTTGTACCGCATTTCCGTGCGAGCATCATTTGCTTCTAGCCATGGTACCTCCTGTAGCCACTTTTCAGCAAATGTCCTTTTTTTCGGGAGGTCCGGTGACGTCTCTGTCGTCTGTCTGTCTTTTGACGGGGGTGGGGGAACACGGAAGTAATTACTCAGTGTGGCCTGCCTCTTTGACATTTTGAGAAGTTATTTTCTCGTGTCCGCCGCAAATACAGTGGTCAGCCATCGGTACGCAAAAGCGTATGGAAACCGTTGAGGGCCAGCGCGTTTGTCTACGTCCAGTATGCATGTGCGCATGCGGACCACTTATGTGCACCCCTGATTATATCGAGTGAGATGTGCGCAAGAGTTACGGTGCATAAAAAAATAAAAAAGTTAACATCACATATACTGCAGTAGTCACGTATGTTCTCTGCAGCACAACACCACTCCTTGACAATGAATGAAGTGATGAAGGTGATGAGGTGCCGCTCACAACCGTTAGAATGAGCACGCTCACAGTAATGCTCATAGAACAAAAATATGATGCGTTAAAGAGCATACGACACCAGAAAAAAAGTCTTAAATGGCATTATTATGTGAATTAGAATCATATTTTGAGACGATTCGACCATATACAACAATTTAGCAAAGCGCAGATGACGAGAAATTAGTCTTTTAATCTGCCGGTTAGCCACGCCTACAATTATAGGGCTTTAGCGTCCCCAACAGGTGGATGACGTCAGCGGTAGACTAGGCTCATCGGTTTTACTATTCAGCCCATTGAGGGGGAAGTGTTCAGAACGAGGAAAACGAGACGAAGAGAGCTGCAAAATGTCATTGTTTCAGTCTCTCTACTCCCAATATTTTTACAGGATATTCTTTTTATCCAAGTATTTTCCCCAATAGCTATATAAATGGCTTGAGAAGGACCAGTCAGCCCGTCGAGGGGGAACTATTCACAATGAGGAAAACGCGACGAAGAGAGCGGCAAAATGTCATTGTTTCTGTCTCTTTACTTCAATGTTTTTACAGGATATTCTTTTTATCCAAGTACTTTTCCCCAATAGCTATACAAATGGCTTGAGAAGGACCAGTCAGCCCGTCGAGGGGGAACTATTCACAATGAGGAAAACGCGACGAAGAGAGCGGCAAAATGTCATTGTTTCTGTCTCTTTACTTCAATATTTTTACAGGATATTCTTTTTACCCAAGTACTTTCCCCAATTGCTAAATAAATGGCATGGTCATGACAAATAACTTGTGCTAAATGGAATATAAAATAATAAAAATCCATTTATTCAAGACGACATGGCAAAATTACTCCATAATGGTCAAAACAGTCGACTTTACCTTTACTGTCACACCTGCCGAACGATATTTTATGACACCTAAATCGGACATATGTCATTTCCCCTCCCCAGCTTCGGAGAATGTAAACAGACCAGAAGGAGTGACAGCTAGCCGACATGCTAACCCGAACCGAGGGATGTTTCAAAGTCTTCGAAGTGGAAAATCACACATAACTAGCCTGGATTATTTGACATGACGACCCGGTTGTCGAGTTTCTTTGCGGATCGGCAAACCACCCGGCGGAGAGCAATTTACAGTTCGTTCCCTGGAGGAGGGTGGCTGGAATTGTTGTGTAGCTAACGTGCTAACAGCTAACTGCTAATGAGCGTGAGGATAGCTTTTTACATGCCTATCAATGATCAAACGTAAGTAGTCCTTTATTAAAAGGAATTTTATAGTGTTTACTTTGTAATCACTGTATTCGTATTTGACATAATACAAAACAAGATGTTTACTCACTTCCTTGTAAGTCCAATGGTCCCACAGTAAATATCCAAGGTGAATGGGAACCTTTTGAAACTCCAAAAAGGCGCATACGCCTCTCCCGCATACAGAATGATTTTTCTGCAGCCGTTTGGCTGGCGTGATGCAAAAAATAAAAGTATTAATCCGCAAAATCAGCTGAATCCTTCGTCCTCATACACAACAGTACACTGTAGCGTGAAGAGGACGTCTTCTACCGTACACGTCACAGCGCCCTCCTCCTCAATGCGAGACCGAAGCCGGAAGTCACTCATTTTCCTGGCGCGGGATTCAAAAAACTAAATAAATATAGCGATCGCTTCCACACACATCCAAGCGGTCCATATCATTCAGGAGCATAAAATACCGCGTGTATTATGAAATAAACATGCTTTTTCGTGTCACAAGCACTTTAAGTTAATGTTGGCCCATAATATGAATGCGTTCATGCACAACACTGGCATTGGGGGTGCTTCTTGTTTTAGCAGAAACCACATAGGTTGAACAGTCTGTGCTGGATCCGTTGGAACAAAGACCGGGACCCACTGCGGTTTGACATCACTGCTTTAGATTCAACTTCGAGGACCTATGCCGCTCTTGCCAACTCCATATGAAACTTAATTTATGAAGGCATTTTAGGGTCTCACAATGTGGCAAATGTCAACTTTGTTGCGGAAACTGAAGGTTGAGGAAATGACTGACAAACAGGCCTTAAGGTCAAAGTGGAAATTCAATTCACTCTTAATTTCAGTGGAATTAAAAAATACTTTTGACTAATGCCTTCAGTAGTCACCTTCCAGTTACATAGTCAAATACTAAAACTAGACAAGCTTGACTCATGCTCTTTTATGACTTCTTTTTTCAAATGAAGGGCGAGCACATTGTGAGGGTTAACCTCAACTTTCTTTAACCTCGGTCATTGCGACAGACCGGAAACGGCAAAGAGTTCCATGTGGGTGGAAAGAGGGGGGAGCATCATTTATGTTTATTATGATCCGCTAATGATGCTAAAATTAGCCCACTACGTGGTAAAAATAAACAGCACGCCGCTTCTTGTAATCCCTGGCTGCGTCACATTCACACGTTTTGCAATTGTCGTGACTGAGAAGGGAAATTGCATCACCGTAATACTCAGCAGAAAAAAAAAAAACAGCTAAAATTGCTCATGCAATTAACCCATTTCCCCATTTTTGCCCAGACAAACATTCAAATCAGGTGTGTTAGTTCCTTTTAAGTAGTCAACAATGTACACAAAAAACGTATTGACCATAATTTTCAGATTATAAATCGATACTATTTTCCTTGCTTTGAATCCTGTATAGTCTGGTTTGGCTTACATGCAGAGGCGTCGCGTCCCATTAGGCAAACCGAGTGTGGAGTGAATGAATAATGCAATTGGGGGGGCTCTTTGAGTGTCCTAAAAAGTATATGAGAGCGAGGCGTTATTAGACTTTTATTAAATATGCTATTGCTCCAAATCCAACTTATCCCCTTACTTGCACACGCTTGAAAGGCCCCATGTTGTTGCCTGGGCCGCCCGGGGACCCTTGCTACACCTCTGCTTACATGTGGATGTTTAAAGATGTTTAGTCTGTAAATATAATATAATAAATTATGGCGACCATATTTTGATTTCCAAAAAGCAGGACACTCGGCCCGGCCTCAAGACACTTGAATTTTACTTGAAGTTCACTTAAAGATGCCTTATTACTTTAATATATTTAAAGTATACCTCCTCCATCTGTATAGAAAATTTCAGTTTTATCAAAAAATAAAACAAATATAGAAAATTCAATTTCGCAGCGGTTACCGAACAGGCTTTGTTATTCCTAAAATGTTAACGCAAAAAACGACAACAAAAAAACACTGGAATTAAATAGTGATTTAAAAAAAAAAGGCCTCTTCTGTATTGGCGAATCCTTGACCAACATAATAGCTGTATTTTCAATTCTTACTGAACAAATAAATAATCTGAAATAATGTTCTAAATAATACCTATTCTGTCGAAAATCCAGCCTTAACAAAAAGCTCATTTCGCTTTCCAGTGAAATCATGTAAATCAAACCGTAGCCTCCAGACTATCACTACAATTGTCGATGAAAAATTGTTATTACCACTGTTATTATTCTCATTCAATGTTCTAAATTACACGCAAACAAAATAAAATAAATCAGCTGGGTAACGATGCGACACCAAACGGGATTTTACAAATCACACCAGTACAAAGCTCCGACAGAAGGCAACAGTTGCCGAAAGGTAAGTTTAGCAAGTGAAAATACCGATAGCCTGTAAGCTCCTGTCGGCACGACTCACGAAGGTTTGTTTGTGAATTAAAATTGACAGTTGACGCGATGATAAAGTCAGTCTGTGACTGCTCACGTGTGCGCAAATTTGTATCCAAAGTAGAATAAATGTATTTTCGACTTAACTACACTTTTGGTACATGAGCATTTGATTTTATAGGTATTGAACACTAGTCTTAACAAATGGGCAGGCTCTCTGTGATCACGTCACTGGCAGCATAGTGCCGTAGTATTCTGTGCAAAGCATCAGTCGAGAAGCCGGACATTTTCAAGAAATTATAAAACCCCGCCGGACAGGATGTAAAAAGTGGACATGTCCGGGCAAAGGAGGACGTTTGGTCACCCGATAATAAACACATTGTGGACACCTGCGGCTTATAGTCCAATGCGACTTATATAGGAACAAATGCGGTGTATGAGAGGACGCCAGATTGGCGAGGCAGCCTGGAGGGAGCCGCCACGGCCTCAAACCATGGATGCACGCAATCAACGGAACAGAGACAAGCGGGAGGGAGCCACCACAGATAGGCACAAGCGGCCCAGAGGGAGCCCATACGGACGCCAGGATGCCTGGACGGACGTGGACAGGCGTGCCTCCAGGCCGAGACCTTAACCTGATTTTAACTGGATATTCATTTTATGTCTTTTAGAATGCTGCTTAAAAAAATGTTTTTAAGTCTTTCCTAAATAAAGGTGTTTGAAATTGAAACGGTTTAGTGTCCCTTTTCTGCCAGTGGAGCTAGGTTGATATAAAAAGAAGCCTCACACACCTTTTGTGACAAAAGCAAGTCCATCCAGTGGTGTGTTGTGATGTTCAAACAGCGACTTTTTCACAGTGTACAGTCCTTCCGCCTGACCATTTGACTGGACGTGCCCAGGACTGGATGCGATGTGCTTGAATTGCCATTTCTTTTCAAAGTCCTGGAACTTTCCCTCACGGTTTGCTTGGGTGCGAGAGAAGTGGTTCACTTGGGTTGCTGTTGTGGTAAGTGGCACACTGTAACACAACATCCTCAGTGTGTTTATTTTATTATTTAACTTGTCCTGTTCAGCTGCTTTGACGCATAGAATACGAATCTGAGTGTCCTTATGGTCTGAACAGTTTGAATGTATCACATGGGAGTTTGATATTGTTACGGTCTGCGAATACAGAGAACAAGACTGGACCCAAAACCAGTCAACAGAGGGGAAGCGTTCGGGGATTTATTAATCACATAAAAAACAAAACACGCCACCGCGGAAAAAAGGGAATATCAAAAGAGGTCCGTGACAAATAGGTCAACGGGGATCAATAACGCGAAAACTGAGCGGTGGTCAGAGAGCCAAAAAGACAAAAATACACTCAATACCTGCACAAGGCAGAGGATCACAAAACTAAGACGTCTGACGAACTAGATGACAAATACAAAGCGACTCAAAAACAGTATGTGTGAATGGCGACCAGCAACCTAATCTCTCGGCATCGTTGTCTTGGTTCGCCATCATTTATATATTAGTGTTGATTAGCTGGAACTCGCTGCTGGTGCGATGTCGAGAATGCTCCCAAGGAAACAAAATCTAACCAGCAGCGGATCATGACGGATATACAGTGGTACCTCTACATACAAAGTTAATTCGTTCCAGGACCTTGTTTGTAAGTCGAAATGGTCGTATGTCGAGCAGGATTTTCCCATACGAATACATTATAATTCCATTTAATTCCATAGCCCGAAAACTTACACTAAATTTTCAATAAATATCGTTACTATTGCAAATATCAATTACAAAGAGCAAAACAAACACATTATGAATGATATCGGAATAATAATAAAAGCAATAATAATAATGATACCTTTAATAATGTAACAAACCGGGTTCTAATGTGGCGAAAGTATTTGCGTGGTGTACTTGAAGGCATCGTGTGGCTGAGTGAGCCTTTTTCACTTTCACTTAGTTTACTTGCTGTGGGGGACAGTAGGCACAAGTTGATGGAATAAAAGATGAGAAAGCTGACGATTTCTTTGGCGATGTTACCACAATAATAATTGCCACCTTAACTTACAAAAACTGGCGAACGGAGGAGGACCGTCATAGAGCGTCTACGGCTGTATTGTTGAGCGAGCCATTTCACGGATGTGCACCCCACGCTCATATTTTTCTATCATATCGATCTTCATATTGTTGGAATTCACCCCCCGGGCCAAGTCGCACAGAAAACGGCAACAGCCGAAAGAAGTGGTGCTCCGCTGCTTAACACTTACGTGCGCCAACTGGGAGGGCAGATATTCCGCGCGTTCACCTCTTGTGTTACCCCTTTGTTCCAAACTCCATTTGACTCCATGTTCCAAAAGTTTGAAGAAGGCTCACTGAAAACAGGTTGACAATTTATTCGTCGACAATGGTCAAAAACAAGGCAAAAAACAGACGACGGAGGAACAATTCTTGATCCAAAACAAGGCTACATAGAAAATGTTTTCGAGCAGCAAAATCTGTGTGATCTCAGTGCCCAGTGTTTTTTAAATCCGTGGTGGAGCAGGCCGGGCCGAAGGTGTGGCTGAGTGTTGTTTCGGGACCATCCCTCTGTGGCCAGTTTTGGGCGGTTAGGTTCGTGGATGGGACGTGGTTGCCACAGCGACCAAAGCTGGTCTTGACGTCCCAAGCGCCCGCTATCAACTTTGTTATCCGGGCTGGCACTACTTGTTTTAGGACAAAGCGCGCTGCTCTTTGTCCTTGTTGTGGCCAGGAGAAATGATTGCGATCGTTGGTGCGTCAATCTTGCTCGTGACGCACACGTTGGGCTTCTGTGAAAAGATGTCGTTGTGTATCTATTCTGCTTCTTTTCATTAAACTATGGTGTGCTATTTATTTTATATTAGGTGTGTTTAGAGTAGTTCAGTCCTACAGTAAATATGAGAAATTATACTATTCCCTGATTAATTATATTACGTGTGTTTGAGTAATGCAAACAGTTAGTCGGTGCCTACGAGAAATGGTACCATTTTTCCATTTCCCCCTCATGAGCCCCGATAAGGTGATTCACTTTACTGTGTTCAAGGGCATGGAGTGAAGTCTGCCTAAACTATAGTTAGATGAATGTGTTAGACTAATGCAAACAATTATATGGTGTGTGCGAGAACGGTACCTATTCCATTCTTGTCACTGGTTATGGTAAGCATCACCTTTTTTCCTTTTTTTCACTACCTACACTAGCATTGTTGGAATCCATGTTGATTCCTCTCACATGAAAATCTGCCTTGCATCAGTCTTGCGGGAAAACAAAGACACTGTGGTGTTGTCATAGATCGTCGGATTTCAAACATGTCGTCGGATGTAGAAACAAATGTCGAGTCAAATTTTACGTCGGATGTCGAAAAGATGGTGTATCGAAGCGATCGTATGTCGAGGTACCACTGTACTCCCATTGTGGTTGTTCATTACATTTACTAGGAGAAAGCACCGAGGAGGGGCTTTCAAAGAGCATCATCTCTCGTTTTACTTGGTCTATTGACTTCAAGTAAAAATGAGGGTGATGTTAAACTTCCACACTTTCGAATGAGGGGTCCATGAAGCGCGTGGGTGACATAATCGCCAAGTTATGAAGCTTGTAAGATGGCACAGGATGCGCCGGTGCGTCCACTGAACTTAGTGGGTCAATATCATGTCAATGTCAACCACGGGTTACTGAAGATGCACGTTTAAAATAGTCATGGAAAATTAACATTTTCTCAATGGTGTCTTTCACCCTGAAGGGACATTATCTTTTTGCTTTTTTTAAAAATTATAAATAACTGCCAAAAAGACCCTAAATTGTGAGCCAGTTATTTTTTATACACATTTTTGTAATATTCATGCAATTATGAAAATATTAACATTATTAATTCATTTATTACATTACTTATTGTTGAGTATTTGTGAGATCTGTGGGATGTGTAGATTCCAAGAGGCAGCGTATTTTGACTTTATATGAATTACATCATCAGTGAATAAAATGTTTAAACTGCAGTCTACGTTTTGATACTTTTATTGCAGATTTTTAAAACCAGCAGTAACAAGGAAAAAAAATCAAGTAAACAAAATTGTAAAAAAAAATCTGGATCCAACAAAATGAGAGAAAATCTTTTTTTTTTTTTTGCCTGATCGTCAATTGCCAAGTTGGGTTGATCGTTGATTGCTAACGATCATGCGACTTAATTTCATCGCAATTAACTCATTCTAAATCAGGTGAGCTAGTTCTTTTGACAATAGAGTGGATACACTTCACACAAGGTTCCGATAAAGCACATTAGAGATGTCCCGATCTGATATTTGGATCGGATTGGACGCCGCTGTGGAAAAAAATGCGCATCGGTATCGGTAAAATTCCGATCCAGACTTCCGATCAGTTTTTCAAAATCCGTTCCGGGTTTTCTAGCGCACCGATTTACCTAATTCATTCCAGTTCTTGCTTCGGTTTCCCTAAAATTCGGTCCGCATTTTATGGCACACCTTCAACACACTACATTTACATTACCGTTTCCCAATTTACCGAGAGACTTTATCGGTAAAAATGTCAGCTGTGTGGGATCATTTCACCTTAAAGGACGACAAAGACGAAGAGGCAGAGTGGAACATATGCCACAATAAAGTGAAGCGTAGTGGTAAAGCTGTAAGAAGTTTTAATACAACCAACCTAATCAAGCATTTAGCGAAATACCACCACAAACAATATAAGGAGTATGTTAAGAAAACCGAAGACAAAAAGAAAGGTCCTACGCAACTAACACTGGCACAAACTTTTGCTATGCATGACAAACTGGCACTCGACAGTCCCAAAGCCCAGGGAATAACAAGAGTCATTGCCGAAGAATTCATTCTGGATGACGAGCCATTATCTCTCGTGAGTAAAGACGCACCATCCAACACTTATGCTGCATTCCAGAGAAGTGGGAAGTCGGATTTATCCCACTCGGATAGTACCAGTTCCGACCTCAAAACGTTCCAAGCAAATGTAAACAACAAAGATGGCTGATCGCGACGAGGTGTTTTTTATTTTGGCCATCCAAAGACATTTTGACCTTCAGCGAACCTGCCTTCCTGTAAGTGATCAAATAGTAGAGGAAAAACGATGGCTGCGTTATATAGCCCACACTATAAACAGCCTTTTTTTAGTTACATCCTTTGCTGATCGTCAATATAAAAACATAGCACAACAAAGATAATTCACTGTATGAGAAAAAAATACATGGCGTCTCATATAAACTTAATTTACTTCATTATTGTGTTATCATTCAATACGTTTTCATGAGCACCATTTTGTCCAGTGACGTCAGATTGAAACAACTTGGAAGTCTTCAAAACAGTTTTAAAACTTTCACATGCCGAAAGTAGACAGAAGGGAAATTATTGAATAACGGGAACAATTTTAACAACTTTTAACAGTTGATTCGCAAAATTAAATGAATTGAATGTAGTTTAAAGCTGCTGATACAGAATGGGGACTTCAGTATTTTATTTACTGTTTTAAAATGTTAACTTGATACTGAAATAGTCGTTTATTTAAACCTGAGAGGCTTTTTATACAATTTTTGTAACTAATGTATGAAACATTAAAAGCATCTAATAGCTTGGGGGATTTGTGGGATTTTCCACTGAGGTTGTTGGTGTGTTTTGCTTTTTTAAGACAGTTTACAATATTATTTGCACGTTTTACTGAGTGACTATGCCATTTCTGTTTGATATTTATAATGTTTTGTGTTTGTCACTGAATAAACAGGTCAGTTTCTTGTTACCAACCATTGTGTGTTATTCAAACTCACCTAATTCAGCTGGCTAGTTGTTATCAAGACTACTAAAACCTTTTTCAACATGAGTCTGACAACTAAGTAAGGAGGCTAAATAACTTTAAACTTTAACACGTGCTCAGATAGATCGGTATCGGTATCGGCCAGTATCGGTATCGGATCGGAAGTGCAAAACAATATCGGTATCGGATCGGAAGTGCAAAAACCTGGATCGGGACATCCCTAAAGCACACCAAAAAGGCAAACAGGATTTGAAGAAGGTCCACAGAATACAATCGTCCTGCATGCACAAACAAATGAAGCCAGCATGGACGACAGGCAAAACATCGCTTCTCACACCAACACACGTCTCTTAACCTGATCCTTCTGAGTGAATCGTTGACAAACTGCGCTGAAATAAAGGTTTTACTCCAGTGTGGGTTCTTGTATGCACTTTTAAGTGTTGTTTTAGAGCAGGGGTCTCCAATCCAGTCCTTATGGGCCGCTGTGGGTCTTCGTTTTTGTTCCTATCATTAGAGCCTGACTGCAATTACACTTGTAAGACACTAGATTGGTGCAAATTTTTGTTGGAAAGAAATCCTGCACCCACTACAGCCCTATGTGGAATATGTTGGAGAACCCTGCTTTCCAGTGAAAACTTGACTGCAAACTGAGCAAAAAAAGGTTTTTCACCAGTGTGGGTTCTCCTGTGTTAGAGTGCCTGTGACAGCATAAAAAAATATTAAATAACATTATTATGTGAATTAGAATCATATTTTGAGACAATTCGACCAGATACAACAATTTGGCAAAGCGAAGATGACGAGAAATTAGTCTTTTAATCTGCCGTTTAGCCCCGCCTGTCATTATAGCGCTCTAACGTCCCCAGCTGGAGAATGACGTCGGCAGGTCACGATTTCATCTGATTTAGAATTCAGCCCATTGAGAGGGAAGATTCAGAACGAGGAAAATACGACAGAGCAAAAAATGTCGTTTCAATCTCTACTCCAATATTTTTACAGGAAATTCTTTAAGTATTTTTTTTCAATCGCCAAATAAATGGTATGGTCATGACAAATAAGTCTTGTGCTAAATGGAATATAAAATATTAAAGATGCATTTATTCAGTACGACACGGCAAAATTACTGCATAATGGTCAAAACTGTCGACTTCTAGCACCTCCCTATCGTTATTTTATGCCCCCGGAGTTAGTCCAGCTTTTGTCAATTCCCTACCCCGGCTTTGGAGGAAAGAGGGTAAACAAAGCAGAAGGCGTGACATCTAGCCGACATGCTAACCCGAACCGAGAGGCGTTTCCAAGTGTTATTGTCCCCTTTCAAAAATGAAAAAGCACACAAAACTACCCTGGGTCATGTCACATGGCTGCGGGGTTGACTGTCTTCACCAATCGGCAAACCTCCGGGGGCGAGCAAGTTACAAAGAAAAAACACACAAAACTACCCCCGGGTCATTTCACATGCTGCGGGGTTGACTGTCTTCACCCATTGGCAAACCTCCGGGGGGCGAGCAAGTTACAGCACGTTGTTCCCCTGCTGCTCGTTGAGGGGGAAGCAGGTGGAAAATGACCGCCGAGTGGCTGCTCCAGTCTTTTTCGTCTTTCGAAAACAAAAAATGGCACAAAAATACCCCAACTTATGTCACACACGGCGGCGAGGGTGACAGCCTTCACCGATCAGCGGCGAGCAAGTAACAGCTCGTCGTTCCCCTGCTGCGAGCAGGAAGGAGCTGGAGAAAGACCGCCGGCCGAAGTCGGAGGACCGCGTGGCTGCCCGAGCCCAACCCGAGAACAGCGGTCTATTGGTGGGCAAAGAAAGAGGGTAGACGGGGCTGGCGGTCGTCTACCGAGTGGCCTTCTCGATGGACAATTAGCCACAAAATGCAAGCCAACTCCTTATTAAAACGTGTGCCATGATTCCAGTATTTGAAATAATACAAAACACGTAGTTACTCACTTCCTCGTAAGTCCAATGGTCCCACAGTTGTCGGACTTGTTTTGGCTAATCTCCACGGTGGATGGGAACTTTTTGAAAGCCAAAAAGGCTCACACGCCTCTCCCTGGCGCAGCAACAAAAGCCTGTAGCACATTGGGCTGGCATGATGCGAAAAATAAATGAATTAATCGGCAAAATCAGCTGAATCCACAGTCCATCTGCATGCGATAAAGCAATGCTGTATTGTGAGATACTGACCCTGGTGACGTCAAATTCTCCCTCAATCCAGGAAGTCATTCATTTTCATGGCACGGAATTCAAAAAATTAAATATTATAAAAATTGATCGCTTCCACACAAATCCAAGCGGTCCATTTCTTTCAGGAGCATAAAATACAATGTGAAATATGAAATAAACATGCTTTTTGCTGTCATAGGCACTCTAGGGTTTCCCTTAGAAAAAATCTTTTGACCACAAATTGAGCAGGAAAAAGGTTTTTCCTTCAGTGTGGGTATTTGTCAAGTGATGCCTTAGGGGCTGTTTACAAGGTGATGTTGCGACACCAAGACGCAAAGATTGTGTTGTTGAATGGCCTCGCCGTCACCATGTGAAGGCGAAACGGAAGACAAAGACACAAACTTTTCATTTTCGGCCTCCAAAGCGGAAAGATTTGATTGCGGGGCTTGCTCCGCAACGATATAAATGGAAAGCTCTCGCGCCAATGATGTGAGCACTCGCAGAAGTCACTTTGGGCATGCGCAGCGCTGGTGCTAAACATTGAAAACAGCAAACATGGTGGAAGGTCTGCTTTAATTGACTGATTTTATAACATTTTTAATTTAAATAGTTTTAATGTTTGCATTTTTGCAACTTTTAGAGTTAAAGTAACAAACCCGTGGATGCCACTGCTTGGAGTGGGTGGGTATGTTGTCTTCCAGGCTGAGCAGGTTGTTGCTGTCAAGGAAGAGCGTCATTAGCTGTCACCTTGTAAAACGGCACTGTACCCTAGGGATGACATGAATTCTACATTGTTTTCACATTTCATTTCATCATTGTTTTGTGTGATCATCCGGATGGAGACGGAACAGAGACGGTAGACCATATAAATGCAAGCGTGACATTTGTCGCATCATGTAAACGGCCCCTCAGAGTGAACCCTTGACCAGGAACTGATCAGGAAAAAGCTTTCTCATCAGTGTGGGTTCTTGTGTGTGTGTTTAAGGTGCTCTTGCGACTGAATCTTTGACCACAAATTGAACAGGAAAAAGGTTTTTCTCCAGTGTGAGTTCTTGTGTGTTGTGATAAGTTTGCCTTCTCAGTGAACCTTTGACCACAAACTGAGCAGGAAAAAGGTTTTTCTCCACTATGGGTTCTTGTGTGTCTTTGCAAGGTGCTTTTGCGACTATATCTTTGGCCACAAACTGAGCAGGCAAAAGGATTTTCTCTGTTGTGGGCTCTTTTGTGTCTTTGTAAGGTGCTCTTGTGACCAAACCTTTGGCCACAAACTGAGCAAGCAAAGGGTTTTTCTCCGGTGTGGGTTCTTTTGTGTCTTTGTAAGGTGTGCTTTTGACCGAATCTTTGGCCACAAACTGAGCAGGTAAAAGGTTTTTCACCAGTGTGGGTTCTTGTGTGTCTTTGTAACGTTTGCTTTTGACTGAATCCCTGACCACAAACTGAGCAGGAAAAAGGTTTTTCGCCAGTGTGGTTTATTATGTGTGTTGTTAAATTCCTCTTGCGACTGAATCCTTGGCCACAAAATGAGCAGGAAAAAGGTTTTTCTCCAGTGTGGGTTCTGATGTGTATTTTTAAGGTGCCCTTGTGTCTGAATCTTTGGCCACAAACTGAGCAGACAAAGGGTTTCTCACCAGTGTGGCTCCTCATATGGGTACGGCAAGTATACTTATTAGCGAAGGTTTTCCCACACTGAGAGCATTTGCAGAGTTCGCCGTCACTGTGAGTTTTCTCATGACCTTCATCATCACTGTCAGGCAAGTGTGACGTAGCGTCGTCGCTATCTGAAAGCGGAGCGATAAAGCCGTTTGCTTGCAATCCTGTTGAGCTGCTGCTGCCGCTTGGAGGCCCCGCCCTTTTCCTGGTCTCACTCAGAGCCTCTTCAATCTTCAAGGGCTCATCAGTCCACCTGGTGATATCGTCCTCCTCTTTAACATATTGCAGCTCTTCCTCCTCCTTTTTGATTGGAAGTTGCTCTTCTCTCTTTTGCAGTTGAGGGTGCTCTGGCTCTTCTTGTTTCATTTGTGGGTGCTTAACTTCCTCTTTAAAGCCAGGAGGCTCTGACTCAAGTCGTTCAGGACCAAGATATTTTTTTAAACCTGCGAGACACAAGAAGACCAATAATAAACTCCAAAAATCAATAACATTTGGATGAACATTTAAAAAAAATCATGGAAAGCATTTCTACCTGATTAACCTTTAACACTAGACGTATCGGCGGCGACACGTTTACGCATATCATCTTTGAAGCCTCGTCACGCTGTAGTTTTGTCACCCACATGCCACTGGTTGGTCTCATTTCAAAGTTGAGCTCCACGCCCGTTTTTGGCTGAAGTCAATCGACCAAGTAAAACGGGAGATAATGACATATGAGTTTTATAGTTTTATTACCCTCATAAATAAACTTTAAAACCCTGTATGGACCATGTGTTTAGGTTCAAATTTCCATCATTTCTTGTCCTTTTTCTAAGCCAAAAGCACGACGAAAAACCGTATCCCAGGAGCCATTGTGAGGTCACGAAGGACAGACGAAATGTGAACATTTTTAATAAAGTGAGCCGAGCGACGTGCCACCAAGGGAGAGGGAGGCGAGGTAGCGAGCGACAGCCGGTTGGATTAAGCGAACGTCTTTGAAACGTGCGCAATGAATCTAAATTTAGTGCAAGCTCATGAATTATTTCATCAACTCGAGGAAGAGGATGGGCCAGATTTGTCGTTTTCTTGGGATGAGTCGGCGAGTGAGAAGTGACAGTAGTGCGCAAACGGCGGAAGGATGGGCTGTATGACGTCCTGTGTGATGTAGCCCTGTGTCCTGTTCAAGGGGAAACTGAGCGGCATGCTTGAAAAAATTCAACTAAACGATTTTATTGTCAATATTTTTAAAGACTTTTTTTTTTCCAATGTTATATTTTTTTTCTTTCACTATTCATTTTTTTCAATTTCTATATAGATGTGTGTGTTCCAGAAACATGATTGTATGTATAATGCTTTGATAAGGTGATTGGTGCTATACCTAACCTCACAAAGAGATATCCTCCAAACCCTTTTTGTGTTAAATGATAATGACAAGTTTCCTGAGCAAAACATGGGCGGGGCCATCTTTGACGTTTTCTGCTACGGACTTCCGGTTAAGACAGACCAAAATGAAGTGCTGCTCAAGTAAACGGTGTGTAGACAAAGTTAAAACTGCAAAATCAAACCAGAGGAACCCACGGAGTCTCCAACAATTGATTCAGCATGATGAAGATGAGGCTTCGGGACTTTCTGTGCTGTGCATTTGTTCTTATCACTTCGCTTATCGTTCGTGGACAAAATTCTAACAATATGTGCAGCCTATGTTGACATGAGGTGTGGATTGATACGCCGGCCACTTGAGTGACCAAAATGAGAAGAAATTACAAATAATAATACAGTTGCCGAATACAAGAGCGCTGACACTGATTTTGTTGTTACAAGAAAATACTACAAGGTATTTTTCATCTGGTTAGATTACAGTTATATGATGAGTTCGTCACACATGTGCATATATACACAAATTATGTCATTCTTTTTAATTGCAGATATTGACAGAGGTGTGTAGTAACGCGTTACATGTATTCCGTTACATTTACTTTTTGAGAAAAATGTACTTCTAAGCGTAGTTTTACTAAACCATCCTTTTTACTTTTACTTGAGTAGATTTTTGAAGAAAAACGATACTCTTACGCCAGTACTTTGGGCTACATACGAGTCGTTACAATTTTCCTCTTGATTCTACATATTAGATTTTTTTTTTGCTAGCGATGCTATTGCCAAAAGTAGCGCTACTAATGTCACCAACGAGATGTCGCAACAATCATCACGATTCCATTACACCAATAAGACGCAAGCTTGCCGTTCTATGATCACGCTAGCCAATGTTGTCCAATCATGTGGCGTATTTAAAGCACCGTAACAAATTAAGTATTTGACAGAGCGCTGCCCTCAACATGAATCGAAAGTGCAGATTTAAAACTCTCTCCCAGTTTTTATTTGGCAACGATTGACCATGGAAGACCGGGGATATGATCCTTTCAATTTTATAATAGTAACTATGAACGAACTACAGTATTAACTATTCAAACTAGGAATTATTTTCTCCACTAGAGGGCAGGACTCTCATGCTCTTTGAGCGAATAATGCTTCATTACTGTTTTTTTTCCCTCTCTTGCCGGAATTGAATGATTTTTTAAAAATGTATTTCTTTGGCTTAATGTGGTTATGTATTGCTGTATTGTACAGTATAATTATAACAACAGTTCATATAGATACAGTGGGATGGGAGAAAAAAAATACCATGGTTTGGAAAAAAAAAAAATCCAAACAAAAATAAGCAGTTACTCAAAATGTTACTCATAACTTGAGTATTTCCTTCACTGGATACTTTTTTACTTGTACTTGAGTACATTTTTTAGATGACTACTTTTACTTGAGTAATATTATTTTGGAGTAGGGGTGCACGATATCCATTTTTTAAAAAAGTTATCGATAACTTCCTGCTCCTTAAGGCCGATGCCGTTAAATAATGAAGGAGAAACGATATCGTCATCGCACACACCATATAATTGTTTGCATTAGTCTAACACACGTAATATAATTAATCAGGAAATAGTATCATTTTCATATTTACGGTAGGACTACACTACTAATATAAAATAAATAGCACACCATAGTTTAATGAGAAGAAATAGAAGAGATACACAATGCCGTCTTATCACAAGAGTGACGCACCAACTCGGGTAATCTGCTCTCCCAGCAAACTCCAAGGACAAAGCGCTTTGTCCTAAAACAAGTACAACCAGCCTGGGCAGCAAAGTTGATAGCGGGCATCCCAATCCGCGCACGAACCTAAGCCGCCCAAAACCGGCCACAGCGGGGGCGGCCCAAAAGCAACGCCCAGAAACGCCTTCGACAAGACCCGCGTCAGCAAAGACTTCAAAAAGACTGGACACTGAGATAAGACAGATTTCTTCTGCTCGGAAACATGTAGCCTTGTTTTGGATCCAGAATTGTCCCTCCGTCGTCTGTTTTTGCCTTGCTTTTGACCATTGTCGACGAATAAATTGTCAACCTGTTTTTGGCGAGTGTTCTTCAAGCTTCTGAAACATGGAGTCAGTGTGCAAAGGGTTAACACAGGAACGCGCGGAGTTTGGCTTCCTCCTGGCCTGGCTCTTCGGGGGCGTCGAGCGGCGGAGCACATTTCCGTTCTGTTGCCGGCCTCCCCGTGGGGTTTGGGCTGGGAGTAGAGCTGAAACGAGTACTCGAGCAACTCGAGCAACTCGAGTTTAAAAACTGATCCGAGTAATTTTATTCACCTCGAGTAATCGTTTATTTTGACAGCTCTAAGCATCACGTTTTGCTCGGACTACTTTTAATGCGGGACAACGCGCTGTCACGTGCGGAGAGGAAGAAGGGAAAAAAAAAAAACTTACTGCAGCTGACAGCCGCCACAAACGACGCCGACGTTGCCAAATACTAGCCCCCACGATGCTACGTTGGTAACAGCTAGCGTCTGATGCGTCTCATAAAGATCACATGTATGTTGAACTAGATGCGCAATGACAGACTCGGCCGCGTCTGGGCAGCGTTATTAAACAGCCGCCATCTTAAAGCAGTACAGCGCTAAGCGCTAATAAAGAGCGCTAAGCGCTAATAAATAAGATTAACGTTACTGTCGCTACTAGCTCACGTAAAGTTAGCCCTGCGGAGGACTAGGTTTCAATTAATTATGACCACTGTCGTTGCGTGGCTAACTTGTCTTACATACAGGCTTTAACATAACATAGCATTGTGGAGTGATGGGGGTGTAAAATAAAAACTTAATCATGCTAACTATCAATTTTAGCTCAGTAGTCATTGCTGGATAAAACACCAAGTAGCACTGGTCCCTAATGTGCTCCAGTACAGCCTGTATCATACATTTATTTTGAACACTGCAAAAACTCCAAATCCTATCAGGACTTACAGTTTAGACTAACTTAAAACTTAACTAAAACTTAAAAATGGCTTGACACAAAGAGAAATTCAATTGAAACACGAGGGAAAAAATCCTAACTTTTAAGTGATGTGTGTTATCAAGCGTAACGGCATTTTTAGGTAATATATATATATATATATATATTTTTTTTTAGATAAGATCTATAAGTTTTTTGAGTGAAAGCAGTGAATTAGTCTTTTTTTTAATTCTAGCTACAATATACACCGAAAATAAAGACATTGATTGACTGAAAATGGTTCAAGATTAGATGAAATGTCGTTTTCTCATGTATATTTATAATTGCTCTTCACCTAAAAATATATTTGTTTTACCGATTACTCGATTAATCGATAGAATTTTCAGTCGATTACTCGATTACTAAAATATTCGATAGCTGCAGCCCTAGCTGGGAGGACTAAATTCCTTCAGTTGGCGACCCGATGTGATGGTTTGACGACGTGTTAGGCCCAGACGACGGAGGGGATGGACGAACGGCTGCGGAAGAGTCAACTGGAGCCCTTTTAGGTGCACCGCTAAAAGCCGAAAAGGTAAAAAGACGTTTTGTCATAATTTAAGGCGGGTGAAAGTTGACTTGAAGCGACCTTCGACCATTTTGTGTTTTGTCTAGCGGTGAATGTTGCATTCTGGCATATGGGGAAGTAAAATAAAAGGACAAGTTAGGTTAGGAAGCGTGGTGTCCTCTGGAAGCCGATTAAATTGCGAGAGACGGCAATTGAGAAGGGGTTGTGAGTCGCCCCCTCCCTCCCCAAACCCCAACCTTCCCTTCCTAATGCTGGTTGGCGTCTGGGCGACACAATCACCGGATTGTTGTTGTTTTTACGATTTGATCTGGTGGGACACACGTAATATATACATGCGCATGTATGCATATACATATAAATATATGTGTATGGGATAGATATGGGCATGGGATATGGAATTGTAGATTAGATTGTAGATTAGTGTTTGAGAACCCCCTCCGAGTGTTAGTAGGATCGCGAGGGATCGGCAGTTGCAAGCTCATTGTGACTGTTGGTTTCCGATCTGACACGGGGGCTGTGGCCCGCAGTATGTGTATGCATATGTGATTAATTGCGCATATATATTTATATGGATAGACATATACTTGTCCAAAGGAAGTGAATTGACTGGCGAGGCAGCGTCAGGCCGGGTCAAATTCGCCGGGACTGGAACGTGGCGGTTCCCCACCTCGCGTCTGACGAGGCGGAGGATTGTGAGCTGGGTGGCGGCGCCCTAGGGAGTGGTCCCTCCTTAAAAGGTGGGTGCAAGACCCGTCGGGAGGCACACTATGGCGTCTTGAGCCACCTTTTGTGGCTCACGAGGGCCCCAGGTTCCTACGACAAAACACGATAGGTTAAGGTCGCGCTTGGAGTGACGCCCAGCAGCAGAGAGAGCCTCGAGAGAATTTGCTGTGGTAGCAAAAACATGGCCATGAGTAGATTCGCCCAGCGGAAATATAGGTTAGGGACCCGGGATGGATGGTTGTACAAATGCACTAAGATTGACCATGACAAAAAAATGACAATTAACACGGGGAAGCCGGGGTGGACTGCCGCTGTTGTTGTTTCAATGTTAAGTTGCTATGGTGTCGTGTAGTCTCTTGTTAAAGTAAGTGGACGTTTTGTTTTGCTTAGTGTTGTTCGAAATGAAGCCGAAAAAAAATAGGAAGCGCCCCTGCTAACGTTCTGGGAGACAGCCGTTGGCATGGCGCCTGGAGTTGGGCAATCTGATTAGAAAAGAACACTGTGTTCAAGATAAAGAGTGTGGGCCGGCGGCGGCCCCTATTTGCAACATGGGGTCCTCGACGGCATCCGCTGGGTTTTTTTGCCAAAATTGATTTTAAGGGGAGGCTAGAATTGAAGCTGGGAATTTTCCAGTCCTTGTTTAACAATTTAAGATAAAATTGAGAGCCAAAGAGGGACAACATGTAAAAAATTCCAAAAAATCAGTAGATCTGATTAGAAAAGGAACACAGTGTTCAAAATGAGGTGCGCGGGCCGATAGGCGGGAGGCCCCTCTTGCTGTTGTTCAGGCCAAGCAGAACAAGGAGGGCTGAAGTCCGTGGATGTTTGGTAAAGTTATAGATTAAAAAAAAGCTTTTTCTAACAAGATGTTTTTTACTCACAAAAGAATGTAGAGAAACAAAAGAATATTAAAGTGATGCGTTCAACCACGAACTTACAATTATTAGAATAACAAACATGCAAACAGAACAAGCAAAGAACACCTTAAAGTTAGTAACGGGGAATTGATATCATGGCTAGCTTCTAGTATAACGAATAGTTTGAAATTTAATTTTTAGGGGATTCGAGCAGGATGAATATGGGGAAAGTGTCACTTTTGGATCACATGTTGATAGAATTGGCTGTCGTGAATTCAGCTGGGATCCAAAGAACAACAGGATAACTTTATTGATTTTAGTTTTGATATAAGAAGACAATTAAAATTGAACTAATTGTTGCTGTTATGAAAATAGAGTAGGAAATAAGTGGCCAACTTTGTCGAGACAGGCAATGACCAAAGTTAATTGACAAATTATCAAATAGGGTGCGACTATAAAACCTGTAACAATGCAATATAAGAATTGTAAATATTTGAGCTAATTGACATTCATAACACCCCTTAAAGTAACTAGAACATCTTTGAAAAAAAAAAAAAAAAAAAAAAAAAAAGCAAATGGTTCTTTCATAACACTTATCACGATTCCAAATTTACATCGGAGATAACGTTCCCAGAATGAGATAAATTGTAAGTCTTATTAGTTTTTATTTTAACTTGGATATTTGCTTTTCATTGTTGACCCTTGAAGGAAATAATTTCATTTAGTATATTTTCTTTTCCTTTTGCACTTTCGTAAAACTGATTTTGGAGTTATTTTGTAGTTCCGTTTAATTTGGAGTCTATAGAAGCTAATTTAAGTTGAGATGCCTTGCCTAAAGGGTTAAAGTTTAGGAAAGAGCAAAGTTTTAAAGTGGGTCATCTCAAGCTCAAGTCTCTGGTTGTTTTGGTAAAACAATCGATAAGACAGTCCTTCCCTAGCCACTATTGACTCCCGGAAGAATGCGGAGGGAGAATCTCCTACATGTGTTAATTTTGATATACGGGACAATGGAAAAGTGGATTTACGTTTTTAAAAAAAGACTTGAAAATGCCAGATTTCACTAAAACATAATCTTTTGGGTCACCTGCGGATAGAATGGGGCTATCCTTGCAAAAAATATATCAAGAAATGAATAAAATAACATAAAAAAGGGGAAAAGACATTTTCACCAATTTCATGATCGGGGACGAAAAGACAAGACCAATGTAGGTAAATTTTGTTGCTTTGAAATTATAGGGGAAATTAGCAACAATTTTTTTTTTTTTTTTTTTTTTTTGAAGAGAAGGACCACAGTAGAAATCGAATTAACAAATTACATAAGAGGGGAGGAATTAAATTTGACTACGTAAACAAACACGGGCATCGTGCCAAATGCAATTTATTATGCTGGGGAAGTTGCTTATGTTAAAAGTTAAGAATAATACTCGAACAATACAACGATAATAAGACAGAATCTAGAGATGAGTTAATTTAATTTCAGAATACCTTTCCAAGTCTACTGCCTATAAATACAATTTCCCCAGTATAAGACAATTTTTATGTTTTCATTTTTGATTTTTGTTTTTGATCTTTTGATGAATTACTCTCATGTGATATTTTTCCATTCCTTTGGACACCTTTATGGAACAGATTTTTTATTTTTAAGGACTTGAATAATCTTTCAAAAAAAAAAAGGAGGAGTGGAAAAAGTGTTGTTTGGTTCCATGTCTGTGCTAACTGTATTTTTCATTTTTTTTTAGAATTTTTCTAAAAATTCTATTTATTTATTTCTATTCCTTTTCCATTTTTTTTATAAAAAGCCAAACTGGTTGGCTTGCATTTATTCTATTGATCCTATTCACTGGTTTGTTATTTTGCAATTATTTTCGGGGGACCTAATTGTTTCACAAAAGGGGAGAAAGATACATATTTTGAACGACATAAGGAACAAAGGAAAAGGCATCACTTTCCAAGACATAAATATTTTAATTATTGCTAAGTGGCTTTGTTTTGGATCTGAATTGGACATGAGGGGTTTGTAAACTGGAAATAATAAGACATATAAATGTTTTTGTGTTGACTGTTGCATTGGTAACCATTGAACAGTTTAAACGTGTAGTAGACAACCACACACCGTAGTAATGAATGTTTAACTCCCATCTTTCGACAAAATGATTCCTTGTGACTAGGGTTGTTGACGATCAATATTATTTATTAAGCTTATTGGTAAAAAAATATATATATAAATAATAAAAAAAATAAAAGAAGAGTTAGAATCTCAAATAATGGCATTTAGACCACCATAGGGGATAGTTTTTGATTTGGTCTAGATAATTGGGGGATCACACAAGTTGATGTAAATTGGGAATGATAACATGTACTGGGTATTCATAATGCACTTTGAGTAGTAGCTATGAGTGATATAGCCATGCT
Organism: Corythoichthys intestinalis; assembly: GCF_030265065.1. Lineage (NCBI taxonomy): Eukaryota > Metazoa > Chordata > Actinopteri > Syngnathiformes > Syngnathidae > Corythoichthys > Corythoichthys intestinalis. The sequence goes on from NW_026651597.1 coordinate 693,535, forward strand.
TACAATTGCAATTGTGGGCATGGCTAGAGGGGGTTAAGTGGGTCAAGATAACACCAACATTATTACTGAAAGTTAATAAGGATGCGGACAACTGTAAATTTTTATTGACTTGTACAGTCTGTTCAACTCTAAACATACAGTTCTTAGGCCCAACAAACAGTAAATTATTATAAACATAATACTATTCATAATGTCATTTAGACATATGGAGTTTCACACATTGCTTTAATAGCACAACACATTTTAGGAGCACGCAGAGGCCATTACAACGATCTAAAGTTTTCCCTGACCACGTTGTTTCCCAAAAGATTTCAAGGGTTAAGGATAATAATCTGCCACATCACATGTTGGAGTTTTGAGACGGGTGCTGTTGGGACGTTTCAGGTGGTAAGGTTACAAAGAGGCCCAGTTATGATAAGTTAGTATGACAAATCGGCTATTCTTGAGTTTATCCTTATTTCTATTTATCGATCCCCTGAAACACCAGATGTGTATGTTGACAGGATGGGAAGACATTCACCCTGAACGCTAGCTGAGCTGGAGCTGGGTGTGACAAGCGGAGCCATCGCACCGGCACACGGACCACCGGTTGCGCGGGTGGGAGAAGGGATCGCCAATGGTTGGAGGATCAAAGGTTTGATTCCAGACCCCACCTATTCCCTCAGGGCTGTGACTGCGGTACCGCACGAGCCGTGAGCTGGTGGTTGTGTGAGAACAGGTGCTCACAAAATAATGGTTCATCGCCAAGGGACAGCCGTCACGACTGTCCCCACGGTTTTATACTCACCCCAGCTGACGATGCTGTGTTTCGTCGAGGTGAATGTTTTCCGGTCTTTTTGAATTTGAGAAAGTATTTAAATGTTAGAGAGATTACCGTGCCTCAGACGTCTCGACAAGCATTAGGAAAAAAACTAAAACATGTGAGTACATGACATATTTTAAGTACACCACATAGTCCCAGATGTATTTGATTAAGATTCTTTACTTTTATTATTTTATTTTCACTTTCTAATGATTAACTTCGCTGTAGGTACTGCATTATATTTTAGACACCTTAAACTCATTGTTTGTGTTCTACACAAAGGCAAAGTCGTTCTATGCTTTAATTAGGGAGTGTTTTAAAATATGTTGGAGGCTCTGTATTCTTTTGAGTTGAACAGATTACAGCTACACTAGGATCCACTCGGGGGGGGGGCAACCATGACGGATCCGGACTGGGAGGAAATAAACAAATTCCCATTCGACCCATGTCCTAGGAAGCGACAATTGATTATGGAAATAAATAGGTTTAGTGTCATGGTCCCTGTCGCTATAGTGCTCTTGTTTATTTGTTCTTGTTTAATATTATTTTTCACTAAAAGGTTTGGATTTTCTTTCCTTTTTCCCTTTTATTGATTTCACATGCGGATGTTGCTGTTAGAAATGTGGTGTGGAAAGGTGCCCCTGACGTTGTTGGTAAGTGGTGGGAATACACATTGTTTATGTAGCAGGGTTTATTTTTTCCGTCACATTTTTTCGATCTTTTGCAGTCACATTTGGGTTTTGTAATTCCTCGACACATGGCATATAAGTTCACTGGGTTGTTTTATATTTCCACAATCACCATAGATTCATTTTTGTTCTTGGGATTTTTGTTCAACGACTACTATTTTTTCGTTAGGTTCTAAATCATAGTACTCGGTAGATTTGTGCCATTTTTAAGTCCCAGTTTTTATTCTTTAGCCTTTAGCCATATTTGTCATTTGGGGTGGAGAATATAACTTTTATTATTTTTATATATATGCTTTTGATTAGGATATTTATTCATTTTTTGGTGAATGGGGTGGAATAAAGTTTTTCTTTAATTGGGGTGGAATAAAGTTTGCCTACAGGTGTCTGTGTCCATCATTTTCAACAACTGGTAAGGGGTGAAGACGTTTATTTCGAGTTTATTGTGTCCAAGTTTTTCTGTATTGCAACATTCCGTTTTTGTACAGTACCGCTTTTTCACCATTCTCTAGTCAATGGGGGAATGTTTTTTGCTGTGTTATGTTTGTAGATGTAGTAGTTTGTCAGTGCTGTTCTTTGTCTTCATTTAAAAGCTGTTCTGAGATGTTTGACACACTGTTGCATTCCTTTTTCTTCAGGGCTGCGCACGGTTCCCTCTTACTACAGGTGGTGGTTGACCCTAACGTTACTGAAGACGTTTATTTCGAGTTTCGAGTTCATTGTGTCCAAGTTTTTCTGTATTGCAACATTCCGTTTTTGTACAGTACCGCTTTTTCACCATTCTCTAGTCAATGGGGGAATGTTTTTTGCTGTGTTATGTTTGTAGATGTAGTAGTTTGTCAGTGCTGTTCTTTGTCTTCATTTAAAAGCTGTTCTGAGATGTTTGACACACTGTTGCATTCCTTTTTCTTCAGGGCTGCGCACGGTTCCCTCTTACTACAGGTGGTGGTTGACCCTAACGTTACTGAAGTTGAAAAGAGGGGCACTTAAATTTTAATTTACTGGACCAAAATTTAACTCAGTACGGTTCTCACTTTTCCTGATTTAAAGTTTGTTATTCAATGGACCAAATTTAGCTTAGTGTGTCTCTCATTTTCCTAACTAAAGATTAATTTTATTTTTTATGGGGCCAAATTTAACAATGTATATCTCGTTTTTCCTAGCGACAGGACTAACTTGATGGGTAGCCCGTCTAATTGATCATGAAAAATCGGTCTCAATGCACCTGTACAAAGAGGGCACTGTGAGCTGATGCCTATAGCCACGGGACCAAAGACAACCAAGGATTAACGCTTTGAGGCGATATCATATTGTTTTAAAGAGTACTTAAAAGGAGTCCTGAGGGGGACAAATTTCGCACATCCCTGTTTAAACTGTTCATCAATTGCTACATTTCTTCCACCACTTGATAAAGCTAAGTTCTAAGGCCACATCCATGTTTTTACGATCCCCTGTCGGGGCTCGTGAGGGGGATTGAAGGAGAAACGATATCGTCATCGCACACACCATATAATTGTTTGCATTAGTCTAACACATATATAGTGTAACACATACATATGGTACAGGTTTTCGTAGGCACCGTCTAACTGTTTGCATTAGTCTAACACACGTAATATAATTAATCAGGAAATAGTATCATTTTCATATTTACGGTAGGACTACACTACTAATATAAAATAAATAGCACACCATAGTTTAATGAGAAGAAATAGAAGAGATACACAATGCCGTCTTATCACAAGAGTGACGCACCAACTCGGGTAATCTGCTCTCCCAGCAAACTCCAAGGACAAAGCGCTTTGTCCTAAAATAAGTACAACCAGCCTGGGCAGCAAAGTTGATAGCGGGCGTCCCAATCCGCGCACGAACCTAAGCTGCCCAAAACTGGCCACAGCGAGGGCGGCCCAAAAGCAACGCCCAGAAACGCCTTCGACAAGACCCGCGTCAGCAAAGACTTCAAAAAGACTGGACACTGAGATAAGACAGATCTCTTCTGCTCGGAAACATGTAGCCTTGTTTTGGATCCAGAATTGTCCCTCCGTCGTCTGTTTTTGCCTTGTTTTTTACCATTGTCGACGAATAAATTGTCAACCTGTTTTTGGCGAGTGTTCTTCAAGCTTTTGAAACATGGAGTCAGTGTGCAAAGGGTTAACACAGGAACGCGCGGAGTTTGGCTTCCTCCTGGCCTGGCTCTTCGGGGGCGTCAAGCGGTGGAGCACATTTCCGTTCTGTTGCCGGCCTCCCCGTGGGGTTTGGGCTGGGAGGACTAAATTCCTTCAATAACCACTATTATATATATAATCTTTCAATGTATATTCACCTGAGTTTTTGAATAGGGATGTCCCAATCCAGGTTTTTGCACTTCCGAACCAATACCGATATTGTTTTGCACTTCCGATCCAATACTGATACCGGCCTATCTGAGCATGTATTGAAGTTTATTAAAGTTATTTAGCCTCCTTAGTTGTCAGACTCATGTTGAAAGGGGTTTTAGTACTCTTGGTAACAACTAGCCAGCTGAATTAGGCGAGTTTGAATAACACACAATGGTTGGTAACAAACTGACCTGTTTATTAAGTTATAAACATAAAACATTATAAATAACCAACAGAAATGGCATAGTCAGTCAGTAAAACGTGCAAATAATATTGTAAACTGTCTTAAAAAATCAAAACACACAAACAACCTCAGTGGAAAATCCCCCCCCCCCCCCCCCCCCCCCCCCCGCGCTCCCAAGCTATTAGCTGCTTTTATTGTTTTGTGCATTAGTTACAAAAATTGTACAAAAAGCCTCTCAGGTTTAAATAAACGACTATTTAAGTATCAACTTAACAGTCTTTAAAACAGTAAATAAAATACTCAAGTCCCTATTCTGTATCAGCAGCTTTAAACTACATTCAATTAATTTAATGTTGCGAATCAACTGTTAAAGTTGTTAAAATTGCTCCCGTTATTCCATAATTTCCTTTCTGTCTACTTTCGACATGTGAAAGTTTTAAAACTGTTTAGAAGATAGAGTCAGCCGATTTAGAGATTTAGGAGTATTTCAGATAAAAAGTTAATTAGGTTCGCTTGGAAGAGTCGCTACAACAGCCTTCTAGGGAAGTCTCCTGCTTTAAGATGGCGGCTGGTTACTAACGCCGGCAAGTCTGTTTTTTCGTATCTAGTTTTCAATACATGTGTTGCTAACGCCGTCGAGTCTGTCATTTTGCATCTAGTTCTATATACATATGATATCTATTATCTACAGTAAAATGATGTTGATGTAGTTTGTAGCGGCTTTCTGCAGCAGTCAGGTATTCTTGTGCTTTTTATCTAGCAGCAAGAGTTGAGCCAAAGCCGTGAGTTGAGCATTGGCATCACCCGGGTCTATGACAAGCATGATGTTCACTCTCGGGACACAATGCGGTCCGTTCCTCATTGCGTCCTGAAGAGCGCGCTGTATTATAGTTCCGCTTTACTTGACATATTTCAATAATCGGTATTTGGATGTTTGTGAATCGTTCTCGAATCTTCCATGGTCGAATTGCTCAAGGCTCACTCAAGGATGTAATGATGGCAAAAGTTTCTGCCAGTTGCGTAGGACCTTTATTTTTGTCTTTGGGTTTCTTAACATACTCTTTCAGGGTTTCCCCTAGGATTTTTTGAAGCTGCGGTGGTGGGCTGCATCGGAGTCGGACTGCCTTACCATGTCGTGCCACGTCAAAATTGCGTCATATCATGACAAATGGTTTTTTTCACATTTTGTCTCCCAAGAAGAACCATAACAAAGATCTATTTGAAATATTTCATTAGCCAGGCTAGCATCGTAGCTCTCAGCTACGGTACATGTAAGTAAAATGTAGCTGATTACAGTTACATTTCCCTACGTAATAATACTACTTTTTTCTTTTGTAGCAATAGTACGACTTACAGTGGGGCAAATAAGTATTTAGTCAACCACCAATTGTGCAAGTTCTCCTCCTTGAAAAGATTAGCGATGCCTGTAATTGTCAACATGGGTAAACCTTAACCATGAGAGACAGAATGTGGGGGAAAAAAAAAAACAGAAAATGACATTGTTTGATTTTTAGAATTTATTTCTAAATTAAAGGGGAAAATAAGTATTTGGTCACCTACAAACAAGCAAGATTTCTGGCTGTCAAAGAGGTCTAACTTCTAACGAGGTCTAACTAGGCTCCATTTGTTACCTGTATTAATGGCACCTGTTTTAACTCATTATCGGTATAAAAGACACCTGTCCACAACCTCAGTTAGTCACACTACAAACTCCACTATGGCCAAGACCAAAGAGCTGTCGAAGGACACCAGAGACAAAATTGTAGACCCGCACCAGGCTGGGAAGACTGAATCTGCAATAGGTAAAACGCTTGGTGTAAAGAAATCAACTGTTGGAGCAATTATTAGAAAATGGAAGACATACAAGACCACTGATAATCTTCCTTGATCTGGGGCTCCATGCAAGATCTCACCCCGTGGCGTCAAAATGATAACAAGAACGGTGGGCAAAAATCCCAAAACCACATGGGGGTCCTAGTGAATGACCTACAGAGAGCTGGGACCACAGTAACAAAGGCTACTATCAGTAACACAATGTGCCGCCAGGGACTCAAATCCTGCACTGCCAGACGTGTCCCCTGCTGAAGAAAGTACACGTCCAGGCCCGTCTGCGGTTCGCTAGAGAGCATTTGGATGATCCAGAACAGGATTGGGAGAATGTGTTATGGTCTGATGAAACCAAAATAGAACTTTTTGGTCAAAACATAGGTTCTCGTGTTTGGAGAAGAAAGAATACTGAATTGCATCCGAAGAACACCCTACCCACTGTGAAGCATGGGAGTGGAAACATCATGCTTTGGGGCTGTTTTTCCTGTAAAGGGACCAGGACGACTGATCTGTGTAAAGGAAAAAATGAATGGGGCCATGTATCGAGAGATTTTGAGTGAAAATCTCCTTCCATCAGCAAGGGCCATGAAGATAAGACGTGACTGGGTCTTTCAATGATACCAAACACACAGCCAGGGCAACAAAGGAGTGTCTTCGTAAGAAGCATTTCAAGGTCCTGGAGTGGCCTAGACAGTCTCCAAATCTCAACCCCATAGAAAATCTGTGGCAGGAGTTGAAAGTCCGTGTTGCCCAACGACAGCCCCAAAACATCACTGCTCTAGAGGAGATCTGCATGGAGGAATAGGCCAAAATACCAGCAACAGCGTGTGAAAAGCTTGTGAAGAGTTTCAGAAAATGTTTGGCCTCCTCCATTGCCAACAAATGGTACATAACAAAGTATTGAGATGAACTTTTGGTATTGACCAAATACTTTTTTTCCAACATGATTTGCAAATAAATTCTTTAAGAAATCAAACAATGTGATTTTCTGGGTTTTTTTAATCCACATTCTGTCTCTCATGGTTGAGGTTTACCCATGTTTATTGACAATTACAGGCCTCTCTAATATTTTCAAGTGGGAGAACTTGCACAATTAGTGGTTGACTAAATACTTATTTGCCCCACTGTACATCTCGTCCTTCTTTTTCCTTTTATTTAGCCCTAATATGTACTACATTAACACAACAATACTAGTCCTTCTGTTAATGGACCAATGGCATAGGTTTGCATAGGGACGTTAGGGACATAACACTAGGAACTTTTCAGGATGCTCAAATTGTCCCCACCAACGCTTTTGCACTTTTTCCCCAAGTTTCGCGAGTTCTGGAACACTCGAAAAATGTCTCTCATACCTCTCCTTGCTAAGCTAAATGGTCGCTCGATGTGCGTTTGTGTGGAAATGTAGTTCACGGACAACAACAAGGTCAGGGCTACATTTCTCACCAATATGAACCTAATTAATTGATAGGCTACATCAGGGGTGGGCAAACCGGTCCTCGAGGGCCACAGTGGGTCCTGGTCTATGTTCAAACTTATTCAGCACAGACAGTTTAGCCAATGAGGTATCAGTGGAAACAAGAAGCACCTGACTGAAATCTACTGATTGCACTTGTAAGAAACCGGATTGGTGAAAGGCTGTCCTCATGATGGTTATGAACAAAAACCCGCACCCACTGCGGCCCTTTGTGGAATAGTTTGCCCACCCCTGGGCTACATGAGCAATGCAAAAATAAAACTGTATTGACTTGTATTAACTTTCACACTGCAAATTTATAACGTTTTAATCTGATGATTTTTCTTAAATCTATTTGATTTTTTCCATCTTGTTTTGAGTGTTAAAGACTAGTAAACAGATTAATGGGTCAGATTATTCAAATTACTTTAGGTAAATATTACCATTTGTTCTTATTAAGCCCATACATCTAAAAGGTTGGTCATTTTTCACCAAATCAAGGGGGGAAATTGATTTCAATAATGTTTTGACCAATATCACTTCTTGAATAAAGAACATTTTTGTCGAAAAAAAAAAAAGCTTTCTTTAAGATTAAATATACTCTCTTTTTGCTTAAAATAAGAGTGTTAAGATTATTTTCAGCTGTTTTTCTTATTTCAAGAAATCAGAGTAAAATTTACTTGAAGCACTGGCAGGTAATTTCACTTATTTCGATTAGATTTACACTGAAAACAAGTGAATTTAACTAGTCATCAGCCAATCAAACGTGTATTTGAGGGGGAAAAAATGTGTCACTGTAAGTCTGAACATAATGAAAGTAATTCACTTAATAATGGTAGGGTCAATGGTAGGGTCACAAAATATGTGAAGCCAATCTAAATGACCCCTATAACTGAACTTATTATATAATGCAAATAAGGTTGCCTAAAAGTTGGTGGGGACAATTTGAGCATCCTGAAAAGTTCCTCGTGTTATGTCTCTAACGTCCCTATGCAAACCTATGCCATTGGTCCATTAACAGAAGGACTAGTATTGTTGTGTTAATGTAGTACATATTAGGGTCAAAAGAACGACTACGAGATGTAAGTAGTACTATTGCTACAAGGAAAAAAAAGTTGTATTATTAGTAGGGTAATGTAGCTGTAATCAGCTACGCATTTTACGTACATGTACCGTAGCTGAGAGCTATGACATTAGCCTGCTTATGAAATATTCCAAATAGATCTTTGTTATGGTTCTTCTTGGGAAACAAAATGTGAAAAAAAAAAAAAGAATTTGTCATGATAGGACGCAATTTTGCCGTGGCACGACATGGTGAGGTGGTCCGACTCCGAAGCAGCCCACCATCGCAGCTTCAAGAAATCGTAGGGGAAACCCTGCTCAGTCCAAGTTATGATGCAGGAATGTGAGTATGTTCACGTTTTCTGGGTTAATATACCACTACTTATATTAATATTAATTTGTTTAATATTAATGGAGAGCGAGTGTGTCGCCAGAGAGAAAAAACACCACAGGCTGAATTATGAAAATGTTATTTTGATCAGATGTTTACAATGGCAAAAGAATTAAGGTTGCCAACAGTCCCGGATTGTGCGGGACAACAACGGAACCAATCGGAACTTCCTATATTGTGCGTTGTCCCGCACAACCCGGGACTGTTGGCAAGTACCCTAGCGTGGAAGACTTTAGAAAAGTTGGCTAATGTAATAGAGGAATCCGGCTAGCTGTCTTGGCATGCTAATTGGCCACATTATCTGCCTCGTGAACAAGCTAGTTAACTGACGTCATAGTATTTGTTTTACTATCTGTAGACACACTAAACACTAAGCCTGAACGATATATCGTTTAAACATCGCCATTGCGATGTGCGCATGCGCGATAGTCCCATCGCAAGGACGTGCGATAGTTTATTTTATTTTTAATCCCCAAACCTTTGTTCTCCTTCATGCGCTCGCACGGCCTCCCTCCCCACCTCTCCCAGCTCTCAGTCACTGCGCACTAGCTTATTAAAGTTAACATGTCTTTGATCTTGCCAAAGAAGCCGACTTCACACGTGCAGCAATGTGTCAATCATCGTTTAACTTGTTAAACACAGGCATGAAAATGGGTCAGGGGTTAAAAAGGTGAGAAGGGTGTGGAGGAAATATGTTCCAGTACACTGTATTGTACACCCCAACAAAATATTGAGCTCTGTCGACCCACTCTGTGTTTCAGCAGGGCCATGCAGAGACCGGTGGAGGGGTGGGTGCTCGTAGATCAAAAGGGGCACATGAACAAGTATTTAATACACCTTAAAACAACATAACTTAATTTTTAACCAGCTTTAGATAATAATTGGCTGCGACTGTGACATACTTTAATTGGGAGGGGGCAACAGTGAATAGAAATCAAAACTGTCATCAACACTTTCTGGCTGTGACTCAGTCAGTCTGCCTCTTTTCTTCCTTCAACGTCTGCATCAAAACTTCCTTCCTCAACTTGTTCATCTGAGAACAAACCACATCAGATGGTCACTGAGCCACCAACAGCACAGTTTTCTTAAAACTATTATTTCATTATTATCCATACTTAACAACTCTAGCACCTAATGATTAATAAAGCAATGACATAAAAATCTTATAGAAAAATAACATTGTAATTGTGTTTATAATTGGATTTAATACCCGACTATCCTTGCAAACTTGTTCTTACCAGGTCTGCTATTCACCCAGCTGATGAGGTATCCACTGCCTTTAGCAGCCTCATCTAACTCCTTTTTTTATCCCTCAATCTCCCTTCCCTACGACGCATGTCTATGTAATGAAATATAAATATTTAAAAAAACAAACAGACTCCCCGGTGGCTTTTAGTTTTAAAGCTTTCTTAATTTCTTTCTCACTCAATAACGATGGAGTTAGATTTGTGTTTTTATTATTCAATCAAAAAACAAAGTTACTTCTATCAAAAACAAAGTTGCTTCAATCAAAATACAGTATATACTTTTAATCCCAAAAAGTAGCTTCAATAAAAAAAAAATGTTTTTGATTGCAATAATAAATTTGAGACAAAAAAAAAGCATTTGAAAACTATTTTTCTTGATTGAAACAAATTTTTCCATTTAAGTAATGTTCTGCGTTTGGGCCACATTTTGGCTAGGACATTTGTGTCTTTATTATTCAATCAAATAAGTTGCTTCAAACAAAAAAATATATATAAAAAGAAAAACTTTGCACATGTGCCAATCACCGTTTACCAAAGCCTGAGAGGGTTTGAGTAGACTCACTATGAAGCTTTTAATAAAGCCAAGCATTTTCTAACTACTTTATTCTTGTTTAAAAATAATTTGGTGGGGCAGTAACATGTTTAAAACTTATCATAATTCTTACATTTTGAAGTGCTTGAAAACCATTTATAAATGATACTTTGGTGAAAAAAGTGAAAAAACCTGTCTTATATATATGTATCTTTTTTCCAATGTAAAATCTGAATAAATGCATTGAACACGCACAAAAAAATGGGGGGGGGGGGGGGGGGGGGGGGGCGCTACTTTGCGGTTTTCACTTATTGCGGCGGGTTCTGGTCCCCATTAACCGCGAAAAACGAGGGATCCCTGTATTTCTGAAAAGCTTTAAGAAGCAGGACTCATTCCCACCACTCGTCGGGCCGCTGTTGTGCCGACACCGGCCGTCAGCTCAAATCCAAGCCGAAAATAACGCGTCTCCGGCGGACGACGGGAGCGATGTGAGGTGCCCCCTCCATCCGAGAGAATGCCGCTTAATTTGACTCAACAGTGTGTTTCTTCGTTTATATTACCGCTAAATACACAAGCTTGACGCCAATTTAACGGGAGCTATTTTTTTTCATGGGAGATTTGGCTAGCTCTGGCAGTGTTCAACGCAAGCTGCAACGAATGGCAGTAACTTTTTTATATCGCAAAACGTGAAAACGATTGAAACCATTACTCACCAAATTCAATTTGCTGGCAAATACAGGCAAGTGTGTATGCTGCGCTCTGGTCTGCCCCGATGTGGATAAGGCCTGCTTTTTGTTTTCGCTGCTTTGCAATGCAACCGAAGGCTCTCCGAGCACTCCATGTACACGCATAAGGAGTGCGCGCGTTTGGAATAATGGAACGCAGCTTGGGCCGATGATTGGTTCTCGTCAGCGAAGAATCTAGGAGGATTTGCTGACTGTGTTCTTAAGTGCTCAGTTTACGTACTAAGTTAATCACATGATGATAATAATAATAATTAAATAAAACCTCCCGACCCCCCACCCTCCTCCCAAAAAGAATTTCTCCTCGGATCTACGCAATTCACGTAGGTCGCCCTTTTTGACTTCAAAACGGCGAATTTCGCCGAAAGGTGAGAGATTTTCATGCCTAAAAACAGTTTCTGCAAGGAAGCTTGCGCTGGAATGAATGTCTGTGTGTGTGTGTGTGTGGGGGGGGGTACGTGTGTGTGTGCGTGTGTGTGTGGAAACGTTAGGGACATATAAAATAAACGCAAGAAGTGATCATGAGGAGTTTGTAATTTCTACATGTCAGTCCAAGAGTCACAGCCAAGGTAGGTAAACAGAAGCATTTAATAAAGCCAAGCATTTTTCCACTACTTTATTCTTGTGTAAAACTGATTCGGTGGGACAGTTATGTTTCAAACTGATCATAATTAGTACATTTGAAGTGCTTAAAAACCATTTATTATTGTATACATATTAAGGGTGTAACGGTACATGTATTTGTGTTGAACTGTTTCGGTTCGGGGTGCTCGGTTCGGAACGGAGGCGTACCGAACGAGTTTCTGACGTAATGTAACCCTTACTTTTCGAGGCTGTGAGTCGATCGCGTTACAGTTTCTTTGTGTAGATTATATTTACTTCGTCTACTCTTAATGAAGACCAACACGGTAGGACAGTATAACCCAGAAACGTCAACGGCGCGACAACGTGGCTGCCGCGAGAACGCAATGAAACGCGGGCCTTAAAGTCAATTAGCCAATGCACACCAGTTGCAGTGCAGCCGCGTGTTAGACGCGTCCCAGAAGCGGCTCAATGCGACGCACAAGAAAAGAATGGCATAGTTTATTATTTGACGCGAGACGTGGCCCTCCTGCGTCAATACTACTAGCTCGGATCACGCAGACCGGAAGTCACTCGTGTAAAAATACGGTGGATCCGGTCGATTTTCAAACTAATTTGCAATTGTAACTAAAGATGCACCGATACCGATACTAGTATCGGCAGGGGGCGCCGATCCAGCCCGAAATGGTGGTATCGGTATCGGCGAGTACCAACAAAGACGGCACCGATACCATTTACCGGTCCATTATTATAACATTTGACCGCAGCCTTGTTTTTTTCTCCTGGCGCTCACTACACTCTGTCTCTGTGTTGTGTGATGACACGTGAACACCAAGCAGCTATCGCTATTGGCCTGCTCCAGACCAATGAGAACGGGCCAATAGCCACTCCTGACCAATGACAAGGCCGCTTGGCGGCGCCAATATGGCGGTGGTCGGAAAATATTTCAAAATACAAATCCCGTCAATTAAAATCAATGGCTGCATGCAAGATTTGCGGCCTGAAAGTTTCGAGATGTGGAGTTAAATCGGCCAGTTTCAATACCTCGAACCTGATAAAATATTTGAAGACGAAACTTGAACGAACACAACGAGTTTGAGCCTGCAAGAGCAGGACTGCTATCCAGAGGACGGGCGCTGGACCGGTGCAACAATCTCTGGTCAGTTCACTACGTCAACTTTACTTTGTCTTTTACTTAAAGAAATGCTGCAGTAATTTGGGAACTGTTTCCAAAGTAGGGGTGCCACCTTTCAGAAATAGAAATAAGGGACCCCCCCCCCCCGAAAAAAAGGAGGCTAATAGAGAGACGGGATGCTGTGGTCAATTATTATTACTTATAATTGTTAGCGTCTGCAAATGCGCAAACAAGGTTGGACCTCGAAGCAGACAACAAGCGGGGGATACGTACAAGGGTTTAATGATTGCAAACAAAAAATAACACGCGATCGCGGGATAGTAGAAATAACAAGAGTCCGTGACAGCAGGTCGACGAAGCTCAATACTACAAACTCGAAGGTTAACTAAGACGATGGGCAGCGAGCCAAAAATCCAAAATAAAAACACTCGAATACCTGCACAGGGTAGAGGTTACAAACGAGTGCAGCACACTAACAGAAAAAAACCAATGCAGGGGCGTAACAAGCAAATGTAGCGAGATTATAGTGCGAGATGTCAAATGGCGATCAGCAAAGCAAAGCAGCCTTCTCTGAGCTCACCCATGCTTAAATGCTGCGTTGATGAGCCTGCATTGGATTCAGGTGCTACGTCAGGAACGCCCCCAGTAACAGCCCAGCAACAAAATACAATCTAACCAGCAGCAGAATGTGACAATAATTTCATGAAAGTTGCACTGTTTGGCCTTTGAGAGGTTTGAAAAAGTTTACTCAGTTCATTCAGAGTTTATTATTATGAACTTATTTTTACTTTCTTACTGTTGGGCTAGTATTATACTTTGTACTAGTCTTTTTCCTATTTTGCAAAGGTAAGCAACAGCCTGACAAAGCCTTGATAGCAATGATTTCACATCCAATTATGTAGCTCTTTGGGGGAAAAAAAAAAAAAAAATTATATATACATATAAACGGGGTGGTATCGGTATGGTATCGGTATCGGCCGATACTACACAGCCAGGTATCTGTATCGGGGCCAAAAAATGGTATCGGTGCAACACTAATTGTAACCCACTTTTTGAGTCCATCAGATCTCTTGAGTGATAGATCGGGGCACAGTTGACTTGTTTTTGTTGATTTATTGCTGTCTTCTCTGCTATAATAATAACCAACACGGCCCCGTGTTCAATACAAAACCCTCCTACCACAACAAAACAAGTAGGAACTAATATTCACAAAGGAACTAAAGTTATACAACATAAAATATACAATATAAATGAATACTACATCACATTTATAAAATATAAACACATAATAAAATAAATAAAATAAATTGAAATGAGCTAAAACACCTGTAATTAGATAATAACAATAACACACAGATCCTGCTTACTTAATTACTTAATTCCTTAATTAAAAACTTAATTACATTTATTAATTTCTGTGTGGCGCTTTTACTTGAGAAAATCCACCAATAAAGCTTTTGAAAACCGTTCATAAGAAAAAAAAAGATTCATTCAGGCATTTCATTTGTAAAATACATGTTAAAATCTTTGTCATTGGGATTGCTTTTCTCTTCAGCACAGGACTTCTTTTTTCTTCTTTCTTGAGAAATAAAGCTGACCAATACGCGGGGTCTGAAAGGCAAATTGTTAGAGGCGTGCAAAATTTCCGATTCTTAGATTATTCGCGATTCGGCCATGGAAGATTCAAGAACGATTTACAAAATTCCGATTATTGAATCATACCAGGTAAAGCAGAAGTAAAACACAGTCAGCGCGGTCTTTGGGACGCAATGAGGAATGGACCGAGAGTAAATATCATGTTCAACTCATGCCGCGAGATAAAAAAAAACAATCATACCTTACTGCGGCTGACAGCCGCTACAAACAACGCCCAGTTGCTAGTTGCTACAAACATACGGCTACAGTAGATATCATATATACTGTATGTAGAGCTAGATGCAAAATGACAGACGACGTCGGTGTTAGAACATGTATTATTGAACAGAGATGCGAAATGACAGACTTTCCGGGGTATGTAAACAGCCGCCATCTTAAAGCAGTAGACCTCTCTAGAAGGCTCTGTTGTAGCGAGCCTAATTAACTTTTTATCTAAAATATTCCTAAATCGGCAGAATCTTGTCTTGAATCTATCTTTAAATGATTAAATAGTGTTAAAACTTTAAAAAGTAGACAGAGGGGAAATTATGGAATAACGGGAGCAATTTTAACAACTGTAACAGTTGATTCACAACATTAAATGAATTGAATGTAGTTTAAAGCTGCTTATACAGAATGGGGACTGGAGTTTACTTACTGTTTATTTACTGTTATTTTTGTATATTTGTTTACTGTTATATTTTAACTTGATACTGAAATAGTAGTTTGGTTTAGCCTGAGAGGATTTTTGAACACTTTTGGAACAAATGGACAAAACATTAAAAAAAAAAAAAAAAAAAGGGAGGGGGGTGCATCAATAATCGTTTTATAATCGAAACGGAGCCTCTGAATCGTAATCGTAATCGAATCGTTAGGTGCCCATAGATTCCCAGCTCTACAAATTGTTGTTGGATTATTATCTTTAACACTAGAAGTCCCGGAGAATTCTGCTACACCTAACGGTCCCAAGCAATGGCCAATTTGGCCTCTCCTCCGAAAAAACCCAGAGGTGGCCTAAATGTCCCAAGTGCTTTTGAATTAGCAAGTCGTTGTCCGACAGACAACAGCCGTTCATATGGAAATGCAACCACTTGTGTTGGTATGCGGCCCAAATGGAGGGGAACACACAACAGTAGTACTATTCATGTCATATTATGTGTCAGTTCAAGTCAAGCTACATTTATGGGGTTTTGCACATTTTAATAATGTGTATTGTTTTACGATTTTACTGTCAGAAAAAAATATCCCTGACAGTGTATTTGTGGGGCCTTTATATGCTAGCAATATTTGTTATAACAGTATATTTGTGATGCCTGCAGAAAATAGAACATTGAATCAGTATCAAATGTAAAACTGAAATAAGAGTCTGACGAAGTTAATTTTGGTCTTTTCTTCCTGGTATTTATTGATGCACAGGATTCAAACAAGAGTAATCACAGCAAATCAAAACTATCAAGTCAAAATGTTGAAATACTATAGAAAACACACATAAATGTACCTCTAATACACTCTCTATCCTCTATACTGGACTTGTTGAAAGGTTATCAAGAATTTTTTGTTTTCCTGGGACTACTTGGTATACAATAAGGAGCAATTATTTGCACTCCTTGTGATTTTGCAAGTCCACCCACTTTGAAAAGAGGTGGAGGTCTGAAATTTCAATCATAGATGCATTTCCACTCATAGAGACAATCTAAAAAAATCCAGAAATCACATTGTATGATTTTTAAAATTTATTTGTTATATATTTTTATCTACTGGGATTCAGTTCAAGTATTTGTGCACCTGAGAATCAGCAATAATTATGTCACTCAAAGAGTGAGGCTGCTTTCTCTTTCGCCCAACCCCCTCATCAGCTAAAGTAGCCTGACTTGAGCCTTTTTCGCCCAACCCCCTCCTCAGCTAACACTTATTTCTTACTTGCCTACTGCAGGTTGATAAATTTGTAGGTAGATTTGTGTATGCCTTAGTCAGTCCAAAAAAAAAAAGGTTCCTTCAATCAAAGTATATATTTTCAATCAAAAACAAAAGTCACTTGAATGAAAGCAAAATGTGTTTGAATGTAAAAGTTGCCTCAAAATAAAGACAGACAAAAAAATTCCTTTGTTGGTATATTTATTTTGCTTTTGATATGTTCTTATATTTTATTAGAATCAATCACAGCTTTGAAAGCCTACTGTAGGTTGTCAAATTTGTAGATAGATTTGTGTATGTCTTAGTCAATCAAAAAAAAGGTTCCTTCAATCAAAGTATATATTTTCAATCGAAAACAAAAGTCACTTGAATGAAAGCAAAATGTGTTTGAATGCAAACATTTCCTCCAAATAAAGACAGACAAAATTTTATGAGAATCAATCACAGCTTTGAGAGCCTACTGTAGGTTGATAGATTTGTAGCTAGATTTGTTTATTTCTTGGTCAAGCCAAAAAAAGTTCTTTCAGTAAAAATATATATTTTCAATCGAGAAAAAAAAGTCACTTGAATGAAAGCAAAATGTGTTTGAATGCAAACGTAAACAAGTCAGGCTGCCGTTTCTTTACTTGCAGCCAGCCATTAGCTGTGGAAGGGACGTTGGGGGAAAATTTTCAGCCATTAGCTGTGGAAGGGGGTTGGGCGTCAGGCTACTTTCAGACACTTTTTACTTGACAATAAACTGCTAAACTTTTGAGGATATTTTGACAGTATTTTAATAATTCTAATTTATTCGGATGTATTTGTTTGAATACCCTCTACATGTTAAAAAAAACATTTTTGAAAAGATCAGTTAACAATTTGCTGTCGATATAGATTGAGATACATAGATATTCAGAAACACTACAACTAAGCATACCAAGCAACAGTGGTAACAAGAAAAGCACCTCACATGAAATGGCTGGGGGAAAAAAATATGCAAGACTAGTAAATACCACTCTTGGTTCAGATACAAGCTATCATTCAGGCAACCTTTGCATTCATACACATTTTGCTTTCATTCAAGTGGCTTTTGTTTTCGATTGAAAATATATACTTTGATTGAAGGAACCTTTTTTTTTTTGATTGACTAAGACATACACAAATCTACCTACAAATTTATCAACCTACAGTAGGCAAGTAAGAAATAAGTGTCTGAAGTTGAATTATCAGTCCTACTTATGAAGATGGTATGTCCTGTATCAGAATTTAAACAAATACATATAAAAACAAATTTCCCATTTATTTTCAATGGCAAGTAATCAAGGTCCCTGTGATTTTTTTTTTAACCATTTATCATGACAGCCCAATGAGATTGTATGCCGCTAACTCTCATTTAGGTGAATTTAAAAAAAAAAAAAAGTAAAAAATCTGACCTACGTTTTTTGGGGAGGAATGAAAAAAATCAATTCAATCAGTTATCATAAACATCTTTGATGTGAAATGTTTTATAATGTATATTTGTAATAACGTGTAGAACATGAAAAGTAACATGAGTTACTTTGCTGAGTAACAAATTACTCTTACAATGAGGTAACTGAGTTACTTCTCCCAAAAAGTAATTTAGTTAGTAACTTGTAACTAATTACTTTTTGAAGTAAGATTGACAACACTGTGCAGTACATATTCCCTTCATAATAATTAGGACTATTAGGACATTCAGTCATTGTTTCAGTGTGTTCAAAGAAACCGTTCAGGGCCGCTCCCTTCCACCTTCTCTTGACACAATTCTGTTTGTTTTTCTCAAAGGTTTTCACACATTTTCTCGTACTAATTTCAGACAAAATAGCCACAATTCATGCTCCATTAGATCCAGTCATTCATAACTATATACATGATCTTGCTTTAAACTCAAATTGCAGTTCTAAAACGTTTTTTTTTTTGTTGCAAAAACAATGTACACATTGGGCCATTTTTTTCTGTTTTTCTGTGTGGAGTATAGGAGAAGTAAGTTAAAAGTTTCTAAAAAGCGTACAACTCCATAAATTAATGTAAATTAATAAATGTAGCTTGACTTGAACTGACAAAAACTATCACATGAAGTGTGCAACCGTGGTGTGTTCCCCTCCGTTTGGGCCGCATTCTAACACAATGTATGTCTAGTGGTTGCATTTACATATGAATGGTTGGTGTCTGTCGGACAACGACTTGCTAATTCAAAAGCACTTGGGTCATCTGGGCCACCTCTGGGTTTTTTAGGAAGAGAGGCCAAATCGGCCATTGCTTGGGAATATTAGGAATATTTGTCTTGGGGAAGGGCCGAGTCGGCCTCTACTGGGTTTTCTAGTTTAAATACCCGCTACTTTTTGAGCAGAATTCTAGCTTTGTATAGGCTAGTGTTCCTACTGTTGAAAGCACAAAAGTGTGTAATAAACAACTTGCACATTTATATTTTGCATTTTGTTTTCTTACTGTACCAAAAATGAACCGAACCGTGAACTCAAAACCGAGGTACGTACCGAACCGAGATTTTTGTGTACCGTTCCACCGAGGAGTGGGAACTAGGCCTGAACAATATATCGTTTAAACATCGCCATCGCGATGTGCGCATGCGCCGTAGTCCCATCACAAGGACGTGCGATAGTTTTTTTTTCATTTCTTTTAATCCACAAACGGTTGTTTTGAGGAAGGAGAGGGAAGGAGAGCGCACAGCTTCTCTTTCCCTCCAGCTCCGCAGTCATCGGCTCCTCCCCCTCCCCTTGCTACAGCGGAGTGGAAGGAGGAGGGGCCGAACAGCAGAGCGGAGGGAGGAGGGGCCGTTCTCAAATTGAAAACAACAAGCAAACACGTTGAAGGAAGCCAGGGAAGACTGTCTCCAAAAGGAGTTTTGGAAGTATTTTGGCTATCGACAAGAATATAAGGAACAAAAAACATCCCTGTCGACAGTGCCTTGCCGTGGTTGCCTCAACAAGAAGTAATCCGTCGAACATGTGGCACCATTTAAAACGCAGGTATCTATGCATTCCTGCTACGAGCTTCCCATCAGAGCCTTTTTAGTAAGTGGGAACATTGTTACGTGCCAACGTTCTTGTCTCAAGCCTGCAATGGTGGATAAACTAGTAGTCTTGGCCAAAAACCTATGAGACCCAGTGGAGAATTGCTGAGCAAGGAGGGTGGACGATATGCAGACAAATAAATAACACAGCTGCAGGAATGTCTTTTCTTCTTTTTATTCATGTGACAGATATCGGGAAGGCAGGAAATTTGGGAGTTAAAATGGTTCTGTTACTCATCACAGTTATTTGCAGTTATTCAGTTCAATTATTTACAAGTTCAATTGAGTTCCTGTTTCTTTTATATTTAAATTTATTTTAAATCGTATTTTTCAAAAAACTATATATAGTACAGCTGCACATAAAGTTTTGGTACTTAATATTTTTGTTTCAATATTTTTACAACTTTGTTGCTGTTTTGCAGTTTTATATTGTTAGATACTAATGCACTTGCACTTTTATTTGTCAGGTTTAATATTTAAAGTTCAAATATGTTGACACCTTTGTTGTTTTACTGAGGTTTTTATTTATTGTTATAGTTTGTGAACAATTCTTTTATTTGTCATATTTAATATTTTTGTTCAAATATGTTTACAACTTTGTTGTTATTTTACATAAGTTTTTATTTATTGTTATATTTTGTCAAAAACTTAGGGGACTAATGCACCTGCTCTTTTATTTATCATTTAATGTATTTGCTGCTGTTGCAGTGTAAAATATTGTGTTCAATAAATGATCTATTTTGTGCAGACATGGCTTCTTGGATCCCTTCATACAGCAATCTTCATCATTCACAAATGAGACGGTATTATATGAATACACTCTGGTCACGGTGTGTCATGCAAAGTATTTCCAAACAGCTATTCAAGTTATCTAGTGAACATTTCTTTAAAAAAGATATATATATATATATTGTTTTTAATATCGCAAGATAATATCGCAAAATATTGCAAACCTCAAAAAAATCGCAACAATAGTTTTTTCCAATATCGTTCAGGCCTAGTGGGAACCTCTTGGTACCTCACGATACGATACGATTTGCGATACAAAGCTCACGATAATGATGGTCTGACGATATGGTGATACAACGATTATCAATACATTGGTCAGGAAATCATTCTAGGATATTCCACAAACAACTAATTAACAGAAAAACAAGCTTCTAGTGTGAATTGGAATTAGGTTATCACTGGTAGAAGTCCAATCCATTTGAACAAATGTTCATTCGCTGCCACCCTCCCACTTCAAACGGATTGAACGACTATGGCTGTCAGTGGCAGTCAATGCCAGGCAATTAGGTCATTTTGGGCCATTTAAGGTCTCACTGGACCAGCACCAAACAAAAGTTCCAGCATCATCACCTTGTCCATTGCAGATTCCAGTGAGATTTACAAAGATGATTGCTCGAAGAAGACATTAAAATTCCCTCAGCCCTTGATGATATGGGGCTGCATGTCAGGCAAAGGCACTGGGGTTAAATCTTCAATAAATGCACAAGTTTACATTGAAATTTTAGAAAGCTTTCTTATGCCTTCAATTGAAAATATGTTTGTCATTTTCCAAGATGACAATGCATCACGCCACAGAGCTAAAACTGTTAAAGCATTCCTTGGAGAAAGACTCATCCAGTCAATGTCAGTGCCTGCAAATAGCCCAGATCCCAACCCTATTGATAACCTGTGGTGGAATTTGAAAAAAAATGGTCCACAGCAAGCCTTCGACCTGCATGGATGATCTGGCAACTGCAATAAAAGAGAGTTGGCACCAAATTGATGAAGAATATTCATCAAGTCCATGCCGCAGAGACTGCAAGCTGTTATAAAAGCCAGAGTTGGTGCTACTAAATACTAGAGATGTGTTTGATTGTTATTTCTTTGTTTCTCATGATTCCGTATTTTTTTCCTCAGAATGGAGTGATTCCATAAATATTTCCCTGCACTTGCTTTATAAAAGTATTACGATATATCACCATTTCGATATTTTGTCACACCCCTAATTACACCCCTAATACATATATTATTTTTAAATCATACTCCGAGGAATAAAAATGAGAAAAAACATGTCTTATATGTATCTCTTTCCAATGCTAAATCTGAATTAATACATTGAGCACACACCAAAAAAAAAAAAAAAAAATTGGGTGAGGAGGGGGGTGCGCTACTTCATGGTTTTTCACTTATCGCCCCATTAACCGCAAAAACGATGGAATACTGTACACTGTGGTCATGGGGAGTCATCCAAAGTCTTTCCAAACAGCCATTCAAGTAATCTAGTGAAAATTTCTTTTAAAAAAAAAAATATTTTTTAATATCGCAATATAATATCGCAATATATCGCAAACCTCCAAAAAAATCGCAACAAGTTTTTTCCAATATCGTTCCGGCCTACTAAAAACGCTGAAAAGAACTGTCATAGCTGGTGGGAAACGTAAATGACAGTGTTTTATTACCTTAAATTTTGTATGTAAGTGACAGATGATGGTCACGTAAATGTGAAATCAAGTTTGAGGTGGTGCCTCCCCTTGCAGCCACCCGGCGCAAGGAAGCCTTCGTCCTCTAAGCCGCGGCCGTCTGCTTCTTTTCGGTAGCCAAAATACTCACATACAAGCGATGTTTTTTTGACGGGAAAAAGCTCACCACCTTCAGCCATTGTGTCAACTCTAGTCTATAGCACAGACTAGCGTCACTGGCGGACGTAGCAACAACCGGAGGGGGAGGGGTGAGCGCTCCCTCTCCATTTCTTGCTGTATTTTTGGGACATAAAAGATAGCTAATACCATACTATGGTATGACGGAAAATTTTAGTGGTTTTGAAATCGTGACTTTTTAATACCACGGTAAACCTTGAAACCGGTAACCGGCACATGCCTAGTTGCAGCCACAGCAGTACAGTAGTTGTAGTAAATAATATCAAACATCGTCATAATTACAATCATCATAACATCGAAATAACAATACCAAAGACGACAAGTCATTTCATGCTCATGATTTTAGCTTTAGTATTTTTGGAGCACTGGACACATCAAAATGCAGGGATAGGAAGAACATACCTTCCATAACTAAGCGGCAACATGGCTACATAAAGACTTTTTTCTTTAAGGTGGCACGGGCTGGGTTCCCCATCTGCCTTCATGTATTTTGCTGAGAAAGTTTAACGACCTATTACTGGAAATGCAGTGCGCTAAAGCTGAAGGAGACCTTCCCGGACTCGCATTCCTGGACACGGCCAGGGGAGTAAATCCCATTGTCCAAAAGCTCCCATTCAATTTACAGGAGAAGTAGATTTCAGTTGGAGCCAACTACAAGACAAAGCATCGTGTCTCATATCCACCATTTAGCATGTTTATCAAATTTGTAACACAAGAGGCAAACGCCAGGAATGACCCCAGTTTCCAGTTCTCTTCACGTCCAGATGCTCCTCCCAAAGCAGAAAAGGTGCCCTGGAGAGCAAACAGGCAAAAGAAAATTTCGGTGCTCAAAACTGAAGTAGTCGCAAGCTTTAACTCAGACCCTCAAACAAGCACTAGTAGAAAAGTGGACTATGACAAACTTTGTCCTGTTCACCAAAAGGGCCATCCTTTACCCAAATGTAGAACATTTCGCTTGAAGCCTCTTGAAGAGAGAAAAAGCATTTCTAAAAGAGAACAAATGTTGTGCTTCCTCCAAGCACATGGCCAAAGACTGTAAAAGTACAGATACAATGTTCTGAGTGTAACCGTGATAAACATTGTGCTGCTCTTCATCCCAGCCCAGGCTCACAGCAAAAAGACAATGAACCAGCAGCAGAGCATGGCGGGGAGCCATCTAAAGAAGTTTCAGGTTCCACAGATCCAGACGAGGTTTACTCCAAATGCACTCTGGTTTGTGGCGAGAGCGAAGAAGGTAGATCATGCTCCAAAACCTGCCACGTAAAGGTGTATCCTGCAGGCTCTCCTAGTAAAGCACTACAACTCTATGCCATTCATGATTAACGGAGTAACAGATCATTAGTCCGTCCAGAGTGTTTGAGTTGTTAAATGATTCAGGCCCTAGTGCTCCCTACTTGCTTATAACATCCTCCAGTGTTAAAGAGACTATGGGTCGGAAAGCCACTGGATATGTAGTGGAGGCTTTAGATGGTTCAGACCACATCCCACTCCCTAGCCTCATTGAATGCCCAGGTATCCCAAACGATAGGGATGAAATACCGACGCCTGATGCAGTCCTTGATGCATATGTGATGTCCCTGATGCACATCACGGTCACCTAAAATCCGTGGCTCATCCAATTCCTGATTTGGAATCTCAAGCTCAAATACTAATGCTCCTGGGACGTGACGTAGTAAGAGCACACTATGTCCGCAAGCAGATAAGTGGCCCTCGCAACGCATCCTACGCACAAAAATTGGACCTTGGGTGGGTCATAGTAGGAAATGTGTGTTTAGGAGATGTCCACAAAAATTTGGCCGTAGAAACTCTATTCACAAATGCAACAGAGAAGGGCCGCCCAACAATATTTGAGCCATGTCCAAATGTGTACAGTGTAAAAGAAAAATACGGTGACATTCAAGTCCCTTTCAACCTCAGCACCCAGCTCATTGACAGCACCACTTGTGAACCTGACTACTTGGGATGTGATGTGTTCAAGCAAATCAAATTCAACAACTACATCTCACCATCAGTTCAGGACATCGCCTTTCTGAAGATTATGGAGGAAGGTCTAACAATGGACAAAGGCAATAACTGGACAGCGCCACTACCTTTGAAATTGCTTCGTCCAAAACTACCAAACAAAAAGTCTCAAGCACTGAAATGCCTTATGTCACTTGTTCGCAATTTCGAAAGAAAGACAAAGCTGAAACAGCACTTCATTGGCTTCATGGACAAAATATTCCAAAACGGACATGCAAAAATCGCTCCTATTTTGAAAGATGAAGAGGACTGTTGGTATTTGCCACTGTTTGGCGTATACCACCCAAGAAAACCCAAGCAGATCAGAGTAGTTTTTGACACCAGCGCCAAGCATGAGGATGTGTCACTAAACGACGTATTGTTAACTGGACCAGACCTTAACAACTCACTGCTTGGAGTCCTGATGCGCTTCAGAGAAGAAGACGTCGCATTAACAGCAATGAACAAATGTTTTGCTGTTTTAGTGTTCAAGAGAAAGACAGGAACTACCTGCGCCTTTTGTGGTTTCGTGACAATGACGTTTCAAAAGACATCGTAGAAAACAGAATGATTGTTTATGTCTTCGGGAACTCCCCCATCTCCTGCGGTTGCCATCCACGGTTTGCATCAGTCAGTTTTGCAATGTGAGTCAGAGTGTGATCCAGATGTAATGCAGTTCGTCACACGCGACTTCTACGTGGATGACGGGCTGAAATCCCTG